>NC_030808.1:35444906-36089812 GCF_001704415.2 Capra hircus
GTCTAGGTTTGTCATCACTTTTGTTCCAACGAGCAAGTGTCTTTTAATTTCATGGCTGCAGTCACTGTCCACAGTAATTTTGGAGCCCATGAAAATAGACTCTCACTGTTTCCATTGTTTCCCTATTTATTTTCCATGAAGATGGGACCAGAAGCCATGATTTTCATTTTTTGAATGGTGAGTTTTAAGCCAGCTTTTTCACTCTCTTCTTTCACCTTCATCAAGATGCTCTTTAGTTCCTCTTCGCTTTCTGCCATAACTATGGTGTCATGTGCATATCTGAGGTTATTGATATTTCTCCTGGAAATTTTGATTCCAGCTTGTGATTTATCTAGCCCAAGATTTTGTACTCTGAATATAGGTTAAATAAGCAGGGTGACAATATAGAGCCTTGATGTACTTTTCCTGTTTGGAACCAGTCTGTTGTTCCATGTCCGGTTCTAACTCTTGCTTCTTGATCTGCATACAGATTTCTCAGGAGGCAGGTCAGGTGGCCTGGTACTCTTATCTCTTTAAAAATTTTCCACAGTTTGTTGTGATCCACACACTCAAAGGCTTTAGTGCAGTCAGTAAAGCAGAGGTAGATGTTTTTCTGGAATTCTCTTGCTTTTCTATAATCTAATGGATGTTGGTAATTTGATCTCTGGTTCCTCTGCTTTTTCTAAATCCAGCTTGAACATCTGGGAGTTCTTGGTTCATGCAGGCTTCATGTTGAAGCCTGGCTTGGAGAATTTTGAGCATTACTTTCTGGCATGGGAATTGAGTGCAAATGTGGGGTAGTTTGAACATTCTTTGGCATTGCCCTTCTTTGATATTGGAATGAAAACTGATTTTTTCCAATCCTGTGGCCACTCCTGAGTTTTCCATATTTGCTGGCATATTTAGTGTAGCACTTTAGCAGCATCATCTTTTAGGATTTGAAACAGGTAAAATTGAATTCCATCACCTACACTAGCTTTGTTCATAGTGATACTGCCAAAGGCCAATTGAGTTTGTACTCCAAGATGTCTGGCTCTAGGTGAATGATCACACCATTATGGTTATCTGGATCAAAAAGATCTTTTTGTATACTTCTTCATGTATTCTTGCCACCTCTTCCCTCCTAACCTCAGAATATTATTCATTGATACCCCAAAGAGAAAAAAATAATCGATAATTTCCTATGGTAAGGTACTTAATTATAAAGATTTTCCTAATTAAATATATTATTCTTCCCTGGTGGCTCAGACAGTAAAGTGTCTGTCTACAATGTGGGAGACCCGGGTTCAATCCCTGGGTTGGGAAGATCCCCCGGAGAAGGAAATGGCAATCTACTCCAGTACTATTGCCTGGAAAATCCCATGGACAGAGGAGCCTGGTAGGCTACAGTCCATGGGGTCACAAAGAGTCGGACACGACTGAGTGACTTCACTATTCAGTTCAGTTCAGTCGCTCAGTCATGTCCGACTCTGTGACCCCATGAATCACAGAATGCCAGGGCTCCCTGTCCATTACCAACTCCCGGAGTTCACTCAAACCCACATCCATCGAGTCGGTGATGCCATCCAGCCATCCCGTCCTCTGTTGTCCCCTTTTCCTCCTGCCCCCAATCCCTCCCAGCATCAGAGTCTTTTCCAGTGAGTCAGTTCTTCGCATGAGGTAGCCAAAGTACTGGAGTTTCAGTTTTAGCATCATTCCTTCCAAAGAACGCCCTGGGTTGATCTCCTTCAGAATGGACTAGTTGGATCTCCTTGCAGTCCAAGGGACTCTCAAGAGTCTTCTCCAACACCACAGTTCAAAAACATCAGTTCTTCGGTGCTCAGCTTTCTTCACAGTCCAACTCTCACGTCCATTCATGACCACTGGAAAAATCATAACCTTGACTAGATGGACTTTTGTTGGCAAAGTAATGTCTCTGCTTTTCAATATGCTGTCTAGGTTGGTCATAACTTTTCTTCCAAGGAGTAAGTGTCTTTTAATTTCATGGCTGCAATCACCATCTGCAGTGATTTTGGAGCCCCCCAAATAAAGTCTGACACTGTTTCCACTGTTTCCCCATCTATTTTCCATGAAGTGATGGGACCAGATGCCATGACCTTAGTTTTCTGAATGTTGAATTTTAAGCCTGCTTTTTCACTCTCCTCTTTCACTTTCATCAAGAGGCTTTTTAGTTCCTCTTCACTTTCTGCCATAAGGGTGGTGTCATCTGCATATCTGAGGTTAAGCCTACTTAAATATACATGGGAATGTTTGCAAATATGTAAAGACATATATGAGCTTCCCTGGTGGTTTAGAAATTAAAGAATTCACTTGCAGTGCAAAAGACCTGGGTTCAGTCCCTGGATTGGGAAGATTCCCTAGAGAAGAGAATGGTTACCCATTCCAGCATTCTTGCCTAGAGAATCACTTGGACAGAGGAACCTGGCAGGCAACAGTCTATAGGGTCACAAAGAGTCAGACACAACTGAGTAACTAACACACACAAATGCAGATATATACAATGTCCCAAAAGACATTCATTAAAATCTTAATTTATTATAAATTTTTGTTATAAGTATGTTCCCCTACACCCTTCCAAAGTGTGATGCTTAGCAGAAATTAAAATTTAACTGGGCATTCTATATGCTTATTTGCTAAGCCTGGTGATCTTGGCCTGAGGTGAAGCTTGGGGTGGAGAAATACTCCACTGGATGTGTATTATCATTTTGACTTCCACTGTCATTACCAGATGAATCCCAATGGAATCATTTCTCAGGAGCCAAATAAAATTTTTTCTTGTATGTATCAGGCAGGAAGACTTTCCTTTTATGTAGTTTAAATCATCAATGTAGACTTTCATCTTATAGAACTGGGGATGAGCAAAATCTCAGGATGGAGAAAAGTTTTCTTCACAAGTAAGAACTGAAATACAACACTATCCATTGAAACAAGCACCATGGGTGTTTGTGCCATCTATAAGCCCAGTGGGAAGAATGGGCAGTGCCAACAGATGGCCACACTTTTTCAAGATTGATCTTGCCTTTCTGGCACCAGGCTCCTGTTTGGGTTTGCCAAGAATGATCAGCATGTCGTGTGTTAATTGCTGGCAGGGGCTAGCCAATGCCTTTATGGCCCAGCTCACAGTGGGCTCTTGATTAAGGAGAGGCAGTAGCTCCTGCTCAAGTAGGACTGCCTTCCACAATCATGAGACATACACCTTTAATATTACTTGCATAGTAAGTGGGAAACAAGAGTTATTTTTGGCTCTGTGCCTGTGAATATAAAGCTTGCACTGAGTGGCTTTTAAGCAGTCACTTCTCTATCTAGCAGAGCATAGTGAAAAGGGGGCAAATGGCTAATACCATGAGCAAAATCCAGTCATCTCTGTCAGTTTCAGGGTTTAGAAAGGGGAAGAGGGGATGCACACCACAGGAAAAACGTAGGAGTAATTTGAGATCAGGTGTTGACAGATGGAGGTCTCCCAGGATAGCACTGGGTATTTTTCATAAGTGGAGATTAACAGGTTGTTTCAAGGTATTTAAGTCCCTAACATTTTATGAATGAGAGTTTATGAAAAACATCCAAGATAAGTATTCAATATGTCTTCATAAAGAGATAGGTGAATGGCAAGCCAATGGTTGACCCAGACGATGCCTATTCTGTAATTATTTCACAAAACAATAGCTGCTGAAAATAGAAACAGAAAGTTCATAATAAAAAGACCATGTCAAGATATACAGAGGCAGATTAAATTATTGTGCTTTAAATTTAACTTAAAGGAAAATAACTATGCTTACAGAAAAGTCAGACATGTGTTACACAGTTAAAACTACCTTCAGCTCAAAGACAAAGCCTGAATGAAAATTCAGGAAGAATTAGACACCTTAAGGCATTCAGATTTTATAGGAATCCATTAACTTTCTTTTTTTTTTTTTAAAGAAATCCATTAACTTTCATCAGAATATAAAATGTGTGCATATCTATAACAGAATATTTGGAAAAAGATGAGTAAAATATAGTGTAAAATTAAAAAGCACCCAAATCAAACCATTCACAAGTGACTGCCCTTTGTGAATTCCCTCCTGATTTAATTTTTTACAACAATCGGTTTGTATTGAACTTACATGATCCCATAACATTTTATACAAAAATAATCCAAAATGTTCACAGCACAATATTGGAATTTGATATTACATCTAAAGATGTAATGAAAGACCCTTTTCACTTTTCTGATCTTCAGTAACAAAGGAGAAGAGCCATCCAACTGCTGTCAGGCAATATTTCACACAAAATGAGCAACATTGTTATGAACTTTGTATCCTCTATGGTGAATACTATCAATGCCTAGGGATTGACAAATAACAAGCACTCAGAATTTACTTGCTGAACTGGTTTTATCAGATCTTAGCTTTTACTCATCCTTCAAGATTTGGTGTATGCCTCTCTATCGATAACTATCAACTATTAATATCAACCAGCTACTAGAAAATGAACCGGGGTGACCCTTCTCTAAATGTTTTTGCTTCTTCACTCACCATATTCAATTTTCAGAAAATACAGGTGCATCTGTCCTCTAAATTGTGCTTGAATATGGCATTCCCTTAGTACTGGTATGATAACTCTTATATGGAATTTCTACATAGTTAAAATATATGGTTATCCTGCCTCCAGGCTCCAATCCCTAAAGACTTGCCACACACACGTGCATGCACATGCGCGTGCGCACACACACACACACAAACACACACACACTGCTATCAGAGTTTCCTTTTTCAAAATTTATTTGTTTATTATTCTTGGCCACACTGGGTCTTTCTTGCCGTTTGAGGGCTTTTCTGTAGGTGAGGTGAGTGGATGCTACTCTCTATTTGTGGTGTGCAGCTTCTCACTGTGGTGGCTTCTCTTGTTTCTGAGTGTGGGCTCTAGGAAAAGGCTTTAGTTGTGGTTGACAGGCTCAGTTGCCCCACGGCATGCAGAATCTTACAAGACCAAGTATCGATTCCATGTTCCCTGTGCTTTCAGGCAGATTCTTAACCACTGGACCACCAGGGAAGCTCAAGAGGTTTTTTTTTTTTTTTTTTTTTTTTTTTAGAAAACTAAGATCATGGTATCTGGTTCCATCACTTTATGGCCAATAGATGGGGAAAAAGTGGAAACAGTGACAGATTTTATTTTCTTGGGCTCCAAAATCACTGCAGACAGTGACTGCAGCCATGAAATTAAAAGACACTTACTCCTTGGAAGAAAAGCTATGACAAACCTAGACAGCATATAGCAAAACCAATACAATATTGTAAAGTAATAAAATAAAATAAAATCTGAAAAAAATAATAAAAAAATAAAAGTAGAGACATTACTTTGCTGACAAAGGCCCTTATAGTCAAACTATGGCTTTTCCAGTAGTCACATATGGATATGAGAGTTGGACTATAAAGAAAGCTGAGCACTGAAAAATTGATGCTTTTGAACTGTGGTGTTGGAGAAGACTCTTGAGAGTCCTTTGGACAGCAAAGAGATCAAACAAGTCAATCTTAAAAGCAATCAACCTTAAGTATTCTTATTCTGAATATTCATTGGAAGGACTGATGCTGAAGCTGAATCTCCAATACTTAGGCCACATGATGGGAAGAACCAACCCATTGGAAATGATCCTGATGCTGGGAAATATTGAAGGCAAGTGGAGAATGGGGTGACAGAGGATGAGATGGTTCGATGGCATCACTGACTCAATGGACATGAGTTTGAGCAAACTCATGAAGAACAGGAAAGCCTGGAGTACTGCAGTCCATGGGGTCACAAAGAGTCAGAAAACACAACAAAGAGATCTCAACAAGGCAAACAAGCTTCTTGAGGATGCAGCCCTGGCTCACTCTGCCTCTTCCTCCCCCAGGGAGGGTTTCTGTAGCTGCTGCCTCTGTGCCTTCTCCTCCTATTGTTCCTTCTGTCTGTGCTGGTCTACCATGCTGAGTCTATCCATTCCCACTCATGTTTCAGAACTTGAGTCACACATTACCTCCGTGCAAAACCTCCTTAATTTTACAAAGTCTAATTGGTCATCTCACTCATGACTATAATCCTCAGAGAAGCATAAACTTCACAGGCATTTTGATGGAAAGTTAAGAAAACAGTGATGGAAGATTACAAAAGTTTGACAATTATTTTAAAGAACTTATTATGACACTACAAAACGAAAGATAGTTTCCCTAGAATAGATAGTTGAAATGTATTAGGATTTTTAAACTAATTTTTAGCTACCTCTCATTCTGACTATAATATACACTGTGCACCTGAATTAAATTCATTATTAATAGCAACTAAAAATGTGAGATAAAATATTTTGGAAAAAAATCAACTTTAATGCATCAATGAGCAATATGAATACCTAGCTGGAAAAAAGAAATTAAATTTCTAGTTCATACTATAGACAACAATCTAAGTAGAATATGATCTAAAAGTGAAAAACTAAACTTTAAATTTTTATTAGAACATGTTTAAGGGTGTTTTTGTGGTCAGGGTAGGAGAATTTTTCTTAATCAAATCCAAAGTTTTAGTTCTCAAAAGTATGTTTAAATGGGGAAGCATTTAATGACAAGCAAAGCCTGAGAGATATGGTCATCATACCACTTATATATATTTAATATCTAGAGCAGATAAAGAACCAAACATACTAGTAACAAAAAGATAATTAATCAAAAAGCACAACTGACAAAAATATATGAACTGTTAATGAAGAGGAAGCATGACAGCCTAAGAAAACACACACACAAATCTTAACCTCAATCAGAGAATTCAAATCTCAAAAAGCCTTGCAAATATTGAAAAGTCTAATAATGTCACATGCTACCAACAAGGTGAAAAAAATAAAAACTTTATTTTGCTGAAGAGGGATGGGCAAAAAATAAATAGAAGCTACATTGGAGAAAACATAACAGGACATATCTTTGATCAAATTTGCATAATCATAAATACAGAAATTTAAATCCCTATAATGTACCCCAGAGAAACTCTTGCACATGTACGTAGGGAGACACATAACAGGATACTGATAGAAACAGTTTTATATTTACACCATTATACACACTATGGGCTTAAGAGGTGCTAGTGGTAATGAAAGAGGAAACACACAGAACAGGCTCCATCTTGAAAGCAGGACTCCATCTTAGGCTGGACTGTGGACTTTGAGCTGTATGCCCAGTATCTATGGAAATGACATATCAACTGGAAAACCAGGCCCCCTGGAAGGAAGAGCCCTAGGGCTTGTACCTAGACTCTCTGTTGCCTAAAAGAATACCCTAATTATCTGTGTAACCGAATAGAATCATAAATTCTATTATGCTTACTGGGGTATGACCACAGGCTTATTGATAATTGTCCACTGTTAACTACCAAGGCTTAACACATATGAATCATGGGTTAACTTTGATTGTATTTTTATTTTCCTTTGTTGAGACTAGTTTCAGGGAATTTGGGGAAGTGGATTTGGGCACGTACACTTAGGGTATATAAGGTTTTCAGAAAAACTGGTCAGGGTCCATGGCTAAGAGGAGACTCTGCCTTGGGCCCGCCGGTGTGATAAACTGCACTCCACTATCTGTATTGTCCTTCTGAGTGAGTTTGTTTCCCAGAATGTGTGGCTACAACAGTAAAGAATCTGCTTGCCTTGCCAGTGCAGGAGACACAGGCTTGATCCCTGGGTCAGGAAGCTCCCCTAGAGAAGGAAATGGCAAGCCACTCCAATATTTTTGCCTGGAGACTCCCATGGGCAGAGGAGCCTGGCAGGCTATAGTCTATGGAGCTGCAAAGATTTGGACACGACTGAGCGACTGAGCACAAACACTGCAGTGAAAGTTAATGAGCTGGAGCTATTTGTGCTAATATCTCCAAAACACAATACTACATGAAAAAATAAGATGCTGAAAGAAATGTCCAGCATGAACATGATACCACTTCCTAGAAAATTTAAAGTAATCTAAACAATATCACCTGACCGACCTCTTGAGAAACCTATATGCAGGTCAGGAAGCAACAGTTAGAACTGGACATGGAACAACAGACTGGTTCCAAATAGGAAAAGGAATACATCAAGCCTGTATATTGTCACCCTGCTTATTTAACTTATATGCAGAGTACATCATGAGAAATGCTGGGCTGGAAGAAGCACAAGCTGGAATCAAGATTGCCGGGAGAAATATCAATAACCTCAGATATGCAGATGACACCACCCTTTTGGCAAACAGTGAAGAGGAACTAAAAAGCCTCTTGATGAAAGTGAAAGAGGAGAGTGAAAAGGTTGGTTTAAAGCTTAACATTAAGAAAACTAAGATCATAGCATCTGGTCCCATCACTTCATGGGAAATAGATAGGGAAACAGTGGAAACAGTGCCCGACTTTATTTTTCTGGGCTCCAAAATCACTGCAGATGGTGACTGCAGCCATGAAATTAAAAGATGCTTACTCCTTGGAAGGAAAGTCATGACCAACCTAGATAGCATGTTAAAAAAGCAGTGACATTATTTGCCAACAAAGGTCCGTCTAGTCAAGGCTATGGTTTTTCCAGTGGTCATGTATGGATGTGAGAGTTGGACTGTGAAGAAGATTGAGCACCGAAGAATTGATGCTTTTGAACTGTGGTGTTGGAGAAGACTCTTGAGAGTCCCTTGGACTGCAAGGAGATCCAACCAGTCCATCCTAAAGGTTATCAGTCCTGGGTATTCACTGGAAGGACTGATGCTAAAGCTGAAACTCAAATACTTTGGCCACCTCATGTGAAGAGTTGACTCATTTGAAAAGACCCTGATGCTGGGAGGGATTGCGGCAGCAGAAGGGAATGACAGAGGATGAGATGGCTGGATGGCATCACCAACTCGATGGACACGAATTTGAGTGAACTCCGGGAGTTGGTTATGGACAGGGAGACCTGGCATGCTACGATTCATGTGGTCGCAAAGAGTCAGACATGACTGAGTGACTGAACTGAATTGAACTGAACTGAATTTTAGTATGATAACATGCCTGGGAATAGACCAAAAAATTACCTTTTCAGGATTGTAGATTTATATGAGAGGGATTAGGGTAATTGTTAATGAAGGTCTACACTTTTTGTTTTTGGTAATGCTTTTTGCTAAGCTACTTTACAGGTGCAAACATGTTATTATGTCACTTTTTGTATGTCTGACATTTTACCATAAAATTCAAAGTATGTATATTTTGCTGAGGCAACAATCAGTGAAGCTGTGGTCTATTGATTACTAACAATAGAACATAGTTTGAGAGAAATTTTACTGAAGGTTTTTTACTTTCCTAATGTTGTTCCTATTTTTATGAATCAATGCAATTATGTTCAAAATAGTTTCTTTTTATTCACTTTTCTAAAGGACAATTTGCTGATGCGTTTCTTGCAAGGCAATTTGATGAAAGAATCAATTTAATTTATTTCCATTTATGTATCTTCAGTGATGACTTAGCCCCACATGAAGGACTTGAACAGATCCAAGGAGAATGTCAGTCATGGACTGATTAGCATGAACTTCTTTCAGCGATGCATAATCTTTGACAACCGTGGTAGGAACATATTCTTCCAAGAATATCCAGAGGACAGGCACCTATAGATGTTATCTGCCACCTCTAATTTATTAGCTGACTTATAGCCTGCTTTCATAGGTATTTGTTATATTCCTTAACCTTGACATTCTCTTTTACAGCTTGATACTGTTATTACAATAAAATGCCCTTCCCCTCTCCACACCCCAAGAAATCAATAAAAAACATTTTTATAATTTTAAACAGAAAACTTAAGAAGTGTTGCAAATACTGGCACTTCAGAGCATATAGGTCACAGAGGGCTCATTAGTGTAAATATTTTCAGTACTATTCTTCACGTCCATTAATTATGCCCTAATGATATTTGAAAAATCACTAATCTTTCAGCAAAGTCAAAGGCATTTTTATAGGACTTAGATTTGCTTGTCTTGTCTTGATCTGATCATGGTGTAATAGATGAAATATCCATCTTAATTGGATATTGAATAAAATTGCTGAAATGTTTTAGGGCACCTATGCTTCATTCAGTGATTGGCACTCTTTCATGAAGGGCCAAAAAATAAATCATTTGGGGAGTTAAGTGATAAAATAGAGGATAGAATATTGGTACTTATATAATCTTTTGTCATGTATCCATTTAAAAATATGAAAAACATTCCTAGCTTGTGGGCCGTAAATATACAGGTGATGGGCCATATCTGGTATATTCAGAAGGCATGGTATCTACAGGAACTTGAAGTCCATGTTTTAGTTTCTTAAGAGTAGCTGCCCACAGTTTATTCTCAGGAAGACCGACTGTGAGGCCATGTGCGGTGAGTATATGTGCCTTTGGCTTCTTCCCCAGCCTCTCCTGGGGTCCTCATTTCACTCTGACACAGCCCCAGGACCCCACCCACCCCCACACTTTCAGTTCAGCCGCCTTATGGTCATCATGGCTTGCAAATAGTATAGATGTGACTCACATTTTACAGACACTGAATTAAATAACTTATGACTAAATTTAATATAGAAATGTTAAAAATATGAAATGGTGAAATCAAATGGCCATTAGTGAGGTTTACCTGGGTGATAAACAGAGTGGTTAATTCTGGAGAGTTCTTATCTGAGCTGCACTAACGCTGCTAAAGTATTATGATATGATAATATACAATATAATGGGCGAAGAAAAATATATAATGAGGTTTTCTCAGACTGATGTTTCATAGAAAATAAATAACCAAAAGGATTATGTTTATTGATTTCAAGTTAGAAGTTAGAGCATATATTTCATGGAACTATGTTTCCAAACGACCCTTTGAGACACAATTTAATAGATACCATTTAAGCGATATCAATATACAATTTCTTCATTCCTATAAAACATGACTTTTGGTCATTTGCTATTTTTCAGTCAATTGGGACAGTACTTAAGAGCCCCAGATTATTAAACTGTACAAAGAAGTAAATATTTCTCTCATGTGTGTTGAATATGTTAATAGAGCATAGGATTTCAGACAGAGCCAATTAGATATTGCATAGTGAACATTTTACAAATTATTACACAGAAGAAAGAAGAAGAAAGGTGAGAGTAGGGTCAGTAAGTCAAACAGAGTTAATATGGGGGTATGCTTGAGAAAATATCTTCAAAAATGTAAATGGCTATTTTGCTGGATAGATTTAAATACATTTAAAGTCCCATGTATAACAATGAGTGATTTAGAAACAGAAAGGGGATATAAATTCATACAAAGAATAGGCAATTCAAATATGAAATCCTAATGAGTGATGTATAAGAAAGCATACTCAATTTCATCAACAAAGATAATACAAATTAAATCACAATACGATACCTTTACTGCCCAAAGTATTGACAAAAGTTGAAATGTTTAATAGGATTTGAGTTAGCAAATGTGTGAAGAAATGAATACTCCCACTAATTTATGGATATATAAATCACTGAAATTTGGGGAAAATATGTTACTATATGTATTTTTAAATAGTTATACTCTTTTTATTACATAGGACTACTGTGGTAGCAAGGGAGAGAAGTTAATTCAAATCAGGCGAACTCCTAAAGAAAACTTCTTGGCTTGTGAGATAAAAAGCCATGGATTTCAGGTTCAGCTTGATTCAGGACCCCAAAATCTCTCTCTCACTCTTGTTTTTATCTCCATCTTCTATGTTGATTCAATTCCCAGATTGCTGTAGCAACTCTGGTACTTGCATTTTGGAAGTGTCATTATGTATGCAGAAGAGTACCAGTATCTAGTCCCAGAAGTCTCAGTAAAAACCTCATAGGATCTTATTAAACAGTTCCCATGTCCATATTTTAGCTACCCTCTGTGACCAGGATGATAATAATATCTGATTAGAAATTTCTGAATTTATGGCACTTTTGAATGTGAGTAAAATCAGTCCCACAAAAACCACATAAACTCTGCATCAAACAGTTCCTCAGAAAGAAAAAGCGTATGGTTTTCAAAAGGTTGGATAGCAATTTTCTAAAAATTCATATCTCTATACCCTTCTTGTATACACAGCTATACTTTCATTCTCTGACAGTTTTTAAATACTAATGTTTGGAAATAGATGAACAAGGATGTCTATTGCAATTTTGTTTCAAACACAAAAATAATCCCCCTCTAAAAAAGCAGATCTTTGAGAAGAGTTTGGTTGACTATACTTTGGTCCATAAATATGAGGAAATATGATGCAGCTATTTAATGAAATATGAAAGCCTTTCCAAGATATATTGGTAAGTGAGAAATAACAGATCATGTGAAGAGTTTGATACACTTTTTTCACAACAAAAATAAAATATAGACAGCCTTTATATATCCATTAATCTTTATTTGTTTTTATAAACAAGGGAAAAATTATTGATTAATGCATGTTGTGGGGAGCAGATGAGGAAAACTATACCCTATAGATCTATTATAGATCTGCCTTTTTAATATTTAGTATATACTTGATAGCAAGTAACAGACAACATATTTCAAACTGTGAAATAGAATCTCAGAAGGAAACTTCTGAATCTGAAACTTGGATGGCTTGATCCAGATGTAAATGTTAACAGGATACAATTCATATCTCTGTCCATATTAGCCAGGTCACCAAAGAAACAGAACCATCAGTAGTTTACACTGAGGAGTTTCACGATCTGTCGTCTACAAGCTGGAGAATCAGGAAAGCTGGTGGTATAATTCAGTCTAAATCCAAAGGCTCAAGAACCAGGACCTCCGATGCTGTCAGGCAGGAGAAGATGGGTGGGTTACCTCAAGTGGACAGCATATTTGCCCTTCCTCTGCCTTTTTGTTCTGTTCAGGCTCTCAACAACTGGCTGATGCCCACAGACACTGGTGAAGAGATAACTGTCAAACTTGGAAGCAATCAAGATATCCTTCAGTGGATGAGTAAGTAAATTGTGGTACATCTTTACAGTGCAATATTATTCAGCACTAAAAATAAAAGAGCCATGAAAAGACAAAGGAATAAATGCATATTATTAAGTGAAAGAAGCCAACCTGAAAACACTACATACCATATGATTCTGACAATATGACATTCTGGGGAAGGAAAAGCTGTGGAATCTCTCAAAGGATCAGTGATTGCTAGGGAGAGGTAGTACTAAACAGGCTGAGCACAGAGGATTTTTAGGGAAGTGAGGCTACTCTGTATGATGCTGTGATCATGGGTATACATCACCATTTTTCCAAACCTGTAGAATGTACAATGTTAAGAGTGAAGCTGAATGCAAACTGTGGATTTGGGGTGATTATGATATGTCAATGTACGTTCATCAGTTATAACAAATGTACCACCCTCGTGGGCATTTGATAATTCTGGAAGCTATGCATGCTTTGGGGCCAGTAATGTATGAGAAATCTCTGTACTTTCAGCTTAATAATGCTGGGAATGTAAACTGCTCTAAAAATAAATCTATTAAAAACTGCATAGAGATTATCTTTATTTTTTTCATTTGCCTTTGACTAGATTATGACTTAATATATTCCTTAAATATATTATAAGATGTTTTATTTTAGAAACATCTTCAAAATATCTATTGTTCTTACCGTAGGAAAATGCTTCTTTAAAAATGGCCTTTATTTTTTTCTAGCCAAATTGAAGAAAAGTGAATGATGTTAGGAAATTTTACTCCAGCTTTTAAAAATTAAGTTTCCACTCATTATTTTATATAAACCCAATAAGAATACATTTGTTCTAAATACAGAATGCTAATTGTGATTTCACTTATTTGGAGCAGAATGTCATATTCAGAATGCTATTTCAGGAATACATTGTTATTTCCCAAAGAAGTAATATGTTTCATTTAATTTTCATGTTGTGTGCCTGTACATATAATTAGAAGAAATTTAATCAGCTACAAATACCATCACAAAGAAGCCTAGGAACTTGGCTACTGGTAATTGGAATTGCTTTTCAACTGCAAATTGCTCACTTTGTGAAGGTTTCATTCACAGACCTTTTCTTAATACATTTCAAAACACTTGAAGTTCAGTCTGTTTTACTGATGCATACAATTTTTTTGGATGGAAATATAGGAAATTGGTGGAAAATGATAAAAGTTATGCCTATTGGGAGTCACCGAAGCATATCTCAAAACAAAAAGGAAACACACATGAGTAATCTAAATTTATTAGGAAGAACTGGGCCCAGAGTGGGGGTAGGGAATCTATAATCACCAGAGCCAAGATAGAAACCTATTTATCTAAGTCAAGTTTCCAGTGGAAAGCAATGAAAACAGACTGCACACACAAAAAGTGTACCATTTTTAAGGAGGGCTTATAAAATTATTTGCAAAGATATGGGCAGGATGCACAGAAGTCACAAAGGATAATGCCAAACCAGTGGGTGGATCTGCAGATCTGTTACCACTTCTAAGCAGGGAAGGATGGGTATGGAGAGGTACCAGTTTCTGGAACCTAGAGTGAGAAAATAGGGTAGAAGAGGCTTCCTCCAGAGAGGCATTGACCTTTAGTTGAGGGACAGCCCCAACACAGGGCGACCCTGCAGAGATGGAACCAGAAGAATAAACTTGTCTGCATCCTTCTCTCACCCTTTTTGGTCACCTGTCGAATTTCCCATTGGCAGAATCAATAGGAGGGCAGCACAGAATAAGGGAGCCTATTGATGTACACTAACAAAGCCAGCCTCCTGGGAGGAAGGAGCAGGGTGGAGGATGACCTGGGATGGATTTTGAGGAGCAAACAGAAGATATCCAGTAAACTTTTTTTTAACACGAAACAAAGCCTTGAACCACCTGTGTGGCCTCATAAAAGTAAGAAGACAAGAATAGCATAGAATAAACGGTAAATGAAAATAAGCAAATTTTTTAAAAATTCAAAAAATTTTAAACATTTTTACCACTTGAAACTTGATAGACAATTTTAAAGCTGAGCAATATATATTGTATATGGTACATAAAATAAAAAGCTAAATAGAAAATAGGATAGAGAACAAAATCCTTGAGTGTTGAAATTGATTACAAACATTTCTCTGTACAGAGAATTAGACTATTATATAAATATATGACTAAATTAATAGATATTCTTATAGTGTTTAATGTTCATTTATTTTTAATCTCCCAAAACAGTTCATGTATAAAAAGGTGCATGACACAGATAAAAAGTCTCTTGAAACCAGGAGAAAGCTTTTTCTTTTTAAATTGAGGTATTGTTTATCTACAATATTATATGTTTCAGGTATACTGCATAGCAATTCACAACATTAAAAGTTATATTTTACTTATAGCTATTATAAGTTATTGACTATATTCTCTGTCTTGTACAATGTATCCTTGGAGCTTATTTATTTTATGCATAGTAATTTATACCTCTTAACGGTGTACCCTTATCCTGGTCCTTCCCACTTCCCTCTCCCCATTGATAATCACTAGTTTATCTGTGAATCTTTTTATTTTCTGTTATATTCAGTAGTTTATTTCACTTTTTAAATTCCACATATAAACAATATCATACAGTGTCTTTCTCTGTCTGATGTAATTCACTCAGCACAATATTCTCCAAGGTTAGGGAGAGTATATTTAAAAAAAAAAAGATTTAAGATATATTAATTAACCAGTTTGTTTTTTCCATCTGTGCCTTTGTTTCAATTTTATAGAAAGAATCTTGAAAATGGATATGTGGATATATAGATATAGATATATATAGCTGATTCACTTCGCTGTACACCTGAAACTAACATGACATTGTAAATCAGCTACACTCCAATAAAATTTTTTTAAAAGCTTAACATTAGAAAAAAAGACATGTTAATTCATACGCTTAGAAATGTGCATTTTTTAAGGATTTTGCAGTATGGGGTGCACTTTTCATTTCATTCCTAAATGTGTACTTGAAATGGAAAAAATTAGTCTTGTGTAAATGGTATCAATGTTCATCATTCTGTTTGTTAAAAAGAAAAAAAAAATTGCCCTCTACCATTTTACTTTAGTTAAATACATTCTACTATTATCAACCACACAGTCACTCTCTGAAAGGATATACAAAAAACTGATGCTTTTTTATTTTGAAATATATTGTATTTTGAATTGCTTATCATAATTTGGAATGCAGCTGTTTTTTTTTTTTTTTTTTTTCAAAAAAATTTGTTTAGATCATGCCAATGCTAACATATCTAAGTGAGAGGCAATGGCCCAAAGGCAGACACAAGTCACCAGGGATTAAAAAACCTGTCTGCAAAAACATCATAAAATGTAAAATGGATTTCCAGATAACTGAGAGTTAATGGTCTTTCTGTTTACTCAATGTAGGCAGGACAGAGAAAATCAAAGGAAAACCTCAAGAGGCACTGTTGGGTTCCATAAAGCCATTGGAAGTTGCAGATTTACACAAGGGATTCTGCAGGGTGAGTATTTAGAAAGTAGATTTCTCAGCATGTTCTGGCATGATAAGGGTTTTAAGGCAGATGGATATAATGTGAATATAATTAAACCCTTTTCAGATAGTGGTGTAACAATACTATGTTCTCTAAGGATAGTCAGAACTGCAGCTCTGAGTACACTCATCCATTTATACCTACGTGTTCTATTCTAGTCCAGGGTTTCATTAAGAATAAGTTTCATGCATATTGTTCCCAAGACCTCACTTTATTGTTCTAATATCACCAGAGCTTTAAATAAAGATCCACAGTGTTGAGCAGAAAAGGATAAGAGAGTCAAGGGGACAGAAGAATCTGGAGCAAAATAAATGAAGGAGGAATTGTCAGGGAATATTTTTACATACACATTTTTAATATAAATTTTTTCAGGAATTGTTTAAAGTATCAGTGTCTTTGAAATCTCACAGGAGAGTTGAAATAAAATAGGACTTCAAATATTGATGAGGCTAAAACAAACAAACATGCAAATCCAAATTTTGCTTTGGTTTAGAATGATTTTTATTGTACTGCCATTCATTATGTATATTGATCTCCTCCTCACTTACTCTTAGCTTTTTTGTTTCTTTTTGACAGAAAAAAGATTTATCCAATTTCCTTTTCTATACTTCAAATTATATAAGCTTTGAATAGCTGTCTCTATTTTTTTTAATTCCAAATATCTATAAATCTAGTTCTTATATTACTTTCCCTAACTAAAACATAAGCAGTATACAAATAAGAAATAAGCTAAAGTCTCTCAAACATTAACATTTGAGAAAAATTTGTTCTTATCAGAAGTAGGGCTTTTAACTGGGTGGGGTGCAAAGAAATATTAGTTCTTTCACGGGCTGTGAACTGAGATCAGGAATAAAGAGAAAAACCTCTACGGGGAAGAGAAATAATTCATTATTTACATCATAAGATGATAACTACATTTCCATTATAACATGATAAACTATGTATTTGTTTGTAGTACCTATATGGGCTTCCTTGGAGGCTCAGTGGTAAAGAATTGCCTGCCAATGGAAGAGACACAGGTTCGATCCTGGATAAGGAAGATCCCTTGGATGAGAAAATGACAAACCATTCCGGTATTCTTGCCTAGGAAATTCCATGGCCAGAATAATCTCACGGGCTACAGTCGATCACATTGCAAAAGAGTTGAACATGACTTATGGACTAAACAACCAGTACTTATATGGGATATGTCAGTCTAGGTACAAACAAAACATGAGCACACTTGGGGAAAGGCTTGAGTGTATTCACTTTTTTATTCCTCTCTACATATTTTATTCCTAAATTCCTATCAAGGCACTTGCATATAACAAAAAGTAACTGCAAACCAAGATAGGCAACTGACTTGAAAATTCTGTAGAGAAAGAAAGAATGGAAGGAAGGAAGAAAGAAGGAAAGTGTCTAACTGAGGACTTACAATTTGAGAAATAAGCAGCAACAATTATAAATCCATGAATTATCAACGTGAGTCTTAGGTTATTTTATTTATGAAAATAAACAGTTCAAGCCACTAGTACAGGGCTATACTAGGGACAAGCCTGGTACAATAGGAAAAAAAAATCACATGAAGATTAAGAAACATTGGTTTTGCCTTACCAATTTGACCATAAATAAACCACTATCTTATTTGAAAGTCATTTTCCTTATTAGGAAATTAAAAATTAGATTATATACTTACCAACACTTCTTTCTATCTCTGTCTTTCAATAATTCTCAATATAAGCAAAACACATGTTTTTTTTACAGGGATAATCTCAGAATAAGCTGTAGAATGCTCAGCGTTGCTCTCAGTGACAGATTTACCAGTCTGAAAGGTAAACCGGCCTCCTAGCCCACACAGTAGAGGGGTGAGAACCAAGGACAGTCAACTCTTAAGTGGACACACACAGACACACAAACAATCTCCTTGGGTTCTTGCCTTTGTAATCTGTCAGCTTCCTAAGCAGAAACAGTGAGCTACCACATCTAAGTAAACTATTTTTACACAACTCAGCCTCTACAATTGAGTCAAACAAAAGCAATGGACAGGTGCCTACCTCTCTCTTCTTCTGAAAGTATATTCTCATTTGTTTTATAATAAAAACATTCATAATACTTAAAAATTTAGGAAAAATAGAAACAGATTTTGAGAAGAGTTTAAAAAAGAACTGAAAATCCATATGATTAAGTTGAAGTGGGGAAAAGCAAGAATACATAATAAGAATTTTTGTGATAGGTAGGAGTGACTATAAAGAAAGCTGAGCACTGAAGAATTGATGCTTTTGAGCTGTGGTGTTGGAGAAGACTCTTGAGAGTCCCTTGGACTGCAAGGACATTGAACCAATCCATCCTAAAGGAAATCAGTCCTGAATATTCACTGGAAGGACTGATGCTGAAGCTGAAACTCCAATACTTTGTCCACCTGATGCAAATAACTGATTCATTTGAAAAGACCCTGCTGTTGGGAAAGATTGAAGGCAGGAGGAGAAGGGGACCACAAAGGGCAAGATGGTTGGATGGCATCACCGACTCAATGGACTTGAGTTTGAGTAAACTCTGGGAGTTGGTGATGGACAGGGAGGCCTGGCGTGCTATAGTCCATGGGGTCGCCAAGAGTCAGACACGACTGCATTTTAAGAAAGTCTGAAGAGTAGCAGCACAGCTGATGCACACTGTTACTGAGAAGAGGGCAAATATGTTTACTCTTTTGCTTTTTCTAGAATCTGTATCGAAAGGTGCACACCATAGATGAGAGAAAACACTATTGACTAAGAAGAATATAGTAGGAGGAAGAGCAGCTCCCAATCGCTGGAACTAGATAAAGCTTGTGTGCAGCAATGAAGAGCCAACACAGTCATAAATAAACAAATATCAACAAACAAACAAACAAACTGGGTGTGGGAAGAGATGATAGTTCCTGAGGTGGGAAATTCCAATAAACTCCGGAAAATTCTGAAAGAGATGGGAATACCAGACCACCTGACCTGCCTCTTGAGAAATCTGTATGCAGGTCAGGAAGCAACAGTTAGACCTGGACATGGAACAACAGACTGGTTCCAAATAGGAAAAGGAGTAGGTCAAGGTTGAATATTGTCAGCCTTGACAATTTATTGCTGTTTAACTTATATGCAGAGTACATCATGAGAAACGCTGGGCTGGATGAAACACAAGCTGGAATCAAGATTGCTGGGAGAAATATCGATAAACTCAGATATGCAGATAACACCACCTTATGGCAGAAAGTGAAGAAGAACTAAAGATGAAAGTGAAAGAGGAGAGTGAAAAAGTTGGCTTAAAGCTTAACATTCAGAAAACTAAGATCATGGCATCTGGTTCCATCACTTCAAGGCAGATAGATGGGGAAACAGTGGAAACAATGGCTGACTTTGTTTTTGGGGGCTCCAAAATCACTGCAGATGGTGACTGCAGCCATGAAATGAAAAGATGCTTACTCTTTAGGAGAAAAGTTATGAGCAACCTAGATAGCATATTTAAAAAAACAGAGATGTTACTTGGCCAACAAAGGTCTGTCTAGTCAAGGCTATGGTTTTTCCAGTGGTCATGTATGGATGTGAGAGTTGGGCTATAAAGAAAGCTGAGCACGAAAAAATGATGCTTTTGAACTGTGGTGTTGGAGAAGACTCTTGAGAGTCTATTGGAATGCAAGGACATCCAACCAGTCCATTCTAAAGGAGATCAGTCCTGAGTCCTGAGTGTTCATTGGAAGGACTGATGCTGAAGCTGAAACTCCAATACTTTGGCCACCTGATGCAAAGAGCTGACTCATTTGAAAAGACCCTGATGCTGGGAAAGATTGAAGGCAGGAGGAGAAGGGGATGACAGAGAATGAGATGGTTGGATAGCATCACTGACTCGACTGACATGAGTTTGAGTAAACTCTGGGAGTTGTTGATGGACAGGGATGTCTGGCATGGTGCAATCCATGGGGTCACAAAGAGTCGGACACCTGAACGACTGAACTGAATTGAGACGGGAAAGAGTATAGAAGTGCCGGTTTTGGTGAATTAGTTTAAGTTTGAAATCAAACCATCCTTATCTCTTACATCTTCTGCATTGGCAGGAGGGTTCTTTACCGCCTGTGGAACAAAAAAATAAACTATGGAAGAGAAGAGTGAACTCGGAATTATTCATGTATGAGTGTCAACTTGGGCCTTAATAAAGGCATACCATCAGTCAGGCTTCCCAGGTGGTGCAAGTAGTAAAGAACACACCTGCCAATGCAGGAGACATAAAAGACGCAGTTTCAGTCCCTGGGTGGGGAAGATTCCCTGGAGGAGCACATGGTAACCCACTCCAGTACCCTTGCCTGGAGAATCCCATGGACAGAGGAGCCTGGCAGGATACAGTCCATAGGGTCACAGAAACAGACACTACTTAAGCGACTTTAGCAGCCACGCACACATACCAGGAACCTATGAATAAAAATAAATTACTCAGTACATGAGATGGAGAAGCCAGCTTACTCAATAAGCAAATAAACCTGGCTCTTTATATATTATCTAAATAAAGATGATTAAAAATGCAAATGTGGAATACTCTGTATTGAATAACACAGAAAGAAGACATATTTAAAAAATGTATTTTTGTCATTTATTCAAAGGAGTGGTGGAAAGATACATAAACAAAAACCCAAGTATAGAATATATAACTTTAAAAAGTGATGAGTTTGATAAAATTAAAGCAGATATTAACCTCCAATTAAAATAAATAAATTTAAATTTTAAAAAAGAAAAAGAAAAAAAGGTTAATTGAAGGATACCAATGAAAAAACTAACAAATGACAGATTCAACATACATTTAAAATATTTGACTTACAAAGGAATACAGGCTACATAAGAATTTCTGCTTAGCAAGCAGTGAACAGTTGTAAACCTAATTTAAAAAATCATGAAGGTTTTAGATTATTACTACTGCAGAAGACCTCCAAATGGTTTACTAAACAAAAAAGAGATGCTCACATTCACTGGTAATCACAGAAAGCCAGATTAACACAATGAGCTCTATCTTCCACCTACCAGATTGGGGGAAAAAAAAATTAGATGTCAGATAAAAGTAGTGTCAGCAAGGATGTGTGAAGATGAGAATTTTTGAGATCTGCTCCTGTAGTGTAAACTACTATGGCTTTCAGAGAACAATCTGGCAGTGCTTAGCAAAATTAATTATGTGTGTCTACTGTGACACAGCAATTCTCTGCCTAGTCAATAGCAATTTTCTGACTAGGGATAGTTCCCTGAAAAGTTCACATGCGAGTCTACAAGCAGATATGCACAAGGTGTTTATCACAAGTTGTTTGTGAACTTACAGCACTGGGTGGCTAAGGGGTAAGTACAACTTGGGGGCTGCTGAACCTTGCATGCATGCATCAGTTAGCAGCTGCCTGTGTACATGCAGCAACAGTGAGCTTACCATCTTAATACACAATAAAAATTAGGAAAGAGATGTGTTCTGTGATATATTTTCATATAAAATTAAGCACCTTCATATAATACTTTTCATAGATATACTTTTCATACATATACTTTTCATAGATACTTACAAATCCAAGCACACCTACTAAAAGACATTAGGTGGGGGCAGAAGTATTCTAGCTTAAAACAAAGTGAACGTGATGATGGAGGAAATCCAAAAATAAAGTGAAATAAAGTGAAAGAAGAAAAGGGCCTTAGACGAATTGATCATGTATGATGGACCAAGGAGCTTGACTAATTCAAATTTCTGAAACTGAGATCTCTCCAAAATAAATTAATAGTAAATATTAGCTAATAATATACCATTATTCATAAGAATGGCAAAAGTTAAGGAAAATGGTGGATAACATCTAGGAATCAAGGGCATATAATGTTATTCATTTCATGCAGTGATTCTTAGAATGAATGTTAATGCAGTCTTTAGAAAGGTGGGCTTTCATAATATTGAAATATTTAAAATATGTTTAATATTTTCAGAGAATTTTTCTTATCTACAGGAGCAGATCTCAATTTTTCTTATCACAAAAGCTAATGAATCATTCAACTTCTGTAGGTATCTCTCTTTAACAGAGACATTGGGCAACTGCATTTATCAGAGCTTGTTTACAAAGAAAAAATATAATCAAATAGTCACAAATTTGTGTGTGTGTGTGTGTGTGTGTGCATGTGTGGGTATTCAGGAGCTCAGTCGTGTCCAACTCTTTGCAAACCCATGGACTGTAGCCTGCCAGGCTCCTCTGTCCATGGAGTTTTTCAGGCAAAAATACTGGAGTGGGTTGCCATTTCTTACTCCAAGGAATTTTCCCATATTTGTACAATGCTAAATAAATATAGATACATATATAGTACATAATAATATATAACTATAAAAGATAAAGTTGAATAACAAGTAGTGAAATAAATGTATTACTGAATAGGTTTTTAATTGTAAAAGAAACCAATCATTAAAGCATCCATACAGTATCATACCCGTTTTGTTAAAACAAATTATATAAGACAAAACTTTTTCTATGTAAAACATATGGGAATGCATAGCAGAAGTATGAATGAAGATTCATCAACTTGATATCAGTAGCTATGTATATAAAAGGTCGAGGACATACCTATAAATTTCCAGTGGGTCTTCTTGTATCTTGCTTGTGCATATATTCATTTGTATTTTCATGTAATTAAAAAAATGCATTATCTATCTATCTATCTATCTATCTATCAGCTATCTTCTACAGATAATACCATTTATGTTGACCTAAAGCTTGTTCTTCATATTCTTGAAAAGAGGTTCTTAAATAAGTTTGAAAATTAATTCAAAGTAATTTCTCTTTTAGAAATTCAAAATATATATGAGCACATTAGAATTGGGAGATACTCTGCAGACAGACAATATTTTGAACTTTGTCTAGTCAGTTCAGTTCAGTTGCTCAGTCATGTCTGACTGCAACCCCATAGACTGCAGCATACCAGGCCTCCCTGTCCATCACCAACTCCTAGAGTTCACTCAAACTCATGTCCATCGAGTCACTGATGCCATCCAGCCATCTCATCCTCTTGTTGTTCGCTTCTCCTCTTGCCCCCAATCCCTCCCAGCATCAAGGTCTTTTCCAATGAGTTAACTCTTTGCATGAGGTGGCCAAAGTACTGGAGTTTCAGCTTTACCATCTGTCCTTCCAAAGAACACCCAGGACTGATTCTTTAGAATGGACTGGTGGATCTCCTTGCAGTCCAAGGGACTCTCAAGAGTCTTCTCCAGCACCACAGTTCAAAAGCATCAATTCTTTGGCACTCAGCTTTCTTCACAGTCCAACTCTCACATCCATACATGACCACTGGAAAAACCATAGCCTTGACTAGATGGACCTTTGTTGGCAAAGTAACATCTCTGCTTTTGAATATGGTATCTAGGTTGGTCATAACTTTCCTTCCAAGGAGTAAGCGTCTTTTAATTTCATGGCTGCAATCACCATCTGCAGTGATTTTGGAGCCTTCAAAATAAAGTCTGACACTGTTTCCACTGTGGGGAACATCTATTTCCCATGAAATGATGGGACCAGATGCCATGATCTTAGTTTTCTGAATGCTGAGCTTTAAGCCAACTTTTTCACTCTCCTCTTTCACTTTCATCAAGAGGCTTTTTAGTTCCTCTTCACTTTCTGCCATAACAGTGGTGTCATCTGACATCTGACTATGCCAAAACCTTTGACTGTGTGGATTAGAATAAACTGTGGAAAATTCTGAAAGAGATGGGAATACCAGAACACCTGACCTGCCTCTTGAGAAACCTATATGCAGGTCAGGAAGCAGCAGTTAGAACTGGACTTGGAACAACAAACTGGTTCCAAATAGGAAAAGGTGTATGTCAAGGCTGTATATTGTCACCCTGCTTATTTAACTTCTATGCAGAGTACCTCATGAGAAACGCTGGGCTGGAAGAAGCACAAGCTGGAATCAAGATTGCTGGTAGAAATATCAATAACCTCAGATATCCTGATTACACCACTTAATCAGAACAAAACTCTGAAAGAAGCAGCAAATTTGGTGAATTATGTAAATGCCTCCAAGTTGTGTCACTGAGGACATCTTCACCATCACAACATCTATTCAGTTTTGAATATACATTTTAGATTACTATTTAGTGAAAGTCTTTTATCTCCATTAAAAAAAAAAAAAAACAAAAGAATTTTTACCTTTCAGTGATCAAGTTATGATTGAACAAACTTAAAATGCCTAAAGGTATGGACAAACATTATGCTTATCATCTGTACACTGTAATACATGAGGATGAAGTTCTTGATTCACCATCCACTCATTAGTTGATTCTAAAAGAGCATATATTTCATCAAACATTCTATATCAGGCACTGTTTGAGGGACGCTTGAATCCTGCATCTGATGTATTCCTCTTAGTCTATGGATCTTTCTGAATGTAAATAACATCACCAGAAATAAGCACAAAACATCAGGAAGTCCAAAAGATACTAAAAACAGCCTTACTGTTAAAATTACTAAAGTTTTAAAGCTTATTTTTGAAAACTGCTATTAACTACATCATGTCATAATTCAAAAGATCAAATTCTTTTATTTTTAGAGACCAATAAAAGAGAGGAAAGGAATTATATTTAAGGCCAAAGTAAAGATTTCCATTGTTAAAGATATTTCTTCCCCAAATCCTAACCCCATTACATGTAGAATTTGCCAAAGCTGTTTGGTTTATTGATCATAGATTATTAATATTCATAAACATCAATACTGTTTATTCTTTCTATTTGCTGACACTGGACCAGTTCCTTTATGTGTATCATCATTCTACTCTGATTAAGGTGCTCTTTTTACCTCTATTTTACACTAAAGAAAAGTGATCCATAGAGAGATGAAGTAGTCACTGAGAAATAGAAACACTAAATGAATGTTGGCAAACTGACACCAGAGTACATACCTTTGCCTCAACATTTGTACTTCTATCTCTTTTGTGAAGAAGATCATCTATGCCATCTTTCTATGAATGACTTTCACACACACACTATCTTTCTAGATTTCATATATATGCATTAATATATGATATTTGTTTTTGTCTTTCTGACTTGCTTCATTCTATATGACAGTCTCTAGGTCCATCCATGTCTCTGCAAATGACCCAGTTTGTTTCTTTTTTAATGGGTGGGTAACATCCCATTTTATATTTGTACCACATCTTTATTCATTCCTCTGCTGATGGACATTTATGTTGCTTCCATGTCCTGGCTATTGTAAATAATGCTGCAGTGGAAACTAACACAACTAACAAACAAACTATGCTCCAATAAAGATTAATTAAAAAATTTTTCATTTATATCAGTGTTTTCAAATAGTAGTAACGCAAGTTCACACAACAATGATGCCTCTACAAGGAAGAACAGCCACAAGTCAACATTGTCCCAAACAATGCCAACTCATTTCCTTTTGTAATCTGTGAGATCATATGTGATGAGATTCTCAGTATTGGGGGAAAGTGGAAGAGTGTAAGGTGACATTGCTGTTGGGCAGTCTTGACATTATTGAAACATCACTTGGCCTTTTGGTGTCCTATAGCTCTACTTGCTTCTGGCTTTAAGGGAATGGAGCCTTGTGCTTCTTCTCTCCACCTGGAGTCTGCTTCTCTTTAAATTCTCATTGTTCCAAAGATAGAAATATATCCTGTAAGAGCATGCCCAATTTAAGCTCTAATTTTAGACCTTGGTGGTCACAGTGTCTTAAATGTGGTATTTACTATTTTTCTGTAACTGATAATTTTCCCATAGACTTCCAGGGGTTGACTCTAACCTATCATCTGTCATTGCCCGAGGAAATGATAAACTATTTTTCCCCTTAACCACTAAGGCAACAGAAAAATATTTGTTGGCTCTTTCCTTTGAAAGTAACTAAAGATATGCAAATGAGAATTAAAAACAATACCACCAACAACAAAACCACCTTAGGCTATAAGAATTGCAATGGTTTATTTAAATTGTGTGTGTTTTTTTTCTGGTAAACAGTTGTTAACCACAAAAGCTACATATATCTTAAGTGTTTAATTTCAAATATCCATCTGGTTCAGTTGTTTTATGCAGTTATTTTTCCCGTTGCAGCACTTACTCTTTAACAATGCATGGATAATTGCATCCATGAAGACCCCTGCAGTGCTATAATAACTACACAAACTAAAAGATGATTTTTCAATGGAATAAAGCAGTCCTAAGGATCACATAAGAGCTCCATTATCAATATTGTACAATTTTAGAATGGGGCGCAGAAGTAGGATAAAAAACCTTGTCAAAAACCAGACACATGAAAGACCCTTTAGTTCTTCCTGTGGTAGAAAGACTTTCTTACAATTCAGTTCAGTTCAGTTCAGTTACTCAGTTGTGTCCGACTCTGCAGCCCCATGGACTGCAGTATCACAGGCCTCCCTGTCCAACACCAATTCTAGGAGTTTACTCAAACTCATGTTCATTGAGTCCATCAACCATCTCATCCTCTGTCGTCCCCTTCTCCTCCCACCTTCAATCTTTCCCAGCATCAGGGTCTTTTCAAATGAGTCAGCTCTTTGCATAAGGTGGCCAAAGTTTTGGAGTTTCAGCTTTGGCATCAGTCCTTCCAATGAATATTCAGGACTGATTTCCTTTAGTATTGACTGGTTGGAATCCTTGCAGTCCAAGAGACTCCCAAGAGTCTTCTCCAACACCACTGTTCAAAAGCATCAATTCTTTGCTGCTCAGCTTTCATTATAGTTCAACTGTCACATCCATACATGATTACTGGAAAAACCACAGCTTTGACTAGATGGGTCTTTATTGGAAAAGTAAAGTCTCTGCCTTTTAATGTGCTGTCTAGGGGTCATAACTTTTCTTCTGAGGAGCAAGTGTCTTTTAATTTCATGGCTGCAGTTACCATCTGCTGTGATTTTGGAGCCCCCCAAAATAAAGTCTGTCACTGTTTCTATTGCTTCCCCATCTGTTTGCCATGAAGTGAAAACAAATGCCCAGTTGTGGATGTGGCTGTTGATGGAAGTAAAGTCCGATGCTGTAAAGAGCAATATTGCATAGGAATCTGAAATGTTAGGTCCATGAATCAAGGCAAATTGGAAGTGGTCAAACAGGAGATGGCAAGAGTGAACATTGACATTTTAGGAATCAGATAGTTAAAATTTACTGGAATGGGTGAATTTAACTCAGATGACCATTCTTTCTAGTACTGTGGGCAAGAATCCCTTAGAAAAAATGGAGTAGCCATCATAGTCAACAAAAGAGTCCAAAATGCAGTACTTGGATGCAATCTCAAAAATAACAGAATGATCTCTGTTTCCAAGGCAAACCATTCAATATCACAGTAACCTAAGTCTATGCCCCGATTAGTTATGCTGAAGAAACTGAAGTTTCTACAATTAGATAGAGATAAAAAATATTTTTCAAATTCTCTAGGCTGTGTTATGATCACACAAATTTTATGTGCAGAATAATACTTGAATATAGCAGAAAGCCTAAACAGTGATGTTACAGCAAATTGTGTCTTTGTACAGCCAATATGTAACTCTATGTCTTTGTTTAATCACTAAGTCATGTCCCAATCTTTTTGTGATGCCATAGCCTGCCAGGCTCCTCTGTCCATGGGATTTCGTGGGCAAGAATACTGCAGTGGTTTGCAGTTTCCTTCTCTGGGGGATCTTCCTCACCCAGGGATCAAACTCATGGCTCTTTCATGGTAGGCGGATTCTTTACCACTGAGTCACCTAGAAAGCCCAACACTATGACTGCATGCTTGCTAAGTTGCTTCAATTGTGTCCTACTCTTTATGACCCTTTAGACTATAGCCTGCCAGGCTCCTCTGTCCGTGGGGATTTTCCAGGCAAGAATACTGGAGTGGGTTGCCATGACCTTCTCCAGGGGCTGTTCCTGACCCAGAGATAGAACCTGCATCTTTTATGTCTCATGCAGTGGCAGGCAGGTTCTTTACCACTAGCACCACCTGGGAAGCCTGTCAACTCTATGCCTAGAAGTAAACACAACAATCTATCCATTAAAAAATATATTATTTATTATTTTCCCCGATATGTCTTAGGTTTTCCACGATAAGCATAATATTTTTCTTCAAGAAGTAAAAATGATTGTAAAAACAAAATGACTAAAATAAAACATCTTTCCATTATTTTCTACTTTCTGAACTTTTATTCCTTTCTCAAAGTTTAATTCTGGTTTTGTTATCTCTGAGAAGTGCTTTTTCTCTGACTCCCCACCCTCTTTTTTTTTTTTTTTTAAATAAACTGGGTGTTTTTTCATATGCATTTTCATAGATTCTTACCAAATTAATTTGGTAGATAAACTTATATTTTATTCTGGTTTTTGGATTGGTAAACCTGTCCCTTTGTCCTACAAATCCAATTAATTCTTAGAATGTGTTTTATTCATGATTATCTTCTCTACTCTTCCTATTAGGGCATTCTGACTGCAGTAAGTGTCAAAAATAAGCTATTGTCAAAACCAAGGAACTTATCAGCTAAGTAATGATACCACATGATTAATAATGCTGGGTTGATGTTCAAGTCCATGTTTCTTAACCTTGAAATAATTTGGATTACTTTTCATTATGTAATAAATCATCAGTGACAGGTTAAATCATTATGATTATACTATATATGATCATGTAACCTCCACATGGATATTTTTGCAGTATGGCAAGTCAGTCCTTCAGACACCAAATTCTAAAAGAAAGTTCAGATTTCTTAAGATGAAGGAAGCATCACTGAATACTTTGAAAAAACTAAATCTTGAGTGTCATTTCTTTGAGTATTTTTCATAATCATATTTTCTCTAATCCCAACCAATGCAGCCTTTCCTAGTATATTTCTCTGATGTAAACATCATAGTGATCATGCCACTGCTCACTTTATAAGGCATATTTGAAAGTATTACATCTCTGCTAGACATTAAATGAATATTCATAGAAAGGCCATATAAAACCAATGTCTGTTAGTTCAAAATAGAGTGCAATTGGATGCATTACATTTTCCCAAGAGGCCAAATAGAATTTTCCCATTAAAACTTTTATTTAAATTTATTGATAGGGTAATATATCATTGTACCTGGAAAGAGGGTCTTGGATTACTAAGCTTCCCAGTCAACTCTATATGCGTCGCAAAACAGTGGTAAGTTTATGTGTGTGTGACAATAAATATTATTTGATAATCATGAGAAGATACAGAAAAAAAGCAAGATGGTCTACATTTTAGTGAAATCTTGCAATGATGTTGGCCCATGTTACAACATACTTTCTTTTTTATTTAGACTTAAATCTGGAATACAGAGTTCAGGATATGAAAAATCTAAGTTAATGAGGAAACTTTCCGTTGATAAAGAACATTTCAATGTGAATGTAAATGAAAATTGTTTCCAAATCATGATGTCCTAGAGTGAATTAATATTTTCAAGGATGGGGAAATTTAATATCATAAAGATGCCAGTTCTGTTAATATTTAGAGACAAATGAACAGCAAATTTAGTACAAAATGTCAGAAGGATTTTGGAAACTTCTTGATATAATTAGTCTGTAAAGGAAAAGATTCACCCAAGCTAAAGGTGATTTTAGAAAAATTAGATGGAAATGATGAGATTTACTCCCATTGCCAATACATTAACATATATTATAAGGCTATAATGATTAAAACATAATAGTATTGGTATAAAGATAAGCAGACCAATGTAAAAATAGTTCTTACTGTAAATATGAAGTTAGCATGTACTAGTGGTGGTAAGATAAATCTGTAAAATTTTAGTCAGCTTTGTTGGGAATGCACTTGTATGTCTAATACATGCTGTATACAGCAGTCCTCTGTATCCATGGGTTCCATACTTGTATTCAACCCATCATGGATTTTGGAAGGGACTTGAGTATCTGTAGATTTTGGTTTCTTCAGGGAGTCCAGGAACGAGTAACCTGAAGATATCAAGGGACGATTGTACTAGAATAAGTGAGTTAAATGTCAAAGATGAAATTATAAGGCAAATAGGCAAGATTGCAAAAGAATCTTTTGAACTTAGAATAGTGCAAATTTCTTAAACTTGACCCCATAATCATAAGGAAAAATGGAGAGATTTGACTAGATATCATGTAAGATATTTTTAATAGCAAAGGACATTAACAAGTTGGAGACAAATAGAAAGATTTGTGTATATCTATAATCTATAAAAAAATTGATGCCTGGTAGGCAGAATCTGCCTGCAATACAGGAACCACAGGAGACATGGGTTCGATCCTTGGGTTCTGAATATCTTATGGAGGAGGAAATGGCAACCCACTCCAGTATTCTTGCCTGGAGAATCCTCATGGACAGAGGGGCCTGTTGGGTGACAGTCCAAGGGGTCGCAAAGAGTTGGACACGACAGAAGTTACTTGGTACAGCAATGTGGGAGGCAGAACACATTTCTTTGAGAAGGCAAGAAATAGACAAGAAAGCTCAATTTATTAACAAAAAAAATGATTTAATTTGTTCCAGAATTTTTGGAAGTACTTCATATATTAACTAAGTTAATGACAGTAATCCCACAGTCTGTTAACTGGTAGAGATGGATTTTGACCACACACAGTTCTAGAATCAGTACTTCACTTATTAATAGGAAAACCAAAAAGAATATGAGCAGAGGATAGATGAGAAGAAGGCAGCTTAAAAACTAAAGGGGGACAGGCTTATCTACTATTTAGAATCTTCATGGCTCTTCCAAGAAGCCTAGCAATGAGCTAGATCCACGAAAAGAATCTGCAGAATCTCCCAGTGAGGAAGCCTCTGGTATCCAAACCCCCTATGCTGCCTGACTTCCAAGGATAGGATGTTTCTCTCATTGACAAAAGCCATTCCTCCAAAGGGAAAGTCAGTCAGTTCAGTCGCTCAGTCAGTTCAGTCGCTCAGTCACGTCCAACTCTTTGTGACCCCATGAGCCGCAGTGCACCAGGCCTCTCTGTCCATCACCAACTCCCAGAGTCCACCCAAACCCATGCCCATTGTGTCAGTGATGCCATCCAACCTTCTCATCCTCTGTTGTGCCCTTCTCCTCCTGCCCTCAATCTTTCCCAGCATCAAGGTCTTAAAAGGGCAAGTAAGCCTGCTAAATCTTACTTTTTGTTGCTTTTGATACTATTTGGCAGCAGCAAGAAGCACAACAAAATGAATCAGACAAGCATCATATGCATCTGGACCAACGTCGCTGGAAGACACACCTAACCCACAAAAAGGGCAAAAATTGGATTCAATTTCCATATTGAACATGGAGCTGCTTCTTTGCCCCTGGAGCAGATAGCACATGTGTGAGCAAGCATCTGAGTGACAATATTTGCTGGACAGTGGAATTTCTTAACATAATAAAATGCATCAGTGGGATCCTATTTCTGTCTGTCACTGCACTAGGCCTCCTAGCATGGCAATTAGTGCTTGATGCTACTATCATACATGGATATTAAATACCATTGAGCAACAAGATGACCCTCTCAAAGATGATCTACCACAGTCTCTTTGGTAATAACTTCTAAGGAATGTCTATTTCAACCATCTGTGGTGACTGAACTCTTAAACACTGGAATACTACCATACTGTGCAAAGAGTTTCTGCTTCAGTGAAGCTCCTCAGCCCCCAAGTGTCAACCATGGGGAATGAAGAACAAAGTCCATAGGATAAATCATGACACATATTTTGATACCACAGTATAAGGGGTTTTATATATTTATCAAAAATATAGCATTCTGTTCTGCATCTTGCTCTTTTCATTTAGCACATCTTAGAGGTCATTCCATTTCACGTTATACAGAGATTTCTGTTTGTAAAAAATGTTATAAAGTACTGCATTTCTGGGCTTTCCAGTTGACGCTAGTGATAAAGAACCTGCCTGTTAATGCAGGTGGATGTAAGAAACACAGGTTTGATCTCTGGGTCGGGAAGATCCCCTGGAGGAGGGCATGGTAACCTGCTCCAGTATTTCTTGCTTGGAGACTTCCATGGACAGAGGAGCCTGGCAGGCTGCAGTCCACAGAGTCACACAAAGTTGGTCATGACTGAAAAAACTTGGCATGCACGCACACACTGCATTTCTGATATGTAGGAAGTCGAATAATTCTGTAACTCAATATTCACTTTTCCTTCCCCTTTCCTCAAATGTACTTGACCCCAGTGAGTAGATGGGGATTTGCATTGCATCAGTTGAGGATGACTGGATAGACATGACACACATGAGTTTTGGATCTTCTTGCCGCCAGAATAACACTATAGCATCCCTGGGGGTTTTATGACTCCAGCTCTCAGGAAGTGAAACACTGCTATGGTTTTCATGCTCTGGCTACAGATTCTGTTTCCCTTGAAGCTGTCCCATTTTTCCCCCCTTTGGAGGTCATCATTAAAGGGAGAATGGTAACTATTGGATTTCTGTTTATGGCTGCAGAGGAAGGACAAACATCCTGGCAGTTTCCCAAAGCAGCCATATGCATGAACACATCTGATCTTGAGATGTGGAGGTGGGGTGATCAGAGGGTGGATAAATTATCTTTCTCCTTTCCTGTTATGAAACAATTAGCCTCAACAGTCGCCTGTAACTGGCTAAGTCTGTGGCTCATAGTGATATTGCAAATGGTTCCTGCAGGGTGACAAAGGTAGGGGAGACCTTGTCAGAACCCATTCCCTTTCCTAGACAGTCACTCATTCCTGATGACTGTTGCTGCCTTTTTAGCCTGTTTGCCTTAGTCTTCCACAAAGACGTTTCCGTCAACTGCACAAACTATTCCAACTTTTCCTTGTTTCCTCTGGTATAGAATGCTATACTTCTAATATCTTGGCTCTTTGCAACTACTCCATATAGGAGATCTTACTGCAGAAGCCTTGGCTGCAAATGCCTCTACCTTCTTAAAGCAAGTCAACCTTGCCACGACCTTAAATAGCAGAAAAGCTATATGCCCAGAGCAGAAAGTAATCAATACTGGTTGGATATATGATTTTTACCTTATAATGAACTATTATTACAATACTTTGTGTCTCCTAAAGTAGATAAACACTTCCTTGCTTTCCACATAGATATATTACTTGCACTCTGGAGCAGGCCATATGATTATTCGTGATGACCCAAATACTAGGAGTGGTGAGCGAGATATCTCATTATCCACTTCACCACAGGCACGTCAGGAAGTAAGTGTAGGAGAGTTAGGGCTCACTGGCAGCAGCTTGGAAGCAGTGACTCTGGGGGGTGTGTGTGTAACACCTCACCTTGGCATTCTGTTGGGCTCCCTCTGCATACTGAGTGCTATGTTAGCTTCCACACTTCCCCAGAGAGATTAAGCTCTAGTTACCTGTAGGGATAACTTTCTTGATAACAACTCTCTCTTCACTTCACTTCTTTTCTTTCCTAGTAGAGGCTCCCCTATATTATTACCATTGCTCCTAAATAAGCTACTTTTGCGAGAGCAGTTGTGAGTATAGGGACTGTGGAGGTGATTGCTTGTTTTTAAGTGATTCTGATGCACTGAAAGAAAAAGCTGATAGGACCAAATCGGTCAACTATCAACTCAAAATTTTCACAAAGTGAAATTACATCAGAAACCCTTGGTATAATGTGTAAAAGACCCTTATTTTCTGCAGCCAGAGCATAGGTTGTATTGAAATTTGAGGTTCCAGGACCAAATTTTGAGAATAATAGAGTTTTGAAATAGGCTGAAATTTTCCCTGAGAGAAAAAAAGGGTGGCCCTGGGGGTAGCTTGAGAAAATCTAGCTTGGTGTGCTTAGGAGCTACAGCCTCCAGATTTGTGTGAACAGCCAAACTGACCCGCTCCTCATAGTTAGAGAATGACCTCCTCTTCTTGCCTCTAGACTATGTGGAGATGGCATCTGAGGTGATGATAACACATCTTGCCCTCCTCAAAATCTGCCTCCCCCTTTTCTCATTGCTTTCAGGCCAAAACATGGAACAAAATGTCAACTTTACCCAAATGGTAAAGCTCCACCAGTGTCGTATACTCTGACCCAAGACACTATTATCTTTCAGCAAGTTTATTGCAAAGGCTTTCGGACTGACTTCTTGCTATTATCCTTCCCTTTCTACCGTCTTGGCTGAACACACCAGCCAGAGCTGTCAGCTGATGGGTCTGCTCTTCTCAAAAGACTTCAGTGGTGTTCTATCTCATTCCTTTGAGGACCCCATCCACCACCCATACTTCTCTGATCTCAGTCTTATTTCTCTCCTCCTGCCTCAGTCAACCCTGTCCACAGAGGCTTTCTTGATGTTCCTCAAATAAAGCAGCACAATCCCATCCCAGACCTCTTAGGCTAACTGTGTCCTCTGCTCAAATGCTGTTCCTCCGAATACTCACCCTGTAACCCTCTTAACTCTTGCAAGTGTTCTTTGAATGGTCACTTTTAAAATGCAGCCTTTTGCAATTTTTTAAGCAATCTCCACACTGTTCTCCATAGTGGCTGTACTAGTTTGCATTCCCATCAACAGTGTAGGAGGGTTCCCTTTTCTCCACTCCCTCTCCAGCATTTATTGCGTGCAGATTTTTAGATCGCAGACATTCTGACTGGTGTGAAGTGGTACCTCATTGTGGTTTTGATTTGCATATGGTACATATACACAATGGAGTATTACTCAGCCATTAAAAAGAACACATTTGAATCAGTTCTGATGAGATGGATGAAACTGGAGCTGATTATACAGAGTGAAGTAAGCCAGAAAGAAAAACACCAATACAGTATACTAACACATATATATGGAATTTAGGAAGATGGCAATGACGACCCTGTATGCAAGATAGCAAAAAAGACACAGATGTGTATAACGGACTTTTGGACTCAGAGGGAGAGGGAGAGGGTGGGATGATTTGGGAGAATGACATTGAAACATGTATACTATCATGTAAGAATCGAATTGCCAGTCTATGTCCAATGCAGGATACAGCATGCTTGGGGCTGGTGCATGGGGATGACCCAGAGAGATGTTATGGGGAGGGAGGTGGGAGGGGGGTTCATGTTTGGGAGCGCATGTACACCCGTGGTGGATTCACGTCAATGTATGGCAAAACCAATACAGTATTGCAAAGTAAAATAAAGTAAAAATAAAAAAGAAATAAAGAAATAAAAGAAATAAACCCCCCAAAAAATAAATAAATAAAATGCGGCCTTTTCTCACCACCTTATTAAAATCATAAACCCTCCCTCTCCTCTGAGATACCCTACATAACCTCCCTGGTTTATTTTTTTCTCCACATCCCTTATGATATTCTAATATATAGTTTCCTTTACATATTTAATCTGTATATTGCCCCTTTCTTTCTATTAGAAGATAAATGTTATAAGCACAGCTATATATGTCTATTTTATTTCTTTATACATCCCTAGCACTTAGGGAAGTACCTGACTCGTAGTAGGTTCTCAATCCGTAAGTGTTGAAAGGATTATTACAATATGTAAAGAATAAAATAAGGGAAGATAAAAGAAAAAGAGAAAAATTAGTAATGGCAATGATGATAATATAATAGTAGCTATATATTTTGTTGAAATCCTACTTGGTACCATGTAATATAATACTTAGAACAATCCTATAGGTTAAAAGTACACCCATTTCATAGATGAGGAAAATAGGTCTCTGGTATATTTAGAAAGAAGCTTAAAATTATACAGAAGAGAATAGCAGAATGAGGATTTATCAAGCGTTTGACTCTCACCTCAGTGGTCTCTCTATATCTCAACACTACCTTCATCCACCACTCTCCAGCGGGAATTTACTCTTTTTTAAGACATTTGATATTTCAGTTGGGAAAGGTAGAAGCACATTGATAAGCAGTGCATCAATCATCATGACTGCAATAATAGGCACTGGCTTGAACATGGATTCTGGCATTGGTTAACATGGGTGCATGTCCTGGGTCATACAAGTATCAGTCAAGTTTCTTTGGTCATTTCTGTACATCTCTCTGTGGCTCAGTTTTCACATCCGTACAAAGAGAGTAACAGTTATCTCTCTTGTCAGTTTTTGTAAAAATGAAGTAAACTATCAGGAAAAAAAAAAAAAACAACATTCAGAATAATGATATCATAGGCATCATTGTTATGCTCATTTACATTACACAGCACTGTAAAGATTTACAGTGTTTTCACAATGCTTCCATTATTTAATATTTATAGCAATTTCATGAGGTATATAAGAATAATATTTTAGCCCCATGTTATTTTTCGATTTCCTAGTTATTTATAATTTAATGTGGGGTATGTCCTAGCCTAGGTTTAAGGCCTCAGTTCAGTTCAGTTTAGTTGCTCAGTCAAAAATAAAACACAATCTTTGTCCTCAAAAATACCCAGATAAGAAAAAAAAAATATAGCAGAATAAATGCTTTGATAAAGGTAGCCTGAGGATGCTGAGAAAACTGAAACCTATAAAGGTTAAAAAAACCTATCCCAGAGTGCCCAAACAACAAAGCTTCTCAATCTCCGTTCAGAGTTTTCCCCCAAAACACTGGTAGGAATAATGGATAAAGCAGTCATGTGAGATGGGGGATATGAGGTCTGAGTTTTTCATTGCTACCAGGAAAATCCTAGCTTCTCTTTACATTGCAGAAAGGGACTGAGTTTCCTCCTTCTCTCATCTGAATTAAATTTGCCCATTCTCTCACCTGGTATCCAGGTTTGGTGAGCAAGATCCCATTATCCCGGATTTATCAATAATAATTCCTACTAAAGCACCAAAGGGGTGCAAATGAATGCTGTGGTCATGAACTCTTATCCGACTGGTTCACAAAAGAGTAGAATAAAGTCAGTGTTTCACTTCACTGGGAACCAGGAGACCTGGATGTGACCTTGGGCAAATGACTCCATTTCTCTGCCCCTTAGTAAATATTAGCTATCATTATCACCTTTATGGTTTCTAGAACGACCTGGATGGGAGTCACATTCTGATAAAGAAAACTAAAACAAGGCACTGCGTGACCTCAGAGTGTAAGTTCATTTTCTAGGTTGATTCTTTGCCATCTTTCCATCGTGTCAAATTTTGTTTGCTTTCTAAGCTAAAGGAAGGGACTAGCGCACTGCTTGGTCCAGAGCACGCATTCGAAAATATTTGCTCAACGAATGAACTGTCATCTGCACAAAAAAAGCGTATTAGTTAAGTCAGTGTTCAGAAAGACCCGTCTATCCATCTTGCGCTGTTTCTAATCAGACACAGTCTCATCTTTTAGACTCAATTCTAACACCTGCAGATCCTTTAGTGCTTCCGCTTCTCTGCGAGGCGGCTTTCCCCACAGAAAGCCTGTGTTCTGCCACAGCTGCACCAATTAGTCTCCCTGCCCGAGAAGAGTGACAATAGTGATATTTCTCCAGATGAATGATAGGCCTACTGGAGAGTCCACAAATCAAAATGTCAATTTTCTTTTCTCCTTCAGTTTCTTTTGTGTTGTGTGTTTGTATATAATTTCTTCTACAAAAAATGCCTTTGGATAAAGATAAAATATCTTCTTTTTTTCAAGTTTAACTAAATAATGAAGCAAATCTGTGACAGATTCTGACACATTTTAGAATTATAGTCGTCGCCTACGAAGTGTGGCAATCTCATGAGCTCTTTGAAAAGAGTGATTTAAAGGCGCCAGTGGTACCTAAGAAAAATGCACATGAGGAAAGAGGGTAAAGCTAACACATGCTCCTGATAATTATATAACACAAAATGTGGAATTTTCAGCTCAAGCACAAAAACCTAGGAGATACCCAATTCAACAAATTGGTTTCTAATTATATTATTAATCCTTTGCAGTTTTGTCATAGCATAAAGATTTTATGGCATTTTAAATTTCTCTTCAGCTTTGAAAGAGACACATGTTACAGTCATGTAATACATTGAAAACCAATATTAAGGCCAGGGTAACTACATTCATGCCTCTATTTTCTATTATAAATATCTCCAGTGACTTACTAAATTTTCAGAAACCAATTTTTGTTTTTGGTTTCTGTTTGTTTGCTTATTCTTAATTCAGCCATTCAGAGTTTTAGATTAACATGCTGGATTTAAGATGAATTAATGGTGAAAAATATCTTTCCCCACAGAAATCTAAGAAAGTATATAACAAATGATTAGAGCACAACTAACGACAAAAACCAGTATATGAACCCACAGTTATAAATCATGAGATCCTAACAAGTTCCAGGTAAAATGACTGAACTATGTTTGAGGGTACAGTGACTTGAATTTAGAGTATGGTAGCACTTTGCCTGGTGGGCTTCAGTTCATGGGGTCGCTAAGAGTCGGACACGACTGAGCGACTTCACTTTCACTTTTCACTTTCATGCATTGGTGAAGGAAATGGCAACCCACTCCAGTGTTCTTGCCTGGAGAATCCCAGGAATGGGGAAGCCTGGTGGGCTGCTGTCCATGGGGTCGCACAAAGTCAGACACGACTGAAGCGACTTAGCAGCAGCAGCAGCACTTTGATAGGCTTTTAGGATTCATCCCTCACTATCTTCTTTCCTTGTAATAGCTTTTTTGTTGTTGTTCAGTCACTAAGTTATGTCTCACTCTTTGCGATCCCATGAACTGTTGCATGCCAGGCTTCTCTGTCCTTCACCATCTCCCGGAGTTTGCCTAAACTCATGTCCATTGAGTCAGTGATGCTATCCAACAATCACATCCTCTGTCGCCTCCTTCTCCTCCTGCTCTGAATCTTTCCCAGCAGGGCCTTAAGAATAAGAATTCTTAGGTTGAATTGTAATGCAGGGCACTTAAGTTGTCCATGTACTTTCTCCTTTATATAAATTTCTCCTTATTTTTTTATTGAAGTATAGTTGATGTACAATGCTGTGTTAACTGGAAGTGTACAGCAAAGTGAATTCAGTTATTAATATACATATATCCTCTCTTTTTCAGATTCTTTCCACATCACGGGAATTCCACACAGTATTTTGCATGGAAGGAATGAAAGAATGCACATGCATTCTCTTCTAAGGTTTATTCATGCTTTCCATAAAAAATACTGTATGGAATTCTTACAATGTGCATGGTTATATGCTAGATGTGGCTAGGGGAAAAAAAAAAAAAACACAAAACAGGATTAGAATGCTGTGTCAATAAATCTACCTTGTAAAAGGAGAGATGGTTGTCCTCAAGAGTTTGTGCTCAGTCATGTCTGAGTCTTTGCAACCCCATGGACTGTAGCCAGGTTCCTCTGTGCATGGATTTTCCAGGCAAGAATACTGGAATCGGTTGCCATTTCCTGCTCCAGGGAATCTTCCCAACCCAGGGACTGAACCCACATCTCTTGACTCCCGCATTGGCAGGCAGATTCTTTACTGCTGTCCACCTGGGAAGCCCAAAGGGAGAGGTGCATATGTTTAATAACAAGTAAAAAAGAAAGGAAAACACTGTAAGAGAAAATAGTGTGCTCTGGGAATCCAGAAGAGGGAAATGGATGGAGGAAATGGGCAAAATCTTATAGAGGAGGAGATATTTGAACTGGGTCTTAAGTGACAGAGATGTTTGGTTGTGTGAAAATATTTTTTAAAAATGGCAAATGCAAAGGTAAGTTTGTAGCCTTATAAAAATAATATTGTGTAGGCCAATTTAATTGGAACAAAAATGTAGGAAGACTAGTTTGCGAGCATAGGATGTAATTGTGGAAGCTTGAAGATTACATCTACCTAGAATAAGTTGTAAAAATGCTGTGTAAAATGTAGTACAAATTTATATTATTTTTTTCAAGCATTTTAATGTAGAATATATATGGAATGATAATTTTAAGCTATCACACTAAATGGCTATTAGTGAAAAATGTCATAACATGAATATATTTTAGAAAAGATCCATATAATAATGTAGGTGAAATATGAGAGCCTGTAGAACCCCTGAGTCTTGGATAAGAAGACTTTATGTTTTAATTTTTTTCTGTAGAGGAGAAAAATGAATATAAAGGAACTAAAACCTAAATATTTCAGATAGTTTTTTTCTTCTATGCAAAAAGCACCAATTATTTTAATGTGGTATTTGTGATAAACAATATTTTAATTCATTTCCACAGCTTGAGTAAGCTTGCAAGAAACATGATAAGCGACAAAGAATAACTGTACAACAAGAAACCATTTTTATTTTGCATAAGGTGAATGTAAGAAACATTAATAAAATACTGTGGGGAATACATATCAGAGGGCGTCAGCATTGTATTATTGGTTTTATGTTTGAAATGGTAAATGTTGAGGAATTCTTCTGAGGAATAAAATGATAGATATTAACAAGTTTCCAAAATCGACTACTTATAATCCTATTGCAAAATAGTGGAGATGGAGTATATGACAATGGAACATTCCCTAAAAATTCACTATATATGGCAGTTTTTGCTGGATCAATTACAATTTCTGAGAGCAATTCTGTGCATGTGGCATTGTCTTGAAGGAAGATGTCTCATTCAGGCATTCTGCACAAAATCATTTAATCAGCCTGTGCACTCTGTGGGAACCAGAGTATCTCAATCACAGTTGATTTTATGGATCCAATTCTAGATAAATTTCCACTACATAAACTGGTCTTATTTTGCTTATTTAATATATATATATATGTAAATAAATACACACACACACACACACACACATATATATATATACACACACATATATATGGCTTCCCTAGTGGCTCATTGGTGAAGAAACTGCCTGCCATTGGCAATCCCCTTGGCATCCCCAATGTCAAGGGGATGTGGATACAATCCCTGGGTCAAGAAGATCCCTAGAGAAGGAAATGACCACCCTATTCAGTTTTCTTGCCTGGGAAATCCCCTGGACAGAGGAGCTTGGCGAGCTACAGACATGGTGTTGCAAAGAGTCAGATATGACTTAGCAACTGAGAACATATATATATATATATATATATACATATATATATATATATAAAGCAAATAAAAAGAATGTACCTACACTATCGATTTTATTTTGCAAATAAACATTTAGATTCTTAGATGTAAGTACATATAGTATAATATAGTGACAAAAACATAGATTAAAAGACCAAATTGCCTTATTTTGGAGCCTATTGTTTCCACCTGAGAATTATGCAATCTTAGATATTTAACTTTTCTATACTTCAGTTTTATCATTTGAAGCCCTAGAATTAGAGTTATTGAAAGAGTTAAATGAAATACTATAAGTAAATTGTGTAGGACACAGTGCCTAGCAGGAAATGAGTGCTTAATATATTTTAGCAGTTACTGTTACTATGTAAATCAATTAATCACCTTTACTATTATTTTTATTACTATATTATATTTATCTTTTCTTCCCTGGAGTGTTGGTGAAATTGCGCATCAAGTGTAATTAAGGATCTAACACAAGGGACCCAGCCCAGTGCTCCGTGACCGCCTAGATGGGTAGGATGGGAATGGGGTGGGAGGGAGGCTCAAGAGAGAAGGGATACATATGGCTGATTCGTGTTGGTACAGCAGAAACCAGCACAACATTTTAAAGGAATTATCCTCCTATTAAATAAAAGTGTAATTAAGCAATGCTGATTCTTGATTCCTTCTGAGTAACCTTCCTTCTTTGCCACATTCTGCAGTTGCTAGAGCTCTGGGGCCCCCAACACTGATCCATGTATGTATTCCAGAGAGTTCTCATTATATACATATATCTAAGTACTTCAGTTCACTTTACAATGAAAACAGCTTATGTGTAATAAGATTTATAAAAGAATGAAATTTAAGTAGCTAAAACCATGAGTACCTCAGTAATATTTTATATTTTATGTTTGAAATATGTGATTCTCTGTACCATAGGGGAAATTGGAGAGTGTAAAGTATAAGAATTCTTATTTTACCAGCCACATTATTAGAAAGAACAAGCAAACCTTATCTTTAGTACATTAAAGGAAAGGTCACTGAGCAGCTTTTCATTTCCTTCGTTGCGTTTTCCTTTCGGTACAGTGTCAGTTCCAGGCAAGAGCATATCACTTGTTCTTTTTTTCTTTTCTTTTCTTTTTTTTTTTTTTTTTTACTCTTTCAAGATACTTAGGAATCTAAAAATATCATTTTTTTTCACTTGGCTATTTTTCAAAAAAGCCACCATTCTACTCTTTCACCCTTCTACTTTTCTTTATATCCTGCGGCCATATTTTTGCTATGTGATTTTTCAGCTGTAGTTGTTCGTTTGGAAAAGGGTTAATATCAATTCTTGACCCTGTGAAATAGGGGTGAGATAAAAAGCTGTGTGCTTTGATATGAGACACCGTAAAGTCAACTGAGGGAAGTCAGGGAAATCCAATTTTGGGTTCTTGCAAACTTATCAGCTTGCAAACAACTCATCACATTATAAATTATTTACCTGTTTATATTTCCACAGCAATTTATTTATGGACAAAAAATGCTCTAAGCTGAGCAGAATCTTTTTCAATCTCCAGTAACATTTTAAAGCATGCTGATGAAACTATATAAAAATCATATTGCTTTAAAAAGAATGTGTAAGTCTATTTCTATTTTATAAATAAGTTTATTTGTACCATTTTAGATTCCACATATAAGTGATATAATCCAGTATTTGTCTTTCTCTGTCTGACTTACTTCCTTTGGTCCATTCATATATATTTTCTGGATATACCTAGGATTGGGATTGCTGGATCATGTGGTAGCTCTTAAAAAAAAAAATTAAAGAACCTCCTTACTGTTCTTCATAATGACTGCTCCAATTTACATTCCCACCAGCAGTGTAGGAGATTACTTTTTCTTCAAACCCCTTTCCAGCATTTATTATTCGTGAACTTTTTGATGATGGCCATTCTGTTCCCTGTGAGGTGGTACATCGTTGTAGTTTTGATTTGCATTTCTCTAATTATTAGCAATGTTGAGCATCTTTCCATGTGCCTGTAGGCCATGTGTATGTCTTCACTGGGAAAATGTCTACTTGGGTCTTCTACCCATTTTTTGATTTGGCTGTTTTTTGATATTGAGTTGTATGAACCACATGTATATTTTGAATATTAACACTTTATTGATTGTATCTTTTGCAAACATTTTCTACCATTTTGTAACATCCTCTTTACATTTTGTTGATGGTTTCCTTTGCTGTACAAAAGCTTTTGAGTTTATTTAGGTTCCATTTGCTTATTTTTGCTTTTATTTCTTTTGCTTTGGGAGAGTGATCTAAGGAAACACAGTTATGACTTATGTCAGAGAATGTTTTGCCTCTATTCTCTTTCAGGAGTTTTATGGTATAATATCTTATATTTAGGTCTTTCCAGAATTTTTGAGTTTATTTTTGTACATGGTGTGAGGGAATGTTCTCATTTCATTGTTTTACATGTAGCTGTCCAGCTTTCCTAACATCACTCATTGAAGAGACTATCTTTTCTCCTTTGTATATTCTTGCCTCCTTTGTCATAGATTAATTGACCAATTCATTCTTTTTAAATGGTTCATTTATTTATTTATTAATGATTTAGGGACAATTACCATGAGATCTACATTCTGAGAAAAAATTTAAGTGCACAATATATTATTTTAATTATAGGCACAATGTTGTACAACAGATCTCTGCAACTTAATAATATCACGTAACTGAAAATGTATACCTGTCCAACAGCAACTCTTATTTCCTCCTCTCAGTCTCTGACAATCATTTGATTTTTTTTTTAAGATACTTCATAAGTAAAATCATCCAGTAATTATCCTTTGGAGATCAGCATATTTCAATTTGCATAATGTACTTCAGGTTCATTCATATTGTTGCATGCCATAGGAGTCCTTTCATTTTTATGGCTGAATAATGTTCCCTTGCATGTATATGTCACATTTAAAAAACCTATTTGTTCACTGATGGGCATTGAGGTTGTTATTATAGGTTGAATATTGTGAATAATGATGCAGTAAATATGGAAGATATCTCTTCCAGATCCTGATTTCAACTCTTCTGGTATATATATCCAAAAAATGGTATTGCTGAGTTATATGATAATTCTATTTTGAATTATTAAAAAAGTACATACAGTACTGGCATAAAAACAGACTGAAGTATATGAAATATATGAAAAGGTACACAAAATCACTAATCATCAGGACAATGGAAATCAAAACCACAATATGATATGACCTTAAATTTGTTAGGATGCCTAATATTAAAAGTAATAATAACAAGTGTTAATGAGGATATAGAGAAACAGAAACCCTTGTAACTTTTTGTGGGAGTGTGAGATAGTATAGTTGTTTTGGGAAACAGTATGGAATGTTCTCAAAAAATTAATACATATGTTTTTTATCTTGATAGCACCAAATATTACTTTTTAAATTTCAATGTTGCTCAGATATATTATTTATACTTATACATTTAATTCTGACACTAACAATTCAAAAGCATTTTTGTAGATGTAAAAGCAAATACAAATATACAGTCATTTCTAACATGCAGTAAACTTGAAACAAAAACTATGAATATGCAAATAATTTGTAGTCAGCATTTTGGAAGATTACTTAAGTGGAAATTTTCCCCACACTTCACTTTCCTTAGTTAAGCTTTTTTTTTTTTTTGGAGGGGAATAGAAAGAATTAAGAAGGTGTCTAGCAGAAGGAATAAATAAGAATGTTGCAAATGCCAGAATATAGTATAAAAACTTGAGTTCCAAGTAATGAAAGCAGAAGAAATGAATTTTAAAAAATTAAACTGATGACAGGCAGTATAAAAGTAGTGAAACAAAGTAACCAGCCTCTGATCTATAGGGCAAAAAAATGAATTCATGGGTAAAGGCAGATCAATTCTCTACTTGGTTTGTCAACACCGGCTGGCAGGAGAATTGGGTAGTATTTAATACCAACTTCCACTGGTGGCTCAGATGATCAAGAATCTGCTTGCAGTGCAAGAGACCTGGGTTTGATCCCTGGATCAGGAAGGTCTCCTGGAGAAGGGAATAGCAACCCACTCTAGTATTCTTGCCTGGAGAATTCCATGGACAGAGGGGCCTAGTGGGCTACAGTCCATGAGATTGCAAAGAGTTGTACACAACTGACTGCATGACTAACACTTTCACATGTGTGTGGTTTTTTTTTTTCTTCCAATAGGTGGAGAGTGGAAGATTAGCTGTTTGTTCCAGCTCTGGCCTGGGAAGTCAGAATGCTGCCAACTGTTTTGATAGGAGGAGGTTTGACAGCAGATCAGCTCCTTGCTCAGCCTCACTGAAACCAAACAGGTAAGCAGTTCTGTTGGAATTTGCCTATAATAGGGTGGATATTTCCAAAATTGTTTTCTGTTCAAATACGCCCTTTTAGGGAACAGGGTTCACTCGTAGGCTTTGTTTGTTAATTTTTTTTTTTTTTCCTGTTGGAGATTCTGGGCTAGAATCTTTCACAGAATTCTGCCCAGGACGCATAGGAGGCAATAAGAAAACCCAGGGGATTCACCATTGTGTGATCCCTCAAGGGATAAGAATGAGAATGAGAATACTCTTATTCTTATGACTCGAGCTCATTCTCATAAGCTCTTATTCTCATGACTAAATATCCCTAGACAGTCCACATTCTTGTTTCTACCTTTCAGAGTCTTATACTTGTTTATTGTGTTATGTCTAGGAGATTTTTAGTTGTAGGTGGGGTAATCCTAGAGAACTGAAATGATTCTGTTTGGATGGAAGAAGTGCACATTGCTCTATTTTGTTCTATTCATCACATCTGCAGGTGTTTTTCATTCTCTCACACTAGTCCTTAGAAATGCAGATTTCTAAACTATTTTTCCTTCTGTATGGTGATATCTTTCGAATACTCACCTGAGAATCATATTGAGTAGATAAAGGACAAATCACTGCCTTTAGCTAAGGGTCCATACTCTCTCTTCTCATTAGGAAGTTATTTTAAAGATTATACTATAATGATTCAGAGAAAATAAGGAACTTACCAGTGTCAGGTGTCAAGGAACTTACACCTTGGTGATGACTGAACCTTGATTTTTAACCAGGTTTGTGAGATTCCAAGCCAGTTTTTATTTTTTCTTTTACTGCATTATCCTCTTTGAATAGAATTTTTGCTTTGCTTTTCATTGTCAATAAGTTGATATATCATGAGTCCTTGACATAAAGATCAATTACATAAAAATATATTATATATCAAATATATATAATTATATCCTATAATATATATGAAAAAATATATTATATGTATATTATATCAAAATATATGCAAAAGTATCAATTATATTTTTAAGCCTAGTTCTTAGCATATACTAAATATTTAATAGAGCTTGTTTCTTAAATAGGTGCTAATTGAAGCCTCCTTTAATTTTTTTAAAAGAGAGCAATACCTTTTGAAGAAATTAAAGGGTACACTGAAATATGAGAATAAAAAGAAAATAATTCCTAGAAAAAAACACCTTTTTCCATATGAAAAGAAAGGAAAACTTACAGGCACTTATAAAGAAAAGAAAAAAATTTGAAATAAATATAAAATAAGGGCAGCTTAACCTGAAAAAAGAACATGAAAGGAATTATTAAATCAACTTCTTTCAACTTTATCTCCCAAGTCATCAGTTAAATATGCCAGATGAAGAGTCTGTGATAGAGAACACTTGCTGGATCAAAACCAAGAATGAAAGGTAAGCTTACGATTTATGACAAATGTTTATCATGTGTTTTTAAACTTAAAGGAAAAGAAAAAAAAATCCTAAATATGTCCAGATTGCCAAAAGTTTTGTTTTTTACATAAACAAATGTATCCAGAGACAAAGAAATATTTGATATCTATGAAAACTTTCTTCTAAACTTTTGTTCAATGAGTAGAATATAAGTATACTTGAAATTCTCAAAACTTTGTTAGCAGCAAAGAAATACACAGTATGAGCTTAATTTTGATATTCCTTCAAAGAGTAAATGGAAAAAAATACTAAAATATTCTTCAAACACAGTTTCATCTAAAAATTCTTTCATAAAAGTGATGAAGGAACATTAACTGTTAAAAGAATAGTGATCATTTTATTTCCTTCTAGGAAATTCAGTCATAAGCAGCAAGGAAATAATACTACATAATTAACCAAGACCTAATAGCTAATGTTTCTTGATCTTCATAATATTTAATTTGGTTAAGATGAAATTACTCTGAAATTATTTTATAGAATTTGCATATGTTTATAAAAAAGTAATCTTGCCTGAAGAATTCCATGGACAGAGGGGCATGATGGGCTATAGTCCATAGGGTTGCAAAGAGTCAGACACAACTGAAGTGGCTTTGCACAACTCAACAACAACATAAAATCGATATTTTCATATTTATTTTCATGTTTGTAATGTGTATATTTCATTTGTTTATAAATGTATGTATTTGAATATTAAAAGTAATGGAAACCATAGCAGGGTAGTAAGGCAAAATAAAATATCTATTTAGGCTAGTGTGGAAACTGGTAATATTCTTTTTCCAAGTAATTAGTTAAAACATTAATTTCTACAAACACTCATTGAGGAGGCAGGATGACTTAAACCATAGCCACAATATGGTTGTCTTATAAAGACACTTATCAAGGGAAGATAGGTTGCTGAAAATGAACTCATGGTCACAGCCTGGTTAAACTAAGAGATACGTTTTTCACTGTAAAGGGAGAAAAAAAGTCCCAACATGCAGTCAGAATTAAATTCTACCTGCAACACAACTGTCTGGTAGTAGCCTTGTCACATAAAAAAAGAAGGTTGCATTTGACACAGCTTACCTACTTTTCACTGCAATTTTTTTCCCTTTTCTTCTGTTCTTTTAAGGGAAGAGATGAATGAATAGAGTGATAGAGGTGGTCTGGAAATACCATTCATAGCATGTGTTTGTAATATATTAATTTATTTTGCCATAAAGGAGAAAACTCTAGCAGATTCACAGTTGAGTATTCTCACTATAAAAGATTCATTTGATACTAAAGCAGGACAATTTTTAAAGTTGGAAATGAATATAGAAGCTCATTCAGTTCAGTTCAGTTCAGTTGCTCAGACGTGTCCAACTCTTTGCAACCCTTTGGACTTCAACCCACCAGACTTTCCTGTCCTTCACCATCTTCTGGAGACTGCTCAAACTTATGTCCATCGAGTCCAGTGATGACATCCAATCATCTCATCCTCTGTCATCCCCTTCTCTTCCTGCCTTCAATCTTTCCCAGCATCAGGGTCTTCTCCAATGAGTCAGGTCTTCGCATCGGTGGCCAAAGTATTGGAGCTTCAGCTTCAGCATCAGTCCTTCCAATGAATGTTCAGGACTAATTTCCTTTAGGATTGACTGGTTTGATGTCCTTGTAGTCTGAGGGACTCTCAAAGAGTCTTCTTCGGCACCGCAGTTCACAGAAGCTCTTTGTCTTGCTTTAATTTCAATTTTTCAAGTTCTACTTTGTTTAAGTAAATGAGCTACAGAGTCAAAATTTTCTGGCATTGTAGTTAGTTTTCATTATTCACCATATGCTGTAATAATAATACATCAAATAATATGCTTATGTTTTTAAATTTTATGTATTATAAAAAACTATTCCCTTAAAAATTTCAATCTAGTTTATGATTAGACAAGAAATTTGTAAACTTTAAAACTAAAAAGAGAAGCAAGATTTGTGTTAATTTCTTTTTAAATTTAATTTTTATTTTATATTGGAATATAGTTTATTTACAATGTTGTGTCATTTTCAGATATACAGCAATGTGATTCAGTTATAATTATACTCTTTTTCTTTCAGATTCTTTTCCCATATAAGTTATTAGAGAATATTGAGTAGAGTTCCCTGTGGTATAGAGTAGGTCCTGATTGATTTTCTATTGTATATATAGTAGCGTATATGTGTGCTTGCAACCCTATGGATCATAACCGTCAGGCTTCTCTGTCCATGGAATTCTCCAGGCAAGAATACTTGGGTGGGTTGCCATGCCCTTCTCCAAGGGATCTTCCCAACCCAGTTATCAAACTTGTGTCTCTTATGTCTCCTGCGTTGGTGAGGCAGATTCCTTACCACTAGTGCTACCTGGGAAACCATAGTAGTGCATATATTTGTGTTAATTTCTATTTTCTTGAAAGTATAACATCAATGTAATATATGAAATATTTCTACAGATTTTTGGAACCATTTTGATTTTAAATTTCCACTGGCCATTCAGAGGGAAAGTATCTGTGAACAAAGTATGTTTATCATTTGGCCTGCCATGGTGGTTGTTGTGAAGCTGTACTCCTTTTTAAACATAGCTGTGTAGTAGAGCCTGAAGTCAGGCAAGTTGATTCCTCCAGTTCCATTCTTCTTTCTCAAGATTGCTTTGGCTATTCGAGGTTTTTTGTATTTCCATACAAATCTTGAAATTATTTGTTCTAGTTCTGTGAAAAATGTTGCTGGTAGCTTGATAGGGATTGCATAGAATTTGTAAATTGCTTTGGGTAGTATACTCATTTTGACTATATTGATTCTTCCGATCCATGAACATGGTATATTTCTCCATCTATTAATGTCCTCTTTGATTTCTTTCATCAGTGTTTTATAGTTTTCTATATATAGGTCTTTAGTTTCTTTAGGTAGATATATTCCTAAGTATTTTATTCTTTTCGTTGCAATGGTGAATGGAATTGTTTCCTTAATTTCTTTTTCTACTTTCTCATTATTCGTGTATAGGAATGCAAGGGATTTCCGTGTGTTGATTTTATATCCTGAAACTTTACTGTATTCATTGATTAGCTCTAGTAATTTTCTGGTGGAGTCTTTAGGGTTTTCCATGTAGAGGATCATGTCATCTGCAAACAGTGAGAGTTTTACTTCTTCTTTTCCAATTTGGATTCCTTTTATTTCTTTTTCTGCTCTGATTGCTGTGGCCAAAACTTCCAGAACTATGTTGAATAGTAGCAGTAAAAGTGGACACCCTTGTCTTGTTCCTGACTTTAGGGGAAATGCTTTCAATTTTTCACCATTGAGGATAATGTTTGCTGTGGGTTTGTCATATGTAGCTTTTATTATGTTGAGGTATGTTCCTTCTATTCCTGCTTTCTGGAGAGTTTTTATCATAAATGGATGTTGAATTTTGTCAAAGGCCTTCTCTGCATCTGTTGAGATAATCATATGGTTTTTATTTTTCAATTTGTTAATGTGGTGAATTACATTGATTGATTTGCGGATATTGAAGAATCCTTGCATCCCTGGGATAAAGCCCACTTGGTCATGGTGTATGATCTTTTTAATGTGTTGTTGGATTCTGATTGCTAGAATTTTGTTGAGGATTTTTGCATCTATGTTCATCAGTGATATTGGCCTGTAGTTTTCTTTTTTTGTGACATCTTTGTCAGGTTTTGGTATTAGGGTAATGGTGGCCTCATAGAATGAGTTTGGAAGTTTACCTTCCTCTGCAATTTTCTGGAAGAGTTTGAGGAGGATAGGTGTTAGCTCTTCTCGAAATTTTTGGTAGAATTCAGCTGTGAAGCCGTCTGGACCTGGGCTTTTGTTTGCTGGAAGATTTCTGATTACAGTTTCAATTTCCATGCTTGTGATGGGTCTGTTAAGATTTTCTATTTCTTCCTGGTTCAGTTTTGGAAAATTGTACTTTTCTAAGAATTTGTCCATTTCTTCCACGTTGTCCATTTTATTGGCATACAACTGCTGATAGTAGTCTCTTATGATCCTTTGTATTTCTGTGTTGTCTGTTGTGATCTCTCCATTTTCATTTCTAATTGTATTGATTTGATTTTTCTCTCTTTGCTTCTTGATGAGTCTGGCTAATGGTTTGTCAATTTTATTTATCCTTTCAAAGAACCAGCTTTTGGCTTTGTTGATTTTTGCTATGGTCTCTTTTGTTTCTTTTGCATTTATTTCTGCCCTCCCAGAATTCTGGAAATAAAAGCAAAAATAAACAAATGGGATCTAATTAAAATTAAAAGCTTCTGCACAACAAAGGAAAATATAAGCAAGGTGAAAAGACAGCCTTCTGAATGGGAGAAAATAATAGCAAATGAAGCAACTGACAAACAACTAATCTCAAAAATATACAAGCAACTGATGCAGCTCAATTCCAGAAAAATAAACGACCCAATCAATAAATGGGCCAAAGAACTAAATAGACATTTCTCCAAAGAAGACATACGCATGGCTAACAAACACATGAAAAGATGCTCAACATCACTCATTATTAGAGAAATGCAAATCAAAACCACAATGAGGTACCATTTCACACCAGTCAGAATGGCTGCGATCCAAAAATCTGCAAGCAATAAATGCTGGAGAGGGTGTGGAGAAAAGGGAACCCTCCTATACTGTTGGTGGGAATGCAAACTAGTACAGCCACTATGGAGAACAGTGTGGAGATTCCTTAAAAAATTGCAAATAGAACTACCTTATGACCCAGCAATCCCACTGCTGGGCATACACACCGAGGAAACCAGAATTGAAAGAGACACATGTACACCAATGTTCATCACAGCACTGTTTATAATAGCCAGGACATGGAAACAACCTAGATGTCCATCAGCAGATGAATGGATAAGAAAGCCGTGGTACATATACACAATGGAGTATTACTCAGCTGTTAAAAAGAATTCATTTGAATCAGTTCTGATGAGATGGATGAAACTGGAGCCGATTATACAGAGTGAAGTAAGCCAGAAAGAAAAACACCAATACAGTATACTAACACATATATATGGAATTTAGGAAGATGGCAATGACGACCTTGTATGCAAGACAGGAGAAAAGACACAGATGTGTATAACGGACTTTTGGACTCAGAGGGAGAGGGAGAGGGTGGGATGATTTGGGAGAATGGCATTCTAACATGTATACTATTATGTAAGAATTGAATTGCCAGTCTATGTCTGATGCAGGATACAGCATGCTTGGGGCTGGTGCATGGGGATGACCCAGAGAGATGTTATGGGGAAGGAGGTGGGAGGGGGGTTCATGTTTGGGAATGCATGTAAGAATTAAAGATTTTAAAATTTAAAAAATAAAAAACTAAAAAAAAAAAATAAAAAAAATAAACATAGCTGTGCCTCTGACACCTTGCAGTGAAGGTGGCTAGACTCATAGCAGCTGATTCAGTTAGGCAAAATGTAAGGCAAAACAAAGGGTGTGTGATTTGAAGAAGGTTACTTATGATGTTGATGAAAAATACCTTGCGAAATTTTTTTTTTATCATTATAACTATGTAGAACTGGGTGATTCGTAAATTGTTAATTTGTGCTCACTAATTAATTATGCTTAAAAAGTCTATTCATAACATATCAGCATACCTTCCAACATGCATGCTTACTGATAAAATGAAAGAGAGCCAATAGATAAAAATATGGAAGTATTAATGGAGTGCAAATTTACTGAATTAAAGCCTAAAGAGGAGCAATGAATAAATAATCTATTAGGAAATTGTTGCTCAGGCCAGAAGAATGCTCAAGAATCCAACTTATTTGTTGCTGAAGAATTGATACTTTAACCTACACTGATAGATTTTTTTTCTTAAATTACAAAATAGAATGTTTAGCACTAATATGAATTTTGAAATTACAAAACAGAAGGCTTTGCTTGTGGCTCGGCTGGTAAAGAATCTGCTTGCAATGTGGGAGACATGGGTTCAATCCCTGAATTGGGAAGATCCCCTGGAGAAGGGAAAAGCTACCCATTCCAGTATTCTGGTCTAGAGAATTCCATGGACTGTATAGTCCATGGGGTCCCAGAGTCAGACACAACTGAGTGACTTTCACTTTCACTTTAAGTAACAGAAGGGTCTTGTTCCTAAAAGTTAGGCACTCTAACAGGAATATGGAATGTTCTAGGAGCAACTTCAAACCTGAGGAATTTGCCATTTATATCTATAGACTGTAGGGTCTACTTGAAGTTATCCTCCTTAAGAGATAAACTAGCAGTTGTTCACCTTAAAGAAATGAAATGTAAGAAAGTTTTACATTTAAGATTATCTGTACAAAGATGTATTTCAATTGATTGGTGAGCTAAAATAAATTTTGGAAAAATGTTGAAAGGCAAACAGTTCTATTGTCTATAAAGTTCTTTGAAGCACTAAAATTCCATCATTCTACGATAATTCACCTGGACTATATAATACAGGTTTCTGACACTGTAGTTATGCCTGTCGTTATTCATGTCCTGTCATCATTTTAAAGCTCAAATAATCCAATATATAATAGTGTTGGCAAAAAGATGTAGAGTATATCTTTTTATTATTTTTACTCACAGAGATCATTCTAGAATATGCAATTGTTTGGCAATGCAAGTGATAAAAACCAGACATGTTGAGAGATCTATAGGTATGGATAAATCTTATCTTGTTTTCCTCTCTAAACTTGGCAGCTACTTTTGACATTTCTCAAGTTAATCCATCAAGTTTAGAGAACAAATCATGACATATTCAAGCACTAAATTTTAATTGGCTAGGAATAGCTTTGGTTCCTGTCTTTTTGGAATAAACTGCAATATATAGAGAGGGGTTTCTGTCATGATGTTTTGTTTTTATTTCATACAGCAGTCCAGAAGAATTGTTCTTCTTTTCCAAATTAGAAATCAGATAACTGTTTTTTCTTTCTTTTTATAATAAGGAGGTTAAGAATTTCCAAAGATAAATAAATGAACAGGAATTAAATTTGAGCCAACAAAAATGAATATAATAATTTAATAAAAGAATTGTGTTCTTCCCAGGTGGCTCAGTGGTAAATAATCCACCTGCCAATGCAGGAGACACCAGAGACATGGATTAGATCCCTGGGTCTGGAAGATCCCTTGGAGGGGGATGTGGTAACCTGCTCTGCTATTCTTGCCTGGAAAATCCCATGGACAGAAGAGCCTGGTAGGCTATAGTCTATAGAGTTACCAAGAGTCAGACACAACTGAGTGACTGACTATGCACACACAATAATAGAATTCAGTGAGTCAGTAATATATACATATATAGCTAGAGAGTGACAAAGGGATTTACTATGTGGGAGTATTTTAGCGGTTGTAGGGCCCCTAAGGAAGTTACGTATGGATGTGAGAGTTGGACTGTGAAGAAGGCTGAGCACTGAAGAATTGATGCTTTTGAACTGTGGTGTTGGAGAAGACTCTTGAGAGTCCCTTGGGCTGCAAGGAGATCCAACCAGTTCATTCTAAAGGAGATCAGCCCTGGGATTTCTTTGGAAGGAATGATGCTACAGCTGAAACTCCAGTACTTTGGCTACCTCATGTGAAGAGTTGACTCATTGGAAAAGACTCTGATGCTGGGAGGGATTGGGGCCAGGGGGAGAAGGGGACGACAGAGGATGAGATGGCTGGATGGCATCACTGACTCGATGGACGTGAGTCTGAGTGAACTCCGGGAGTTGGTGATGGACAGGGAGGCGTGGCGTGCCGTGATTCATGGGGTCGCAAAGAGTCCGACATGACTGAGCCACTGAACTGAACTGAACTGAACTGAAGGAAGGTACTCTCCAAAAACTGAAAAACTAAGGAAACAAGGAAGGAAACAATATAGGAATTACCAACAAGACTAAGCGTCTCACTTTGGTGTAAAAATGGGGATTTGCTAATACATGTTGAAGACTAGAAAATTTCAGCCCTACTGGCTATAAGATATGGTGATTTGACCAAGTCAGACTTGAGAAGGAATTCTTGGCCATTTTTCACAATCAATGTATGTAGAAAATATGGGCTGCTAAGTATGCACACCAAGGTCTACTTAGACAAGGGAATAAAGTCCAACCTAAAACTGTCTGAGATTTAATAGCATCTACAATTTAGACTCAAGTTTGGCATATATGATATCTAATATTGACTTTTTAAAATTAAATTTATCAAAGTAGTTTTATGAAAAGGAAGTGTTTCAGTTATTCTCAAGAGTGCTTGGAAAATGCACATTCTTCATTTAAACTTTATGCAGGTGAATGAAAATTTGCATAAATAGGTATGCCACAAAGACTATAAGAATCAGAGTTTGACTAAAAGAAAAACAAGCATCTTCCTCTCATGCATCTTAGTGCTTTGTGCCTTGTACATGCATGCTAAGTCGCTTCAGTTGTGTCTGATTATGTGGCATGCTGCAGTTCATGGGACTGCAAATAGTTGGACATGATTTAGCAAGTGAACAACAATAAGCTTTCCAGAAGAAGGTTTTAACAAGAGATTTTACAGACTACTAATACAAGTTTGCATAAGTGTACACTCAGTCACTCAGTTGTATCTGGCTCTTTGTGACCCCATCGACTGTAGCCCACCAGGCTGTTAGGTCCATGAAATTCTCCAGGCAAGAATACTAGAGCAGCTTTCCATTTCTTCCTCCAAGGGATCTTCCTGACCCAAGAATTAAACCTTCATCTTCTGTGGCTTCTGCATTGGCAGGCAGACACTTGGGAAGCCCCAATAAAGGTCACCACATCTTGAAGTTAAAACCCTAACCTTGGATCAAAAGTCAAGTTAACTCTCTGTACTATCATTCCTAGTGAAAGATGAACAAGTCTTTCTTTGTTTTCCAGTGCATTCTATCTTCACAGTAAAGTTCTCCCCCAAAGATTAACAAACCTGGGAATGAACTCACACAAGCTTTGGTTGAACTCGTCCTGAGTATTCAGCAATTTCTTTACAATAATAAGTTGGACTTTGGAAATGTAAGTTATGTGGTTACCTCTGTTAAAATTCCATTTACTGATTGATTTAAAACCTGGAAGACTTTAGGGTAAGATTTTCCCTATGTGTTTGGACAAATCTCCTCTAGGAAGGATATAATTTAAATCAAATAATTTCAAATCATGATTGAAATCACTAGTCGGGAAGACTTGTAATCAATGCTTATGTGAAAAAAACGAGTGTGTGTAGCTTGATACAACCTCAGTGTATTTTTCTCATAGCTCAGATGTTGATGTTGTAGGGGATACACACATTGTGAAGCAGTGTATTGTTTTGCATTACATCTGTCATTACATTAAAAAACCATTTGGCATGTTTAGTCATGCCTATGATACGCCCATTCATCTCTGGGTGCTTATGTGGTACCAACATGCTGCTTTGCTTAGTGATTTTATTTTTACTCCTTATTTCCCTTCAGAGACTCTGGGGATAATGGAAGGCAGGTGTTTTTGCATTGTTACTAGTCCTTTATGCATCTATTAGCTGTTCAGTTCAGTTCAGTTCAGTTCAGTTCAATTGCTCACTCGTGTCCGATTCTTTGCGACTCCATGAATCGCAGCACGCCAGGCCTCCCTGTCCATCACCAACTCCCGGAGTTCACTCAGACTCACGTCCATCGAGTTGGTGATGCCATCCAGCCATCTCATCCTCTGCCGTCCCCTTCTCCTTCTGCCCCCAATCCCTCCCAGCATCAGAGTCTTTTCCAGTGAGTCAACTCTTCACATGAGCTGGCCAAAGTACTGCAGTTTCAGCTTTAGCATCATTCCTTCCAAAGGACACCCATGGGCTGGTCTCCTTTAGAATGGACTGGTTAGATCTCCTTGCAGTCCAAGGGACTCTCAGGAGTCTTCTCCAACACCGCAGTTCAAAAGCATCAATTATTTGGTGCTCAGCTTTCTTCACAGTCCAACTCTCACATCTATACATGATCACTGGAAAAACCATAGCCTTGGTTAGACGGACCTTTGTTGGCAAAGTAATGTCTCTGCTTTTCAATATGCTATCTAGGTTGGTCATAACTTTTCTTCCAAGGAGTAAGCGTCTTTTAATTTCATGTTAGGTAATACATATTTGTGATTGAGACTAATCCTTTTTTATTTTCTCTGTATTGCCAGGAACCTACCATTGAAATAATTATCATGGCAGTGAATTTTAGATTTTTATTTGTAATATTTGAGGGGTATCTATTTCTGTTGAAAATAATCATACCTGGGAGCAGAATTCAGTGTCCTTGCTCACTGCTCTCTTGTGGCTACACAGTACTCAGCACATAATAGCTGTTAAAGAAATATTTATTGGCTAAATTAGTAATTTGAATGAATAAATATATTTTAATATGTCCTTTTTCATAATGCTATGTCTGTAAAACAGTGGCATAAAATGACTTGATATATTTATAGAGCAGCTTTTAGCATTAAGTAGTTCTGGTATTAGTTAAATTACATACTAAACTGATATGAACAAGAGATCTGAAAACAGTGAGTTAAAAGATGAATCTTTATTTTTCATTCACCCATCAGTATGGTTTTGAGTATTCTGAGGTCATTAAGCTTGCTCTTATTTACTGTGTTATTTAGAGTCTGGATTTTATTAATAGTTTCAAATTGATAAGCTTTAAAAAACATGAGACAGTAGATATTCATTCAAATGGTTCCTTAAATATGCTATTGACCAGTATGAATAAGTGTTTTATAAGTATTGGTTAATCTCAAAATTTTTACTTCAATTTTATTTCAAACTTTTTTTATCAAGTGTTAAAAACTGTATGATATATATATATATATGCAGATAGATGTCTTCTACATGAGGCAGTCTTTTCTTAGTCTGCAAAAGTAGATGAACTATGAATAGTATGATTACATTTAAGTTGGATAAACACACACATGTGTGACTTGGTACCCAAAAGACATTTTTGAGCAATATGTTTGTAGTAATCATCTGTGGGAATTTATAGAAGAGAGTGACTTTATACTTAATAGATTTCTGTAAAGTATGAACTTTAAAGATTTTTATGGCTTTTTTAACCAGAACAAATATATTTTAAAGATAATTAAATTTCAAAGCCATAATTCTTCATAATGATACATATTTTAATCATTTTTGACAGAGCCAAGGAATTAAGCCAAAAAAATAAACAAAACAAATTTTTTGATGTTAAAAATTTATCTTCACAAAATTTTTTAAATGTGAAAGTAGTAGCTAAACCCTTATCTTTCCGGAATCCAGGATGTAGTTAATATTTTCAAAAATAAAATACCATAAATATGAAATCAGTTTTGGAACTGCTATTTGAAACGAATGAACCAATGAACTATAGCTAAATATGTGCCAGTTTTCTACAAACTTGATATGAAAATTATTTCTAAATTTAATCTGAAAAAACCTGCAGAGTTTAATTTCGTCTATAAGAGACTCAGTTTAATCGAGTTTGGCTGTTTATTCTATAAAATTCTATAAAATTCCAAAATAGTGCATACTTATTTGACCCAGCTAATCACAGCAGTCAGAACAATAGCTTTCCTTTCTTAAAACGTTTCTTGAAAACTTTAAGTAAGTGATATGGAGAGTAAGAGAGAGACGGGGACCTTGCAATACTTATATTGAACAATAATTAGTAATGAAACTGATGCAGCCTAAAGAAAGCAATAGTATTTGAGAAATATTTGCCACTTCACCTGTAAGACACACTATGCTTTATGAATTTAGCTCCATGAATGAGCACTTCAGTTGAAGTTTTATATTTTACATTTCAAATTTCAGCTCAGAAGACTTAAATTTTACTTTCAGAATCTAACCTATGTGACATCTTGAAACCTTTGCTGGAATGACCATAAAAAATGTACATGTTCACTCCTGAATAATAGCACAGGGATTCACAGAATATCTCATTTGCAAATGTATAACTAATTTTTTCACAATATTTCTTTTAATCCTCGTGGCTAACTTGTGAGGGAAGCTATCTCCATTTAACAGATTAGGAAGCCAGTCCAAAGTCCTGCTGCCAGACTGTACCTGGGACTTGAACACAGGCAGCAGTCTGGCTCTGCAGATCAGTCACTAAACTATCATACTATACAGGTGCTTCAGACTTATTTGTTATATACTGGACTCTCATCTCTTAGCCACCCCTCCCCCCAGTTTTAGTAGTGGTGTGTCTTTAGTGTAGTTATTTGCTTAGTGTAGATCTGTAAGGGTCTCCCAGGTGCACCCTCTTAATCACAACCACCTTTTTCCTGCAAATTATTCAATCTTCTAAAATTTCATATTTATCACTTCTTATAGTTCAGATGGTAAAGAAACTGTCTGCAGTGCAGGAGACCCAGGTTGGATCCTTGGGTCTGGAAGATCCCCTGGAGAGAGAAATAGCTACCTACTCCAGGATTCTTGCCAAGAGAAACCCATGGACAGAAGAGCCTGGCGGGCTACATTCTATGAGAGTCTGACAAGACTGAATGACAAGCACTTTCGCTTTCATATTTCCTCACAGGTTAATGACCTAAATATGCATCCTCAGTCCACCTCCTTTTACTATTTACTTGCGAAGTCTCCATTATTCCACAAATCTTCCTCTCTTTTTTTCTTTACAATTATTTTGTTGAAGAATCCAGGCTATTTGATGACTGCATGCTTCTTTCTCTTTGTACTTCCAGCAACTCTATCCAGAATTAAAGTCACTTAGATGTGATCACTTTTGCAGCTCTTGCTGATGTTGTGTTCTTTCATCAGGAGATATTTCATTTTTGGTTGTCTCAGTTTTTATGATGTTAGCATCTGTTGTTATGCATCTGATGTTAGCATCTAAATTCATGGCTAGATCCATGAATTTAGATTGAACTTGAAAAATGATATTTTAAGGTTATCATTTCTTTTCAATTATTAGATAGCATACTTCTAGAAAGATACTTTTTCCCCCCTCCTTACCTAGTGGTACAGCTCAGCTAGTAGAGACAATATAATTATTTTCCTTTTACTTGTGAGTTTGCAAGATAATAAAATAGTTTACTTCAAAAGTGAGACTTTTTTTCCCTGTAACATCATGGAGAAACCACTGATTTAAGCATAGTTTTGATCAGTTTTCTACTTATATCTTTCTGGTGTGCTTTTATTTTCTGCAGGTATGCTATTTTGCTACATTCTTTTTCCTTATAATAACTCTTGGGTTTGAGCCATAACACTTTTCTATTGTTAACTGTTATGTGAAATCAGTTTTCCTGGATATTTTAAAGGTTAGTTCAGGGTAGCTTTTATAACTTAATAGAGCTGCTTCCTGTTGTTTTTATGCATTTTTCAAAAAATGATGATTTGAATTCTGAGATTTTCTTGTTCTGGTCTATTCCCTCACATGCCGCTTGAAAGTCATTTTCCTTCCCTTCTATATTTTCTGTTCTACTTTTTAAAGATTTTATTCTCATGAATTGCTTCTCAACCAGGAGCCATGTGCTAGAAGAAAATTATTGCTATTCTGTTTCAAAAGTTGATAATTTTCTGCTCCAGGCTTTTTAGACCTAACTAGAACGTTTGTACTCACCTGATAATAAATTGCTAAATGTGCCTTTTATTTTCAGCTACTGCTCTAAAATTGACACGTCATGCCTTTCTTTAGGCTCTTAGGTACTAATATTAATCCTTATTTCTTTGAAAATGTTCATGATATTCATAATATTTAATTGCTCTATCTCTAGCATTCACTTTTTAAAATGACTGGGTTTCTTTTCTTTCTGTAAATGATATCCAAGTGTCTTAATTTCTGTGACACAGTATGTCACAGGTATCAGCAAATTTTCCATTCTGTATTGTATCTATAACTTAAAAAAAAAAAATCTCTGCTTTGTCATCCCTTTCAGTTCAGTCACATAGTTGTGTGTGACTCATTGCAACCCCATGAACCGCAGCACACCAGGCCCCCCGTCCATCACCAACTCTCAGATTCCATCCAAACCCATGTCCATTGAGTCAGTGATGCCATCCAACCATCACATCCTCTGTCATCCCCTTCTCCTCCTGCCCTCAATCTTTCCAGCATCAAGGTCTTTTCCAATGAGTCGGCTCTTTGCATCAGATGGCAAAAGTACTGGAGTTTCAGCTTCAACATCAGTCCTTCCAATGAACAACCAGGACTGATCTTTAGGATTGACTGGTTGGCTCTTCTTGCAGTCCAAAGGACTCTCAAGAGTCTTCTCCAACACCACAGTTCAAAAGCATCAATTCTTCGGCATTCAGCTTCTTTACAGTCCAACTCTCACGTCCATACATGACCACTGGAAAAATCATAGCCTTGACTAGATGGACCTTTGTTGACAAAGTAATGTCTTTGCTTTTTATTTTATATTCTTTTTTTGGGGGGGTGCAAAATTTTTTTAATATAAATTTATTTATTTTAATTGGAGGCTAATTGCTTTACAATATTGTATTGTTTTGCCATACATCAGCATGAATCCACCACGGGTGTACACATGTTCCCCATCCTGAACCCCCCTCCCACCTCCTTCCCCGTTCCATCCCTCTGGGTCATCCCAGTGCACCAGCCCCGAGCGTCCTGTATCATGCATCAAACCTGGACTGGCAATTCATTTTACATATTATATTATACATGTTTCAATGCCATTCTCCCAAATCATCCCACCCTCGCCCTCTCCCACAGAGTCCATAAGACAGTTCTATACATCTGTGTCTCTTTTGCTGTCTCACATACAGGGTTATCATTACCATCTTTCTAAATTCCATATATATGCATTAGTATACTGTATTGGTGTTTTTCTTTCTGGCTACTTCACTCTGTATAATAGGCTCCAGTTTCATCCACCTCATTAGAACTGATTCAAATGTATTCTTTTTAATGGCTGAGTAATACTCCATTGAGTATATGTACCACAGCTTTCATATCCATTCATCTGCTGATGGACATCTAGGTTGCTTCCATGTCCTGGCTATTATAAACAGTGCTGCAATGAACATTGGGGTACACGTGTCTCTTTCAATTCTGGTTTCCTCGGTGTGCATGCCTAGTAGTGGGATTGCTGGGTCATATGGCAGTTCTATTTGTAGTTTTTTAAGGTATCTCCATACCGTTTTCCATAGTGGATGAACTAGTTTGCATTCCCACCAACAATGTAAGAGGGCTCCCTATTCTCCACACCCTCTCCAGCATTTATTGCTTGTAGACGTTTGGATAGCAGCCATTCTAACTGGCATGAAATGGTACCTCATTGTGGTTTTGATTTGCATTTCTCTGATAATGAGTGATGTTGAGCATCTTTTCATGTGTTTGTTAGCCATCTGTATGTCTTCTTTAGAGAAATATCTGTTTAGTTCTTTGGCCCATTATTGATTGGGTCGTTTATTTTTCTGGAATTGAGCTGCAAGAGTTGCTTGTAACCTTTGAGATTAATTCTTTGTCACTTGCTTCATTTGCTATTATTTTCTCCCATTCTGAAGGCTGTCTTTTCACCTTGTTTATAGTTTCCTTTGTTGTGTAGAAACTTTTAATTTTAATTAGGTCCCATTTGTTTATTTTTGTTTTTATTTCCAATATTCTGGGAGGTGGGTCATAGAGGATCCTGCTGTGATTTTTGTTGCAGAGTGTTTTGCCTATGTTCTCCACTAGGAGTTTTATAGTTTCTGGTCTTACATTTAGATCTTTAATCCATTTTGAGTTTATTTTTGTGTATGATGTTAGAAAATGTTCTAATTTCATTCTTTTACAAGTGTTTGATTAGTTTTCCCTACACCACTTGTTAAAGAGATTGTCTTTTCTCCATTGTATATTCTTGCCTCCTTTTTCAAAGATAAGGGGTCCATAGATGCATGGGTTTATCTCTGGGCTTTCTATTTTGTTCCATTGATCTATATTTCTGTCTTTGTGCCAGTCTTGATGACTGTGGCTTTGTAGTAGAGCCTGAAGTCAGGCAGGTTGATTCCTCAAGTTCCATTCTTCTTTCTCAAGATTGCTTTGGCTATTCGAGGTTCTTTGTATTTCCATACAAATTGTGATATTTGTTCTAGCTCTGTGAAAAATACCGTTGGTAGCTTGATAGGGATTTCATTGACTCTATAGATTGCTTTGTGTAGTATACTCATTTTCACTATATTGATTCTTCTGATCCATGAACATGGTATATTTCTCCATCTATTACTGTCCTGTTTGATTTCTTTCACCAGTGTATTATAGTTTTCTATATATACATCTTTTGTTTCCTTTGGTAGATATATTCCTAAGCATTTTATTCTTTTCGTTGCAATGGTGAATGGAATTGTTCCCTTAATTTCTCTTTCTATTTTCTCATTATTAGTGTATAGGAATGCAAGGGATTTCTGTGTGTTGATTTTATACCCTGCAACTTTACTATATTCACTGATTAGCTCTAGTAATTTTCTGGTGGAGTCTCTAGGGTTTTCCATGTAGAGGATCATGTCATCTGAAAACAGTGAGAGTTTTACTTCTTTTCCAATTTTGATTCCTTTTATTTGTATTTCTGCTCTGATTGCTGTGGCTAAAACTTCCAAAACTATGTTGAATAGTAGTGGTGAAAGTGGGCACCCTTGTCTTGTTACTGATTTTAGGGGAAATGCTTTCAATTTTTCACCATTGAGGGTAATGTTTGCTGTGGATTTGTCATATATAGCTTTTATTATGTTGAGGTATGTTCCTTCTATTCCTGCTTTCTGGAGAGTTTTTATCATAAATGGATGTTGAATTTTGTCAAAGGCTTTCTCTGCATCTATTGAGGTAATCACATGACTTTTATTTTTCAGTTTGTTAATGTGGTGTATTATATTGATTGATTTGCAGATATTGAAGAATCCTTGCATCCCTGGGATAAACCCACTTGGTCATGATGTATGATCTTTTAAATGTGTTGTTGGATTCTGATTGCTAGAATTTTGTTAAGGATTTTTGCATCTATGTTCATCAGTGATATTGGCCTATAGTTTTCTTTATTTTTGTGGCATCTTTCTCAGGTTTTGGTATTAGGGTGATGGTGGCCTCGTAGAATGAGTTAGGAAGTTTACCTTCCTCTGCAATCTTCTGGAAGAGTTTGAGTAGGATAGGTGTTAGCTCTTCTCTAAATTTTCCATAAAATTCAGCTGTGAAGCCATCTGGACCTCAGCTTTTGTTTGCTGAAAGATATCTGATTACAGTTTCAATTTCCATGCTTGTGACGGGTCTGTTAAGATTTTCTATTTCTTCCTGGTTCAGTTTTGGAAAGTTGTACTTTTCTAAGTATTTGTCCATTTCTTCCAAGTTGTCCATTTTGTTGGCATATAGCTACTGATAGTAGTCTCTTATGATCTTTTGTATTTCTGTGTTGTCTGTTGTGATCTCTCCATTTTCATTTCTAATTTTGTTGATTTGATTCTTCTCCCTTTGTTTCATGATGAGTCTTTCTAATGGTTTGTTAATTTTATTTATCCTCTCAAAGAACTATCTTTTGGCTTTGTTAATTTTTGCTATGGTCCCTTTTGTTTCTTTTGCATTTATTTCTGCCCTAATTTTTAAGATTTCTTTCCTTCTACTAACCCTGGGGTTCTTCATTTCTGCCTTTTCTAGTTGCTTTAGGTGTAGAGTTAGGTTATTTATTTGACTATTTTCCTTGTTTCCTGAGGTATGCCTGTATTCCTATGAACCTTGCCCTTAGCACTGCTTTTACAGTGTCCCACAGGTTTTGAGTTGTTGTGTTTTCATTTTCATTTGTTTCTATGCATATTTTGATTTCTTTTTTTTTTAATTTCTTCTGTGATTTGTTGGTTATTCAGCAGCGTGTTGTTCAGCCTCCATATCTTGGAATTTTTAGTAGTTTTTCTCCTGTAATTGAGATCTAATCTTACTGCATTGTGGTCAGAAAGGATGCTTGGAATGATTTCAATTTTTTTGAATTTACCAAGGCTAGATTTATGGCCCAGGATGTGATCTATCCTGGAGAAGGTTCCATGTGCACTTGAGAAAAAGGTGAAATTCATTGTTTTGGGGCAAAATGTCCTATAGATATCAATTAGGTCTAACTGGTCTATTGTATCATTTAGAGTTTGTGTTTCCTTGTCTTTGCATTTTAATATGCTATCTAGGTTGATCATAACTTTCCTTCCAAGAAGTAAGCGTCTTTTAATTTCATGGCTGCAGTCATCATCTGCAGTGATTTTGGATCCCCCAAAAGTAAAGTCAGCCACTGTTTGCACTGTTTCTCCCTCTATTTGCCATGAAGTGATGGGACTGGATGTCATGATCTTCGTTTTCTGAATGTTGAGCTTTAAGCCAACTTTTTCCCTCTCCTTTTTCACTTTTATCAAGAGGCTCTTTAGTTTTTCTTTACTTTCTGCCATAAGGGTGGTGTCATCTGTATATCTGAAGTTATTGATATTTCTCCCAGCAATCTTGATTCTAGATTGTGCTTTTTCCAGCCCAGTGTTTCTCATGATGTACTCTGCATAGAAGTTAAATAAGCAAGGTGACAATATATAGCCTCGATGTATGCCTTTTCCTATTTGGAACCAGTCTGTTGTTCCATGTCCAGTTATAACTGTTGCTTCCTGACCTGCATACAGGTTTCTCAAGAGGCAGGTCAGGTGGTCTGGTAGTCCCATCTCTTGAAGAATTTCCCACAGTTTAATGTGATCCACACAGTCAAAGGCTTTGGCATAATCAATAAAGCAGAAATAGATATTTTTCTGGAACTCTTGCTCTTTCAATGATCCAGTAGATGTTTGTAATTTGATCTCTGGTTCCTCTGCCTTTTCTAAAACCATCTTGAACTTCTGGAAGTTCACGGTTCACGTATTGATGAAGCCTGGCTTAGAGAATTTTGAGCATTATTTTACTAGTGTGTGAGATGAGTGCAATTGTTTGGTAGTCTGAGCATTCTTTGGCATTGCTTTCTTTGGGATTGGAATGAAAACTGACCTTTTCCAGTCCTGTGGCCACTGCTGTTTTCCAAATTTCCTGGCATATTGAGTGCAGCACTTTCATAGTATCATCTTTGAGGATTTGAAATAGCTCAACTGGAATTCCATCACCTCCACTAGCTTTGTTTGTAGTGATGCCTCCTAAGGTCCACTTGACTTCACATTCCAGGATGTCTGGCTCTAGGTGAGTGATCACACCATTGTGATTATCTGGTTCATGAAGATCTTTTAGGTATAGTTTTTCTGTATATTCTTGCCACCTCTTTTTAATATCTTCTGCTGCCCATCTTTGCAATATAACCTATAAACAGAAATTCTATGTACATTAAGGGAAGTGGTGCAAACAATCTTTATCACATGAACATCCTAAATTCCAATAGCAGGCCTGAATAATTATTTGTTGCATAAGCATTTGAAATAGATTTGCTCTTTGTACATTTATGCCATACCATGATTTCCACCAATTGAATGACCTATTCAAGTTATAGAACTTTACCATCTGAGCCACCAGGGTAGCCCAAGTTATAGATGATAATACCATGTAACATTCATTTAAAAATTGATTCCATAAAATATAATTGTAACTTGGAGTAAAAAGTTAACTTTTTTCCGTTACTGTGTATACATAATGCACTAAGTAATAAGTTCACAATTATACCTTTTATCTTGGCAGCTCTTCTTTCTTAAACTTCAGTTGTAGGTAGTCTGCTTCCACATACAATGTAGAAAAGAGCATTGCTACCAATCTAACAAGAAAAAATTGAAAAACTACAGGACTGTAACTTTTCATGAACCCATCAGAGACAAGGTGCGGAGGATGTAAGCAATCTAAAATAGAAGAAAAGACAAACTTCTCTGAGAGGAAATGGGGCATGGGATTTGGCTCACCTTTGACAGAGATTCCAGGAAGAGATTCCAGGTGTGCATACAGGAATGTAATAATACAGGTAAAATTTTTAGGGGAGTATTTAAGGCTGAATGGAAATGAGTGCCAGAATACAGAAACCTTAGCAAAAATAGACACAGGGATCTTTAAACAAATAAAAATAATTGAGTATCTAATGCCAAAATGCTAGCAATGTGAGCTTACAGAATATGTAAAATGGGTTTATGTGACTAGCAGTATAAAATTGAAAGGAATTAGGAGTACATTGTTGTGTGTTCCTTTCTATTATAATCAATATAATTTAATACTATTTGATGTTAGACTGTAATTAAAGATAAATACTATATAAATAAAAGGGAAAATAAAAATAAAATAATACTTATAGAATTTACCCATTATTAGAAATAGCATGAAATCATAAAACAAACTTAATCATATGTAAGTGGACAAGGAAAAAGTGAGCCAAATAGAAAATAAATTTTCGGTGTATAGATATAAACTTAGTCAAACAAAAAATGCATTAAATATAAACAGTATAAACATAACAAATCAAAGATGAAGAGTGACAGAATGAATTTAAAGAAAAAAAGGCAATTAAACCTTTATCAGTTATTTCACAGTTAGCACAATCCAACATAAAAAAAAAAAAACAAATAACAATATAAAAGTAGCCAGAAAGCTGAATACACATTCTTCCAAAGAGGAAATGTGGATGGCCAAAAGGCATATGAAAAGATGCTCAAAATCACCTATCATCAGGGAAATGCAAATCAAAATAACAATAATACATCATCTCACAGCTGTCAGAATGGCTGTCATCAAAATGAACACAAAGAACAAATTTTGGCAGGGATATGGAGAAAAGGGAACACTTATACACTGTTGGTAGGAATGTAAATTAGGCAGCCACTATGGAAAACAGTATAGAGATTTTTCAAAAAAATAAAAATAGAATTACCATATGAGTCAGGAATTCCTCTTCAGGTTATATAGCTGAAAAATAAAGCACTAATTTGAAGATATACATGCACCCCATTGTTCATAGCAGCATCGCTTACATTGAGTTGAAAGCAACTTAATTTCTCATCAACAGATAAATGGATAAAGATGTGATACACACACACCAGTGGAAAACTACTCACCCATAAATAGTATGGAATTTTGCCATTTGCAGCAACATGGGTGGACTTGGAAAACATTATGATAAATTAGATAAAGAGAGATAAATACTGTACGCTATCACCTATATGTGGAATCTAGAGAATACAACAGACTAGTAAATATAACAAAAAACAAGCAGATTCACAGATAGAGAAAACAAACTGATGGTTACCAGTGGGGAGAGAAGCAAGATAGGAGCACAGCATTAAGTGGTGGTGGTGGTTTAATCACTACATTATGCCCGACTCTTGCAACCCCACGGAATATAGCCCACCAGACTCCTCTGTCCATGGGTTTTCCTAGGCAAGAATATTGGAGTGTGTTGCCATTTCTTTCTCTAACGGAATTAAGAGGTAAAAACTATTGAGCTACTAGGATATATTGTACAACATAGCCATTATTTTATAATAACTACAAATACAGTATAACCTTTAAAAATTGTGAATCATTGTATTGTACACCTGTAACTTATATACTATTGCACAGCAACAATAGTAAATTAAAAAAGGACAAGATCCAACTATAAACTGCCCATAAAAACAGCTTACATAAATGTATTGGTGACTCCCTTAAGATTCATTAAACACCAATTGTGTATTAAGTGCTTAAAACTTTGGAAAAAGTAAAATAAATCACTAGAAAGTATGATAGCAGTATATCAGTTTTGCTATGATTATTATGATATTCAGTCTGATATTAAAATTCAATTATCACCAGTTATAAATCTGATTCCTCAGTTACTCATTCCCCAAACCATCTGGTCTATTTCTGCTGATTTTCAAATTCTTTTTTTCTTCATTTTACAAAGCATATTTTCCATGAAATATCTTTTTACTTCTTTACTCACTCACAAACCTGTTAAATTCTTAATCTGATTTGGACATTACCCTCTAAGTGGGATAGTTTCATTCTTCCTCTCAATTAATAGAAAGCACTCATTGAATTTCATATTCTAGCTTAAAAGCTATCTCTTTACTCTGAATCTTTAGTAAATATATTTTTTTTTCCTGCTTGAAAATGCTTATTTGTAGATGTGTTCAGTTTGTTGAGTGTTGTTTTCCTCTCTGGTTTGATTGTAAACACCTAATGGCTGAAATTAATTGGGTGGGTTTTTAGGTTTTTAAAAAACTTTTCCCAAAGTTTTAAATGTTTAACACACAATTGATATATAATAAATATAAAGAGAGTCATTTATAAGTTAGTGTAAGTTTTTAATCACTAAGAAACCAATGGTTGCATGTTAGGAAACATTTCTGTGGAATGTCTGTTCATCCATCATGCTTATTTTCCTCTTGATATTGCAAACTGCAAATGTTTTTCTACTATTAGCATACATACCTGCACATTATCCCTCATGAGTTTCCTTTGCTACAGCCTTTTCCCCAAATCTGTCATTATGCTTTCATTGTGCATTTTAATGCATAATGGAAAACCTGCATGCATTGTGAGCAGTGGCATAATGTATTCTTCAGGGTGATAAGTTATGTTTAATGTAATGTCAGTTCCTCTCTCTGAATTTACTCTGTTCTCAGTAGATGTGTTTCAAATTAATAGAGCATTAGTCCCTAATCAAGGAAGTATTTAGGAATACATTTTTAATTAAAATGAACTATGGGGAGGAATAAATAGTGTTAGACTTTTTGTGTTAATTTGACATAATACACTACTCATGAATCTTTGTGCATTATTAAAGATTAGATCATTTCTGTAAACCCATATAAAATTAAGGTAAATGGAAAGAAGCAGATTTATTAGAACATTTTTAAAAGCTTAAAATAACAGAGGCTGTGATATAAACCAAATCACATAGTGTACACTTTTAAATTCCTAAAGCAATTTTATAATCAAGCTGTCTCCTTGCTTACAAGCAAAGAACACTAAAAGACAGATGCATCACCTGTTTTTAATTACAGAGACTGCTGATCTGCCTTTGTAGCTTTATCATCTTTGTCATCAGGAAGTTCTTTCACAAGACAGCTTCAATGAACAATAATGTCAGTCTTTTTGTTTGTTGTTTGTTAAAATATATTCATTTCATTTGTAGAGCTCCAATAAATGCACTTCTCCTTTTAGGCAAGAAATATTAGAATCCCCAGTTTTAACTGCAAGTATTTCACATTTAACATTCACAAATTAACAAAAGTTCAGAATTGAAAAAAAAAAAAAACACACACACACACAGCAGACTCAAATCTGCCAGAATACTACCTGTGAAAAGACACAATCTCATAATCTTGCAAGACATGTGAATTAATAATATAACTATTTTTTCAAGACTGGATTCTGTGGTCTTTCTGTCTTATACAATTATTGGGAAATTATTATTGGGATTGCAATTGTTCCCTTGACACTGATCTTATTAGAAGGCAAAGCTATGTACAATTTGTAAGCCACATACTCTAGGGCATGAGTGATAACTTCCTTAGAAACTATTCGGGATTACTTACAATGTGTCTTGGTGCTCAGCAATTGGAAAATCACTTTCAAAGAGAAAATGACTCTGGGAATTCCCTGGTGGTCTAGTGGTTAGGACTTTGTGCTTTCACTGCCAAGGGAGAGGGTTTGATCCCTGATCAGGGAACTAAGATCCCACAAGCCATGCACCATGGCCAAAAAAGGAAAGGAATAAAAACAAGCAGAAAGTGGCTCCTTTGCCCAAAGAAGTTAAACCTCTCTTCTCTGTGGAGCAACTCATGGTTGGTCTTTGAATGAGGTTCAGATCCAAAAATCAAAAAGGGAAGAAATACTAATACCCTGGAAAGATAACATACCAGCACGCTCCACTCACAGTGAGAATCAAAACCAGGGATAATAAGCAAACTAAGAACCACTAGCAATACGTTGTATTGAACTTTGAAGCAAAAAATGAGATTTGTGTCACAGACCAGTCAAAAGATGATACAACTGAAAATAAATTACTTACTAACTCACACTGAATAAGGATTATCATCAAGGCTTTGTGATGAGGATCCAAAGAAAAATGATAAAAATGTATTATATATCTTCTGTAATTCATTTTATACAAATAAATATATGCTATCTGTATTTATAATAGAACATGGGTCCTAGAGGGTTTTATAAAGTTTTTGATATATTCTATATAGAAAGTTATTTCTATATTGTCCCATGTAGCTGCTTGGGGAAAATATCATAATAAATATTTTGGTTATATAAAAATAGAGTTAAAGAAACAGTACCCCAGGCCTATTTTGACTTAAAAGACACATTTGATATTCTGTCTAGCATGAGAACTTTTCTCAAATGACCTCAAGTAGAATTATAATTCAGACTTAAAGAAACTGAATAAAATTTCAGCAAAGTCCATTGATAGTTGTATGTACTTAAGGAAATAGTTTTCTCTCTCCAAACTTCTCATGGATCAGCTGTAAACTGGAAACAGTAACTACTCAAAGAATTTTGTGACATGAAAGGACAAAATGGACATTATTACATCTAGATCAATGCCTAGCACATATCAACTACTCAACTGAATATGAAAAACTGTGCATAATAGATAGTACTCTGATTCTAGTGCTATCTTTCAGTTTTCTTCTTAGCACTCATTGTTGTCATTTATATCTACTTGAGTAATTTTTGTGTGCATGTGAATGAATGATCACTCCTTAGGCTGGTGCTGGAGGCATGATCAATATAAATGATATCCTTCAGTACTAACCATAGAAAACCATTTGTGGGTTTATTACAATAAGAAGCAACTACCTCTAGAGCTCTATGCTCAGAAGCTGTCATATTAATCTGGAAACTCAAAACCACACCATAAACTCCTCACCAAACCCTTGTTGGGATATAATACTGAGTCACTTTACCTGGCATGGATTAGTGCCTTCATGTTCAGTGAGCCTAGTTCATATGAGCAAAAGATACAGAAATTAAACTGAGCATGTATCAGTATATAACTGTGAATTTTTTATTTTCTTATACATTGATTTTTAATATATTTATATTTACATATGTTTATTTACTATACTAAATGCAGAAATATTTTAATCATCTATTAAATGCATATTTAATAAATTATATGTAATTCTATAAAAATAAAGTATTTTATACATTTAATATATATTTCTATATTTTCAGGTTTTTTCTTTTCAGTCCTGTCGGGTATAATAGAACTCAGAGAGTTTGGAGGCATTTTATTAATGCTAATGTACTGGAAAAGGTAGAGGCAAAATAAAATAAGACTCATGTTGTTCTATAGACAAATATTTAAGTATCAGGCTAACCATTGCAAGGAAGTAAGAGAAAGCACAATTAGAATTTTAAAATATTTTATTAAACCACTCTCAGTATTTTTTTACATTTATATATATATATATATTTTTTCCCTGATAATATACACAAAAGTCTACCAAAATTCTGTGATAAAAATATTTCAAAATATATATACATGTGACCTGACTTGAGTCAATGTTGAGGATGAGCTTAGGTGATGACATGATCAGGTTAAGGTAGCTATCATCTTAGTTTACCATCAAACCCAGGACAAGCTGTGTAGGGGACAAAGGCAAGGTCAAGAATACAGTGAGCAGCATCACTCATGCTTCCCTCGTTCATCCTGAGGATGCACCAACAATTCTGGGGCCTCAGGGCTGTGCTTGTTGAAAGGAATCTTAAACCAGAAGCTTACCATGTTACAACAGAGGGACTTTCTGGTTGTGCCAGAGTTACCGATGGTTGCCCTTCATTCCTTATATAGAAACCTGCTCTACTGCAGGCTTTGTTGCTCCTGGCCTGGACATAGCTTGCCAAGAGGTAAGAGCAAGCAGGATGCTATTTCCTTATCAAGTACCATATCTTCTTAGATTATTCTTGTGTAAAAAAAAGTGTCACCACCTTCTGCTTAGAGATATTGAAAACTTCTACATAGAGTTTAAAAAATATTTTTTCCCTTAAAATGCAATTTATAAGATTCATTATTAGAATAAGCTGCCACTAAAATATTTTCTTGGATTGAAAGATACTATACATTAAAACAAAGTCTAAAATATATTCCTCAGCATATTAGTCTCTCAAAGTTATTTAAATTGTGGGAATATTAAGAAAATACAAAATACTGTTATCTGTACCAGTTATGAAAGTCAGTCAAGACTTCTGGATTCAGAGTCTAAATGCTAAAAACGTTGCTCTCATCCTTACCACAACAAAGGTATGAAGATGGAAGGTAATCAAATAACTCCACATCCAAGAGAATGGTCCCTCCACAGAGTAAAGGAAGGACAACTTGCTTCTTCCAGGGATGGATTCTTAGTAGCTGGTAAGAAGAATTCAGCTAAAATTTTAGCAAATTGCTAAAGTCTGAGTGTGGACTAGCATGAGAATCTAGAACCCCTAAGAGCTAAACCAGGTAATTCACAAGGTGAATTAACTACCACTCAGGGTTCTTCTCCGTGGACCTCACCAGGTGCTCATAAGGAACATTTGCACAACACCAGAGTCCTGAGAACCATCCCTCATGGTATGGGCATCCCTCCTGGAGACAGGAGGAGAAACTGTGTCTGTTAATCCATAAAGCCTTGTCTCCATCTACCTACCTTTCTCCCCTTGGGAGCAAGAGCTCTACAACGCCGGTAGAAAGGCAGCCAACCCTGTCATCTTGCGGGGCTGGTAAAAGAGCATAGCAGCTGGGGGAAGGGAACAGGAAAGCACCCTGTCTAGAGGGAAGGGCGTGTGGCTACACCTTGTGCCTAGACGATTAAAGGCTGGGAAAGGTGAAATCCCTCACTCCTGAGATTCAGGCACTGTATGCACATGCTTAAGACTGAGGCCAGATTAGATTGATTGACAGAGAATTTCCTCTCCCCCTTACCCTACTGTGAGATCAACAAGCACTGAATAATAAGTAACCACAGTCTACTTTGATGAGAGAGACAAGAGACAGGAGGCACAGTGCCAAGTAAGGATCTGACACTGAGTGTGAAGCAGACACTGACAACAATTCTCTGGTAACACAGTTCTCATCTAAAATACAAAAGTTAAACCAGAGAAATTTGAAACCTGCAGTGCACCGAAGGCAAACATTGTAATAATACAATCTGAACTCGGTTTTACTCCTGGGTAGATTAACACAAACCCCACACTAAAGACCCGGCAGAGGAATATGCATGCCCATTTCCAGGTATAAAGTTACTCACCTCAGTGTCTACTGTCCTATAAAAACATGTGGGTGAGTCTCCAGTGCTTTATGCTAACTGGAAAGATCTAGATGTAAAGGGCTAGATAATGTATGATTCCATTCATGTCATGTCTGGAAAAGACAAGACTAGAGGGGAAGATAATAGATCAGTGGTTACTAGTGCCTGCAGTTGGGGGAGAGGTTAATGCCAAAGGGATATGAGTTAATTTGTTCTATATCTTGATTATTATACTGTTTGCTTCACATACGTATATATTTGTCAAAATTTGCAGGGTTGTAGGCTAAAATGATGAATTTTACTGTTCAAAAGTTTTATTCTAAACAAATAAAAAGAAATTAATCATGATGCATTGCAGATACACTGCAGATTTAAGAACATATTTTTTTTTGTTTAAAAGAAATGGAAATGTTACACAGCAAATGTACGTTCACTTTCCAGAAAGATCTTGATTTCAAAATGTCAATAAATGGGGTATAAAAAGTACATTTTAGAAATGAAGATATACTGAGATTGTTTCCATTTTAGAGAATCACAAAGCACGTTAGTATGTTAAAGACTCCAATTGTTCTGAATAAAGAAAACCTAGAGAAGCTTTCTGAGAGTGAATACTTCTTAAAGCAATACCTTCCTGTGAAACACACACTAAGAAAATATGGCTTACGAACTCTAGAACTTTGAATAATTTTTTAAAAGATACTTATTTGGTTGAGTTGAGTCTTCCTTGTGGTGTGCAGGCTTAATTGGCTTAGTTGCCCTGCATCATGTGGGATCTTAATTCCCTGACAAGGGATCAAATTCACGTCCCCTCCATTGTAAGGTGGATCTTAACCACTGGTTAATAACCAGGGAAATTGCTGGAAATATGAAGAATTTATTGCTATATATTAGCTAAGAAGCATTTTTCAAAGAAGCCAGTTTAGAGAAGTACAATTTATATAAATTATAACTAAAGAACAACAAGAACCCTCCTAAGTGAACAATGCAAAGAAACAGAGGGAAACAAAGGAATGGGAAAGACTAGAGATCTCTTCAAGAAACTTAGAGCTACCAAAGGAATATTTCATGCAAAGTTAGGCACAGTAAAGGACAGAAACAGTATGAATCTAACAGAAACAGAAGGTATAGAGAAGAGGTGATAAGAATACACAAAAGAACTATGCCTAAAAGATCTTAATGACCCAGATAACCATGATCGTTTGATCACTCACCTATGGCCAGACATCTTGAAGTGCAAAGTCCAGTGGGCCTTAGGAAGCATCATGATGAACAAAGCTAGTGGAAGTAATGGAATGCCAGAGGAGCTATTTCAAATCCTAAAACATGATGCTGCCAAAGTGCTACTCTCAATATGCCAACCAATTTGGATAGCTCAGCAGTGGCCATAGGATTGAAAAAGGTCAATTTTCATTCCAATCCCAAAGAAAGGCAATGCCAAAGAATGTTTGAACTACTGCACTATTGCAATCATTTCACATGCTAGCAAGGTCATGGCCCAAATCCTCCAAGCTAGGCTTCAGTAGTACGTGAACCCGAGAAATTCCAGATGTTCAAGATGGATTTAGAAAGGCAGAGGAGCCAGAGATCAAACTGTCAACATCTGTTGGATCATAGAAAAACCAGAAGAATTCCAGAGAAACATCTACTTCTGCTTCATTGACTATGCCAAAGCTTTTGACTGTGTAGATCACAACAAACTGCGGAAAATTCTTCAAGAGATGGGAATACCAGACCACCTGACCTGCCTCTTGAGAAACCTGTATGCAGGTCAAGAAGCAACTGTTAGAACCGGACATGGAAAAACATACTGTTTCCAAATAGGGAAAGAAGTACACCAAGGCTGTATTTAAATAAGCAGTACTTGCTTATTTAACTTATTTTCAGAGTACATCATGCAAAATTCCAGGCTGGATAAAGCACAATCTGGAATCAAGATTGCTGGGAAAAATATCAATAACCTCAGATATGCAGATGACACCACCCTTATGGCAGAAAGTGAAGAGGAACTAAAGCGCCTCTTGATGAAAGTGAAAGAGAAGAATGTAAAAGTTTGCTTAAAATTCAACATTCAAAAAACTAAGATCATGGCGTCTGGTCCCATCACTTCATGGCAAATAGATGGGGGAACAATGGAAAAGAGAGACTTTATTTTCTTGGTCTCCAAAATCACTGCAGACAGTGATTGCAGCCATGAAATTAAAGATGCTTGCTCTTTGGAAGACAATTTATCAAAACCTTATACAGAATATTAAAAGGCAGAGAAATCACTTTGCTTACAAAGGTCTATACAGTCAAATGACTATACAGTCAAATGGTATGGTACAGTCCATACCAATACATGACTATTGGTTTTTCCAATAGTCATGTATGGAAGTGAGAGTTGGACTATAAAGAAGACTGACTACCAAAGAATTAATGCTTTTGAACTGTGGTCTTGGAGAAGACCCTTGAGAGTCCCTTGGACTGCAAAGAGGTCAATCCAGTCAATCCTAAAGGAAATCAATCCTGGATATTCACTGGAGGGACTGATGCTGAGATTGAGGCTCCAATACTCGGCCACCATATAGAAAGAGCTGACCCATTGTAAAATACCCTGATGCTGGGAAAGATTGAATTCATGAGGAGAAGGGGATAACGAGGATGAGATGTTTGGATGGTATCACCAACTCAATGGTCATGAGTTTGAACAAGCTCTGGAAGGTGGTGAAGGACAGAGAAGCCTGGCATGCTTCAGTCCATTGGGTTCCAAAGAGTTGGACAAGACTGAGTGACTGAACGACAACAAAAAAAACAATACAGGCCCCCTCCTTCCAATGGGTATTTGGGTTAATTGATTGGTAGAAAGTTATTTTCTCATTAACTTCAATAGCTATGTGAAAATTGCAACCTCCTCAAAAAAAAAAAAAAGTTGCTACATCTTCGGAAGTTGTGCTATGAAAGATCAAGCTGGAAATCGCCTATGGTCAGTGCTAGGTAGAGCTGGCTATGCAGACTGAGGGATTCATTGAGAAATAAAAATGAGGGGGCCCTTGTGTAATAAGCAGTTTAAAAAAGTAATTTGAAATACTAAAGTGTAAAACCTCTTCTTTTCTCAGTTCTCTCTCTCTTGGCTTGTCAGGGTCATTTTTAAAATTTGCTATTTAATGTCCTCTCCTACTGTACTGGATGCTCTCCTGATGAGTTCATACCCTCTTACATCTCCCTGGGCTCCAGCTCATAACCTGTGTGTGTTCACGTGGTAAGGGGATCAGTTTCCCCTCCCCATGGTCAGCCACCCCTATCTACAGGGACTGGGCAATCCCCACGGCTTGCAACCTTCAAATCAGCATATTACTTTCTTATCTGGTTTGGGAGTGGGCCAGAGTCACCTGCTTAAGGCATCGTGGCACTTCTAAACGTGGGTGAGATGGCCACACCATGCCCACTAGGGAGAGCTCGCACCCAACTTCCAGGGTGACCTCCTGCATTGTTAAGCACAGATTCCTGTGCTCAATCATGGAGATTCAGGTTAACCAAGTCTTTCTTGAGGCCCAGAAATTTGCATGTTGAAGAAACCCTGCCGATGATTTACCACCACATTTGGGAGTAAGATATTACTCGTGAATTTGAGGTCTAGAAACTAGTACAAAGACTAGTATGGAGAAGGTCTCGGTTTTCATATTACACTTAATTGTCATTTGAGATATGGCCATTTTCTTAGTCTTTATTTGGAAGCAGAATTCAGCTGAGATCAGCCGTTTAAAAATATAAAAAGCTCAACACCTTGCTTCTTGTAAGAGACTAAGAATTGGATGGAGGAAGTAAGGGAATAATTCAGGATTTGTTGTCACAGGTGTACCTTAAAGATGAAGTCACATAAAAGCTACTTTAAAACAATGTAATCTCATTAGAGAGAAACTTTAGCAACCTTCTACTATGTAACATAGAAGAAACAGATGGGTCTGTTTACTTGAACTGTTCTAAATAAATTTACATATTATTATATCTGTATAAAACCAGATTATTTCCGAAGAACCAAAGAAGCAAAACACTGAAAGCTTCACACACTTTTGTTCTAATTATTTCAGTATCATTATCCATAGATAATTAAACGGTTTCATAATTAAAAAGAAAAAAGTTTCAAATGTTGTTGACAGAGAAAACAACTTTTTAAGTTTTTAAATCTGTTTGAAGATAATTAAAATTGTGACAACCTATTAAAGTAGTTCCAAGTAATGCATACACACATATAAGTAACAGTTTTTTCCCCCAGTCACAACTCCAAATCTTCTTTCGCATAGCTCTTAGGGACAAAAATATGATCTTGTGACTACCTTACTATAAATATATCAATGGCTTTTTAATCATGTCAACAATACTGTCAATTGTTTAGCATGACATAAAAGGACTTTAAAATTTGCCTGTTTTCTTTCTCACTTGTCTCCTTCATCACTCAGTTTGAAAAAAAAAAAAAAAAAACAATTAACAGAAACTTCAACTAAATAGATTTAGGAGACCTAAAGGAAGAGCTCTTAAGTCCTGCCATCATAGGAAGAAGAAAGACTCCTTTTCTGGCAAAGACTGAACCCATGAAGAGCCGTGAACTCCTATTTACTATAGCTCTCTGAATTTCCTTTTCTTCTCTGTAAAAGCCTCCTTCCCTTGCTCTGAGGGATCTTGAATGTGGCTCACCATGGTTGCAGACCCCAAATTGCAATTCTCTGCTGATCTTAAATAAACTTAGCTTTGCTGAAGAAATTACTAGCAGTCTTTTCATTTAAGTCAACAAGTTTTTTATACTTTCCAGACTTCCTGGACTGCTTGCTTTCATATAAGTTGTCTTGTGACTTCACTACTAGATAAACGCTTCTTTATTCTTTTAGGATGTGCTTAAATGTTCCTTCTTTGAGAAAGACTTCTCAGGTCTGTTGTAGAAATCATTAGATGCTTCTTCAAAAGAGGTTAAAAAAATGAATATGAAAAAGGACAATCATAGTAGAATAGGAAAAACAACCTAGAACAGGTGTCTGGAACAGTTCTTATAGTCCTGGTTTTGTGACAATGCTGTAATCTTCAAAATGCTACTCTTCCTCTCTATCTTACTTACATCATTGATTAAATGAGAAAGATAAACCAGATGACCTGTAAATTACTTTCTTATAGCTATCTGTGTCCATGAAGCTAAGAATGAAGAGAGAGAGAGGAAAAAAAAAAAAACCCACAAATAAACATGGAATAGAATAGCAAAACAGTCTCAGACTTTGGTCTTTCTTAAGAGACTGGAGAAAAAGATATGTACAAGTAGTGAGGCTATGTTAAGCTGCTCATAAATTAGAAGCTAGCCAACAAGAATAATTCTAACTTCTCTCATCACAAAAAATTTATGATTTGAAAAAATACAAGAGAAAGAAATGTCAGCAGGTATCAAATGGTCTTGAGAGTGAAGTGTAATGGAGACAAAACAAATCAGAGATGATTTGAATAGCAGCCATGTGTTCATTTATCAAGTATGTACTGAGTACCTACCAAGTAGGACTTTCTGTTCCAGGCAACAGAGGCTACAAAAGTGAAATGAATGGACAAGTCAACTTTGAATCCTCTCCTTACAGAGCATAATTAAGATTGTCAAATGGTAGTATTGGTTATAGCACGTGCATTTCTGGAAGGCCCAGTTGGCTGAGGTTATAACTGCTTCAACAATGCTGAGCAGCTGGCTATTGGGGAAGAAGAGGCCAATGGGCTAATGGCAGCCCACTCCAGTATTCTTGCCTGGAGAATCCCATGGATGGAGGAGCTTGGTGGGCTACAGTCCATGGGTTGCAAAGAGTCGGACACGACTGAGCGACTTCACTTCACTTCACTTCACTTCAAGGATTTGACGAGGAGACCTTCAGTTCAGAAAGCAGGTATCCTAGGATGTTGTGAATTTTATTTTAAATACCATCCTAATTACAAGGAAAGACAAATGAAGCCTGAATATAAGAAGTCAGAGATTGGGGTCAAGAAGAGAGTGAAGAGTGAATATTTTCTAGTTATGATATTCAGTTGCAAATGATTCAAATTTATGATTTTAAGCAAGCTAAGCATAACAAAATAATAATGCACAAGGCAAGAAGCCAGCACTCAAAGGCAATGATATTATAGCTAAGTGAAAATTATTAACTCCAGTTGTACACTTGATTACCCTTGAGCAATTTCAATTGATTTGGGTAAGACTCACAGATGAGGAAATCTGAGATTTAATCCTGCATTTTTGGCTCAGTTTACAGTCCTCACACAAACACTAAAGTGCAAGTCCAAGGAATTCGATAACACTGCAGAAGACATTTTTTGAGTTGTTTTTTGTATTTACAAATAATTCTAAGTGATGGTTTGTTGAGCAAAAGAGAAATGTATCTGGAAATAAAGCAGAAATGTGCTAACTTAAAGCCTTGTAGATGAAAAGATCTTTAGACATTTAATCTCTTTAATATCAGTTGTTAAGTTTTTTTAGTTATTTTACATGATTTTAAGAAAAATCAAGAGTAGCAGAGCTACCAGGATTTATCGGTGCATTTAAATAAATGCATGAGTTGACTGTTTGGTATGAATTAATTATTGGATTTTATCCTGAAAGATGGATATTTTTAGGTCATCTAAATAATTATTCACTAGGAGAAAAAGAAAGGTTATAACACTTGATCACTTTTTGTAAAAGAAAATTAGTGAAGCGTGATTCAGTTATAACACAAAATCACCAGTGCCATAATCCTTTCACTTATTTCAAAAATCAGTTTTACTATATATTTGTGATTCTATAAATTCTTATTAAAAGTAAATCTCCTTCCCACTTTGTTTAAAAGTTTTATTGAATATCAAGCGGAATCACCAACTACTTGGTTAAAACTACGCCAAGGGTTATTGTGTATAGGATGTGATTTTTTCTTATTCCTCCTGGAACAACAGATTTTAACATAAAGCAGGTCAGCACTAAGGACGGGATATCCTGTGCATTTGTGAAAGCAAAATTTGCTTTGGTGGAAGCTGGGAAATGGAGGCAATATCTAATGAGTCATGACAAGAGTGACTGGTACCCATGATTGGGCCTCCATGCCATGTTTCAAGCAGGTGCATCCTCAAACACCTGAACTGGGTACCCAGAAACTCCTTATGACTGTTAATCTTGGTTCAACAAAAACTGTGCTGCTGAAAAGGGTGAAATTATTTGGGGTTGTACATAATCAGATTTTTTAGTATATCTTGCTAGTAAAATCAATATGACTCTTAAGTTTATGGAAGATAAAATATATGAAAAAGATTGTACCTCTGTTTATATACAACACCTATTTATTAATAGGGAGCCCATCTGTTCTTCACTCAATTGTTAAAAATTTATTTTGATGGTCTGATATTTAAGAAACTTCCACATACCTGACGGTGCTTCATGTCACAGCCTGGAGCTGATGAAGCACTGTGTTGTGCAGCTGCAGATTAATTTTTGGACAGCTTTTTCTACTTCACTACCTCTTTTGTAGGTGCCCAAAATAATTGCTGATTGTGCCAAGTTGTATGTTTATCACCTGTCAAAGAGCTCGGTGCACTGTTGGGTGGTGCCCAAGGTAAATATGCATTTATTCTCGCCTTTACTTTTCTTATTGAACTCTATTCATAAAGCTCTACTTTCTTTCATTGGCCTTTGTCATCTGTTGTATGAGATGAGTTTTAAGTCCATGTAATGTTTCTATTTTTTAATTTGTTTTTTCAAATGTGGTAACTTTTTAAAGCTATTTAAATTTTGAAAACAGACAGTGAATCTACTTTATTTTTACTGCCACTTATCTCTCTTTTGCTTTTCAAACACATCAAGCCAAAACTAAAGTAAAGATGAGAGAAAGTGATTTCTGAACCACATCCAGAGTGCTTTCTGCCCAAAGCCCCAAGACACAATGTTGGAAACTCCTGCAATTCACATCCTGGAAGTATTCTGACTTAACACAACTGGTAAATATTAAGGATGTGCTTTTGTGGATTAAATCTTAGCTCTTGTTCCAACACAACTTAATAATCTTTTGGATTGGCTTGTTTATCAAAATATCTAAATAAAAGATATATGCAAGGATATATGTCTCAGAATCTGTTGTACTTTTCTTAGTGTCAAATTTAAAGTTACTTTCTCTGCATTTATAGTTGCAAATGTAATTAAAAAGTAAAAATATGTTTTATACTAAAATTTCATAGAAATATATCAGAGATTTACAGTTATTTTCTGTATCCCCAGCATCATAAGTTATAATATATGACATAGTATCCCTATGGCTTTCCTAAATTGTGGCATTTGAACATGAGACCTCTGAAGTGAAAATCATTTTTTTACAATAAAAGATAGTAATATTTATAAGTCATTTGGATTATGCAATCCAAATAAGGATAAAAACAAATAATATACTTACTTAAGCTTTTGCTATTTTTTCAGGTCATTAACTTTTAATTATCTAAGATGATCAGTTACTATAAAGGAATTAAAAATGTATGGTGTCTGGGTAATTGGTAAAATAAAAAGTGCTGTTCTACATTAAAAGTCGGTAGGTGAGATGAGACATGTTTTTTTTTTTTTATCATCTAGTAGAGGGAACATATTTTTCTTTTACACATGATGAGAGAAAATATTGATATCATTGCTTTGTTTCTAGTTAAAAACAAATTAAATTTATGTGCTTTATTTATTTTTTATGTTTTTTTTAAAATTTTACTTTATTTTACTTTACAATACTGTATTGGTATGTGCTTTATTTTTATGAAGAATAGATTTTAAGCATCTCAATCTATAACTAAAATAGCTCAGCAATCACTCAGAAGGTGGTTTTGTGTTAGGGGTGACAAAGCAGAATGACCAGTGCTTTCTTGATTTTGATGAGTGTACTTTGACGAGTTGTTCTCCTGACAGAAGACATGCACAAGGTCCTATGAGAGGACGGTTTGAGAAGGACCAAGGAGGAATTTCACCTGGAGTGTGCCAAAGGCAAGGACATGCCCAAGGCATTGGCTACACTTGCAGAGATTAGAATCATGGCCTATGAACTACAAAATGTATAAGCATATATTGTTTTCTTAAAAGCTACATGTGTATGTATATGTATGTGTACATGCATGCACACACATATCCGTGATGCACACATACATAAGTATGCAGTTTTAGAAGTTGTATCATTGTTATACACAGCAATGCTCAAAATGCTCTTTTTCCTCTTTGTTTGAACTGGACCTATTTGAAATATTTGTTTCATTTCATAGCTTTGTGGTGGTTTCTCACTGGGACAACAGAGGAATGGGAGAACAACCTGAACTTAGATTCTACTTTCTGGGAGATGTTCTCCAAGGCTTCCAGCTCCATGCTGCATTTTTCTTATTCATCACCATCAGCTTTGGGAACTGAAGAGCTTTCACAATCCCCTTCCTGCCTTTGGACCACAAGTTGATCTAAGGCTTGGACACTAAAATATTTTTTGGTCTAGGTTTGTGGTTTTTGTGGAAATAACCCCCCTTTAAAACCAAGAAAGCTTTAAGTTATTTCTTGCCATCCTGCTTCTTGGGCCAGTTTTCACATCCAAGCTTTTTCTAGACGTAATTCTCAAGTGTGCTTTTTCTTTTGTTCTCATCTTTAATTTTCTCTTTCACCCCTCTCTCTCTTCCCTGTTTTTGCTCCTTTATAATAGCAGACAATTAAAGGTAATTAGGAAAAAGTAATCTTAAGTGGAACAGTAACACCCTTAATCTGATCATCTGATCTTTGCTACAAGATCAAGTACTTGGGTCAGCTGAGAAATTTTTCTAGGCCTGTGGCACTCAAATTATTATTTTTTTTTCAGTTTTATCCATTTCTGACCTTCAACACTGTCTTTTACCAACTATAGAGGCCTTGCTCTTACCACGAAAGCCAGTCAGTCATTGTCTGAGTACATCTCTGTCTTGTAATACCTTGTTAGAGGCAGATAAGCTAACCAACACACATTCTTGATTTTTCCAATCTCAGCCCCCCATTTTACGTGTTTCACATGGCAGAGCAGGGGCTCTAGTCAAAGGCCTACTACATCTGTGTCCTCACCACCTGCTGCCAACATATTAAGTCAGTTCTCTGCATTTAGGTCTTCTAGTACCAATTTGTGTTTTACGGTTGTTAATACTAGTTGGTAAAATGTCAACTCTGATATTTTGTTCAGTTGTTAAAATGGAAGTTAATTGTCACGCCAATAGTATTCAGTTGATGGCATGAAGGGGTTAGGGGCTGTGTTTCACATAGTCACTTAGTGACTCAGGCTCCTCCATCTCCTGGTGTCTCAGTCTTTTGCTGGATCTTCTGCATCTGGTTGACAGATGGAGAAGTAGGTAAAGATTATACATGAAGGGATTTTATGACTCCAACCTAGGAATGATTTATCTTAAAAACATTTGCCCATTTCTGTTGGTCAAACTGCAGCCATACTTCACTGCAAGGGAGTTTGTGTGTTCAGAGGAAAAAAAGAACACATTATATGTACAGTTAGCAACTTTCTGGTGGAAGTAAGGATTAATTCTTTATTTTTCTTTATTAAAGTTTGGATTATCTGAAAAACTTCTATATCATCAATTTATGATAAATTATTTTTCTTAAAAAGACAAAGCATTTCCTTGTCTATATGTTTATTTTTCCTCATAGCAATTTCTTAATCACTTAAAATAGAGGTAAGAAAATTATATGCCAAAAGTTGGTTGCCTTTGTGTTTGTAAATAAAGTTTTAATGGATCATAGCCATTCTACTTGTTTACATATTGTCTGTGATTGCTTTTAAACTTTAACTGTAATGTTGAGTAGTTCCAACAGAAACCTTATGGCCTGTAAGTCCTTATTTAGATAATACAAAATCAGTTTTGTATATATCTGCTTAGAACAGGAGATGAAAAAATGTTCTCACCATAAACGATCTCTTCAGTGATCTCAAGCCAACCTCAGTAATGTTTTATTTAAGGAAGCAAATGATAATTTACCTTCTTTTTAACTTGACAACATCATTTTCAATACCTGGGCATCTTAGAATTAAATGCTTCATGTAGGAAATAGCATTTAATTATAAAATCAATGTGATTTTGGCAAACTTCCAGACAGGAACCTCATTTCTATATCTTTCTCTTGTTGATCAAGATGCAGTAAAGTAGAGAGATGTCAAAATATACATTACCAGACCTTAAAAGAGAAATGATGATCACTTTTTGGACAATGGAAACTCTGGAATATTTGATAAATTGGGGAATGGTTAGTGAATTATGTGGTGGGCAGATTTAATGATAATACCAGGCTTATGTTGAAACTTTTCTCCATTTAATTTTAAGAATTATGATGTGTACATTTTTTATCTTAATAATTCTGAAAATGGACAGAACAATGCTATCATATAGGTAAGCTTTAAAATAAGAACTGATTCCAAGACATCTGACATCAGGCCTATTATGGTTTCTACTGTGAGGCAGCTATTTCCATTTTAGCCACTCCTTGGGTATCAGTTACTTTCCTAAATAGCCTCAACTCTTCAAAATGTTGTTTTACTCTTTGATAAAATGAAAATTACCTTCACATTGAGCTAGGTGCTTTATCCACATTGTTTCATTTACTCTATAGCAATACTTAAATAAATTAGGCAAATTGCTTTTATTATTATGTGAAGAAACAGTTATATTCAGAGAAGGTAAGTAACTTACCGAAGCTTAAACGGGAAAAATAGTCCTTTGCAGTTGTTGTTCAGTCGCTAAGTCATGTCTGACTCTTTGTGATCCCATGAACAGCAACACACCAGGCTTCCCTGTCCTTCACCATCTCCTGGAGTTTGCTCAAATTTATGCCCATTGAGTCAGTGATGCCATCCAACCATTTCATCCTCTGTCACCCCCTTCTCCTGTTGTCCTCAATCTTTCCCAGCATCAGTCTTTTGCGACGAGTCGGCTCTTTGCATGAGGTGGACAAAGTATTGGAGCTTACACATATAAATGTTATTATCCTTAAGCCTATCAATTTTATTAGCTAAAGTCTTTTGCACTGAGAAGTGTTTTAAAGGAAACAAAAAGGGAAGTGTGATGGATAGGTAAGCGGAGCAAGAAGAGACCTACTAGATTGAGTAATTGTAGAAAACCTCTCTGAAAAAGTGATATTGATGCGATCTAATGTGAGGAGTCAGTCACAAGAAACTCAAGTCCTTCCAAAGAGAAGCAACACCAAGTGTGATGACTCTAAAAGGAGAAGTAGGTGCTGGTCTCCATTTACTGAGGGTTATTCTAGTCACTGTTTCGCTTTCCTGCTGTTGCATGTATCTATTAAGTTTTTAGTTTCAGAAATTATACTTTGGGTTGAAAATATTCATCGTTATTTTCAGATGTCATCCCTCCGGTAAAGTCAATCACTGTATATGTTTTTGTAATGGCTTTGAACATTTTAATCAAAGTTATTCTAAAGTTTGTTTCTGATAACTCTAAAATCTTAACCACTGGTGAACGTGAATGTGATTCTTTGCCGCCCCATGGACTGTAGCCCACCAGAATTCTTCATCCATGGGATTTTCCAAGCAAGAGTACTGGAGTGGGTTGCCATTTCCTTCTCCAGCAGATCTTCTCAGCCCAGGGATCGAACCTGGGTCTCTCGCATCGCAGGCAGACGCTTTACCGTCTGAGCCACCGCGGTTTGCTTCTATTGTCTATGTCTTTTTTTTGGTTTTTGATAATTCATTTCTGTCTTTGTCATGCCTGGTAATTTTTTAACTGAGTGTCAATCTTTGCATGTCAAAAAGTGATAAATACACTGATGATGTTACCTTTATTCAGAGAGGTATATTAATATTCATTTAAAATTTTTAATATTCTTTTGGTAGGCAGGTAAAAACTAGGTAGATCACTTTAATCCAATTTGAGACTAGAAACTTTTCTAAGCTGCTTTTACTCTTTGGTAGCCCTGATCTACTTCTACTCTGTTCTAACTCCACGATTTCCCAGTGGTCTCAATGGAAAGGCTGGGCTTTTTCAGGGCTCCTCCTCTTTGGTGAACAGCCTAGCACTGTCAGATTGTTAAGCACTCTTGAGTGTTTCAGGCTTTATCAAACATTTTCCTCTGCATTTCTTGATTTTTCTTTCACTCCACGCAAAGATGAGGAATTGGTTCAGACTTGAGGGGAGAGGTACACCAATGTCACTTCATTTCTCTATGGTTTCCTTTTCTCCTAATTTGGCTTCTCAGATTCCTGCTGCCATGGTAACCATGACCACTACTATTTTTTCCGTACCATCTTAGTGAGTTGGCCACGAAATCTATGATGTTTTTTTCTGCTCAGCCTCTTTATCTTGTCTTGGGACTTGCAAATGTCCAAAGTGAAAAAAAAAAAAAAATCAGTGGTGAATGGAAAGCTGTTTAAAATGGTGTTTTCAGGTTTGTGGCCCCTCAAATCCTGGCTTCCTTGTCCACTCAAAGGTTCTTTCAAACTCCAGTTTGTTTGTTTGTTTTAATTCTAGCCAGATTTAGTAGTTTCTTGGCAGAAGAGTCTGTCTTATACAAGTAATTATAGATGGAAGCAGAAGACTGGAAGATGATTCTGGGTTTAAATTTCTACCTACAGCAATACACAGTTTAGTTAGGCATTTAAAATATCTCTCAGCATGGTTTTTCTTTCCTTGAATAAAAATAATAATGATAGTTTATGTGATTGATATGATGATTTATATACATGTATATATAATCTCATAGCAGAGCACTTGGCAAATAATAATGAAACAATAAATATTAGTTCCTTCCCTTCCTTCTTTTATTTCATTTAAAGGTCATATTTTTGACTGTTCAATGATCCATATTTATCAGGTCAGTGACATTTTCATGATATATGTAATAAGTTTTGAATGATGACAGAGAAGAAATAAATATGCAGAAAGTATAACATGCATGAATATATTCTAAGAAAATCCATTTTATCTGCATACCAGGTACTTTCTCAAATATTAAGTTTTTTTTGTAAATTTTTGTCATAGTTTTTTTTTATTATGATGTAGTTAGAATGATTTAACTGAACGTCAAGTAAACTCAGAACAAATAGATAAGAGAATGTATATTTTTTAAAAGATATTTACATCATGATAAAGAGAAAATGATATGCATTGCATTTGTGTGTGCTAAAATCTATATAAAATGGTTGAGATGATGTAGATTTCATGAAAAGACAAATCTATTTTAAATTCATTTGCAGTACTCCTTGTCTAGTAATAAAAAATTATTGCTAATGCTTCTGCTGTCCATATGAATGTATTTATTTATATGTAATGAACTCACCAATTTAATTTTCTGTAAAGTCTTTTCCAATATAGAAATCTATAGTAACTGATAATCATCTCTTTGTTTGCTATTTTTGACTGTGAGTTTCCAAAATACGGTGCTATGGATTTATTTTTATGGTTGCTGATTATCAATTCACTTTTTCCAGGCTATCAGCGTAGGAGATCAATGAGAAACTCATTGCCTTAAAAGAGATCAGGTGTGAGGTTTGTCAGAACCATTTGCTTTAGTTAAAAACTGTAAAATTAATAGATGGTTTTCAAAATTCCATCCAGGAATTAATTTGATAGTCATATTCATTTTCTTTTGGGAGAATATAAATTAAATATAAATTCAGAAAAAAATCATTTAATAAAAGGACATCAAAGAAGCCAGAAGCCACAGAGGCAAAGAAAGCTCAGATACAGGTCAAAAGTTCGCCTTTCCTAACAGACAATGGATATTAAGTAAAGTGATTATTGGAATTGATCACAATGGTCCAGTTATCCACAATGTGACTACATACCCCTCGCTCAGTCTCAGGTTAACATCACTGAAGATTTAGTGTAACAACTGAAGAGAAAGGGGTGTTCTGATACACACATATGTAACAAATAGCAACAGTTTTCAGAATTTTGTATGGCTGAAATACAAATAAAATTCTGAAGAATTTTTGAGACCAAGGCATTTTAATTTTGAGAAAGAAGAAAAGTATATTTTTTTAAGAAAACAAAACAAAGGACACTAAAATATTTACAACCATAATTTATTTCAGAAAATAAGGATTTGGGGATGACAAAATGTAAGAAAGATGCAATCTAAAAAAAAGTATCTTAAAAAAGAAACAGTAAAAGTTTTGTAGCCATGTAACATATACACGTATATTCACATTACAATTTATTTTCAGTTCAGTTCAGCTCAGTTGCTCAGTCATGTCTGACTCTTTGCGACTTCATGAATCCCAACACATCAGGCCTCCCTGTCCATCACCAACTCCCGGAGTTCACTCAAACTCACGTCCATCCAGTCGGTGATGCCATCCAGCCATCTCATCCTCGGTTGTCCCCTTCTCCTCCTGCCCCCAATCCCTCCCAGCATCAGGGTCTTTTCCAATGACTCAACTCTTCACATGAGGTGGCCAAAGTATTGGAGTTTCAGCTTTAGCATCAGTCCTTCCAAAGAACACACAAGACTGATGTCCTTTAGGATGGACTGGTTGGATCTCCTTGCAGTCCAAGGGACTCTCAAGAGTCTTCTCCACACCACAGTTCAAAAGCATCAGTTCTTCGGTGCTCAGATTTCTTCACAGTCCAACTCTCACAACTATACATGACCACTGGAAAAACCATAACCTTGACTAGACGGACCTTAGTCGGCAAATTAAGGTCTCTGCTTTTGAATATGCTGTCTAGGTTGGTCATAACTTTCCTTCCAAGGAGTAAGCGTCTTTTAATTTCATGGCTGCAATCACCATCTGCAGTGATTTTGGAGCCCCTCAAAATAAAGTCTGACACTGTTTCTACTGTTTTCCCATCTATTTGCCGTGAAGTGATGGGACCGGATGCCATGATCTTAGTTTTCTGGGACCACTGAAACAAAGGCAGAGAACTGCCTTAGAGCACTAGCTTGACAGATCTGCTATTATAATACCTACTTTGTACTTTCCTCTGGGGATACAGGACACACTCATTTTACTATTTTTATTTATTTGGCTGCACTAGGTCTTTGTTGCAGTATGTGAGATCTTTTTTTAGTTGTGTCATGCAAACTCTTAGTTGCAGCAAGTGGGATCTACTTCCCTGACCAGGGATCAAACCGAGGCTGGCTGAATTGTGAATGCAAAGTCAGCCACTGGATCACCAGGGAAGTCCTATCTTCCAACATTTTTTTACTAATTCTGTTACTAATTTTTTTTGTACATTTTTTTATCCTTTTTTTTTTTGTTTGCTCTGCTGGGCAGTTGTGGGCTCTTAGATTCCTCTACCAGGGACTGAACGAAAGCCCCATGCAATAGAAGTGTGGCGTCTTAACCAGTGCACCATCAGGGCGGTTTCTCAAATTATTATTTCTGTATGAGACTGTGCTTTATTTTATTTCTTTATGATGCTGAGTATTGATATGTAGTGCTTTAAAATAATTGAAGGTAATTGTTTATTTAAGAATGAAGAAGAGATGACAAAGTAACCCCTCCCCCCTTTTATCTCTGAAGCCTATAAGCTTGTAATCCACTGATTATCTGAATATGTGGTTGGTCTTTTAACTAGTTTCTACAATTGTATAATATAGAATGTGCTGCTATAGTGCTAACACAAGAAGTTTCTGTGTTACAAATATATACTTTGTACTCTAGGAAATTATTCCATATAATAACACCCACAAGAGAATGTTCATTAGAAAAAGCACTAAATTTTAAATCTGCTTCAATTTGACACTCAGTATCTATAAGATGAAGATTAATTTTTGTTGTTGGTGGTAATATATTAAAATATTTGAATTACAATATAAAAATATTTGTAAATGTTGCCAACATTTACAAATAGAGATATCACATAAAATTCTATATTCCTCACTTCTTTCAAAAATCCAATTTACTTCACTTCCCTGTGCCTCAGTCATCTCATTTTGAAAATGGGAATGGTGGTGGCAATCTCCTCATAAGTGCTGACTGTTTGGGAATAGATGGGATCTTTTGCATATGGTGTTGTGAGACTTAATGAACCATTATGTATCAAGCAGTGATATATAATATATTATATATATCATGGTGCAAAACTGGCACTCCACTGATGATGGTGAGCACTGTTTGCAGACTCAACAAACCATGGCATTCCTGTTTTCTGAGGATGATCGCCTGGCATCCTAGCCTCACAGTCCAACCTTTGCTGATTCAGTTGCCAGAGACCAGCCAGTGAAGAACCACCCCTCCCCTCCCTACCCCCTCACTGCACATATGCAGAGAGAATGGACAGCATTCTGGTCTTGTCCTCCTCTACCCAGGAACAAGGCAGAATTTGCAAAGAATACTAATAAAAAATGAAGAAAAATCATACTAGATTTAAATAAACAACAAAGACTGCATTGTCTGACTGTAATGCTAATCTTAGAAATAATTAACAAAAGTATGTATTTATTTATTTAAAATATAATATTAAATACTTTATATGTATATTATATGCATGCTCAAAGTGAGGTCGCTCAGTTGTGTCCAACTCTTTGCGACCGCATGGACTGTAGCGTACCAGGCTCTTCCCTCCATGGGATTTTCCAGGCAAGAGTACTGGAGTGGGTTGCCATTTCCTTTTCCAGGGGATCTTCCTGACCCAGGGATGGAACCCAGGTCTCCCTCATTCCAGGCAGATGCTTTAACCTCTGCATATATATGTATAAATACAATTATTAGAAGTGCAAAGCAATCTATGAATAAACAATTGGGTTACAACAGAAACGACAGAAGAATATAGAAAGACAGCATATTTCTATTTTTTTAAACATTGTATCATAAAATGTAAGCATAGGAAAAAAAGATCTATAAATAACTGCATCAATTTCCAAAAATAAAAGTAATTAAGCCAAAGAGTGATTCTCCACCCGATCAAATGTTCATAAAACATACCATATAACCATTACATTTTGAAACAGTGTACTGTTGCCCTGGTGCTGCAGCTGCTAAGTCGCTTCAGTCTGTGCAACCCCATAGACAGCAGCCCATCAGGCTCCCCCGTCCCAGGGATTCTCCAGGCAAGAACACTGGAGTGGGTTGCCTTTCCTTCTCCAATGCATGAAAGTGAAAAGTGAAACTGAAGTTGTTCAGTTGTGTCTGACTCTTAACCCCATGGACTGCAGCCTACCAGGCTCCTCCATCCATGGGATTCTCCAGGCAAGAGTACTGGAGCAGGGTGCCATTGCCTTAGATATAGACAAATACACATATGGAACAAAACGGAAGGATCAGAATGAGAGTATCTTATAAGCAGAGAATATTCATGTGAAAATATCAATCATTTCCGAATTGATGGAACATTTTGCATGATGCTCTGAAAGTGCTGCACTCAATATGTCAGCAAATTTGGAAAACTCAGCAGTGGCCACAGGACTGGAAAAGGTCAGTGTTCATTCCAATCCCAAAGAAAGGTAATGCCAAAGAATGTTCAAACTATTGCACAATTACACTCATCTCACACACTAGAAAGTAATGCTCAAAATTCTCCAAGCCAGGCTTCAGCAATATGTAAACTGTGAATTTCCAGATGTTCAAGCTGGTTTTAGAAAAGGCAGAGGAATCAGAGATCAAATTGCCAACATCCGCTGGATCATTGAAAAAGCAAGAGTTCCAGAAAAACATCTATTTTTGCTTTACTGACTATGTCAAAACCTTTGACTGTGTAGATCACAATAAACTGTGGAAAATTCTGAAAGAGATGGGAATACCAGAGCACCTGACCTGCCTCTTGAGAAACCTGTATGCAGGTCAGGAAGCAACAGTTAGACCTGGACATGGAACAACAGACTGGTTCCAAATAGGAAAAGGTGTACGTCAAGGCTGTATATTGTCACTGTGGTTATTTAACTTATATGCAGAGGACATCATGAGAAATGTTGGGCTGGAAGAAGCACAAGCTGGAATCAAGATTGCCGGGAGAAATATCAATAACCTCAGATATGCAGATGACACCACCCTTATGGCAGAAAGTGAAGAACTAAAGAGCCTCTTGATGAAAGCGAAAGAGGAGAGTGAAAAAGTTGGCTTAAAGCTCAACATTCAGAAAACAAAGATCATGGCATCCGGTCCCATCACTTCACGGCAAATAGATACAAAAACAGTGGCTGACTTTTTCTTTCTGGGCTCTAAAATCACTGCGGATGGTGGTTGCAGCCATGAAATTAAAAGACGCTTACTCCTTGGAATGAAAGTTATGACCAACCTAGATAGCATATTCAAAAGCAGAGACATTACTTTGCCAACAAAGGTCCATCTAGTCAAGGCTGTGGTTTTTCCGGTGGTCATGTATGCATGTGAGAGTTGGACTGTGAAGAAAGCTGAGCACCGAAGAATTGATGCTTTTGAACTATGGTGTTGAAGACTCTTGAGAGTCCCTTGGACTGCAAGGAGATCCAACCAGTCCATTCTAAAGGACATCAGTCCTAGGTGTTTATTGGAAGGACTGATGCTAAAGCTGAAACTCCAATACTTTGGCCACCTGATGCAAAGAGTTGACTCATTGAAAAAGACTCTGATGCTGGGAGGGTTTGGGGGCAGGAGGAGAAGGGGATGACAGAGGATGAGATGGCTGGATGGCATCATCGACTCGATGGACATGAGTTTGAGTGAACTCCGGGAGTTGGTGTTGGACAGGGAAGCCTGGCATGCTGAGATTCATGGGGTCGCAGACAGTCAGATATGACTGAGCGACTGAACTGAACTGAACAGATGTGACTGGATGCCATGATCTTCGTTTTTTGAATGTTGAATTTTAAGCCAGTTTTTTTACTCTCCTCTTTCACTTTCATCAAAAGGTTCTTTAGTTTCTCTTTGCTTTCTGCCATAAGGGTTGTCTCATTTGCATATCTGAGGTTATTGATGTTTCTCCCAGCAATCTTGATTTCAGCTTGTGCTTCATCCATGCCAACATTTTGCATGATGTACGCCAGATATAACTTAAATAAGCAGGGTACAATATACAACCTTGACGTACTCCTTTCTCAATTTGGAAACAGTCCGTTGTTCTATGTCTGGTTCTAACCGTTGCTTCTTGACCTGCATACAGATTTCTCAGGAGGCAAGTAATCTGGTCTGGTATTTCCATCTCTTTAAAGTAAAATTTTACAATATAAAGGACACATAGCAGAATATTTTTGTGCATTTGTGTTAAAAGAGTTTTTCTTTAATAAGACTGAAGAACACAAACTATAAAAAAATTAGATTTAGTTACATCAAAAATAGTTTTTACAACATAAATCACAATGCTAGCTCTTGACAAATATCACAATAGAATATTTTTGCATGAATTTTACCAATAAATATTAATATTTAGAATACCAAAGGAATTTTTAAAATAAGTAATAACAGAACCAAAAAATAAGAAACATAATAGAAACAAAGTTATGGCTAAGCAACATATGGAAAGAAAATAATGGTCAACAGATACTTGGAGTTATTCTTATTAGCAAGTGGAACCATGCAATTAAGACAGTGATGAGTACATGTTCCACAGCTCAGATTAGCAAAACATTCAAGTTGATCAGTAAGATTAATGATTATTGGTGAGAATATAGCAAAAACACTCAATTTTCTGGCAATAGAAGCTGGAGTGGTCCATTCTGGAGAGTGGTGTCATACTTGATGAGATTAATATTCATGTAGCCCAACATTCAAAATTTCACTATAAATTAACTGTAACGAAGTTCAGGAAGCTCTAGCACTGATTGTGGTATCAGGGTGTGGAGACAATTTAGGTGGTAATCACTAGGGAAATGAAGATATGCATTTTTGTGGCTCTTGCAATACTCTTTACTACAGCGCTGCACATGTCACACCAAGAACTGCTAGATACCAGGAGAAACAAGGATAAAGTCTGTACCATGACACTGGCATGAATTAAACATTTTCGACACTTCCTACACAGCATTGTCTATTTTACAAGATTCACACAGAAGCGATTATTTTGTTTTTTTGATTTCAGATCCATTCCCCTCCTTCACCTGCAAGCTACAATCCCACAGGTCCTGTGCTACTGGCTGTCTGGTTAGGTCTGGCTATCAGAAGCACTGGTTAAGTGGTTGAGGAGTCGGAGAGGAAGCTGGAAATGACGAGGGAAGGAGTCAGGAAACTCTTCCTCTCCCTATCCTTCCCTTCTACTGCTTACTTTCTCTTTCTTCTTTTTCTCTTTGTTTTCTGTGTTTTTGAGCAGTAGCCATATCTTTTCCATGGTTCTCACTCTTCACTGAACAGATTTTATTTCTATGACCTAACTCCTTCAGAACAGCTCCTGACCTGATTCTGAAACTTGCAGGGCTTCCCTGACATCTAGATTCTAGTGAATAACACCCTTTTCCTGGTGTCATTCCAGTCACAGGGGAGTGCAGCGGTCTCCTGCTGTCTCTTTTGCTAGTGGTCTCCTTCTGGTAATCTCTGATTGCTTCACTCTCTTCTTTGTCGTCTCAATTTCTTTACCACCTGTTTAATTCAGTATGCTGAGTTTCTCACTCCAAATAGAACAGCTTCCATTTTCTGAATGGATCTGAAATAAATAGTATTTGCTACTAGAAGTGTTTCCAGGAAACAGACCCTAATGCAGGGTGCTGAGATTGAGAGACTCATCTGCTTAATCTTCAATATGGTGATAACCTCCCTGCTTATTTAACTTCTATGCAGAGTACATCATGAGAAACGCTGGGCTGGAAGAAGCGCAAGCTGGAATGAAGATTGTCAGGAGAAATATCAATATCCTCAGATATGCAGATGACACCATCCTTATGGCAGAAAGTGAAGAGGAACTAAAAAGCCTCTTGATGAAAGTGAAAGAGGAGAGTGAAAAAGTTAGCTTAAAGCTCAACATTCAGAAAATGAACATCATGGCATCTGGTCCCATCACTTCCTGGGAAATAGATGGGGAAACAGTGGAAACAGTGTCAGACTTTAATTTGGGGGGGCTCCAAAATCACTGCAGATGGTAATTGCAGCCATGAAATTAAAAGATGCTCACTCTTTGGAAGGAAAGTTATGACCAACCTAGGTAGCATATTAAAAGCAGAGACATTACTTTGCCAACAAAGGTCCATCTAGTCAATGCTATGGTTTTCCCAGTGGTCATGTATGGATGTGAGAGTTGGACTGTGAAGAAGGCTGAGCGCCAAAGAATTGATGCGTTTGAACTGTGGTGTTGGAGAAGACTCTTGAGGGTCCCTTGGACTGTAAGGAGATCCAACCAGTCCATTCTGAAGGATATCAACCCTGGGATTTCTTTGGAAGGAATGATGCTAAAGCTGAAGCTCCAGTACTTTGGCCACCTTATGCGAAGAGTTGACTCATTGGAAAAGACTCTGATGCTGGGAGGGATTGGGGGCGGGAGGAGAAGGGGACGACAGAGGATGAGATGGCTGGATGGCATCACTGACTCGATGGACGTGTGTCTGAGTGAACTCCGGGAGTTGGTGATGGACAGGAAGGCCTGGCGTGCTGTGATTCATAGGTTTGCAAAGAGTTGGACACAACTGAGTGACTGGACTGAACTGAACTGAACCTCCCTGCAGATGGAAATTGAAAAAATAGCAATCTGTCACAGGCAGAGACATTAAATACACAGTTACCTGGAGTATAACACTGGCTGAAAGGAGGTACTTGGAGAATTAAGAAATGGCTACAGGAACCATCACGGTAACAGCGATAGTGAAGTGATAGTTGCTCAGTCGTGTCTGCACTCTTTGCAACCCGTGGATTGTAGCCCACCAGGCTCTTCCATCCATGGGATTTTCCAGGCAAGAATCCTGGAGTGGGTTGCCATTTCCTTCTCCAAGGAAACAGTAACAGTGAGGACTACCAGAACTACAGCTTACTAATGGTAATCAAGGGTGTATTGAAAAAAGAAGAAATACTCAGTGCTGTGTTGCCTTTCCTACCCTCTGCCATAATATACTGTTCAGAGACTTTAATTATCAGCACATTTCACAGATCACCACATAACTCAATTATATGGATGATATTCAGGTTGAACCTGGAAGCAGCAAGAAGTAAGTACGTTATATGCCTTAATGAGATAGACAGTGTCAGAGATTGGGAGATAAACACCATGTACATTTAGACCCTTACCACTTAGGCGATGTCTCTATGGGTTTTGTAGGCTAGGGCAGGTTGAGATAATCCCTCTAAACTGAAAGATCACCTGGTGTGTTGCTCCAAACTATTTACTGAAAAAATGTGAATTTCCTACTATAGCCTTCAACATCTGTGGTTTGGCTTATCACCTATAGAGAAATTCCCTTACATAAAATGTCCTTTGCTTGAAACACTAGTTGGCTTCTATTTTCTTGACTTGCCATTGTACCCAATATGTACCCTAAGATATAACCTATACAGATTATGGTGAGTTCCTTTGTGAGAGATAATAACTAGAAAGAGTAAAACGACCCAATCAAAAAATGGGCCAAAGAACTAAATAGACATTTCTCCAAAGAAGACATACGCATGGCTAACAAACACATGAAAAGATGCTCAACATCACTCATTACAGAGAAATGCAAATCAAAACCACCATGAGGTACCACTTCACACCAGTCAGAATGGCTGCGATCCAAAAATCTGCAAGCAATAAATGCTGGAGAGGGTGTGGAGAAAAGGGAACCCTCCTACACTGTTGGTGGGAATGCAAACTAGTACAGCCACTATGGAGAACAGTGTGGAGATTCCTTAAAAAATTGCAAATAGAACTACCTTATGACCCAGCAATCCCACTGCTGGGCATACACACCGAGGAAACCAGAATTGAAAGAGACACATGTACCCCAATGTTCATCGCAGCACTGTTTATAATAGCCAGGACATGGAAACAACCTAGATGTCCATCAGCAGATGAATGGATAAGAAAGCACTGGTACATATACACAATGGAGTATTACTCAGCCGTTAAAAAGAATTCATTTGAATCAGTTCTGATGAGATGGATGAAACTGGAGCCGATTATACAGAGTGAAGTAAGCCAGAAAGAAAAACACCAATACAGTATACTAACACATATATATGGAATTTAGGAAGATGGCAATGACGACCCTGTATGCAAGACAGGAGAAAAGACACAGATGTGTATAACGGACTTTTGGACTCAGAGGGAGAGGGAGAGGATGGGATGATTTGGGAGAATGGCATTCTATCATGTATACTATCATGTAAGAATTGAATCGCCAGTCTATGTCTGACGCAGGGTGCAGCATGCTTGGGGCTGGTGCATGGGGATGACCCAGAGAGATGTTATGGGGAGGGAGGTGGGAGGGGGGTTCATGTTTGGGAATGCATGTAAGAATTAAAGATTTTAAAAATTAAAAAATAAAAAACTAAAAAAAATAAATAAATAAAGAAAACTATAAAACAATACAAAAGATGGAGCTTGAAGAAAATGTACTATAAATGAAAGAGCATAATTAATTCTTAGCCTCATAAATGACAAATTATATATATATATGAAATTCATACATATATGAAACTAAGATTGTGTGAGCTACAGAAGTTTAAATATTCTTATTGGCAAATTAGGGATAAAACCCTAATTTCTTGACCAGCAAGCTATTTCAGTGAATCTTGTTACTTGCTTTCAGGTTTTACTTTTTATCTTACTTATGTTGAGAGTCTCTTTCAGAGAAAAATAATAAAGATATATATGAAAATACCTATTGTGACGCAACGAGTCTTGAGGGTGGAACTTGTACACTTGAAGGAGGATAGTGAATTTTCATTAGAAACACAGTGCTGCATTTTTCACCCAAAGCTCTGTGGTTTATTTTTCTGTCTTTGGGAATTTCAAAAACAACTTGTAAAATCTAGCCAAACCTTTGAGGTTTGCTTTTCCATAAGTATATGGAACATGCCAAAGGCTGCAACTGTAGCCAAACGAAACAATGGAAACCACAAGACCTGCTGGCCTGGCTCCTGTCTCCTCTATTTGATTTTGAGCCCCAGGAGAGGAAACCACCTGAGTTGCGTTTGCGTATGGTGAGAGCTCTTGAGAACTAAAACCCCTCACTAATAGTTCTTGTTTAATTTGAAATAAAGGGATAAAAATGTTCAGTTCTAGGGAAGTAGAAACTGTTTTGTTCCTACCGTTGTTGTTCCTTTTTGTAACTTATGTCTTCATAGTTAACATTTCCAAGGAGCCTCTGCATAGGTGTAGGTAGCTGCAGTGTGTGTCTATTTCCAGGGCTTCTGGAAGCCGCAGTGACCTCAATATCTCCTTAGGAAACTAAGTGGAGTCTACTGGGCCCCGCCAGCTGGCATAATAGACTGCATACTGCTTGAAAACAGTTAACATGTTTTAAAATTCCTTTGTTATTCATTGGTAAACATCTAGGATATTATTGAGTAAAAGTTTACTTTTAACTTTTCATCTCAGTTTATACCGTGGACAGGGCCGTGTCATATACTACGTTCGTCTTCCCTGTCTCTAGCCTTTTAGTACCATACCCTTTTCCAGTCCCAACCCTTATTACATTGTTGTGCAAATTCAATTTAACTAAGACCTATTAAGCAATATAATCTCTAGAGTCTGATTGCTGGATTTACTTAAACTTTCACTGCCTCAATTTCATTATCTACTTTAGTTTTCATAGGATTGTCATGAGATTAAGTGAGTGAGTACATATAAAATGCTTACTACAGTGCCTATTATCAATTAACTGGAAATGATCAATAAATATTTGCCACTATTCAGAATGGTGGTAGTAGTACTAATTTGTAGGATGTCCTAATAACATGTCACATGTTAGAATATGAAGATAGGAAACTCAGAGAAGTCTTAAGCAGCATAATTAAAACCTTTAATTGGTAGCGTTTGATAACAGGTCTGCCTTCTTCAGTGTCATTTATGTTTTTATTGAGATCAAATACCAAACATACATAAACTCTCAGGCTGATGTTCCTTGCACTTAGTAGAAGAGAATATTTGGAGAGCTGGGCAGTTTTACTCACTACTTTATTCAATTACAGATTGAGTTACCTGGTGGTCCTGTGCCTGCTAGGTAGGGTAATTCTAGAAGATGTAACAAAGTTCAAAATTTCAGTGGTATAAGAAAATATAAGTTTTATTCGGATTCATGCAACCATCCAGTGAGGATGCTCCTGCTTGGCATGAAGCTTTTCTCAGGGGGCGGTTCAGGGACACAGGTCCCTTCTTCTGGCTCCACTATCCCCCTGGGCCTTAAAGGGCTATGCTTCTTATCAGAGGATGGAGTAAAAAAGAAAAGATAAGGTAACATTGCCTATTAATTGCTGTGTTCTGAAAATGACAAATTCCACATTTTTTTTTAATTTGTCAAGACTCCATCCAAATGCAAGAGAAATTGGGAAATAAAATAGTCCTTGTGTAGCTCCTTATAAAAAGCAAGTTAATCCTACAGAAGAGAGGGAATAACTTTGTTGTATGAGTAGTTACTTCTTCCACACAAAGCTACAGGGATGAATCTAAGACCTGCTCTCATTTATTAAGGGAAAAGTAGGGCTCAGGTTGGAAACCAGGAGATGAGGTTCTTCATCAAGTCCACGAAGGTCAAGTAATGTTCTAAAGAGGATGTGATACCACAGTTGCATCATAAATGCACACAGTTCAGCCACACAAAAGGAAAGTCACCATATTTTAAAAAAGAAACAATGATTTGCAGAGTTATTGAGGCCAAGTAATTCCAAAAGCCTGAACATAGGTGTTCAGAGTCAGCTGGAAGATGAGCGATACATTCAACTGATCAATGTTTCATAAGAGCCATAAGCTAATTTTTAGGAAAATTACTCTAAATACAGTGCATAAAACATTTGAAGATATTAGAATCTCTGAAAACCCTGCGAGTTGGTGTTGGCCAGGGAAGTCTGGCATGCTGCAGTCCATGAGGTCACAAAGAGTCGGACACCACTGAGCAACTGAACTGAACTGAGAATCTCTGAAGCTAGTTGACAGATGAAGAAGTGTAAGTGGACAATGGCAGATTGTGCAGAAAATCCAAAGGAGCTTTAGTATTTCACCTTTTATATGGTTGCCTGTTTTTGTTTTTTTGTTTTTTGTTTTTTGCATGTGATTTCTGCCCTCCTTTGCATATTATAATACAAACAAATATTTTAAAAATGGATTAAAACTTTTATAAGCTTTTGGAGAACTATGTTGGTTTTTATTTCTTTCAAACATGTTACAAAACAAGAATAATAATGAGATTCAACATATGCATATAATGTACAAGACTATGACTAGTGAACTAAGTATCCATCATGTTGGACTCAAAGAAACAGACTCACACACACACACACACACACACACACACGGGACAAAGTCAGATAGGAACTGAGTATAAAGTAAAGGAACACTGAGCTCTATTTGCATTTCTTCTGATCACTTACTTCCCTTACATACCCCATAGTTAATGTCCTAGTGATTGTAAATCCACTAGGAGATTTAGCTTACATATGAGTAACCACCATCCACTCAATATTTTCTGGGAACTTGGCTGCCATTTGTGTTCATCACATATTTGAGAGTTATTTTCAAAGACTCTAGGCTGTCCAGTGCCAAGCTATCACTGGCCCAGCAACCTACCCTCAATTCCTAAGTAGCTTCTTTCTAGAGAAATTTAATCTGCATGTTTCTAATCCATTTAAAATTAGATCATGAAAATATAGTTTTATAAGAGCTATCCAAAATCCTTGAGAGACAGTTTCTTTATTTTTCCCATACTAAACGAAGATGTCGCATTTGTTAAACTTCAAGTATGCTGCAAAGCTAGAAACCTCTTAGAAACGGATTTTATAACTTGGCAATCTCTATTCTTCTATCCCTAGGGCATATAGTAGGTACTTTGGAAGTTTCTTTGTGCATTCATTTTTAGAACACTGCTTGGAGTTTACTCATAATGGGCCGAGTTCCTGTCTTTCCACCAAGCCACAATTCTTCCTTTGGAAGTTCTCCTGAAGTCAAAGGATGCTACACAGGTGGAGTCTCATGACGGCTTCATAAGAAAGAGTTTGAGACATATTTTCAATTTTCTCTTAAAGATAACTTCACATACTTCTTCAAGCAGGACTGTGTTCAAAATCACTTCTTGCCACATGAATTCTGAATGTCATTGTAGTTTTCCCTGATGTGCTGTTTGCTATTACAATCAACCCTATTTCAATTTGACCATGTTTGAGTCCCAACTTAAGAATCTTTTTCTCCTAAAACATAGAGAAATTAATTGATCAATCACAATATAAATGTCATGTTAATCATAATTATTTTATTTGGTGTTACAGAATTTTTAGTTTACTGGTATTATTAACAAGTATAAATAGAAATTAACTGTTTTTTAATCAATATTACCTCAAATGTATTGCATTACTGCCTATCATTGTTTCCATTACTCACTGAAAAAAAAAATTATCTTAATGTGGAAATGTAAGTTTAGGTTGTACAGTGAATCCTAAAATGAATCTGGCAAATACACAGTGCTGAAAGTTATTGTCCAAGCATAGTGTGTTGATGTGGATTCCATATCTCCAAAACTCACATAAGGGAAATCTATAAGTATTTCATATGATACTTACTAACACTGTGTTTTAGATTATTTAAGAGGGTTAATGTCTCATATAATGTTGATATATTTTAATGGAACTTTCAGGCTAGAAAGATAAAATGAATGTGAGGGTTACATGACATTCTTATTGATCATACTTCTGTATTTTCATCTGCCCCTTAGCCACTCCTCTTCTTCGATCAGCATTTCTCTCTTTCAGCCCCATTTTTGTGTCTTGTCCATTCCAGGATGGCACCATTGCTCCTCCTCTTTTAGCCCTTATTTACAGGAAAACATTTACTGTCTGCCCTCCATATCTGCAGAATGAAAACTCACAGATAAGGAGGGCTGACTGTATTCACTGTGCTAAACCATTTTATATAAGGACCTTGAGCATCTGTAGTTCCTGGTATCTGCAAGGGACCCTGACACCAGCTGCCTGCCAATACAGGGAGGACTGTGCACTGTGGCATTTTCACTCACCTGTTACCAAATCCTACAGATACTTTTCAATTTCTATGACATTCAGTGCCATTTATTCCATAATAAGATACTCCCTTGCTAGTTATGCACTTGTCATAAGGCACACTTTTTTTTTTCCTGTAACAGCATTATATCTTGGTTGTCTCCCCTGTATTCTCGCCACCCCTTATCAATCTCTTATGGTGGTTCCTCCTATACATGAATTTCATTATCTTCATTCTTTAAGACAACTTAATGGAGCAGGTGTTATCTTCACTAGTTTAGAAATGATGACCCTGAAGATGCTTTTGTTGTTGTTCAGTCACCCAGTCATGTCTGACTCTTTGAGACCCCGTGGACTACAGCACGCCTGGCCTCTCTGTCCCTCATCATCTCCTGAAGTTTGCCCAAGTTCATGTCCATTGCATCAGTGATGCCATCCAGCAGTCTCATCTTCTGATGCTCTATTCTCCTTCTGCTGCAAACCTTTCCATTATCAGGGACTTTTCCAATGAGTGGGCTCTTCATATTGGATGACCAAACTACTGGAGTTTCAGCTTCAGCATTAGTCTTTCCAATGAGTATTCAAGGTTGATTTCCTGTAAGATTGACTGGTTTGATCTCCTTGCTGTCCAAGGGACTCTTGGGAGTCTTCTCCATCACCACAGTTTGAAGGCATCAGTTCTTTGGCATGCTGCCTTCTTTATGGCTCTCACAATTGTACATGACCACTGAGAATACAATAACCTGGACTATACAGACCTTTATTGGCAGAGTAATATCTCTGCTTTTCAACAATATGTCTAGGTTTGTCATCACTTTTCTGCCAAGAAGCAATCATCTCCTGATTTCACACCTGCAGTCACCATCCGCAGTGATTTTAGAGCCCAAGAAGAGGAAATCTGTCACTACTTCCACCTTTTCCCCTTCTATTTGCCATGAGGTAATGGGACTGGATGCCAAGATCTTGGTGTTTTATAATATTGAGTCTTAAGCTGGCTCTTTCACTGTCCTCCTTCACCCTCATCAAGAGGCTCTTTAGTTTCTCTTCACTCTCTGCCATTAGAGTGGTATCTCACATATCTGAGGTTGTTGATGTTTCTCCCACCTATCTTGATTCCAGCTTGTAACGCATCCATCCTGGCATTTCTCGTGGTGTGCTCAGCACATAGGTTAACCAAGAGGGTGACAGCAGACAGCCCTGCTGTACTCCTGTCTCAATCTTGAACCAATCAGTTGTTCCATACAGGGTTCTAACTGTTGCTTCTTGACCTGCATACAGGTTTCTCAAGAGACAGGTAAGATGGTCTGGTATTACCATATTTCTAAGAGCTTCTGAACTTGTGAAGTTCTTAAAGAGGTGGGAAGATGGTTTAAGATTATATAAATAATACACTGCAGGGCTAAGATTTGAATCCAAAATATATGCCTTCAAAGTCAGAATTTTCCAATCCACACTGCCTGGCTAGGCCACAGCTGGGCAGGCTCCAGCGCTTGCCTCTTTCTGTGCTAAAGGTAGGGCTTTCCAGGTGTCCCTAGTGGCGAAGAACTCACCTGCCAATGCAGAAGATATAAGGGACGCTGGTTCCATCCCTGGGTTGGCAAGATCCCTTGGAGGATGCATGGCAACCCACTCTAGTATTCTTGTTTGGAAAATTCCATGGACAGAGGATCCTGGTGGGCTCCAGTCCATAGAGTCACAAAGTGTCGGACATAGCTGAAGTGATTTAACAGCAGCAGCAGCTGCTAAAGGAATCCAGAGATCAGCTAGCTTTCCTTTGTTCTTTAAGGCTACTTCTACCCATGCCTAATCTGTATTCTACCCATTCAGTCTCTTACATTCCATCTCCCTGCATGCCTAGTTTTGAGTAGTACATAGTAGTTTTTTCCCTTTCTTTCTTTCTTTTTTTTTTTTTTTTTTGGTATTGTTTGAAGACTGCTGCAAATCACTATAGGAAAGCAAATGGCATAGCCATGTGGTTGTCACAAAATTTGAGGAATCACATCAAATTCTTGATAAATATAGACAACCTAATTATGTATAAACTAGTGCTATTTTAATGCCAAGACATTGTAACTCATACATTCCTTTGTATAAAGAAGCAAGTCAAATGTTTTTAATAAATAATTGTGTGATATCTATTGTATCTGTTCCCACTAAGCTTTACAACCAAATGTCCCACCAATAGAAGTTATAAAGTTTTTGCTGTCTATAATGAACAAAAGTCAAGTATAATTAATCCTGTCCAATTCTCTCAGCTCCCTTGTACCCTTTAGCTCTATCACTTTGGAAATCATTGAGGTTTAGGTGTGATTGTAACTAATACATTCCCATACGTGTCTAACACCTCTTCTTAGCAGCCCCAGACTTCCGTATGCACAATTATTCTGGAAAGTGTAGATTTATTCCCTTATGAGCATTTTCAAAAAGGTGCAAACTGAAGTGTAAATAGCATTCATCTCACCAAGTCGATTGGAATGTAGCTGCTGTTAAGGTAGTTTGAAAAAAAAAAAGAAATATAATGTCTCTCTCAGAGATAAAGATTTTGCATACAAAATATCGAGATACAAACATCCTTTACAGACTTAGTTCCAGCAGTTTGATTTGCAGCTTTAATTTGAGGACAGTCATGGTTTGGGTATGATTTGAAGACAAAGCTCGGAAATCTGAATAAACAATGGGGTAGGTCTCTCCTCATGTACGTGGTATATTCTTGCTAAGAGTGTGCTTCTAGAAAAGAGCTAAATGTGACTTTGTTAGGTGACAGATCTGCTCTGTTCGCTCATGCATGTAAGCACAATCTAAGACTAGCTGGCTGTGAGAGTAATTTCATTTTCAAGTAATTTATTCATTAAATAATCTCTTCCACATCTTATTAAAACCCAATAAGTGTAAGAAAAAGAAAACAAAAACAACAACAAAAAACACTGCTTTTAGAAACTGCAGTCAATCTCATTGATTTAAAAACGAAAGTAACTTGCAGTCTCACCCCCACCTACCCTGCTTGACTGTGACTCTAAATGAAAGAACTGGGATTTAAGTATCTTTGTTCTTGTGCTTTTCATAGTAAAGGCATACAATAGAAATGCAATAAATGTTTGTAGTAATCAACTAAAGATATAAGTGATGCTGCTGTTCGTAGCAATGACTGAATCTTACAATGGCAAAAAGGCTTAATAGATTACTATCACATGATTTGAAGTTGGAATTAATAGGTTTTGTTTTGTTTTGTTTTGCTTTGTTTGTCAGACTTCGAGTTTTTAAATAGCTAAGCATGGGGTTAATTTTGACAGGTAAGTTTTATTGTTTGGATACACATTAAACATTTGGTTTTAATTGAGGATTTTTGCTCAGGCCACCCAAAAGTTTCCTTTTAAGAACATGTTTATGTCTGTATGTTTTTTCCCTGTCACTATTTGCTGATGCAGTATTTAATTTCTTTCATTTATGGCCTAAAGTATAATATTCTGCCAAATGAAAGAGAGTTCACGAAGTATGAAAAAACATATTTTCCAGTTTTCCATTAGGAAATCCAAACCTCCATAGTTCCATTTGGATGCTGTGTTTCACAATTTTGTCCCAATTCACTAGTTACAGATGTTTTAGAAAAGTGCTGGAAGGCATAAGACCAAGATCTAACATGAATATGGAAATTAACCCAGTAGGTATCCCAAATTTTATTTCCCGCTAATTTAAACTTACATGAAACTAAAATAACTAGTAAATTCATTCATTTTTTTTTAAATACGTGAAAATGATTGTTTCATTGCCTGATTTTTAACACACTTAAGGGCACAAACATATATCTTACACACACAGAAGAAAGAGATTGATTTCTTAATAATTTCTGTTACAAATCTAGAATATAGTGGTCCTAAAACTTTGCTTTCCATGTGTTGCTATCTTCATGATTCAGCAAGCATCAGTAGACTCCAAGAAGCATGCACTCCAAGAGTCTGAGGATCAGGTGGTAAAATTCCATCCTTTTAGTAAAGGAATGCATTCATGCCTGGTCTCTCAGTCATGTCTTGTGACTCCATAGACTGTAGCCTGCCAGGCTCCACTGTCCAGGGAATTTTCCAGACAAGAATACTGGAGTGGGTTGCCATGAGATCAAACCCATGTCTCTTGCATCTCCTGTGTGCTCAAGTGGATTCTTTACCACTGCACCACCTGGGAAGTCCAGTACAGGAATAAATTCATAGTAAAAAAAATTAAATAATTTATAGAGGTAACCCACCCAGAGAGAAAGTTTGCAACTTTGTTGGAAATTAAGAAGTTTGCAATTTAATTAATATTAACTTATTTAGAGAAATATAGATCATGGCATTCTGTATGGAATTTAGGGAAAATAAAGTTTAAAAAGTCAGAATTTTTTTAGTACTATTGAAATGAGAACAAGGCATTATTTGAAAGGCATCAGCACTTAAACCATTAGAAATCTGTATTCTATAGAAAAGCAAATGATTTTCCAAGTTCTGCCACAGCCTGAATGAAATATCTCTCAAGACCACGCAAATCCCTTTCCCTGGATTGCATGCTCAGCATATACTTTTATAGTAAGAAAAAGATGCCACAGTTTGCAAATATAATCATTCCAGGAACTAAAAAGGAATGTTAAAAAATTCTATTTTATGTGAAAAATTGGTATTCTATTTCATAAACTAAACCTTTGTTAAGGCAAATAATTCTATAAATATTCATTGAGCTAAACATATAAAAATGAGCAAGACCATCTCTGCATTGAGGAAATTCATAATATGAAAGCCTCTGCTACAGGATATTTGTTCATGTCCTGATGGTTTAAATGCAGATGGGAGAGCACATTGATTCTACCTGGGTTTGTCTACTGAAGGCTTCCTACATAAGGTAACATTTCTCCTTCAATGGATAGTTTTTCTTGATGAGTTTAGTTAGCATATAAATTGAGTTACATTTCATAAGAAGTAGATCACCAAATTAATTGGGTCTCTCTATTTATCCCTCTTTGTATCATTTTAATAATATCACATTGAAAATGATTAAACTATGAATATATAGTAATGTTTTAGGTGGATTCAAGAAGGACAACCTGAATAGGATTGGGTGTCTGAACTTTCAATACACTATGTCTTTTTGTTGTTGTCACTCAGTCATGTCCAACTCTTTAGACCCCATGGACTGAAGCATGCCAGTCTTTGCTGTCCTTCACCATCTCCTGGAGCTTGCTCAAACTCAAGTCTGTTGAGCCAGTGATGCCATCCAACCATCTCGTCTTCTGTCATCCCCTTCTCCTCCTGCCTTCAATCTTTCCCAGCATTAGGGTCTCTTCTAATGAGTCAACCCTCTGCATCAGGTGGCCAAAATTTTGGTGCTTTAGCCTCAGCATTAGTCCTTCCCATGAATAATCGGGATGAATTTCCTCTAGGAATGACTGGTTTGAACTCCTTGCAGTCCCAGGGACTCTCAAGAGTCTTCTCCAACACCACAGTTCAAAAGCATCAATTCTTCACTGCTCAGCCTTCTTTAGGGTCCAGCTCTCACATTCATACACGACTACTGAAAAACACATAGCTTTGACTATATGGACCTTTGTTGGCAAAGTAATATCTCTGCTTTTTAATATGCTGTCTAAGTTTGTCATAGGTTTTCTTCCAAGGAGTAAGCATCTTTTAATTTCACAGCTGCAGTCACCATCCTCAGTGATTTTGGAGCCCAAGAAAATAAATTCTGTCACTGTTTCCACTGTTTCCCCATCTATTTGCCATGAAGTGATGGGACATGTGCCATGATCTTCATTTTTTGAATGTTGAGTTTTAAGCTAGGTCTTACCTAGCTTAAACTAGATCTTATCTTAGTATTTTATTACAGTATATGGGGCTTTCCAGGTGGCGCTAGTGATAAAGAGCATGCCTGCTAATGCAGCAGTCTCAAGAGATGTGGGATCAATCCCTGGGTCAGAATGATCCCCTGGGGTAGGAAATGGAAATACATTCAAGTATTCTTTCTGGAAAATTTTAAGGACAGAGGAGCCTGGTGGACTACACAGTCCATGGCATCACCAAGAGTCAGACACCAATGAGTACACATGCATGCCAGCAAAATGCTCATATATGCACACATACAAATTCAAATAAAACCATTGAAAAATAATACAGATTTTATTGAAATTGGGGAAATTAAGATTGTGGATATACTGCACATATTCTTGAAACTCTCCTTTAAACTTTCTCTCTTCCCTAATCTTTTTCAGCTACTTTTTCTCGTCCTTTGTCCTTATTCCCTTAATGTTCCCATTTGAAACGTTACTTCCACAATCCTGTAATATACCCAAAACTACAATTTAAAAATTAGTGAAAAAATGTTTGCCAGTATTCAAACCTTTCATCTAATTAAAACTTAGACTTCTTTTTGCCAATCAAGCATGAGGTGAGGATCCTTAATTCAAATGTGTAATTCCCAAATGATAATGAAAAACAGTTTAATATTTTTCTTTATAAATGTAAGCAGGGAATAAGAAATACTTTGTGAAATGCTCATTACACCTCAGGAACTGTAGGTAAAATATCACTTGTGATTCTCACAATACCAGGTAATTTTTTTATTTTTTTAACAGACAAGGAAGTTGACACATTTCATTAAGAATATAGATGAGAACTAAAGCCAAGTTTATCTGACTCTACATACTCGCTACCCCAATACATTAGAATGATTTTACAAAAAGTGGTAACAGCAGTATATTCTAAATGTGTGACCACAGACACTTGACAATAAACTGCCCAACAACAATATCTACAACAAACTTCCTGAGATTCCAAAATATGTTTGACCTCTTTTCCATTCTCCCACAAAAATTCATCCATATTCTGAAAATAATGATTTTAGGAATAATCCCCAATTGCTTACTGCCATAAACTCCAAAGCAACAACCATTGCTTTCATCTGAAAATCTTGAGATTGTGAAGGAGGAGAAATCTTTCCTTAAGTTACCTTTCGGGAAAAGTGAGCTTTTAAGATCTATTTTCTCAAAATATCATTCTGTAAATGGTCTACCAAAGACACTCCAGTTGGAAGATTTAAGAAATGAATCTACCAGTGATCAAGGATGGCAAAGATTGACACAGGATATTTGAAGCATAAAAACAAAACAAAACAAAAAAAAAATTGCCTTTAAATAATTAGAAGAGGCACTAAAATAGAAAATTTTAATGTGACAGAACCCTTCCAGAGTTCCAAAACTTCTATGTTGATCTAGCTACATTTTTGGACTTCTTCAGCTGACAAGGACATTTGTCAGAGTAAGTACCTACAGAAAGTTGTATCTACTGTATCTAGCTGTAAACTTTCCAACATCCTGGGAGGAATATACATGTTTAATACTTTTTCAGCATCCACTAAAGCAGTACCAGGAAGGAAACTACAAGTCAAAGTATAAGACAATTAAAACAGATATCATTGACCTGGAGTTTTATGTATTCCTTCTCAGAAAAATTCAAATAAAAGTCTAAAATAACCCAGTGTAGATGTCTACATTACGAAGAGGCAAAGGAGTGCCTGTAGCAACTAAGAAAAATGTTCTCTGCTAACGAGTCATTTCCAATCAGAAACTAATAATGTAGGAAGACTAGATAGGACATTCTACAAATAGTCATACATTTTTTAATGTTAACCAGCAAGTTATAAAATAGTTTTTCTTTACTTGAGAAATGCATTGTGCTGTATAGGGAATTTACAGTTTAAAGAGAATGATTGATGTGTTGAATTTGAAAAAGTTCACATAATTTAGTAATATAACCTCCTTTTCTGTTATGATTTGAAGCATTTGCAGCTGTAATGGCCTTTGAGTCCCCAGGATAAAGGCCTCAGCCAAAGCCAGGAGTAGCCTATAAAGTTCTCCTTGACAGAAACTGGGATGGAATCCAGGCTCATTTCAGCAATATTTGTGGAGAAGAGGATTGAACTCAATATATTTGACCCAAAAGTGCATTTTTGGGGCTTGCACCATATTTATTAAAGCCTTGTGGCAGACCTAGAAGTTATTAAATGGGTAAGAGCTGGCTTTATAAAGACACAGTTCTAAGCAGCCATAGTTCAATTCGACATACTTTTACTGATCACCTACCTGGAGACATACCCTAGGCTAGGAACTCATGGTCATAAAAAAAGAGGCAAGTATCATCCACAGACTCACTCAACTCTCAGTCTAGTAAAGAGAGAAGGCAGATATAAATAACCATAAAACATGGTATAGTATGATAAAAGATTGTAAAACGGGTATACGGTGCAACTGGGAGATACAGATACTGAAAAAATCAGGACTGCATTCATAGGGAAAGTAGCATTTTGAGTTGGGCACTGATAAAATTGTTCATGACTGGTGTGTGTGGAGGGCTAGGGGCTGGGGGCAGGATTCCAACTGAAAAATTAGTAAATTCAGAATAAATTCAAGAAACTGAAGTTAGCATTTCAAGAAGCAACATTTTAGCTGGATTCTAAGATACATATTTTTAAAAGAAAATATTTTAAAATATTGAAATTAAGATTGTGATATGATTGTCATGGATTCAGTTGGACTTGTCAAGATAGGCTGGCCATATAAGATAGAAAATCAGGAATTTGAAAATTGAACAGAGAAGAGTTAGGGCCAGTGCCTCAGTACTTACCAGTCTTGTGGCCTTGAGTATTAGTTTCCTATTGCTGCTGTAATAAATTGTCATAATTTGTGGCTTAAAACAACAACAATCTATTATTTGACATTCTTGAGGTCAAAAGTCTGAAAGGGATCAGCAAAGTTGTAATCCTTTATAAAAGTGCTGGGAGAAAATCTATTTCTTTGCTATTTCCAGCTGGCAGAATTCACCTCATTGTTGGTTCATGGCCTCTTCCTTCATTTTCAAGGACAACAGCACATCTTCAAATCTCTGCTTCTATCATCACATCGTCTATGATTCTGATCCTTTTCTTCCCCTGTTATAAGGATCTTTGTGATTACATTATTCCTAATTGGGTAGTTTGGGATTTTTTGTTTTGCCTCTAAATTGTATCTGACTCTTTTGCAACTCCATGGACTATAACCCAGGCTCCTCTGTCCATGGGATTTCCCAGGCAAGAATACTGGATTGAATTGCATTTCCTTCTCCAGGCGATCTTCCTGACCCAAGGATTGAACCCACATCTCCTGCTTGGCAGGCAGATTCTTTACCACTGAGCCACCAGAGAAACCTAATTCAGGATTGTCTTCCCATTTAACAATCCTTAACTTAATCATACCTATAATGTCCTTTGCCATGCAAGGTAACATATTTACATTTTCTGGGGATTAGGATGTGACATCTTTGAGGGACCATTTTTCAACCTACTGTACCCTGGGAGATAGTAAAATAATTAATTGCTATGATCCATAAATGCGCCATGAGAAATAAACTGTTAAGGGTGATACTGGATCTTATCCAGTACTACATACTCAACGAGTAATGCGATCTCACCTTTTGTAAGCTGGAGGGGTGTTGGCCATATTCAAAGGAGTACATAATAAACAAGAAACAATAGGAAGACATATTATGCAAAATGCAGTGGAGATTTCTCAGTGGTGGCCTCTGGTAAATTTCAAAAAATATTCACAAAAGTGTAGCCTTCAAATATCCACCAGGTCTTGAGAGTAACAAGTTAGTTTACAAAAATGTCAAGCCCATGAAAAATGTCTCATTTTCCTCACCTCTTCTTTATCTGCTCCAACCTCAAAGGAGAAATAAACAAAACAGAACAAAATAAGCAAACAAGTGAACCAAAGAACTCCACAGAATTCATTCAGAGGAGGAGGTGGAAAAAAAAAGAAAAAGGCAACTGTCTTCTACGCCTGAAGTCAGGAGGCCCATTTATAATAGGCAAGGTCTGAAAAAGCTGAAGAGAATGTTTATCTTTGAATGAAACTCAAAGTTTCTATTATTACCTGAGGCTAGATGCATTTAATTACTGAATTGAGAATACATTGAGGAATTTAAATTGCAATAGGACTTGCTCTTCCATAAAAGTGATTGGAAAAGTCATGAACTTTTACCACTGGATGGTTATAGAGGGAGAGTGAAAACACAATACAGCTGTTTTTTATTACCCTCAGTGAGTACTAGTAGTACAGTGTACTAGTTATACATACATATTTAATCAAGCCATCATTAACATAAATAAAACCTAAGGAATAATCTAAATATTCAACACCAGTAGAAATTAGATAAACGATGAGACGAGAGTAAAAATTTATGTGGTTTTAGAACACTCTTATTTTACCATAAAATCTTTGACAGAGATTGCTCAGTGTATCTGTTCATTTTAACATAAAATTCATTCTGTAAACTATTCACCATGGAGGGCTATGATGTTTTTCATTGTTCTGAAGTGGTTTATTAACTTGGAGTATATTGAAGAGATTTGATGCTTCCCGTTAGACCTGATAGTCAAACAGTTTCTCTTTTCATGCTTTGGATTTATAACATTATGAAGAGGGAAGTGCAAAATTATTACAAAGAATGATAAAGTAGCAATGATTTTTGATATTGCAAGTTTTAGATGTATGTCACTGAAAAACATACAATATGTAATATGAAAGAGAAGTAATATCTGTGTTGCACTGAAAAATCTCTTTATTATGTCAGGGGACTATTTCTCATAGGACTTCTTAGAAAGGAAAGATTCTTTCTTTCAACATATTTATTGAGTGTCCATAATAAAGCAATAACCACACAAATTTGCAGAAATAAAACAGGACAACTACCAGATATGCTTCTTGGGCTAGTAAGGGTGCCAAACATCCTGGAATGCGCAGTCAAGTGGGCCTTAGGAAGCATCATTACAAACGAAGCTAGTGGAAGTGATGGATTTCCAGTTGAGCTATTTCAAATCCTAAAAGGTGATGCTGTGAAAGTGCTGCACTCAATATGCCAGCAAACTTGGAAAACTCAGCAGTGGCCACAGGACTGGAAAAGGTCAGTTTTCATTCCAATCCCAAAGAAAGGCAATGTCGAAAATGCTCAAACTACCGCACAATTGCCCTCATCTCACACGTTAGTAAAGTAATGCTTAAAATTCTCAAAGGCAGGCTTCAGCAATATGTGAACCGTGAACTTCCAAGTGTTCAAGCTGGTTTTAGAAAAGGCAGAGGAACCAGAGATCAAATTGCCAACATCTGTTGGATTATTGAAAAAGCAAGAGAGTTCCAGAAAACATCTATTTTTGCTTTATTGACTATGGCAAATCCTTTGACTGTGTGGATCACAAACAAACTGGGAATTTCTTCAAGAGATGGGAATACCAGACCACCTGACCTGCCTCTTGAGAAATCTGTATGCAGGTCAGGAAGCAACAGTTAGAACTGGATGTGGAACAACTGACTGGTTCCAAACAGGAAAAGGAGTACGTCAAGGCTGTATATTGTCACCCTGCTTATTTAACTTATATGCAGAGTACATCATGAGAAACGCTGGGCTGGATGAAACACAAGCTGGAATCTTGTGGGATTCCAGATTTCTGGGAGAAATATCAATAACCTCAGATATGCAGATGACACCACCCTTATGGCAGAAAGTGAAGAAGAACTAAAAAACCTCTTGATGAAAGTGAAAGAGAAGAGTGAAAAAGTTGGCTTCAAGCTCAACATTCAGAAAACTAAGATCATGACATCTGGTCCCATCATTTCATGGCAAATAGACGAGGAAGCAGTGGAAACAGTGGCTGACTATCTTTTTTTTTTTTTTGGCTCCAAAATCACTGCAGATGGTGACTGCAGCCATGAAATTAAAAGATGCTTACAACTTGAAAGAAAAGCTACGACCAAACTAGACAGCTTATTAAACAACAGAGACATTACGTTGCCAACAAAGGTCCGTCTAGTCAAGCTATGTTTTTTCCAGTAGTCATGTATGGATGTAAGAGTAGGAGTAAAAAGAAAGCTGAGGACTGAAGAATTGATGCTTTTAAACTGTGGTGTTGGAGAAGACTCTTGTGAGTCCCTTGGACTGCAAAGAGATCCAACAAGTCCATTCTAAAGGAGATCAGTTCTGGGTGTTCATTGGAAGGACTGATGTTGGAGCTGAAACTCCAGTACTTCGGCCACCTCATGCAAAGAACAGACTCATTTGAAAAGACCCTGATGCTGGGAAAGATTGAAGGTGGGAGAAGGGGACGACAGAGGATGAGATGGTTGGATGGCATCACTGACTCTATGAACATGAGTTTGAGTAAACTCTGGGTTTCGTGATGGACGGAGAGGCCTGGCATGCTTTAGTCCATGGGGTTGCAAAAAGAGGAACATGACTGAGTGACTGGACTGAACTGAACTGAACTGAACTGAAGGGTGCTAGACCTTATTAAATAATTACAAATGTATGTAAACTTGACACCGCGATTATGATGTTAAACAAGGACATGGTTTTAAGAGATGCAAGGCTTCCGTGGTGGCTCAGATGGTAAAGCGTCTGTCTACAATGTGGGAGACCTGGGTTCGATCCCTGGGTCGAGAAGACCCTCTGGAGAAGGAAATGGCAACTCACTCCAGTATTCTTGCCTGGAAAATCCCATAGATGGCAGAGCATGGTAGCCTACAGTCCATGTAGTCACAAAGAGTCAGACACGACTGAGAGACTTCACTCTCATATATTAGAAAAAGCTTCCATAAATGAGTGTCAATTTAGCTACTACTTAAATTAGAGAAGCAGGGAAAGAAAGAGCATATTAGACAGAGGAACTTGGATGTGCACACGCCAAGCATAGGAAGGAAATTCAAAAGGTAAAGGAGGCTATGTGGCTGGACATTTAACCCAAGAGGAAATGTGATATGAAATACAACTAGAGATGTAGATAGTAACCAGACCACACAGACTGAAATAGGTCATTTTGGAATATTTAATTTTGCAGTGTTAAGCATTTTATCTATTTAACATTGCTCTTAAGGTAAATATTTTGTCTCAAAAGATAAGGGCAGTGAAGGCATGAACTCAAAGTGTTGAAGATTCCCTGGAGAAATCTGGCAGTAAACAAAAGGAACCAGGGCAGTAGCTGGAAGGTACTGCCTGTGTGATGAGAAGTATTTTCAATTGACAGAGACATCTGAGGACATCCAAACCAATGGGACTTGTGCCTAAGACACTGAAATAAAAGCATTTTTATTTTATTGTCTACTTTCACCCATACCAAAAGCAAGAACAAAATCATAAAAGCAATACTGATAGAGAACAATCCTATCTTTAATAAAACATGTACACTGGAGCAATATTTTAATATTCATCAATGTGTTTTTCATTACTGGCATTCTGATTTGCTTCCACCCTGTCTCCCCATTTTAGGAAACAGTTATGTGTGTCCAGAAATATCAACTTAAATCAACAGAAGTTGAATAGTTGAATAACAGAGAAAGAGGTGTTAAATTCCTGGCTTTTGGGCTCAAAAATTGTATTCAGAAAGTCACTGTAAAGATATCATTTGAAAGACTGATTTTTTCAAATTTTTTTGTTATTACAAAATATTTTGAAATATGTTCAGTTCAGTTCAGTTGCTCAGTTGTGTCCAGCTCTTTGCGACCCCATGGACTGCAGCACGCCAGGCCTCCCTGTCCATCACCAACTCCCAGAGTTTACTCGAACTCATGCCCACTGAGTCGGTGATGCCATCCAGCCATCTCATCCTCTGTCGTCCCCTTCTCCTCATGCCCTCAATCCCTCCCAGCATCAGGGTCTTTTCCAATGGGTCAACTCTTTGCATCAGGTGGCCAAAGTATTTGAGTTTCAGCTTCAACATCAGTCCTTCCAGTGAACACCCAGGACTGATCTCCTTTAAAATGGACTGGTTGGATCTCCTTGCAGTCCAAGGGACTCTCAAGAGTCTTCTCCAGCACCACAGTTCAAAAGCATCAATTCTTTGGCGCTCAGCTTTCTTTACAGTCCAACTCTCACATCTATACATGAATACTGAAAAAACCATAGCCTTGACTAGATGGATCTTTGAACTATGTAGGACCCAATATCTATACAGCAAATACAGATGTGGGAAGAATGAATACCAATGTAGGTGCCAGTTTTTCCACCATGAACTAAGTAAAGATCCCATGAGAGGGAGAAGAGAAAGGCTTAGAGACTTGGGCTCTGGGAAGGAACTAGTTGCAGGGAGAGGATGGGATGGAGGAACTATCCAAATGCCTTGGGATGAATCTGAGAGTGGAGGAAACTCATGGGCAGTTTCCATTAGGATCCCAATGTCACAAGATTTTAGATGTTGCTTTGTACCAGCAGAGTTCTGATATGCAATAGGATGTTATACATGTAGAAGCTTCTGGAAGTATAAGAGAGGCATCCCTTCCAGGAAGCATGTGCCACTGGGGTATTATGAGAAAGAGGTCACATTTCCTCTTACCTTGAGAAAGGCGAAGTTTGAAGAGAAACTTCCAGCAAGTGTGAAGGGTAACAATTCTTCCAAAATTGGCTTGATATTTAGGTTTTAGCTTGATTGTTAGGTTTTAGCAGATATTAATGTAGTAGTATAATTAAGACAAATAATTAGACTCTTCAGATGTTCAAGGCACTGATGGGATTATTCACCTCAAGGGATACCAGGATGAGCAAATGTTAAATCCTGTGGTTTTACCTTTCTAAGATTCAGAGTGGATACATAAACTTTAGGATGGCTCAGATGGTAAATAATCTGCCTGCAATGCAGGAGACCCGGCTTCAGTTCCTGGGATGGGAAGATCCCCTGGAAAAGGGAATGGCTATTTACTCCACTATTCTTGCCTGGAGAAATCCATGGACAGAGGTGCCTGGTGGGCTACAGTCCATAGGGTTGCAAAAAATCAGACACAACTGAGCAACTAATATTTTCACTTTCACATAAGCCAGGAGGAATTTAAATGACACTCTAGAGATAAGAAGAAGGAAATCAGTGAAAAACATTGGTTGAAGCCCAAAATGATGCATATACCTAAAGTAAGTAGATTAATTTTTAGAACCAAAATTTGGCTTTAAATAAACATTGCTGTATAAAAATTAAGCTGTTCTTTTTGTACATCTCAATTTTTTCTTTTAAAAGATGTGCTCACTCCATAAGGAATCAGCTATAATCCAAGATTAGAAACCACAAATGTATCTCATGATCCAAAATGATAGAGAACATTGAAATCTGATTCGTACTTTTTCAAGACTTGGGTATTAACAAAATTAATGAAGGTTGCTGTCACAGATGGGATAAAGAGCAAGGGGATCTTGTCTAAGTTGTGAGCCGAAAGTGAAACCATAGATGTACTTTTGGAAAATCAAGTGATGTCATTGAATTGTGGCGAGATAGAGTTAACTGTAAGCAAGTTGATGGGAAAGAACTGATAGCAGTCCTTCACAATAATTCTTTCAAGATGATGATTATGAAAATGAGAAAGATTTTTAGATGAGGACTAGTCTAGAAGAGGACAGCAATGTATTTTCAAAGAAAATCAATAAAAATGGAAGTAGGAATAGTAATATATAGATAGAAGTGAATGAAAGAAACTGATGGATTAATAAAATAAAAATGAAACATACATATTTTAAAATAATATTTGCCCAAATTTTAATTAATCTCTTGTAGCTATTAATAATTTATCTAGGTTAGTTCCTTCACTAAATATTTGTTGGCCTGAATGCTAGTCATATGAGCAAACTATAAAATAGTTCTTCTTTAGCCATTTTGTTCTGTCAGTAACAGAGAGGTGTATTAAAATCTCTGAATCTAACTGAATCTATTTCTGTTGTTAGTCCTGTAAACTTCTGTTCACATAATTTCTTTCATGCTATAACATGCACAAAAATATTTTTTTCTTTGGAAACTGCACTGTGATTCTCATTAAGTTTACTATCATGTGCCAGGATGTGGCTTTCTGTTAATTCTGCTTCAGGTGTGTTTCACTTTTTGAATCTGGAGCTTGATGTCTCCTATCACTTTGGAATATACTTAGCCATCATTTCTTTAAATAATTTCTGTATTTCTCTTTCCCTTTTATTTTTGAGATTTTATTTTATGTAATTTTCTTTCTTTACTCTCTTCCTGTGTTTCTTACTTTCTGTTTTGTAATGTCCCCTTCTATTTATTTGTGTTTCATTCTGGACATTTTCTTTCTTTGAATATTGTTTATTAATTTTTTCTTCAGCTCTGTTTAATCAGTTATTAAGGGCATCCATTAAGGTTTTGATTCACTATATTTTTCGTTTGTATGATTTCTGTTTGTTTCATTTTCATGATTTCCACTTTTCTGCTAAAATTTCCAATGTTATTTATCTCCTTGAATATGTTAGGACTAGCTAAATACTGTATTTGATAACTCCATTTTCTATAGCTGTTTTAACATTTTGTATTTCTCTCTTTTTTGACTTGAGAAAGAATTTGAAATCAAAACTAATGACTTGAAGCTGAGATACAGTCCTGCAAGTGTCTTTTTTTTTTTGCCCCCTCAGTTCATTTTATTCCCATCTTAAACAAGAGGGTTTATTACTCTACCTTACAATCTCTGAACTCACCAAACTCCCAAACACTTCTCTGGAATTCCAAGGCATTATAAGGGTAAATTAGCTCCAAATGCTAGTCACATCTCTGATTTTCTGTTGCTTTGGATATTGGTCCTGTTATTTTCTTCTGCCTTTTTAGTTCTCCAAGAACATTATTTTTAAACATTAAGTTTCCCAGTTGCCTTTAGTAAGGTAGTTGTTGCAAATAAATCTAGTTAGACAACACAAGAAGCAGTAGAACTACACTCTTTTGCTAAATTTTAAAGATGCATATAGATGTTAGTCATCTGTTAAATTTTGAGACATTTTTAAGGCAAAAATTCTGACTCATTCATTGTTGTTCCTAGCATTGTTACATAGAAAATAATCAGTAAACATTTCAGTTTAAATATTAGTTGTTCTCTTAATTTTAAGTAACTTCATTTAATAAAAAACTTGAATTTTTAAATATACATCTGCTTTTCTGATTCTTACCTTTCAACTTGTAACCATATGTGATGATTTGTATTTCTTTGACTGCCATCTACTCCCTCTGAAATTTTCCTGCAATTACGTCACCAATTGCTAATTAAATTTACCTTAGATTTCAGGGTTTTGCTTCCAGCTACCCCTACTCTCATTCTGCACAGGATGCCAATTTCTTCTCCCCTTCCTATTTCATACAATTTTAAAAATGCAATTCCTGCACTAAGATAAACTTGAGTTAGAGACAACTGTTGATTTCTATACTATTCTTCCTAAATTTAGATTCTAATATAACTTAATTGAAAAATTTCTAATATCAACTCTTTATCCTATAGTTTAGGTTTTACTGCTTAGAATCTAAGCACTCTGATTGCTTAGACATCTAAAGTTTAATTTGCTTTCTCAAAACCATTTTTTATTTTCAATTTGCAGGCCATGTCTGAGATTCTGTGAATTTAGGATGGGTTATAACTTGAAATGACAGGCAGCACAGTATGACATAACATTTCAGAAATAAGGACTTGTTATTACTGTAGTTTTTTAACTCACATGCCCTATGAAACTTGTTAATGAGAAAGTTAATTGTTTTATTGCTTGTATCCCTGGGGTCTGTGGTCTTTTTCACATTGTGAGAAAGCTTGCTTTAAAAATCAAAAGTAAAAAACCTTTGCAAATATGTTTTAGTGAAAAACCTATCAATCTGAATTGAATGCTGTTTTAACTGTAAATATTATAATAAGATAAAAACATAAAATGTTACCTAGAAAAGGCAAAAAATTGACAAATATATTGGATTATGACAGGAGCCACTGAAAGTTTAGAAAAAAGAAACAATTTGCACCTTTGAATAAATACCTACTATATGGTAATTTACTAGCAGGACAATCTTTTGAGTCATGATTTATTTTTATCTATACCTTCCTTTATGTCAATATTTTCCAGAAACATTTTAGAAATACCTCACTACTCAGCATGGTTATAATAATCAAAATCAGCAGTAGGAATCTGTTATTGCATTATGTGTAGGACATTCGACTAAGTGCAAAGAAAAATCTTTTTAAATGTTCTGAAATAATTAGTCCACCCTACTTAACATTTTACCTTTCATTGACTCAAATGGAAATAAGAAAATAGAAATGTGCATAATGGGGTAATTTCAAACTCTTGGAATGCATTCAACAATTATCTCTGTTCAGTAGGTTAATATGGTCTATTTTCCAAGTTAGCACCTAAAGTGGATTAAAATGAGCAATGAAAATATTGCATATTTAAGCCCAAATTAATTATCTGGTACTTTTTACTGAAAAAGGAAAGTACAGATACTAATTGTGTATCAACTTAGAAATGTGCTTACTTATGAAATATGCAATTTCCTTCTGGGGTACCTAAATTGGTAAGTATAAACTCAAAATGGAAAGAAAAGGTTATTTAAACATTACTTTATTAGTCAAGAACTAAGTAAGTTCCTTACTGAACTTTGGAATTCTCCACTGTTAGGTGAATAATCTGAAGCTAGAATAAGAAAATATTTCATTAAATTTACCTGAGAGAAGTAAAAGATGCACATTTTTCTTTACAGTTTAGAAAGCAATAATGTGTCTATGGACTACTCTAAAACTCAGGCATTCATCTGAACAACTAGAGTCTCTGCAGTGGACTAGATCAGTAGAATGACAAACCAGATCACAGATAATGAAAGCAGAATTTCCTGTCAAATAGTTCTTTTATTTACATAAATTTGTTCCCTAACTGTTGCCTTTGGGAGATTTTGTTTTACATATCCAGGGAAGAAGCTCTACAGAGTCTAGTAGATATTTTGTTTAAGCAAAATAGGAAAGGCAAATTTTCTTTCCTCCCACATAAGAGAAAAACCATCTTCCTTTCAGGCAATAGTGACCTACCATTTTACTGAGTTGGAGATGCCTTTGTGATCATTATGTTTCAGCACATTTCTTTTTTTATAGTTAAATGCCTACACTGCACATTAGTGATTTAGTAACTGATAAATACCATTTCTAATACTGAGTCTGATAAAAGAAAGAACTGTGCTCAAATGATAGAACATATTCTTAAATGTTAGAATGAGTTTTTAAAAATCCAGAAGACATTTCTTTTTTTATTATAATCTATATAAACACATAAGACTTTTACTTAAGCAGTCACAGAAATAAAAAAAAAAAGCAGTGGGAGAAAGAATGGTATATATCAGAGAATTAAAAAGAAGCACAAAATGGCCTTCTTCTTTTTAGAGAGATGCTAATTAGTAGTCTCTTTTATATTTATCCTTAATCTGTTTACCTCTGGTGAGAGAAAGGAATACTTCATAGATATCACAATAAACAGAGGCCTGAAATGCAGAGATTTGCCAGCTGAGATAAGGCATCAATGTGCCCAGAAATTAGTATGTTAGTATAACTTGGGGAAGATCCGAAAATCAGTGCCAAGGGTGGCACAATTATAATAAAACCAAATGAAAGGGCTCATTACACTCACATGTAGTGAAGAGAGGCCTGTCTCTTCCCCTGTCATATCTCCTCTAACTCAATTATACACTAGAGGGTGGGTGAATAGAATGGACATAGCGAGGGGAGGAATACACACAATATTGTGTCTGAAGTAGAAGGAGATTTTCAAAGTATCTAGAAATCTATATAGCATTTACGCTGAGATAATTTTCAACTGGTAAAAAAAACCACAAAATATTAAGTGTGGGAGGACAAAGGTCGATTCTATTTTATTTGGACTATCTTTTATCATACAAGAGAAAAACTAGCAAAGAAAAAAAGTAGGTCCAAACAAGAATACCAAGTGAATCATAACTTTAAAAAGAAACTAGTTAAATAATGTGTCATTTAAACAGTTATAATTTTATAATGTAAGTGTTTTTCTACTTTAAATATTTAATAACATGCCTATCAAAATGAGTACAGAAATAATCATTATAAATATTATATCAAGTATACTCATATATACATATTCTCTATATGTGTATCATTAGCTTTCTGAATATTTGACTAAATCAATTAAAGATCTCCTCAAGAAAATTAGAGATACCAAGGGAACATTTCATGCAAAGATGGGTTCGATAAAGGACAGAAATTGTATGGACCTAACAGAAGCAGAAGATATTAAGAAGAGGTGGCAAGAATACACAGAAGAACTGTACAAAAAAGGTCTTCATGACCCGGATAATCACGATGGTGTGATCATTCATCTAGAGCCAGACATCCTGGAATGGAAGTCAAGTGGGCCTTAGAAGCACCAATACGAACAAAACTAGTGTAGGGGATGGAATTCCAGTTGAGCTATTTCAAATCCTGAAAGATGATGCTGTGAAAGTGCTGCACTCAACATGGCAGCAAATTTGGAAAACTCAGTAGTGGTCACAGGACTGGAAAAGGTCAGTTTTCATTCCAATACCAAAGAAAGGCAATGCCAAAGAATGCTCAAACTACTGCACAATTGCACTCATCTCACATGCTAGCAAAGTAATGCTCAAAATTCTCCAAGCCAGGCTTCAACAGTACATGAACCGTGAACTTCCAGATGTTCAAGCTGGTTTTAGAAAAGGCAACGGAACCAGAGGTCAAATTGCCAACATCCGCTGGATCATCAAAAAAGTAAGAGAGTTCCAGAAAAACATCTATTTCTGCTTTATTGCCTATGCCAAAGCCTTTGACTGTGTGGATCACAATCAACTGTGGAAAATTCTGAAAGAAATGGGAATACCAGACCACCTGACCTGCCTCTTGAGAAACCTATATGCAGGTCAGGAAGCAACAGTAAGACCTGGACATGGAACAACAGACTGGTTCCATATTAGCAAAGGAGTAGGTCAAGGCTGTATATTGTCACCTTGCTTATTAAACTTATATGCAGAGTATATCATAAGAAATGCTGGGCTGGAAGAGAAGCACAAGCTGGAATCAAGATTGCTGGGAGAAATATCAATAACCTCAGATATGCAGATGACATCACCCTTATGGCAGAAAGTGAAGAGGAACTAAAAAGCCTCTTGATGAAAGTGAAAGAGGAGAGTGAAAAAGTTGGCTTAAAGTTCAACATTCAGAAAACTAAGACCATGGCATCCAATCCCATCACTTCCTGGGAAATAGATGGGGAAAGAGTAGAAACAGTGTCAGACTTTATTTTGGGGGGCTCCCAAATCACTGCAGATGATGACTGCAGCCATGAAATTAAAAGACGCTTACTCCTTGGAAGGAAAGTTATGACCAACCTAGATAGCATATTCAAAAACAGAGACATTACTTTGCCAACAAAGGTCCATCTAGTCTAGGCTATGATTTTTCCTGTGATCATGTATGGGTGTGAGAGGTGGACTGTGAAGAAAGCTGAGTGTCAAAGAATTGCTGCTTTTGAACTCTGGTGTTGGAGAAGACTCGAGAGTCCCTTGGACTGCAAGGAGATCCAGCCAGTCCATTCTAAAGTAGATCAGTCCTGGGTATTCCTTGGAAGGAATGATGCTAGAGCTGAGACTCCAGTACTTTGACCACGTCATGCAAAGGATTGACTCATTGGAAATGACTCTGATGCTGGGAGGGATTGAGGGCAGGAGGGGAAGGGGATGACAGAGAATGAGATGGCTGGATGGCATCACTGACTCGATGTACATGAGTTTGAGTGAACTCCGGGAGTTGGTGATGGACAAGGAGGCCTGGCACGCTGCAATTCATGGGGTTGTAGAGTTGGACACGACTGAGCGTCTGAACTGAACTGAACTGAAATTCATTACACTCAAGAAATTATTTTTCTTCTAGCCTTAATTTAAATAAAATTAGTAAAACTCATGATTATGGAAATAGAATGTTGTGTTTTATTCACAGAATATCTACCCCCAATGGCAATTAACACACATGAAGACCTGAATTTTATTTCCAACTTTATCATTTATTTTGCAAATTAGTACGTGTCTCCTCAAACTAGATCTCATCCTTGTCCATCCAATTAAGAAGTAACTAGATGACATCAGTCTATTTCAAGTCATATGTATTCTGTTTCTTTTCATGGGTTGGATATCAATTTGATAAATAACTATGTCTAAATTACTAGTAGATTCATTCATCTTAAGTTAATGAGCATTATTTTCAGTTCAATTGCTAGGTTACAGAGTTAAGCTTTCCTCTCTTCCTGAGGTTAGGTTTTCAGTATTACTAAAGGGAGGGGAATATGTATGGTGTTCATTTGATAATAGTTCCTAAACTAATCTCTCACTGCTTTGTTATAATACTTTTAGTTTTTTTTTTTTTTTCCCAACCAGACTTTGATCAAACTGAAATGCACTTCATCTATCTCTGTCTGTCAAAATTCTCAGCATCTTTTAAAAAGATATCATCACCTTTTCCATAAAAATTTTTCTAACCACTTAAGTCAGAAGTAAAATCTCTTTTACTTTTTGTATTTTGTATCATTCCTTCCTTATTTTAATCAGTTATTCATTTGTTCATTTATTCAAGTATTACTGCAACTGTCAAGCCTATGATAGGTGTAAGGCATAAAATAATAAGCAAAAAAGATAAGTCTCAATCCCCATGAGCTTACATTCCATTATGACTATTATGAAGAAATAATGTTCAATTATAAAAACTAGCTAGTACTCTGAAAAAATTCACTGATGCTCTTATCTTGCCATAACAAGGGAATCTGATTTAACATTGGATGTATCAGTGGGAGATCCTGTAAGAATGTGGTGTTGGTATTGAAGTCTGAGAATAAGATTTAACCACATGAAATTATGTATATGGAGAAGGCAATGGCACCCCACTCCAGTACTCTTGCCTGGAAAATACCATGGATGGGGGAGCCTGGTGGGCTGCAGTCCATGGGGTCACAAAGAGTCGGACACGACTGAACGACTTCACTTTCACTTTTCACTTTCATGCATTGGAGAAGGAAATGGCCACCCACTCCAGTGTTCTTGCCTGGAGAATCCCAGGGACGGGGGAGCCTGGTGGGCTGCCGTCTATGGGGTCGCACAGAGTCGGACGCGACTGAAGCAACTCAGCAGCAGCAGCAGTTATGTGTACGTGTACTGTGTGTATGTGGGGTGGTGGGGGCTGATGGCAATAGGGGATATAGACAGAATGGATCAATTTCCCGCTTGCTAACCAGTATTGGAAAGCAATATAACACAGTTTAGAAATCTGCAGAATTTTGGAAAGCATGAATGAGAAAGTCGTGAGAGAAGCCTGTAATAGGTAGGCAATCTTTTAGAAAATTACAGATCTTTTTTAGGGTTTTGATTTATACTCTATGAGCTGTGCATTGACTTTCAAACAGATCAAATGCATGTGTCTAGAAGAGAGTTTTGGACTGATGTGCACATTAGGAAGTCATTGGCTGATGGATGACAAATGAACCTGTATGTGTTGATGAGATGCCTGTGGAGAGTGTCAGGGTGAGGAGAGGTGCAAATTCTGAGACTTCAGAATCTCCCAAATAACCTTTTGTGAGTGTAAATGTATTATAGATATTTGTAGAAATATCTCATTATCTTCCCTTAAATTTTAAAATCACAGAATTAAAATAACAAAATGTACATAGGTTACACCTAAGCAATATTGCATTCATATTGAGACTTTTCTTTCATTCACTGTGGACCCCTGAGCAATTTGCTTAAATCCTATGATACTCTACTTTCCCTTCCTTAAAAATGTAAATAATAATACTTCTACTAGTGAAGGCTTTAGAATAAAATGATTCTCATATAGAACAAACAGAACAATGCACATCATATCTACTAGTACATATTGATTTTTTGTTTTCCATTTTTAATAGCACATAATGTGTAGCATGGGTCTTTAAAGCAATATCTAATAAATTGTGAACAGACGAGACTCATAATATTACAGAACACAGAATCGTGGGGCAAAAAAAGACCCAAGTAAATACACAATCACTATAAAATTATGAAATTAGTGTATAGATTTGACTTTAATTTTAATTAATTATGAAACACAGACATACAAACCCGTTTTACAAGGTTGCAAACATACTGGGTGCTGGCCTGTGACAAGGGCTGGAGCAAGCATGGGGTACAAGCAGCAGGGTTGAAGGGCAAAGGGAAGGGAAAGCGAGGCCAATATGTTTTAATTGTAGTGATAATGTGTTGAATTTAAATTATAATTTTATTATGAACACAACCTGATCCAGTCAACTGAACTGGTCTAGATTTACACACAAACGCTGATCCCTTGAGGCCTTGGGCTCAAGTTCCTCATTCTTGCTGAGTTAGGAACTGTTAAGGTTTTGCGATTTTACCCCGTTTGCAATCTAGTAAGTAAGCCTGCTACAGGTTCACATACATATTGACAGGAAAAATGGCGACCCCTGGGTCGGAGACACAGATAACGTTTTACAGCAAAAGGCAGCAGCCAGAGTAATAGTCACATCACTTCCTCATGCCGTCCTCATTCCCACAGGGCAATTCGAGGAGGCCAGGTGTTTAGCTGCACTTGCAGGGCCCTGTGGTATCACAGGAAAGGAAACCCTCGGTTAGAAGCCAGAAGCTTTCATATGTGCAGGCTCACCTGCCCATCCTCCTACCAGAGAAATCGATTACCTTTTGGCTTTGACTATAACAAAGTGTTTCTGAGGTGGGGCAGGTGGTTTGTTTTCCTAAGATATTCTGGGGTCTCTATCTTTAGGGAGAGACTAGCTTCCAAGGCATGATTATTGTTCAAATGTGCTTTAACTCCAAAGGCTCAAACCAGGCAAGAGCGAGAGAAATCCGTGTAGAATTGTCTCCCAACAGTCTTTGGCTGAAGTGATCTCAGATATCAGCCGTGTTCTTCTTATGCTTAGAAAGTTGTGGCTGCCACCACAGTCACTTTTTGCTCCCAGCTTGTCCCTTTTATCTGCCTTCCCAAAGTAGGTGGGTGGCACTGCCGGGCCTTTGCACCCGCCACTGTGGGCTGATGGCAGCCGCAGACCCTGTACCTGTTGGATACACGCAGGCTGTGGTCAAATTAGCCAGTATACAACTCAGAAATGCAGCACACTTGGGCTCAATGAAAGACTGAAAAGAGAAACAGTCAGCAGATCAATTATTGACCCTTCCATTTCATGAATGAACTCTTTCTGGAGGCTGGAGTTCTCCTGCATCCTCTCAGGAGATACCTTCATTGACTAAACAGCCAGACGTATCTCTGAGTAAAGCAGTGTCCAAATGCAAAACTTCAGTACAGTCGCTCAGTCGTGTCTGACTCTTTGCAACCCAAAGAACCACAGCATGCCAGGCCTCCCTGTCCATCACCAACTCCCAGAGTTCACACAACCCATGTCCATCAAGTTGGTGATGCCATCCAACCATCTTATCTCCTGTCATCCCCTTCTCCTCCTGACGTCAATCTTCCCCAGCTTCCTCTTTTCAAATGAGTAAACTTTTCGCATCAGGTGGACAAAATATTGGAGTTTCAGCTTCAACATCAGTCCTGCCAATGAACACCCAGGACGGATCTCCTTTAGGATGGACTGGCTGGATCTCCTTGCAGTCCAATGGACTCTCAAGAGTCTTCTCCAACACCACAGTTCAAAAGCATCAATTCTTCGGCACTCAGCTTTCTTTATCGTCCAACTCTCACATCCATACACGACCACTGGAAAAACCATAGCCTTGACTAGACGGACTTTTGTTGGCAAAGAAATGTCTCTGCTTTTTAATATGCTGTCTAGGTTGGTCATAACTTTTCTTCCAAGCACTAAGCGTCTTAATTTCATGGCTGCAATCACCATCTGCAGTGATTTTGGAGCACAAAAAAATAAAGTCAGCCACTGTTTCCACTGTTTCCCCATCTATTTGCCATGAAGTGATGGGACCAGATCTGATCTTTGTTTTCTGAATGTTGAGCTTTAAGCCAACTTTTTCACTCTCCTCTTCCGCCTTCATCAACAGGCTTTTTAGTTCTTCTTCACTTTCTGCCATAACGGTGGTGTCATCTGCATATCTGAGGTTATTGATATTTTTCCTGGCTATCTTGATTCCAGCTTGTGCTTCTTCCAGCCCAGTGTTTTTCATGATGCACTCTGCATATAAGTTAAATAAGCAGGGTGACAATATACAGCCTTGACGTACTCCTTTTCCTATTTGGAACCAGTCTGTTGTTCCATGTCCAGGTCTAACTGTTGCTTCCTGACCTGCATACAGGTTTCTCAAGAGGCAGGTCAGGTGGTCTGGTATTCCCATCTCTTTCAGAGTTTTCCACAGTTGATTGTGATCCACACAGTCAAAACTTAGATTTTCCTTTTTCTTTGTCTCACTTCCACTCTCTGTAACTTATTCCCTGTGTGCTTTCCCCAATAAAGCATCAATATATGATCTTTGCCTTGCATTCTTTTTTTTCCTCAGCAACTCATATTAACATACTGGGAATTTTGCTGTGTGCATGTGGTATATACATCTTTTTGTAGGAAAGTGAAAATACATAGAGAAATAATAAAGGTAAGAACTAATGCAGTCATTAATTTGAACACCCACATTACCAATCTCAGTTATATCAAAACCCATTGGATTAAATATGGATCTTTGCATTCACGTCTTCACTTCACATGTCCGTGGATCCAATGTACTATCTTCAAGTCTTACGGTTCAGAAATTCACAGGATGATAAAGTGCTCTTGGCATTTAACAAATCTTAAAACATGATGCAGTTAATGTGCTACACTCAATTTGCCAGCAAATTTAGAAAACTCAGCAATGGTCCTAGGACTGGAAAAGGTCAGTTTTCATCCCAATCCCAAAGAAAGGCAGTGCCAAAGAATGCTCAAAGTACCACACAATTACACTCATCTCAGATGCTACCAAACTAATACTCAAAATCTCCAAGCCAAGCTTCAACACTACATGAACTGTGAACTCCCAGATGTTCAAGTAGGATTTAGAAAAGGCAGAGGAACTAGAGATCAAATTGCCAATATCTGCTGTATCATAGAAAAAGCAAGAAAGTTTCAGAAAAACATCTATTTCTGCTTTATTGACTTTTCCAAATCCTTTGTGTGGATCACAACAAACTGTGGAAAATTCTTAGAGATGGGAATACCAGACCACCTTATCAGCCTCCAGAGAAATCTGTATGCAGGTCAGGAAGCAACAGTTAAAACCAGACATGGAACTACAGACTGCTTCCAAATTGGGAAAGGAATACATCAAAGCTATATATCGTCATCTTGCTTATTTAACTTACGCAGAGTACATCATATGAAATGCCAGACTGGATGAAGCACAAGTTGAATCATGTTTCTTGGGAGAAATATCAATAACCTCAGATGAGCAGGTGACACCACTCTTTAAGGGAGAAAATGAAGAAGAACTAAACAGCCTCTTGATGAAAGTGAAAGGAGACTGAAAACGTTGGCCTAAAACTCAACATTCAGAAATCTAAGATCATGACGTCTGGTCCCATCACTTCAAAAGAGGGAAACAATCGATACAGTGAGAGTCTATTTTTTGGGCTCCAAAATCACTGCAGATGGTGATTGCAGCCATGAAATTAAAAGACACTTGCTCCTTGGAAGAAAAGCTATGATCAACTTAGCATATTAAAAAGCAGAAATGTTACTTTGCCAACTAAGGTCAGTCTAGTCAAAGCTATGGTTTTCCAAGTAGTCATGTATGGATTGATAGTTGGACTATAAAGAAAGCTGAGGGCTGAAGAATTGATGCTTTTGAATTGTGATGTTGGAGAAGATTCTTGAGAGTCCCTTGGACTGCAAAGAGATCCAACCAGCAAATCAGTTCTGAATATTCATTGGAAGGACTGATGCTGAAGCTGAAACTCCAATACTTTGGCCACCTGATGTGAAGAACTGACTCATTTGAAAAGACTCTTGTTCTGGGAAAGATTGACGTCAGGAGAAGGGGACGACAGAGGATGAGATGGTTGGATGGCATCACCGACTCAATGGACATGAGGTTGAACAACCTCTGGGAGTTGGTGATGAACAGGAAAGCCTGGCATGCTACAGTCCATGGGGTCACAAATAGTCAGACATGACTGAGCAACTGAACTGAACTGAAATCGTTACAGTTACACATATATAATTTGCTGTCACTTTTCAATGAATGTCTTCTATATATTGCCATAATTATAAAGGTAGTTAATATGCTTTGTATTCATTTTCATATGCTTTAGATTCAATTGTCTGTTAACGGGATATATTTAAAGTCAGACAATATGATATACTTTATTGTGTGTACTCTAAAAAAAAGTAATAGATGACTGGAAAATACAGTTTGAATGGGGAAATAAACTGCTGTGGAATGTCTCTGCCAAATTCAATGATCAATTAAAATAATAAAATCAACACCAGTAACGACATAGGAATCCACGAAATAGTAGATATATCTAGGGGGAGGATAAGCAAACTAACTATTTTTATGAGTTCAGAAAGCGTGCTTTCTCTATTAGTGTCCACTGCAAACAAATCAATTATATATTCTCAGGCCAAATATCAATTATTCTTGGACTTAGTGACAGATTTATGGGCAGTGGAATATTTTGAATAATGAAGACATGATTTCTCAGCCTTGACTATAAAATGCTTCACTTTGTCATGCAGTTTTTCTCTCTCTCATCAAAGCAGTTGTTTTGCAAGTCTATATAAAAAATGCATAAAATAACATGTCTTATTCCTTACATTTGTGTGCTCAGTTGCTCAGTCCTGTCAGACCCTTTGTAACTCCATGGAATATAGCCTGCCAGGCTTCTGTGTCCATTAAGGCAAAAATACTGGAGAGGGTTGCCATTTCCTCCTCCAGGGTATCTTCCAGCCCAGGGATCAAACCAGCATCTCCTGCATTGGAGAATAAGCACCTTATTTCTTATGTATCTCCCTAAAGGAGAACTTCCCAGGATAGCCATACCATCTTCATTAGACTCTTATTGTGATCAAGAAACAAACTCTTATTTTGTTTAACTACAGATACTTGGTTGTTGGCTCCAACCAGTTTTTCATCCTGTAATAAGCAGAGAGTCTGTAATATGTGGAGAAAAATGGCCAGATTAAAGAGTCATTGTCAAAGAAGTTTTGACTGGGTATAGGACAACTCATCTGATGGAATCCACAGAAGTGAAGAGGAAAGAAAACTCACACAACTCCTATTTATGAAATATCATCAGAATAACAGATTCTGACAGACTCAGGATATTTATTGAAAAAGCTTGTTTGAAGAGTATGTCATTCTCTGTCACCTAATATGGAATAAGTTTGAAAGAATCAGAAATTCTCAGCTTTGTTGGTGACATTTGTTGGTGACAACAAATGATCTATGCAGCCTGATTTATTAGCATAAAATAGCAAATTGATTTAATTATACTATGTAAAATAAAAATATACTATATATTTTGGGAGAGAGATTAGTAGCATTTTCTATATGGACTGTGTGGATCACAATAAACTGTGGAAAATTCTGAAAGGGATGGGAATACCAGATCACTTGACCTGCCTCTTGAGAAACCTGTATGCAGGTCAGGAAGCAACAGTTAGACCTGGACATGGAACAACAGACTGGTTCTAAATAGGAAAAGGAGTATGTCAAGACTGTATATTGTCACCTGCTTATTTAACTTATATGCAGAGTACATCATGAGAAATGCTGGGCTGGAAGAAGCACAAGCTGGAATCAAGATTGCTGGGAGAAATATCAATAACTTCAGGTATGCAGATGACACCACCCTTATGGTAGAAAGTGAAGAGGAACTAAAACGCCTCTTGGTGAAAGTGAAAGAGGAGAATGAAAAAGTTGGCTTAAAGCTCAACTTTCAGGAAACAAAGATCATGGCATCCGGTCCCATCACTTCATGGCAAATGGATGGGGAAACTGGAAACAGTGTCAGACTTTATTTTTGGGGACTCCAAAATCATTGCAGACGGTGACTGCAGCCATGAAATTAAAAGCAAATATCAGAGAACTTATTTTCTAAAATCTTATGGAGAAGAGTTAACTGATAGATTATAGTTAACTGATAGGTTAATGGCTTGAAAAGGGTTTGAAACTGAAGACTGTTTTTACAGATGGGCATTGTTAAATGTATTACTCTTAATTACAGGGAATAAGAATGGACAATAAACTTCCTGAAAAATGAATGAATTTAGGATGAGGCATTGATTGGACCATAAGAGCAATGTTTCCCCATTCATTTACTAAACAGTGTTGCTTCTTCAGGTTTGAAGTTCAGTTCAGTTCAGTCACTCAGTCGTGTCCGACTCTTTGAGATCCCATGAATCGCAGTACGCCAGGCCTCCATGTCCATCACCAACTCCCAGAGTTCACTCAGACTCACGTCCATTGAGTCAGTGATGCCATCCAGCCATCTCATCCTCTGTCATCCCCTTCTCCTCCTGCCCCCAATCCCTCCCAGCATCAGAGTCTTTTCCAATGAGTCAACTCTTCGCATGAGGTGGCCAAAATCTGAAAGAAAACTTAAATAATTTGGGCACCCACGTATTACTTTAAAGAAGAAAAAATATTCTCTAAATCTAGTGCTGCTCAGAAAGAAGAATATGTCTTGATATTCAGAACTGTGTCTTCACTGTGCACCTTGATTCGTCAGATAAGTGACTTTAAATCTTAGTTTTTGTAATTGCTTATATCAAAACAAGAAAACTACATGAGCAAATAAAATATGTCTTCTATGACTTTCAAAAAGCAGAATTAATTAATTTTACATAGTTTATGCTCAGTTGATCATTGTTTCATTGCAAAAAACTGAGGTCTAAAGAAGTAAGTTGCAACTGAAACACTATTTAATGATGTTTTTGACAAAAGCATCATATCAAATCTTATTCTGACTTTATAGGAAATATTCCAGTTTCAAATATATTTTTTATTCTACTGATAACATCTATTTCAGCAAGCTATTAAAACAAAATTAAATACATTTGAGGACCTGGATAAAGAAGTTCATTATTAGCAGGATGTAGCATTACAGGCATTCATTGCATTTAGGTTGCTGATGAACAGTGACTCTCATGCTACAGACATCAATGGTTTTAGAGGAAAAAGGAAATAGCTAAGTATTTGAGTCCCATATAAAGTAGGCTATTTTAGGAGATTCAACACTTAAGGGGTTATTGGGCTTACAAGCATGTAGTATACCTAGTTTTCTACTTTGGTTGATTGAATTAAATTATTTTCCTCGGTGTGACTTCTGGGGTACAGCTAGGGAGCTGAATATTACAAAAGTGAAATTCAAGTGTGCTTCCTTAGCCAGATAGCTTGGCTAGTTAAATATCTAATTAAAATAAAAGAATAAAAAAGAAACAGGTGAGTCAAACAAAAACAACAAAATATTAACATTGCAGATATGCCAGGAACTGAGCTAAGAACTTTAGAAATATTAACTTATTTAACGTTCTTTGCAATTTTAGAAGATGGGTGCTATTATTATAGCCATCTGACAACGCATTATCTGTGGTACAATGGGACTGAGTACTCTGCCTAAGAGCCCCAGATGACTTCCTGGAAGAACCAGAGTGTGAACCCACTGAAGCCTGTACTGAACTCAATACAGAACTCAGTGTTCTGATCACTACACTTTGAAAATCAAGTTTTGTTCTCTTAAATAAAAAGAGTGAGTATTATTTGCCCATTTCTATCCCAACTCCAATTCCAAGTAGAAATTACTGAAAAGAATATTGTTATACTCTTACTTAAAAAAGGATTCATATGAAATTACAATGAAAATATCCTTTCTCTAAATGCTTTTCTATTTGAAGCTAAGAAACTTAGAAAGTGTTCTTTCTCATCACTTGAAAGTATATGGTAAAATAATTTCTATAAATATACTTTGATCAAACAGTACAGTGTTCTGGATGCAGAGGGTAAAGATTTCCTCTACATTCAATTGAAAACAAAGGTAGAGTTTAGAAAAAAAAATCAACTCTCTTAGAAATACATTTAAAAATTTCCATTTTAGCTATAATTAAAGCTTTATAAATTATTTTCTACCAGATATAATGTTTGCTGTGGAATAATATAGTCTTAGTTAAACAACATGGGGCTTCCCCGGTGGCTCAGTGGTAAAGAATCCGCCTGCAATGCAGGAGGCACAGGAGCTGCAGGTTTGATCCCTGGGCAGGGAAGATCCCCTGGAGAAGGGTGTGGCAACCTACTCCAATGTTCTCGCCTGGAGAATCCTACAGACAGAGGAGCCTGGAAGGCTGTATTCCATAGGGTTGCACAGAGTTGGACACAACTGAAATAACTTAGCCCAGGACACGGCACAGTCAAGCAATATATGCATTTAGTTGAAGATCTTATAATGCTCCTATTTCATTCATGTACTCATTTAATACATAGTTTTAGATGTCCTAATTGTTTAAGACAGTCCAATTCATTGTTTTGTTTCTTAGTTCTTTTTATCAAGTTTTTATCTCAGATAAAAGGTGATCTAAAATTGCAGTCAAGGCTGGACCTTGTGCCCGGTATATCTTACCTGCTGCTGCTGACAGTTGATCACTGAAGGTCTCCAACAGGACCTTTCTCTTATCTTGCACTGCAAAGCTTTCATTCTTCCAGCTTCAATGCCTCCAATTACCTGTTAAATACAATTCAGTTTATGAGTATAGTCTTTATATTTAAAAAATACTTTTCCTTATTATCACTTAATTGAAACAGTCACCAATTTCAAGGCAAAACAGTGTCCATTTTAATAATAACATTTCAAATAATTTTCCTCATTTTTCTTCCTAATTTTTAATTTATAAATTTATAAAATTTTACATGTAGCTACATGTGTCCATCTATATTCACACAGTCTTCATCACTATTGGATTTGTTGCCATCTCAGTCTCTTTTATACATTCTTGCCATAAATGTTTATTTTTTAATTGACCAGTTACTTTTCTTTTCCATTCATTCTCCTTGTAAACTTCAGTGACAATATACCATCTCACCTCTGTTCTCCTTCTCTCAAACACATAAACTGACAAAATCAGAAAAAAAAAAAAAACTTTACCCAAGTTAGTCCATCAAGAGCTATTGTAAAATAGCAATAAATAATCCCAGGGATATTTCTTTTTACCCACTTCTTTCTACCCTCAACTAGAAAAATGCAGAGCTCTCTAGTATGCTGAAGTGTAGACAGGAAAGAGATTCTCCCCTACCTCTCCCCACCCCCTCCAGCAGTGTCTAGGCTGGGAAAGTTTAGGAACCTTCTAGAAGTTGAGTCCCAATGATCATCTGATGATTCTCTCTTGCTCTCTGTCCCCCTCTTTCAATTCACATGCTCTCCCATGACCATAGGGAAAATGAGAGCTCTATAAGTCTATCTGTGAACCAGTCCCTGAAGTCTTTTGATACAGTTCTCCCAGTGAGATGGGTGTTTCCTGAAACAAATGACTTGAGGCTGACAATATAAATTCCAAAGTGTCTAAAATACTTTTTAGTATAATGTTTGGCGAGGATGTGCCTCAATAAATCATTCAGCAGTGAATGATTTTGCAGATCTCTAGGCTTCTTCTTGCATCTTGGTATAACCTGTCAATATTCTGATTTTCCTAAGAGCTTGCCTGAACTAGTATATTTGAGACTTAAGTAGCAATTTGCAGGGGATATTTAACTTTTAACGTAATTCCGGAGTTTAACTGTCATTTGCAAGATTAGTTAGAGTGATATATCTGAACAATGAGCTCTCAGGGTCATTAAAATTTAATTTTCTTTAGGGATGGAACACAGGAGATTATATTCAGTTTATTAGCTATGACCCTTTACACTTAGACGATTTTTTGTTTAATTTGGCTAAGGGACTACCTAATTAATGTGGCCTTGATTATTATGTACTTTTATTCTTACAGATGCTACTTGAAATGCCTGAATTAGAGTATCTTACTTCCTTCACTGCTATGGACAGTAGCCTCCTGGACAGGAAACCAAGGAGAAGAAGAAACAAGAGAGAATAGACAATATTATTTTCAGAGAGAGAGATGTGTGCAAAAACAATAAAGATACATGAATTATAAAAACATAAAATGATATTTATAATTTTACTTTAAGATTTTATATTGAATTTTGTTTAATTCTTATCCCAGGAATACAGAGTATAATACTTTAAATAATGAAAGTCTTTTAAAGCTTGAGAAAAACAGTATTTCTATTATAAAAATGTAGAGTCTAGAACCATGATGTTCAGTGTAGATATTAGCTACAAATGGCTATCTAAATTTGAATATTAACAAAATTAATACCATCAAATCTTCAGGTGCAATACCTACTTTCTGTGTGTAATAGTATGTAGTAGTCAAGTTTTATAGCCAAATGCTTAGGAGTCAAAGCTATCATATTGAAGAGCAAAAGAAAGGACATTTCCCTCATCTATTGATTGGATAGTACTGGCCTGGAATGTGGGCATAATACCTCCAGTAAAACTGATTCTTTTTATTACATGTGTTGGTGATTTCTCCTTAAACAGTTTGTTGTTAACCACTGGGTCTACTGTTCAGTTCAGTTCAGTTCAGTTCAGTTCAGTTCAGTTCAGTCGCTCAGTCGTGTCCGACTCTTTGCGACCCCATGAATCACAGCATGCCAGGCCTTCCTGTCCATCACCAACTCCTGGAGTTTACTCAGACTCACTTTCATTGAGTCAGTGATGCCATCCAGCCATCTCATCCTCGGTCATCCCCTTCTCCTCCTGCCCCCAATCCCTCCCAGCATCAAAGTCTTTTCCAATGAGTCAACTCTTTGCATGAGGTGGCCAAAGTACTGCAGTTTCAGCTTTAGCATCATTCCTTCCAAAGAAATCCCAGGGCTGATCTCCTTCAGAATGGACTGGTTGGATCTCCTTGCAGCCCAAGGAACTCTCAAGAGTCTTCTCCAACACCACAGTTCAAAAGCATCAATTCTTTCGGCGCTCAGCCTTCTTCACAGTCCAACTCTCACATCCATACATGACTACTGGAAAAACCATAGCCTTGACAAGACGGACCTTAGTCGGCAAAGCAATGTCTCTGCTTTTGAATATGCTATCTAGGTTGGTCATAACTTTTCTTCCAAGGAGTAAGTGTCGTTTAATTTCATGGCTGCAATCACCATCTGCAGTGATTTTGGAGCCTGGAAAAATAAAGTCTGACACTGTTTCCACTGTTTCCCCATCTATTTCCCAGGAAGTGATGGGACCGGATGCCATGATCTTTGTTTTCTTAATGTCCAGCTTTAAGCCAACTTTTTCACTCTCCTCTTTCACTTTCATCAAGAGGCTCTTTAGTTCCTCTTCACTTTTGGCTATAAGGGTGGTGTCATTGGCATAGCTAAGGTTATTGATATTTCTCCCAGCAATCTTGATCCAGCTTGTGTTTCTTCCAGTCCAGCATTTCTCATGATGTACTCTGCATATAAGTTAAATAAGCAGGATGACAATATACAGCCTTGATGTACTCCTTTTCCTATTTGGGACCAGTCTGTTGTTCCATGTCCAGTTCTAACTGTTGCTTCCTGACCTGCATACAGGTTTCTCAAGAGGTAGGTCAGGTGGTCTGGTATTCCCATCTCTCTCAGAATCTTCCACAGTTTATTGTGATCCACACAGTCAAAGGCTTTGTCACTGTTAGTTGGCCTGAAAGTGACATCTAGCCTTGTCTATTGAGTTGGTCTTAGGGAAGATATTGCAAAACTGATCTTCAGAGCAAGCACCATGGAATGACCAAGCATTCTGAAAATTCCTGATTATAATCCACCCAAATCCCTGATTATGAGGGCAAGACTGAAAAGGAAAGTATCTTACATTTGAACTGGGGACCAATTTTGAAGACTAGGGCACATGGAAGAAAAGGTGGAAGAAGACATATTAGAATTCAGTTCAGTTCAGTTCAGTCGCTCAGTCCTGTCCAACTCTTTGCGACCCCATGGACTGCAGCACGCCAGGCTTCCCTGTTCATCACCAACTCCTAGAGCTTACTCAAACTCATGTCCATCAAGCCGATGATGCCATCTAACCATCTCATCCTCTGTTGTCCCCTTCTCCTCTTGCCTTCAACCTTTCCCAGCATCAGGGTCTTTTCCAATGAGTCAGTTCTTTGCATCAGGTGGCCAAAGTATTGGAATTAGATACCCCCAATTTACATGCATTAGGAGACTAGAGCCTGGAAGTTTAAATTTGTAGAGTTAAACCAAAAGAATTGTGCTTAGCAATTGTGTTAAGCACCCAAGCACAATTCTTAAATTTGATACAAATGGATTTTCACATAAGCAAAATAACAGCCACCTAATTTCTTTAATTTCATTTTATAAAATAGGTACTAGGAGAAGCAGCTAGCATGTGTTACATTACTGTTCAAAACCACTAGTAACTAACTTATTACGCCTTTTTCTGTCAGAGAAGGAGCTTTAAAATTGGTGAGATAAATTAACTTTCTTAAAATCTTACTCTTAATAAATACCAAAAGTAATGATTAACACTCAGATTATTGGCTCTCAAATCCTTGATTTTGACATACACATGTCAAAATAATGTTTTCTAGGGTAAAAAGAAATTCCCCATGCCCTGAAATACTTTACATGTAAATCATTTACATGACCTAAGAACCATAAAATATCCAATTATGGATCCTATCATGGTTCAATTCAATTTTTCGCAGGGCATAAGTACCATCTGACCTGCCTCTTGAGAAATCTGCATGCAGGTTAGGAAGCAACAGTTAGAACTAGAAGTGGAACAACAGACTGGTTCCAAATAAGAAAAGGAGTAGGCCAAGGCTGTATATTGTCACCCTGCTTATTTAACTTATATGCAGAGTATATCATGAGAAATCCTGGGCTGGAAGAAGCACAAGCTGGAATCAGGATTGCCGGGAGAAATATCAATAACCTCAGATATGCATATGACACCACCCTTATGGCAGAAAGTGAAGAGAAACTAAAAAGCCTCTTGATGTAAGTGAAAGAGGAGAGTGAAAAAGTTGGCTTAAAGCTCAACATTCAGAAAATGAAGATCATGGCATCCTGCTGGGAGGGATTGGGGGCAGGAAGAGAAGGGGACGACAGAGGATGAGATGGCTGGATGGCATCACGGACTCGATGGACGTGGGTTTCAGTGAACTCCGGGAGTTGGTGATGGACAGGGAGGCTTGGCGTGCTGTGATTCATGGTGTCACAGAGAGTCAGACACGACTGAGCAACTGAACTGAACTGAACTGAAGTACCATCTATGCCCATCCTTGATAAAATTCAAGAGTCCTTTGAAAATTTGTGCTGATTAGTACATGTAAGGTAAAAATGATGCTTCTTGTATCCTACACTTCATTTGTATTTTCAAATTTTGGAAGCTTCACCATTCAAAGTTCAGAGGTTCTTACTAATGAATGATTTTGCAATATGGAGAACAAAAAAGTTAGAATTTCATACTGCAGGAAAATTTGGATATGAGGCTTTTTTCTTAAAGCAAAAGTTTTCTCAGGTGGCTCAGCTGCCACTTGCAATGCAGGAGACCTGTATTCAATCCCTGGATTAGGAAGACCCCTTGGAGAAAGGAATGGCTATTCACTTCAATATTCTGGCCTGGAGAATCCCATGGACTGTATAGTCTACGGGGTTGCAAACAGCTGGACACAACGGAGTGACTTTCACTTTCTTAAAACAAAAGCTGAGATAATAACTTAATTATTAGATGATTTTCTGGTCTAAAAGGAACTTCCAGTCTTTTGCGAAAGCTATATCCTCACAGAATGGAAACTTCTGACAGAATATATTTTATATTATGTAATTTCAACAGATTTTTTCAATTAATTTTAAAATGAATTGAATTTTTGATAACTAAAATTTTCCTGCAAAATGAAAAATGCATTTTAAGATGAATAAAATACTTCTTTAAAGACAATATTGGAACATTCATGTTTCTTTCTATCTTACTGTTATTCTTTTGGAATGGCTTCTCAAACGAAAGAAAAATATTAAAATGTGAAAAAATGTAAAAATCTAAACATTCAGTGTTTAAGTGACTTTAAGAAAGTCCCTGGGGTGAGCAATAATAGATATCATTCTTTAGCTCTTTATCTTTTTAGCAGAGGTTTCATGCATGGTCGAGAGATGATAAATAGGATGAGACTCTATTTTTTGATGCAGAATATAGAAAAAACAAAAGCAAAAACCCTGGGAGCTTCCAGGGAACAGGTTTATCAGAGAAAAAAGCCCTAGAAGCCAGTAGTCCTGCTTTCTGATTTAATTTTACTGATTAGCTGTGTATGGATAACTTTCTCTGCATCTTGGAGGTTTAATTCCCTCAATTGTAAAATGAACAGCTTAGAACAGATGCTTCCTAAGGTTCTCCAACTATTGCAATCTGAAGAATAAAACGAACAAGAGAAAGATGCCAGCTGGTAAAGCACATAAGACTTTCACTGTAGAATGCTACTTGCAGCATTTTCAACTTAGCAAAACAGAATTTTATAGATATGGGAATGAAGCCTGGGAAAAGTTCCATCAATGCAGACTGATTAAAGATATTCAGGCTAGGCACATATAATGAACTGTACTTGTCCAGAAAAAAGAGAACTAGTTACATCATGTGGTACAGAATTCTGTGCAGGATAATAAACTTTTCTTTCTGATATCTAAAGGGATGAGAAATTAAGTAAATAAAGCTGGAATTTAGCAAATGCATGCCCAGAGGCAGGAGATTAAGAACCCTTTTATCATCACTATTTAATTTAGTAAAGCACTTTTAAGTTTAAGTAACTTTCTCATGCTGCTTGACAACTTAGTTGACTCTACAGTGACATGAACCAAAACGATTCCTAAAATAACCACACTTATGCTATAGCTACATCTCATCAAGGTTTTGCCAACACACTTTGTGTGACGTGGGAAAAGATACAGCCCTCTGTGCAAATTGTGAACCTAAATAGACCAAAAAATCCTTGACTTCAAAGTTCATGCTGTGTTCATGACTCAGCCTGCTAGTGTCACAGCTTGCTGGCACTGCAACTTTTTTTTTTTTTCTTTTTACAGGTATTTCTTTGGCTTTAATTTAAGCAGAAGAAAGTTGGAGTCTTTTCCAATCATAAACCTAACATTGAAAATAGCCTTCAGACTCTGAAGTGCTAACGTCGAGACACAACATAATTATCATCTTTCCTACTCTTACTGTTGAGCCCAGCTGCCTCCAAAGAAAATGAAAATGATGTGATTCCACAGGGGGAAACAAAACAGAATGGATCATTTATCTTCTCCAATCCACAGGAATATCTTAATTTGTATGCACTCTGTATTTCTCTTGTGCAGGTTGTCATGAGGCTATGTGTTTATCCTCTACACCTGGATGAGCTGACTTAGCCCAATGTCTCGACTCCTTGATCTTGAAGATCTTTCTTCTCCTCAGGAGCATCTCATTCATTTTACATAGGGAAAGTTAAATTTAGCAAAAGGAGCCTTTCAGATCAGAGAGTTCTTGCTGATCTGGGAACCTGTCAAGGTGATTCTGTGCCAAGTTGGACCTGCCTGGGGATGAAGCTTCCAATCTTGCCAAATGTTGTGCTTATTTTGTGACAAAGATGAAAGTCACAGTTGGATTTAAAAGGATGCCATCCAGTTTATTTTATTCTTGTCTCAACTCTTTAAATCTATGTCTCCATGACTGAAGGCTTTGTAAATAAACAGGTGTCCACACGTCCCAGTGTGAATTAAAATTTTATGGAGCTAGAGAGGAAGTTGATTTGTTGAAAAAAGAAAAATTATTATAATGATTTTGTTCGGTATATAGAAATAATAGTTGAAGTGTTCTATAATTTATTTCATACATATATTACTGGTCACACACTATTTTCATGGGATTTGGGGTAGGTGTCTTAAGGATATGAATTTGACATATGTCACAGGAGCTAGACAAGTTCTGGTCAATGTAAGAACTGTTTATAGACCAGTAAGTTTTTTTAGTAAGTACTAAAGAGAGGCCATCTTACATATCTGTGACTTTATGTACAATATTATACACTAAAATAGATTCTTAAATTCAGATATTCTCGGCCAGAAATGCTTTGCCATTTCTTTTTAACATACATAAAAGTGTTTTTTTTTCTTCTGTTGCTGAATAAGAAAATGATATAAATATTCCCAAATATTTACTATGAATAACATCAGATATGTAAATTCACAGATACACATACACAAATATTTATGCAAAAGCACATTTTTTTCTAATTAACTAATTTCCCCAAACACCAAAGAATCGACTATTTGAACATTAGGCAGCTAAGGTACCTACCTACTTTTACTACTGCTTCAGTGGACTATATACACAAGTGATTTACAATAGCATAATAATTTAAGCACTGACAGGTGCATTCATAGGGGTTACATTATTTTTAATATTAAATATGGGCATTCCCAATGATGTAGTATTCACTGTAAAGAAAATTTTGAGAGTTTTAATATGCAATATGTGAACCGTGAACTTCCAAATGTTCAAGGTGGTTTTAGAAAAAGAAGAGGAACCAGAGATCAAATTGCCAACATCTTCTGGATCATTGAAAAAGCAAGAGAGTTCCAGAAAAACATAATTTCTGCTTTATTGACTGGGCCAAAGTGTTTGACTGTGTGGATCCCAATAAACTGTGGAAAATTCTTCAAGATATGGGAATACCAGACCACCTGACCTGCCTCTTGAGAAACCTGTATATAGGTCAGGAAACAACAGTTAGAACTGGACATGGAACAACAGACTTGTTCCAAATAGGAAAAGGAGTACGTCAAGGCTGTATATTGTCACTCTGCTTATTTAACTTATATGCAGAGTACATCATGAGAAACGCTGGACTGGAAGAAGCACAAGCTGGAATCAAGATTACTGGGAGAAGTATCAATAACCTCAGATATGCAGATGACACCACCCTTATGGCAGAAAGTGAAGAGGAACTAAAGAGCCTCTTGATGAAAATGAAAGAGGAGAGTGAAAAAGTTGGCTTAAAGCTCAACATTCAGAAAATGAAGATCATGGCATCTGGTCCCATCACTTCACGGGAAATAGATAGGGAAATAGTGAAAATAGTGTCAGACTCTATTTTTCTGGGCTCCAAAATCACTGCAGATGGTGATTACAGCCATGAAATTAAAAGATGCTTATTCTTTGGAAGGAAAGTTGTGAATAACCTAGACAGCATATTAAAAGGCAGAGACATTATTTTGCCAACAAAGGTCCATCTAGTCAAGGCTATGGTTTTTCCAGTGGTAATGTATGGATGTGAAAGTTGGACTATAAAGAAAGCTGAGTGCCGAAGAATTGATGCTTTTGAACTGTGGTGTTGGAGAAGACTCGAGAGTCCCTTGGACTGCAAGGAGATCCAACCAGTCCATCCTAAAGGAGATCAATCCTGGGTGTTCATTGGAAAGACCGAGGTTGAAGCTGAAGCTCTAATACTTTGGCCACCTGATGGGAAAAGCTGACTCATTTGAAAAGATCCTGATGCTGGGAAAGATTGAGGGCAGGAGGAGAAGGGGATGAAAGAGGATGAGATTGTTTGATGGTATCACCAACTCGATGGAAATGGGTTTGGGTAGACTCCAGGAGTTCGTGATGGACAGGGAGGCCTGGCGTGCTGCAGTTCATGGGGTCGCAAGGAGTCATAAATGGCTGAGCAACTGAACTGAACTGAACTGAATATCACATATAAAATATTATAATTATATATTACATATACATATAATATTTGTGTGTGTGTGTGTGTGTGTTCATTTACTCAGTTGTGTCCTACTCTATGCAACTCCATGGACTATAGCCCACCCAACTCCTCTGATCATGGGATTTTTCAGGCAAGAATACTGGAGTCATTTCCTCCAGGGAATCTCCCCAACCCAGGAATCAAACCCGCATCTCTTGAGCTGAAGGCAATTTCTTTACCACTGAGCCACCTGGGAGGCCCCGTATGATATTCATACTGCATAGAAAATATCCTAACTTGAATAGTCATAGTACTTATACGCTGACACATTTAAGAACATTTATTTACCATATATGTATTCATTTTCAAATGTGTTCACCTTATATCATATTCACATAAATATATAATATATGTACTTGAGGAAATACACATAATAAAGCATCTCTGTCATACATATAATTTGTTTTGCAGGCATTTATACTACCTAGCTTGAGGTCTAGGAATTTTGCAAGAGGATGATCAATTATTTAATTTAAATATATAAATTATTCAATTACAAATGCAATCACAGCAGGAAACTAAATACTTCACAACCAGAAGCCAAAAGATGCTAACATCTGTTTCTTAAAAATACAATACCACAATAATTTGTCTCAGTACTACTTTCATTATTTTAACATTTTAAATATTTACTTTCATGAACAAATGAATCTAATGCCATAATATTACAGTTTCACCCTAAAGAGAGAAAGCAAATCTTCTCACAGATCTCCTAGCAGCTGGGTGATGGCTAGCTGTTAGGAGATGGCCCCATATACCTTGAGTACGTGGAAGCTATTGGTATAGGGGAGCTGTGGTCACAGGGCCACATGACTCTCCTTCTGTAGTTGGCTATATCAGGTGTTCCACATGGTGATCATTGGGTTCCAATAGCAGCAAGGAGATATGTGATTTTCAAGTCCTTACTTGTGTCACTTTTGCTATTGTCCCATTGGTTAACACAAGTCCCATACCAAAGTCTGGGTTCAGAGTGGGAGGGCCCTACAATGGGCACGGATGCAGGAGGTGGGAAGAAATTTGTTGTCTTTTTTGGCCAATACTGCAAAGATCATTCCCAAATGTTTACATTCTTCTGAGGGAACCTCCTTTTCTAAGTCTCCAGGTTTTGAAGTGGAGACAAATGAACATAAATAGCAGCTTGATTGCTATAACCAAAATACGAAGTAAAGTAACATAATTAGTAAATAAAAAGGTCAAGGGTGATGTGTCATAGAAGGGCAAGGCAGTGTAAGGGCTCCCAGAGTGGCAGAGTTCCTTCAAAGTATTCACTGTATTTTATATGCCTTCTACTCTAGCTGTAGAAGACCAACATTTTTTTCTTACTCATACCATCCAGATACAGTATTTTCCAAGTGTGATCTCTGGGCTAGCTACAGTAGTGCTACAATGGTACTATCTGAGATGTTTGTGACAACTGTGGCTTCCCAATTCCCACTATCAGAGGTTTTTGACTCAGAAAGGTGTAGACAGTAATAAAATGATCAGCAACGAGCATTGCACATAATTCTATTAACAAGAAACACAGCTCCATAGAGCAACAGCATGTAGTTCTGAACTGAATTCTCAAAATCTAAGGTCAGCCCTGAGGATTCTAGTGTCCTAAACCTTAAGGATTAAAAGGTGTAATTTTACCTCCAAAAAGAAAACCTTTCTCTTTTATTCCTGGTTAAGTTAGATACCAATAGCAATATGCAATTGTTTATTTTCTTGCTTGTTAAAGTCTTAAGATATTTCTCCTACTTCTAGATGCCCAGATGTGTAATGAATCCCCTCACAGAAGAAACGAGAATACTATTTACACTTCAAAATTGCTTTTAAACCTTAAAATTCATAACTTACTAAATAAAAATACCTTTTAACATCAAAACTGAAGCTTATAAAAATGAAATAAATGAATTTTCATGATATCTGAATATTTAAAACATCTGCTATTTGTTGTTTATAACTTCCAGAATTATTTTTTGTAAATGTTGAAAGTGATAATATTCTTCCAAACTCACTTTTGTTTTTTCAGGGAGATTTTTCAAAAACCTGTGGCTGACCACTCTAATATCATAGATTAAAAAATGCAAGTAGTTTTTAAGCACGATGTCATGGAACAGAAAACAAAAATAAAAGTCAGATGTTGTGACTTCCTATAGAGTATTCTTTTAACAACACATTTCAAGGCACTAAACTAAGTACAGAAATGATCTGAGAAATGATCTGAGAAGTCTCTTTTCCTAAGGCTATCCATATGTTGGGGTAGGCTTGGATCCAGTCCTGCCTAGAAATTGGGGAACTAACTAATGAGCCCTGTGTTTCTTCCTGCTGATAATTCTATATCATTATAAATCTTGCAAGATACACCACTCCCTAAACAGGCTTTGAATAGTTGAATATTCACTTCACAGAAGCAGGCAATCCACCCTCACTATAATAACTTTCAAAACTAACTGACAAAATCACCTTATTTACCTATCTAAATATGAGTCTTTTAGTGTTGATGTTTCTCAAGTCGAAATGTCAGGGTGTGTGAGCTCTAATCAGAGTGGGGAGAAGGCAAGAACAGATTGTCTTTAACATTAGGCAAGAGTGTTATCTTGGACTGTCTTCTCAGCCTGAGGTGCTTTGACACTTCCTTCTAACACACCTAAAAATACTTTTATTTTCCCCTCCTGCTGCTGCAGTCACAGGCATTAAATCAATTGAAGAGGCATATAATCTATCTTTTGAATATATCAATGAGCAGTATCCTCAAAGACCTACCAACATTGCCTTCATTGAGAAAGCATAAACAATTGTACAAAGAATGAATATTTTTCTTAAATCATACAAACAAAAAATGGAAAACAAAAGTATGTATATCTCTTTACCAAAAAGTACATATAAATTAAGACTGTTCCTTTATATATACAAATAATAAGAAAAGCAAAGAAAATATATTTGATTCTTGGAAGAATCAATTATAAACATGTTAAAAAATAATAGACAGTATTTTGAAGATATTAATCATATACCCAAAATAAATAGCTAAATAAATCTATATTTTAAGTATCAAAGGATACACATTGCAAGCCTTTTCATTCATTGACTTAATCATTCAAAATATAATTATTGAGCATTTATTGTGTGCTAGCATGGGGCTTCCCTTGTGGCTCAGCTATTAAAGAATCCACCTGTAATGCAGGAGACCTGGGTTTGATCCCTGAGCTGGGAATCTCCCCTGGAGAAGTGAAATTCTATCCACTCCAGTAGTCTGGCCTGCAGAATTCCATGGACTGTATAGTCCATGGGATTGCAAATAGTCGGGCATGACTGAGCGACTTTCGCTTACTTAAGACATTGTACAAATGCTGAGAACACAGAGCCAACATCTCAGAATTTATTAACCAGTGATGTGTGTGTGCATGTTCTGTAACTCAGTCATGTCCAACTCTTTGTGACCCCATGAACTTTAGCCTACCAGCCTCCTCTGTCCATGGAATTCTCCAGGTAAGAATACTCGAGTGGGTTGCCATTTCCTCTTCCAGAGAATCTTCCCAAACCAGGTATCAAACCCATCTCTCTTGTGTCCCTTTGCAGTGGTAGGTGGATTCTTTACTACTGAGCCACCTGAGAAGCCCCATTATCTAGTGGTAGAGGCACATATATTAATGTGATCAAAATCACAAAGAAAAATATAAGAGAGTCGATAACAAATACCATGGCTTTATAGTCTGAGGATCAAGGAAAGCTTCAGAGAGAAAAGCATTTGAATTCAGATCATGTTGCACTATATGAAAGTAATCACAATCCTTCCTGTCTGAATTACTATCTATGTTCCCATAGCAATCCCTGTTATATATCAGTCACAGAACTTGATAAATTGTTTTCTGTTTTGATTTCTAGATTTGAGTGAGGAGTTTCATACAGGGAATGGACTATATATTTTTAGTCTTGTTAACCTCATGTAGTCATGTATGAATGTGAGAGTTGGACTACAAAGAAAGATGAGGGCTGAAGAATTGATGCTTTTGAACTGTGGTGTTGGAGAAGACTCTTGAGAGTCCCTTGGACTGCAAGGACTTCCAAGCAGTCCATCCTAAAGGAAATCATTCTTGAATATTCATTATAAGGACTGATGCTGAAGCTGAAATTCAAATACTTTGGCCACCTGATGTGAGGAACTGACTCATTTGAAAAGACCCTGATGCTGGGAAAGATTGAAGGTGGGAGGAAAAGGGGACAGCAGAGGATAAGATGGTTGAATGGCATCACCGACTCTATGGACATGAGTCTGACTAAACTCTGGGAGTTGGTGATGGACAGGGAAGCCTGGGGTGATGCACTCCATGGGGTAGCTAAGAGTTGGACATGACTGAGTGACTGAACTGAACTGAACTGAACCTCAGCTCATGAAATATTGAAATCCATCAATAAATAAATAGCTGTCAAATGAATGAATGACTTAAATTGATAATTACATAATATAGTTGAATATTCATATTTTTAATATCTGCAAATATGCATTTATAGATATAATTATTTTATCAACTGGCACCAAAGTTCTTCATAAGGAGGAAATGTTTAGGAAATTAAACTCCTTTGATGTGGAAAATGAGACCCTGAGGCTGTACTGTGAAAATAAACAGCAAAATAAAGCTAATAGCTTAACTTCTATGAATAAAATATGATGATGGAACATTTGGAAGTAGGAAAGTAGAAAAAGGAGAAAGAACAAAGTTCAAGTGATGACATGTGAGGAGACTGAAGACTAGTTAGAAAGATGACCAGGCAGAATTTTGCAAGGACAGAGTGACAAAAATATCTTAAGTCAGAAGAATGTGTAACAAGCCATTTAAAATTATTTGCATTTGTGTGCTATAAAATTCCCTCTGTTTCCTGAAACTCAGTAAATTGTATCATAAATGCAAGTATTTTGTCTTATCTTTGGAAAATCCAAGTAAAGCCTGAATTTCAATTATGGGGCAATGTAAAGAAGAGAAGAGGTTGGCCATGAAAAATGAGATGCAATTGAGATTAATAGTTTATTAAGAGGACTTCAGATCCTGGATATTATGGAGTTATTGGTACTGGACCAACTATCTTGCAACAAACAGTCATAAAACTGGACAAAGTATACGAGCTTTTATTACTTTTTATTACTCAAAGTATAATTATTGAGCCCTTTCTCTGGGCTAGTCACTGAGCAAGTGATGACAGCTGTGACGCATCTGTGATCTCTGAGAGGATGTGACCCACGAAAGTGAAAGTGAAGTTGCTCAGTCCTGTCCGACTCTTTGTGACCCCATGGACTGTAGCCCACCAGGCTCCTCCGTCCATGGGATTCTCAGGCAAGAATACTGGAGTGGGTTGCCATTTCCTCATATCTCCCCTGGACAATTCTCTATTCGTAGTGTATGAAGTTGGAGTCCAAGAAGGGCAGGTAAGTCCTGCTGAGATGAGATCAGAGCTTGGGACAACTGATGTAGCTGGAGATAGAACTGTGCAGGAGGAAGTACAAAGGTCTCTTCCTGTATCCTAGGGCGAGAGCTGGCCTGCATAAATGCAGGGCTGGGTTATCAGGAAGCAGTTTCTACTGGGTTGGAAATGGAATTAAGCTCTGAGAGGTAAAGTGGAACTGGCAGATGTTGGGGGACTGGCCTAGCACAAAGAAATCCAGGGCCATTTAAACTCTTAAGCAAATCAAAAATTGAACAGCCTAAATCAAAGTTTAGTAATTAAAAAAAAATCAACGGTCATTCCCTAATGACCTACATAAGAACAAACTCTTAAAAAGAGCAGATACATGTATATGTACAGTTGATTCACTTTGCTGTACAGCAGAAAGTAACATTACACTTTAAATCAACTGTACTCCAATAACATTTTTAAAAATATTCAACTGCTTATCAGCTACATACTCTATGTGAGGTGTTGTGTTAGCCTGGAGGAATACAAAGATTTACCAGGTATTATTTCTACTGTCAAGGAATTTACGATATAGTGACTGAAGTAATATTGAATAAGGACTTCACTGAAAAGAATGGTCTTCTCTAAGCCTCCCTTAACAAAGCCTAAAATCAAGAGTTGAAGAGATTCACACTTTGGAGTTTTAGACTTAGCAAATTTGAAGCATTTGAGGAATGCTGGGATCCCTACAGATTGACCTTTAGAAAGCATAAAAATAAGTCTGCACAGTTTCAAGATGATCATCTAGTAATTGTATTGTATATTAGACAAATTAATCTTCTCCAGAGAAAGAATAACAGAATCTAAAGTATGTATAATGCATCTGCACAATAGCCAGAATACAATCAGAAATGTGACCTTCATTCAGGAAAGATATCATTTAAGAGAAACTAAGCCTGAACATTTTGAGGAGGCTAATATAAATATGCTCAAAAATTTAAAGAAAATGTAATCAACAAATTAATGTGAGTTTTTTTTTTGCTTTACTCAGTCAGTAGGGATTTCAGCTGAAAATTATAAAATTAGAAACTATTAAAAAATCAAATAAAAATTCTAAAATGAAGGAAATTAAAATGTAAAACTCACTAGATATGTTTTATAGCATACTGGAGATACTGGAAGACAACGTGTGAGGATTTAAAGAAAGGTTAATAGAAAAAAATTCAATTTGAGAAACAGAGGTAAAAGTGAGGCAAAAATTGTACACTTCCTGTCTTATTCCTAGTATTGACAATTCCTCCAAGGTCTGCTTCCAATTTTGGGGACTGGAGTAGAAACCTGTATCTGGGCCCTGGATGCACTTGTCACTGCTGTGGTAGGTTTGTTACAGGCCCTCTCTGAAGACGAAACTAGAGAATATTTATGTGTATATTAACACATCATATGCAAACATCTATAATTCTTTCTCTAATCACCAGGATCTATATTAAGCTACATATAGGGCTTCCCTGTGGCTCAGCTGGTGAAGATCCACCTTCAAGGAGGAAGACCTGAATTCCATTCTTGTGTCAGGAAGATCCTCTGGAGAAGGGAATGCCTACCCACCCCAATATTCTTGCCTAGAGAATTCCATGGACAGAGGAGCCTGGCAGGCTGCAGTCTACGGGGTCCCAAAGAGTTGGGCATGACTGAGAGATGACTGAGAGACCAACACTTTTACTTTTTTCAAGCACCGTCTCTAATCTAGCACTGCATAGTTCATCCTGTTCTCCTCCCTTTGCTTTACTGTTAGCTTTCTTTTCCAGCAGTCCTGGCTTCTAACGTTGCCATATCCATTCACTTATTTATTCATTCCTAGTAAATAGTACAGTGGTTTCACAATTCTTAACCTATCAGTTCAGTTCAGTTCAGTCGCTCAGTTGTGTCCGACTCTTTGCGACCCCATGAATCGCAGCACGCCAGGCCTCCCTGTCCATCACTCAACTCCCAGAGTTCACTCAGACTCACGTCCATCGAGTCCGTGATGCAATCCAGCCATCTCATCCTCTGTCAACCCCTTCTCCTCCTGCCCCCAATCCCTCCCAGCATCAGAGTCTTTTCCAATAAGTCAACTCTTCGCATGAGGTGGCCAAAGTACTGGAGTTTCAACTTTAGCATCATTCCTTCCAAGGAAATCCCAGGGCTGATCTCCTTCAGAATGGACTGGTTGGATCTCCTTGCAGTCCAAGGGACTCTCAAGAGTCTTCTCCAACACCACAGCTCAAAAGCATCAATTCTTCGGCGCTCAGCCTTCTTCACAGTCCAACTCTCACATCTGTACATGACTACTGGAAAAACCATAGCCTTGACTAGACGGACCTTAGTCAGCAAAGTAATGTCTCAGCTTTTGAATATGCTATCTAGGTTGGTCATAATTTTTCTTCCAAGGAGTAAGCGCCTTTTAATTTCATGGCTGCAATCACCATCTGCAGTGATTTTGGAGCCCCCAAAATAAAGTCTGACACTGTTTCCACTGTTTCCCCATCTATTTCCCAGGAAGTGATGGGACCGGATGCCATGATCTTCGTTTTCTGAATGTTGAGCTTTAAGCTAACTTTTTGACTCTCCTCTTTCACTTTCATCAAGAGGCTTTTTAGTTCCTCTTCACTTTCTGCCATAAGGGTGCTGTCATCTGCATATCTGAGATTATTGATCTTTCTCCTGGCAATCTTGATTAGTGCAAAAAAAGTTTACCAATTAAGGCACAGTACTTATGTACAATTCCTTTGGCTTTAATACAACAAATTCTATTTATTTCCAGATGACTTAGGTCGGTATTCCCCACCTACCATGCATCACTTTAGTGGAAATATGACATACATTTGTAACCCAGTTGGATTATTTTGTCTACATTTGTATTTCTTCCTAGATCCTAAAGGATGATGCTGTGAAAGTGCTGCACTCAATATGCCAGCAAATTTGAAAAACTCAGCAGTGGCCACAGGACTGGAAAAGGTCAGTTTTCATTTCAATCCCTAAGAAAGGCAATGCCAAAGAATATTCAAACTACCACACAATTGCACTCATCTCACATGCTAGCAAAGTAATGCTCAAAATCCTCCAAGCAAAGCTTAAACACTATGTGAACCATGAACTTCCAGATGCTCAAACTGGATTTAGAAAAGACAGAGGAACAAGAGATCAAAATGCAACATCTGTTGCATCATAGAAAAAGCAAGAGAGTTCCAGAAAACATCTACTTCTGCTTTATTGGCTATGCCAAAGGTGTTGACTGCGTGGATCACAAGAAACTAGAAAATTCTGAAAGCGATGGGAATACCAAACCACCTGACCTGCCTCTTGAGAAACCTGTATGCAGGTCAGGAAGCAACAGTTAAAACTGGACATGGAACAACAGACTGGTTCCAAATAGGTAAAGGAGTACGTCAAGGCTGTATATTGTCACCCTGCTTATTTAACTTGTATGCAGAGTGTATCATGAGAAACGCTGGGCTGGAGGAAGCACAAGCTGGAATCAAGATAGCCAGAAGAAATATCAATAACCTCAGATATGCAGATGACATCACCTTTGTGGCAGAAAGCAAAGAAGAACTAAAGAGCCTCTTGATGAAATTGAAAGAGGAGAGTGAAAATGTTGGCTTAGAGCTCAACATTCAGAAAATTAAGATCATGGCTCCAGTCCCATCACTTCATGGCAAATAGATGGGTAAACAGTGGAAACAGTAAGAGATTTTATTTTCTTGGGCTCCAAAATCACAGCAGTTGATGACTGTAGCCATGAAATTAAAATACACTTGCTCCTTGGAAGAAAAATTATGACCAACCTAGACAGCATATTAAAAAGCAGAAACATTACTTTGCAAACAAAGGTCCATCTAGTCAAAGCTATGGTTTTTCCAGTAGTCATGTATGGATGTGAGAGTAGGAAAGAAAGCTGAACTCAGAAGAATTGATGCTTTTAAACTGGGGTGTTAGAGAAGACTCTTGAGAGTCCCATGAACTGCAAGGAGATCCAACCAGTGCATCCGAATGGAAATCAGTCCTGAATATTCATTGGAAGGACTGATACTGAAGCTGAAACTCCAATCCTTTGGCCCCTGATGTGAAGAACTGACTCATTTGAAAAGGCCCTGCTGCTGGGAAAGATTGAAGGCGGGAGTAGAAAGGGATGACAGGATGAGATGATTGGATGGCATCACCGACTGATGGACATGAGTTTTTGTAAGCTCCAGTGATGGACAGGGAAGCCTGGCGTGCTGCAGCCCAAGGGGTCACAAAGAGTCGGAAATGACTGAGTGACTGAACTGAACTGAACTGAACTGAACTATATCCCTCAACCTATGGGTTGGTTTTTATTTTCCATGAAAAGTCATGGATGCATATTATAAGCACTATAGCTGCCATTCAAATAATAATTTTTAACTAAGGTGATAATCTAATACAGCTGATAAAATGGAATGCTCTACAATATCCTATTGTCCAGAGAGAGATCAGGGAAATAGGAAGGTGGAAGACAAACACAGAAGAAAAAAAAAATAGCAAGATGATAGATTTAAAATCAACCATATCAATGCCTGGGGCTTTCCAAGTGGCACTAGAGGTGAATAATCCACCTGCCAATGCAAGAGACTCAAGAGACCTGGGTTTGATTCCTGGGTCCAGAAGATCCCCAGGAGTAGGAAGTAGCAACCCACAGCACTAGTCTTGCTGGAAGATTCCATGGACAGAGGAGCCTGCGTGGCTATATTCCATGGGGTTGCAGAGTCAGATATGACTAAACAACTGTGCATATCAACAATTAGGTTAAACGTAGATGAACATAACACTTCAATAGAAAGGAAAGCAATTTACTGAGTCAGTGAGAAAGCAAGACCTAACTCTATTGTTTCTGAAAGAAACAGATGTTAAACATAAAGAAGTGAACAATTTGAAATTAAAGGGACTGGAAAAGATCTATCATACAAACTGTATACATAAGAAAGATATTCTGTCTGTATTAACCTGTATTAATATCAGATAACTTAGACTGCAAGCCAAAGAATATAACAAAGAAAGAGGGGTATTTAATAATGATTAAAGGGCTAATTCATCAGGAAGACACAATAATCCTAAATATGCATGACTTAATAACAGAGTTTCAAAATTCATGAAGCAATGCTGACAGAACAAAATTGAGAGAAATGGAGAAATCTGCAACTATAGCTAAAGGTTTTTAACAGTCCCTTCTCAAAAATTGATAAAATAGTAGACAAAAAATCAGAAAGGATTTAAACAACACCCTCAGTATGGATCTCTGAAAGCAAACCCTGAACAAGAGTTTGTGGTGCCAGACAACATTTGGAGGAAGAAGGAAACAGAATTGGACAAGAAAAGAAGTCAAATTGTGACATAGGTCTGACAAATTCTGAGACTAACCCAGTGAGGAGCTCTGGAGAAAATATTTCCAATAAGAATGACCCACAGCACGCTGAGTTAGCAGTGTCCTTATCCTAGTACCTCTCTTAGTAACTGCTTGTGAGCATTCCTGGGGAAAAATATGACCTCTGGTGAGGCAACTCTTACAGTTAAGCGAGAACTCAGTTCAGTTCAGTTCAGTCGCTCAGTCCTGTCCAACTCTTTGTGACCCCATGGACTGCAGCATGCCAGGCTTCCCTGTCCATCACCAACACTTGGAGCTTACTCAAACTCATGTCCATTCAGTCAGTGATGCCATCCAACCATCTCATCCTCTGTTGTCCTCTTTTCCTCCTGCCTTCAGTTTTTCTCAGCATCAAGGTCTTTTCCAATGAGTTAGTTCTTCGAATCAGATTGCCAAAGGATTGGAGTTTCAGCTTCAGCATCAGTCCTTCCAATGAATATTCAGGAATTATTTCCTTTAGGATGCACTGGTTTTCTCCTGGAAGGCCAAGGGACTCTCAAGAGTCTTTTCCAACTCCACGGTTCAAAGGCACCATTTCTTCAGTGCTCAACTTTCTTTATAGTCCAACTCTCACATCCATACATGATCACTGGAAAAATCATAGCCTTGACTAGACGAACCTTTGTTAGCAAAGTAAAGTCTCTGCTTTTTAATATGCTGTGTAGGTTGGTCTTGGCTTTTCTTCCAAGGAGTAAGCATCTTTTAATTTCATGGCTGCAGTCACCATCTGCAGTGATTTTGGAGCCCAGAAAAATAGTCTTTCACTGTTTTCATTGTTTCCCCTTCTATATGCCATAAAGTGAGGGTACCGGATGCCATGATCTTAGTTTTCTGAATGTTGAGTTTTAAGCCAATGTTTTCACTCCTTTCTTTCACTTTCATAGAGAGGCTCTTTAGTTCTTCATTTTATGCCATGAGAGTAGGTGTCAGCTGCATATCTGAGGTTATTGATATTTCTACCAGCTATCTTGGTTCCAGCTTGTGCTTCATCCAGCCTGGCTCTTCACATGATGTATTCTGCATATAAGTTAAGTAAACAGGGTGACAATATACAGCCTTGATGTGTGCCTTTCCCTATTTGGAACCAGTTCATTGTTCCATTTCTTGTTCTAACTGTTGCTTCAATACCTGCATACAGATTTCTCAAAAGGCTCTGGTATTCCTCTCTCTTTAAGAATTTTCCAGTTTGTTGTGATCCACATAGTCAAAGGTTTGGCATAGTGAATGAAGCAGATGTTTTTCTGGAATTCTCTTGCTTTTTCTGTGATGCAAAGGATGTTGGCAATTTGATCTCTGGTTCCTCTGCTTGTCTAAATCCAGCTTGAACATCTGGAAGTTCTCAGTTCAGGTACAGACAAAGCTTAGCTTGGTGAATTTTGAGCATTACTTTACTAGTGTGTTAGAGGAGTGCAATTGTTTAGTAGTTTGAATATTTTGGGGGATTGCCTTTCTTTGTGATTGGGATGAAAACTGACCTTTTCCAGTTTTGTGGCCACTGCTAATTTTTGCAAAATTGCTGTCACATTGAGTGCAGCACCTTAACAGCATCATCTTTTAGGAACTGAAATAGCTCAGCTGGAATTCCATCACCTCCACTATTTTGTTTGTGGTGATGCTACTTAAGGCCCACTTGACTTCACATTCTAAGATGTCTATAAAAACCTGGTGGGATGAAATTAAGTCACCTTTCCAGAATTCTATGCTGACCAGACCAGCTGAAATACAGAAAGCAGTTAAAACAACACCTGAGTAATTATCTAAGACATATCTAAGGTAACTTCACACTTGAATATACAGCTCTCTGTTGCTAGAACTACTATGTACCTATCCTCTGATTTTTCAGAGCCTAGATATGTCAGTATAAAAAATCTTTTGGTTTATAAGAGAAGGTAAGACTATTGCAGCAGACTTGGTGGCTAAGAAGAAATCAATGAGTACTTATATTTTGCAACTCTGGTGAATATTACATGAAACATAACTGAAACCAAGTGCCACAAGACTGTAAGAATAATGCCTCAAAGTATTTTACAATGTGAAGTTAAACTATGAAGTATACCTTCTCAGATATTTGGCATTGCAGTATCACAATAGCAAAGGGAATTCCAGTCTTTTCATCCCTTCTAAGTCCAAGGACTTGATTTTGCTACACTATTATTATCAAAGATTAACTCAAGTTGGTTCTGAAACAAGATTACATAGAAGCAATGCAACAGTGGATCCTTGGTTATATTTGATTGAGTGCTGAAAAATCTCCTCTGTTACCAGTTGAAAAGCATAATTCAATGTCTTAAAGTAACAAGGAATATGGTAGGTAAAGTGCAGAGTAAGAAATAAATAATAACCCCTGACTTTTCAGTGTTACTTGATTGCCCAAGGAGGGTTTATTTGCCAAAAGTCACACAATATTGAGAAATAAGAAAGAAAGCAAACAAGCCTTATTGCCCAACCTTCTCCTCCAAACCACTTTGGGACATATTCTAGGAACTGCATCATTCTTTTGGTTTGAGGATAATGATGTAAAACAGTGCCAATTCAGGCTTTTGAATATAAATGTATTAAATACACTTGTGATGCACTTCTAATGGTCAAAGGAAGCCATAATAAAACAAACATTAAACATTTACTACAGCATTACTCTTGGCTTATAAGTAAGGCTTCTAAAACCTATCATTTTATACCTGTGAAAAAATGTGATGATCACATTTTTCATGTCTTACAGCACTGAATAAGTGAGGTACAGCACCCTACCCAAGGACAATTACACACACCTTTCCCATAACAAGCTGTGATAGATAGAAAAAAAAAATCTACTCATTAATCAATCAAAATCTCACTGAAAAAAAGCTGTCATGAGAAGCCTGTCCACTATTCCTGCTTCTCTAGCAAGATGTAAGGAAAATGTAAAATTATAAAATGTGAAAGAGAATATGCCATATAATGACAGGCATACCAATCCCAAAGAAAGGCAATCCCAAAGAATGTTCAAACTACCTCACAATTGCACTCATCTCACACACTAGCAAAGTAATGCTCAAAATTCTCAGATCCAGGCTTCAACAGTATGTAAACTGTAAACTTCCAGATGTTCAGTTGGATTTAGAAAAGGCAGAGGAACCAGAGATGAAAATGCAAAATCTGTTGCATCATAGAAAAAGCAAGAGAGTTCCAGAAAAATATCTGCTTCTGCTTTACTGATTACACTAAAGCCTTTGACTGTGTGGATCACAACAAACTGTGGAAAATTCTTAAAGAGACGGGAATACCAGACCACCTGACCTGCCTTCTGAGAAATCTGTATGCAGGTTTAGAAGCAACAGTTAAAACAGGACATGGAACAACAGTTCAGTTCTGTTCAGTCACTCAGTCGTGTCCGATTCTCTGCTGCTCCATGAACTGCAACACGCCAGGCCTCCCTGTCCATCACCAACTCCCGGAGTACACCCAAACCCATGTCCATTGAGTCAGTGATGCCATCCAACCATTTCATCCTCTGTTGTCCCCTTCTCCTCCTGCCCTCAATCTTTCCCAGCATCAGGGTCTTTTCCAATGAGTCAGCTCTTCACGTCAGGTGGCCAAAGTATTGGAGTTTCAGCTTCAACATCACCCTTTCCAATGAATACCCAGGACTGAGCTCCTTTAAGATGGACTGGTTGGATCTCCTTCAAGTCCAAGGGACTCTCAAGAGTTCTCCAACACCACAGTTCAAAAGCATCAATTTTTCTGCACTCAGCTTTCTTTATAGTCCAACTCTCACATCCATACATGACTACTGGAAAAACCATAGATTTGACTAGACAGACCTTTGTTGACAAAGTAATGTCTCTGCTTTTTAATATGCTGTATAGGTTGGTCATAACTTTCCTTCCAAGGAGCAAGTGTCTTTTAATTTCATGGCTGCAATCACCATCTGCAGTGATTTTGGAGCCCAGAAAAATAGGCTGTTTCAAAAATTGGAAAAGAGTACATCAAAGCAGTATATTGTCACCCTAGCTATTTAAATTATATGCAGAATACATCATGTGAAAATTCAGGCTGGATGAAGCACAAGCTGGAATCAAGATTTCCGAGACAAATATCAATAACTTCAGATATGCAGATAATACCACCCTTACGGCAGAAAGTGAAGAAGAACTAAACAGCCTCTTGATGAACATGAAAGAGGAGAGTGAAAACGTTGGCTTAAAACCCAACATTCAAAAAACTAAGATCATGGCATTTGGTACCATCACTTTATGGCAAATAGATGGGGAAACAGTGGAAACAGTGAGAGACTTTTTTTCTGGGCCCCAAAATCACTACAGTTGGTGACTGCAGCCATGAAATTAAAAGATGCTTATCCTTGGAAGAAGAGCCAAGACCAACCTACACCGCATATTAAAAAGCAGAGACATTACTTTGCCAACAAAGGTCCGCTAGTCAAGCCTATGGTTTATCCAGTAGTCATGCATGGATGTTAGAGTTGGACTGTGAAGAAAGCTGAGCATTGAAGAACTGATGCTTTTGAACTGTGGTGTTGGAAAAGACTCTTGAGAGTCCCTTGGACTGTAAAGGGATCCAACCAGTCCACCCTAAAGGAAATCAACTCTGAATATTCACTGGAAGGACTGATGCTGAAGCTGAAACCCCAATCCTTTGGCTACCTGATGCAAAGAACCAGCTCTTTTGAAAAGACCCTGATGCTGGGAAAGATTGAAGGCAGGAAGAGAAGGGACGATAGAAGATGAGATGTTTGGATGGCATCACTGACAGCATTGACATGAGTTTGATCAAGCTCAGGGAGTTGGTTTTGGACAGGGAAGCCTGGTGGGCTGCAGTCCATGGGGTCGCAAGTAGTTGGACACACTGAGTGTCTGAACTGACTGAGTGACTGAATGCTTAGTGCTTCTAATTGCAAAGCATCTGGTCCCATCACTTTGTGGGAAATAGATGGGAAACAGTAGAAATAGTGTCAGACTTTATCTTTGGGGGCTCCAAAATCACTGCAGATGGTGATTGCAGCCATGAAATTAAAAGACACTTACTCCTTGGAAGAAAAGTTATGACCAACCTAGATAGTATATTCAAAAGCAGAGACATTACTTTGCCGACTAAGGTCCGTCTAGTCAAAGCTATGGTTTTTCCTGTGGTCATGTATGGATGTGAGAGTTGGACTGTGAAGAGGGCTGAGTGCTGAAGAATTGATGCTTTTGAACTGTGGTGTTGGATAAGACTCTTGAGAGTCCCTTGGACTGCAAGGAAATCCAACCAGTCCATTTTGAAGGCGATCAGCCGTGGGATTTCTTTGGAAGGAATGATGCTAAGGCTGAAACTGCAGTACTTTGGCCACCTCATGCGAAGAGTTGACTTATTGGAAAAGACTCTGATGCTGGGAGGGATTGGGGACAGGAGGAGAAGGGGACAACCAAGGATGAGATGGCTGGATGGCATCACGGACTCAATGGACGTGAGTCTGAGTGAACTCTGGGAGATGGTGATTGACAGGGAGGCCTGGCGTGCATCATGGGGTCGCAAAGAGTCGGACACAACTGAGCAATGAACTGAACTGATTCTCTGAAAGAATTCAGAAAATAACATGTTTTCTCCTTTATTCTCACCGTTCAGTTGGGGTTAAGGAGTCAGAGAGAAGCTTATTCACATATCCCTGAAAAGATCATCCGGGGAAGACAGTACAGGGTTTTCTGCTTTGAAAAGGCAAGTAGGCTATGTGTCCAAGGCTTGTCAATGAAATGAAATGCACTATGTTATTTTTGCCCTCCCCTCAGTTAGGTGAGCAAAATTTATTGAACATATTGATTAAACTCTTTTCTATCTTCTTTTCTGGGTTTTCTGGAAGTAGTAAAATGCCCACAGAATCTATATGTTGAAACTTAAAATGTTGACTTTGATTGCTGAAGGTAGAGCTAGTTTTTCCAATAGTGCAGAGTAATTCAGTTCTGGATTTCCATTGCCAGAATCCCTTTAATGCCTCCTTGTATTTGTGCAGTTTTTAAGTTTTTAAAAATTTTGCTAAATATAGATTCAAATTTGGTTTTGTTTACCATGAGATTTTAAGCAAATTAAAGGAAGAGAGAACATTTTTTTTATTCTTTATATCATACTATAAAATCTCTCATGTTTTCATGATAAAATGTGATAGATTAAAGTACTAATTAAATCTTTTTAGGTCATTATACCTCAGGTCTCTCTCTCTCACACACACATACACATAGCATATTTTCTATGTAGAGAACATATGTTGTTTAAGAGAAAGTAAGAATGATCTCTTCAATCATATTTGTTTGTTTTAGACACTAAGTTGTGTCCAACTCTTTTGGGACTCCATGGACTATAGTTCCCCAGGCTCCTCTGCTCCATGGGGTTTACCAGGCAACAATACTAGAGTGCATTGACATTTCTTTCTCCAGGGGATCTTCCCAAGCCAGGGATTGAATCCATGTGTCCTGACTGGCAGGCATATTATTTTACCACTGAGCCACCAGAGAAGTAAAATAAAGATTAGGTTTTACTGGCTACTGATAATTTATTCTGGGCCTCCCTGATGGCTCAGCATTAAAGAGTCTGCCTGCCGATAGAGAAAACGAAGGTTCAATCCCTGGTGGGCTACAGTTCATAGGGTCGCAAAGAGTCAGACACAACTGAGCAAGTAATAGCACAACATTAAGGAGTTAACAGCAATTACTTTTCTTAATATATTCAGTTCAATTCAGTTCAACAAATATATTAATATGTAAGTAACTTCGTGTCAGACACTTTGTTAATTAGATAGTAGAAAGGGGAAAACAAACAAAATACAGTTCCGCTCTCTAGCTGCTCAGTCTAGCTTAAAAATAAATTTGAATACTGTAGTCATATATCTTTGTTATTAAGTTACCAATTTTTACTCTTTTGCACTTTTTACTTTTATTAAATACTTAATTTTAAAGAGCCATTTTCTATTCACAGAAAAATTGAGGGGAAGTTACAGACATTTTCTATATACTGCCTGCTCCTACACATGCACAGCCTTCCCTATTAGCAACGTCCCCCACCAGACACGTTTGCTACAATTGATGAACTTGCATTGGTACAACATAGCCACCTGTATTTTATACTTTCTACTAGGATTCTCTCTTGGTTTTGTACATTTTGTGGATTTGGACAGATATTTGATGACATGTACCCATCATTATAGTATCATATAGACTATTTTTATTGACCTAAAAATCCCCTGTGATCTCTCCACCTCCTCATCCCTCTGACCTTTTTAAAATCTCCATAGTTTTGCCTTTTCCTAAACATCATATAACTGGAATCAAATAGTACATAGCCTTTTCAGACTGGCTTCTTTCACTTAGTATTTAAATTTCCTCCATATCACTTCATGGCTTGATAGCTTATTCCTTTTTAGCACTGAATAGTATTCCTTTGGGGAGAAGGTGATGGCACCCCACTCCAGTACTCTTGCCTGGAAAATCCCATGGAAGGAGGAGCCTGGTGGGGTGCAGTCCATGGGGTCGTGAAGAGTCAGACACTACTGAGTGACTTCACTTTCACTTTTTACTTTCATGCAGTGGAAAAGGAAATGGCAACCCACTCCAGTGTTCTTGCCTGGAGAATCCCAGGGACGGAGGAGCCTGGTGGGCTGCCATCTATGGGGTCGCACAGAGTCGGACACGACTGAAGTGACTTAGTAGCAGCAGCAGTATTCCTTTGTGTGAATGGTCCACAGTTTACTTATCCTTTCACCTATTGAAAAATATCTTATTTGTTTACAAGTTTTGGCAATCGGGACTTTCCCAGTGGTCCAGTGGTTAAGACTCCACACTTCCAATGCAGGAGGAATGTGTTCAATCCCTGGTCTGGGAACTAGTCTTCCACATGGCTCGCAGTGTGGCCAAATGAAACAAACTAAACACATTTTGGCAAGTATGGAGAAAACTGTTGTAAACATGGGAGTGCAGGGTTTTGTGTGGGCATACATTTTAAAATCTTCTGTGTATTATAGTTTTCTATATATAGGTCTTTAGTTTCTTTAGGTAGATATATTCCTAAGTATTTTATTCTTTTCGTTGCAATGGTGAATGGAATTGTTTCCTTAATTTCTTTTTCTACTTTCTCATAATAGGTGGAGAAATATACCATGTTCATGGATCAGAAGAATCAATACAGTGAAAATGAGTATACTACCCAAAGCAATCTACAGATTCAATGCAATCCCTATCAAGCTACCAGTGGTATTTTTCACAGAACTAGAACAAATAATTTCAAGATTTGTATGGAAATACAAAAAAACCTCGAATAGCCAAAGCAATCTTGAGAAAGAAGAATGGAACTGGAGGAATCAACTTGCTTGACTTCAGGCTCTACTACAAAGCCACAGTCATCAAGACAGTATGGTACTGACACAAAGACAGAAATATAGATTAATGGAACAAAATAGAAAACCCAGAGATAAATCCACACACCTATGTATACCTTATCTTTGACGAAGGAGGCAAGAAGATACAATGGCGTAAAGACAATCTCTTTAACAAGTGGTGCTGGGAAAACTGGTCAATCACTTGTAAAAGAATGAAACTAGATCACTTTCTAACACCACACACAAAAATAAACTCAAAATGGATTAAAGATCTAAACGTAAGACCAGAAACTATAAAACTCCTAGAGGAGAACATAGGCAAAACACTCTCCGACATGAATCACAGCAGGATCCTCTATGATCCACCCCCCAGAATTCTGGAAATAAAAGCAAAAATAAACAAATGGGATCAAATTAAAATTAAAAGCTTCTGCACAACAAAGGAAACTATAAGCAAGGTGAAAAGACAGCCTTCAGAATGGGAGAAATTAATAGCAAATGAAGCAACTGACAAACAACTAATCTCAAAAATATACAAGCAACTTATGCAGCTCAATTCCAGAAAAATAAACAACCCAATCAAAAAATGGGCCAAAGAACTAAATAGACATTTCTCCAAAGAAGACCTATGGATGGCTAAAAAACACATGAAAAGATGCTCAACATCACTCATTATTAGAGAAATGCAAATCAAGACCACAATGAGGTACCATTTCACACCAGTCAGAATGGCTGCAATCCAAAAGTCTACAAGCAATAAATGCTGGAGAGGGTGTGGAGAAAAGGGAACCCTCCTACACTGTTGGTGGGAATGCAAACTAGCACAACCACTATGGTGAACAGTGTGGAGATTCCTTAAAAAATTGCAAATAGAACTGCCTTATGACCCAGTAATCCCACTGCTGGGCATACGCACTGAGGAAACTGGAATTGAAAGAGACACATGTACCCCAATGTTCATCGCAGCACTGTTTATAATAGCCAGGACATGGAAACAATGTACATGTCCATCAGCAGATGAATGGATAAGAAAGCAGTGGTACATATACACAATGGAGTATTACTCAGCCATTAAAAAGAATACATGTGAATCAGTTCTAATGAGATGGATGAAACTGAAGCCAATTAAACAGAGTGAAGTAAGCCAGAAAGAAAAACACCAATACAGTATACTAACACATATATATGGAATTTAGAAAGATGGTAATCATGACCCTGTATGCAAGACAGCAAAAGAGACACAGATGTGTAGAGCAGACTTTTGGACTCAGAGGGAGAGGGAGAGGGTGGGATGATTTGGGAGCATGGCATTGAAACATGTATACTATCATGTAAGAAATGAATTGCCAGTCTATGTCCAATGCAGGATACAGGATGCTTGGGGCTGGTGCACAGTGATGACCCAGAGAGATGTTATGGGGAGGGAGGTGGGAGGGGGGTTCATGTTTGGGAACACATGTACACTTGTGGTGGATTCATGTCAATGTATGGCAAAACCAATACAGTATTGTAAAGTAAAATAAAGTAAAAAAAAAAATCATTCATTGGTTTACCCATAAGATATATAGGGATGGAGAGAATACAAGATTATTTTTTGTTTTATTTTTCTTGAGCAAAGTTGTCTATAATCTTCTAAAAATACTACATTCCAAAATAAAACCCTGTTAATTTTTATCAGTTTAAAAAAATAAAAATAAATAAAAAATAAAATAAAATCTTCTGTGTAAAGACCAAGGAACACAATCTCTGGATTTCATATTCATTCCTGTTTCAAATGTTCACCTAAGTAAATTTCAGAAATCTGAATTTAGGAATGAAGATTCCTTAACCCTTCATTTTCTGACTTCAGTGATATTTGGCTACTGGCATTTTGTTTTTGAAACAGTATATCAGAAACAAAGTAGTCATATCTCAAGTCTGTTTCTTCCAGTATTCATAACTGGATGTGGCAACTAATTAAATGAGCCCAGAAAATATCAATGGGAAGAAAAACAGAAAAGGCCTAGTGTTGTGCTGTACTGACTCATTTACTACAGATAGATGCTTTGGGGCATGGTGGACTAAATGAGCTCACAAGTTACTGCTATTTCAAGGGCTTTGCTTGAAAAAGAAAAGAAATGATAAAGCAGACAAAATATTTTTAAATTGTCTATAATAGTTTTACAGTTATCATAGTAAGTAACAAGGTCTCTACTCTTACTGAGATGGCATGATTAAAACAGCATTTTCAAAATAATCAGAAATCAAGATAAATGTATAAGGTGAGAAAAGCTTATATCTATCTCATTGACTCATATTTAATGTAGAATAAAAGAAGTTTGTTAAAAAAACAAATACCCTAATAACCTCAATAAAGAGTTTGCATACTAAAACATTACAGCTTTGCAAAAGGGAGACTTCTTCACTTAATATACACTACATTTATTTCTTAAAGATTTTTTGCTACAAAAGTTTTCAGGAGTGCTCAAACTATTATATTAATGGAAAGCTAAGGGAATTTTTTTTTCCCCACCATCTCTCATGGGTGGAATTCCTAAGTAATAAAATACAGAAACATACCATTCGACTTTTAATTTTTAGGTCAAATGATCCCACATGCAAAGCAATGCATGTGCAGTCATCAGAGCGATATATAGAACAGGATACAGTACACGTGTATAGCTCTACCCTGAGGCAAGCGGCTGAGACTATTTTCAGTACAATTTCCGTGTTTGACTTTAAAGAGTAGTTACAAGTAGCTGTAGAATGTACTTTCTGTGCTATCATTAATTCATGTGGTCAAAATGCTGCCGAGTCGGCAGATAAGTGCAGCCCAAAGCCTAACTTTCATAACTCTGGTAATGATCAGTGGGGTACACAAATATCTTCAAGTCACATAATTGTGGTGATCACTGTCTGCTGGGTTCTGATGGCCTGTTGCCCGTACCACTAAATCACCGTTCACAGCACCATGCACACAAGGCACAGTTGGAGGGCAGTGGAGCCTAGGACTTCGTTAGGTTGCGGGCCAAGTCACTCTTAACCTGCATAAAAGACATCCCTTTAAAGAACAGGGTAAAGGTCATTGCAGCTCATGCCAAGTGTAGAAATGAGAACTGCAGACAGGAAACACTGTTCAGATGTTGTAAGGCTGTAGGCCTGTTTTATGTCTGCTCGGAGCCCTCTGCAGCTACAGGAGACCAAAGACATGCTCGCCATTCCCATTTGTACTAGGTCAGTGGCCAAATGGGCCCAGACATTAAAAGCAGGGGAAATCCAGGGGCTAATCAGGAATTGCCTGTCTCAAAGGGATGGCATGAAATATTGCAGTAGAGCATTGCGTGATTGGAATTGTGACTGTGATGTGTTGCTGTGGGTTGTAGACTGAGTGTTCAACATTACGAATGTGTGACGCCAATGCAGGCTGGAGCATGACTGTGTAACTACTTACCCCCACGTCGCTCATAAAATTGAGATGTACATCTCCCGAGGATACCAAGGAGCAAAAATTATAAATAAAATAAATGTTCGAAGCATTTGAATTAATGAGCATATATTATGATCATATATAACCTGAGGAAATTAGAAAACAGCACAACTGAGATTTCCCTGAGTAATAGAGAGAAACAGGGGAAGTTATTTTTTATTATCTAACTGGTAAAAAGTCTCCAATTTTTCTGTCAAAGTTTATAAAAGAAAAATACACACAGATTCCAAGGTGGGAAGCGGGTGGATATGTGTGGCAAATGTGGAAAAGCACTCAATGGGGAAATATATTTCACACAAAAGCGAGGCTATTGACAAGAGTTGAAATAAAAAGCATATTTACATGGCAGGACTTTTCAGATAGTTTTTCTTCATTGAACTCTCAATTATAACCAGTTTGGTGAGTAAGCTGGTATCATGGTTTCTGTGGTTTGAAGAACACATCTTGTCCCAGCCTACCCATATCAGTGATATTCATCCTCCATATTAATCTGATAGTATCTGAACTTCTTTCTTTCTTTTTTCCTTCCTTCCTCTCTCCCTCCCTTCCTTCTCTCTTTCTTCTTGTCTTTCTTCCTCTCTCTATCTTTTTATCTCTCTCTCAAAATTGGCAAGTATATCTAAGAATTTTTTTTAATGAAAAAGCCTGTTTGTTCTGCTATTCAAAAGTAAGAGCTTAGATTTGGAAGGAGGAGATGAGAGGCTAGGTTGCTAAATATGTGAATTCTATATATTAAAAAAATAATTGTAGTGATTACCCTGAAGACAGGCATAATGAGGAAAATTCATCTTTGGCCATGTCATCAACTGATGCCAAAACAGAAAATCAGGTGCATGATGCATATGTCATTTTAGCAAGCAATGTGCCTCAGAATACTGCAGCCACACCCTGGAGATGGGAAGGATGGGCACATATTCATTAAAAATTGTTTCCAGTTCACAGACTTAATATGTATATATGTTGTGAACAAAAGGTAGTTGTAAGGTCTTATAATAACAGATATTTAAGTCAGGTAAAAAATAAAAACATTGAATCTAAAGTGAGATTATAGCAATCAGTGGTTTTGAAAAATGTGATATGATAGTATGGTGTCCTCCTTCTCATGTCCCTCTCTCCCCCAAAATTACCATCATCAGTATGTCTATTCTGGTATGCCTGAAGAATTACTTAATTTCTTTATTTGAATTTATGTCATTTGCTAATCACATAAATTCTTGAATTCATTGTGAAATGCATTTCATATTCTTACTATGACTTTTATCATTTCCTCTTAATGTTGACTTTTCATTTGGAAGGTGAAAACTAGACATGATATTATACATTATACTGCATACCTGTCAAACACATACATTTAAATATGTGTGTGTATATATATATATATATACATATCTGTATGTATGTATATGTGCTGTGCTGTGCTTAGTCGCTCAGTCATGTCTGACTCTTTGTGACGCCATGAAATATAGCTCACAAGTCTCCCCTGTCCATGGGGATTCTCCAGGCAAGAATACTGGAGCAAATTGCCATGCCCTCCTCCAGGGCATCTTCCTGAGCCAGGAGTCAAACCCAGGGTCTCGTGCATTGAAGGCAGATTCTTTACCAGCTGAGCTACCAGGGAAGCTCATGTAATGTAAATAAATACATATAATTAAGTGTCATTTTAATCTTTTGAAAGATAAGATTTTTGTACTAAAAGGAATCTTAAAAATCATTTCCTCCAACTACTTTATTTTTTAACAAAAAGAAAGAAACTGAGGTGAGGTTTTTCTGATTCTGTTAGGTCCAAGTGATTTCTGTCCTTTATTGGCCCATTTTTGCATGAAATATTCCTTTGGTATCTCTAATTTTCTTGAAGAGATCTCTAGTCTTTCCCATTCTATTGTTTTCCTCTATTTCTTTGCATTAATCACTGAGGAAAGCTTTCTTATCTCTCCTTGCTATTCTCTGGAACTCTGCATTCGAATGGGTGTATGTTTCTTTTTCTCCTTTGCCTTTCACTTCTCTTCTATTCACAGCTATTTGTAAGGCCTCCTCAGACAACCACTTTGCCTTTTTTTACTTCTTTTCCTTGGGAATGGTCCTTGGAGGAAAAGTTGTGACCAACCTAGATAGCATATTAAAAAGAAGAGACATTGCTTTGCCAACAAAGGTCCGTGTAGTCAAGGCTATGGTTTTTCCAGTAGTCATGTATGGATGTAAGACTTGGACTATAAAGAAAGCTGAGCGCTGAAGAATTGATGCTTTTGAACTTTGATGTTAGAGAAGACTCTTGAGAGTCCCTGGGACTGCAAGAAGATCAAACCAGTCCATCCTAAAGGAAATCAGTCCTGAATATTCATTGGAAGGACTGATGCTGACGCTGAAACTCCAATACTTTGGCCACCTGATGCAAAGAACTGACTCATTTGATAAGACCCTGATGCTAGGAAACATTGAAGGCAGGAGGAGAAGGAGACAACAGGATGAGATGGTTGGATGGCATCACCGACTCAATGGACACGGGCTTGGGTGGACTCCAGGAGTTGTTGATGGACAGGGAGGCCTGGCGTGCCAGGGTTCATGGTATGGCAAAGAGTCGGACACTGCTGAGTGACTGAACTGAACTGAGGTGAGGATGAATTAAATGTTTGGTACAAGATCACTTGGAATGCAAGTGGCATAAAAAGTTATCAGAAATCAAGTTTGCTATGTCTTTTCACTATGTCATATTACTTGAGTATTCATTCAAGTCAGAGGCACTTGTAAAGGTTTCATTCATTAAGGCTCTCCAATTCTTTATTATTTCTTTCAGCCTATGACTGAATCATATAATACTCTGTTAACTGTATTAGTCCATTTGTTCTGTCAAAAAAAAAAACACACATATATTAGAAGGCTTAAATAAAAAGATGTATTTCTTATAGTTCTGGAGGCTGAGAAGTCCAAGATCAATGTGCTGTCCAACTCAGTACTACAGTGAGTGTTCTTTTTCTGGCTCACAGACACCGCCTTCTCAATATATCTCCATGTGACAAGAGGATGCTCTCATGCCTCTTCTTCCTTTAAGGACACAAAGGCTTTCCAGGTGGCACTAGTGCTAAAGAACCTGCCTGCTAATGCAGGAGACTTAGACCTGGATTCGATCCCCGGATCTGGAAGATCCCCTGGAGGAGGCAATCCACTTCAGTATTCTTGCTTGGAGAATCCCATGGACAGAGAAGCCTGGCAAGCTACAGTTCAAAGCGTCAGACATGACTGAAACAACTTAGCATGTACACACTGGTCTCTAGGGTAGTTTCTGTGCTAGACCAGGAATCAACCATTTACAGAAAGCATCCAACTTAGCACGCATGTGCACCCAATTATATTATAGGGCTCCACTTTCATGAGCTCATCTGAAGCTAAGTCCCTCTCAGTGTCCCCCACCATCAACAACCATCACATTGGGAGTTAAGGATTCCACATACGAATTTGAGAGGAATGCAAACATTTTTCCCATAATATCAACTGAAGAAATTTGAAAAATTATTATTAATAAAGCATGATAGATTCGCCTTAGCTCGTTTATGACTTGGGTCTACAAATTTCTTCGGTTTCTTTGCTGCTGCTGCTACTAAGTCGCTTCAGTCGTGTCCGACTCTGTGCAACACCATAGACGGCAGCCCACCAGGCTCCCCCTTCCCTGGGATTCTCCAGGCAAGAACACTGTAGTGGGTTGCTATTTCCTTAAATAGTATCAAAATATGTCAAAATTAAATAAAAAATATTGAATTTATATAAGCAATAAATTTCCATTTTATTAGTTATATTTTGAAACTCTTAAATGGCTTGAGGAATATTCATACCTTTGACATTTTCCTGGAAACAGTTACAATGATCTAAGAGAGGACCACATTTGTGTTATGTAATAAACAATTGTACCTGTTTCCACCTAGTAAAGTCAATTAAGCATCATCTTAGAACCACAGTGATGAGCTCAAAGATGATAGAAATATAACCTTGCAGAACTGATTTTATAATGCTTCCACCAATAACAATACAAGGTATTTAGCATTTTCATCTGTGTTCTAAGTGATGTCTAGAAGCAAGCTCATTAAGTTTACTGTTGAGAGAAGCTCAAGTGTATGTTTCAGAGAAAAGATGCTCCTTTCCCTTTGGGAAAATGAGTCCAGAATTCAAAATGAGCTTGAGGTGAGCAGAAACATCTTTTAAATACAGAATACACATAAGAAAACTTAGGGAGCAGACCATATCAAAGAGCTATATGGGAAAATGCAACCAAACATGTCAAAGTGTTAACTACATAAAAACAAAACAAAACAGGCTCTATTAGAAATGGGAATTGTACAGGGGAATCACAGGCTATCATAATACCTACTAAAGAAAATGTACAAATATTTCATCCAGAAGAAAATAAGGATCAAACTACATTAGACTTGCATTGATCTCTCTGTGTGCTTCTCTAGCTTCTTTTTATCATTATATTAGCCTGAAACTATTGTTTGCCTCCAGAAGCTGACTCTCATGAAAAACAAACCAGAAATATCAGAGAGGAAATCCAAGTTCAATGTACTGAAATTTTTATGGGTTTGGTCTCCCATTTCTATTAGATACACTCATTATCTTTAAGTAAATATATATATATATATATATGCATATATATTCTCTTGGCTAGGTTAAAAAGGTGATAGGAATTACATCAGTATTTTGATAAGCAACTATACAGAAGGAAAGAATAACAGAGTCTAATATCATTAATAGGAGAAGTCAATTACCATTAAATAATGTAGGGCTACTAGAATCATGGACTTCCAAGGTGGCATTAGTGGTAAAGAACCCTCATGCTGATGCAGAAGACACAGGAGATGCAGGTTCAATCCTTGGGTCAGGAAGATCCCTTGGAGGAGGGCACAACCCATTTAAGTATTCTTGCCTGGAGAATCTTATGGACAGAGGAGACTGGCAGGCTATAGTCCATGGACTGAGGAAACTTAGCATGGACTCATGCATTAGAATCATCCCACTGTTACCATCATTTTGCCTTTTAATAATAAATTATTCAGTGTTTATGCCGCTGCTTTGCCCTTTTAACAATCCTCATTTTTGGTAGATTTCTTGTAGAACATTCTGTGATTGACTAAAAGTAACCATGCTCTAAATTTTTGGTGTCTCAGATCCTTCCTAGCAACTTTCTATGATTTCTACCTGTTGTATTCTTCACCTATAAAAATTCTATGATAAAATATGATCATGCTTGATGATTATACACACACACACACACACACACACATATATATATAACATTAAAAAGCTTTATGAAGTGCTTGGCATATCCTTTATTCTCAGTAAGGATTAAATTTCACGTAATTTTTGGTTAAGTTTTGCAGTTATGAAATATATGTCATGTTCCCTGTATACAAGAAGTTTTCAATCTATTACAGAAGCTCCAGTTTCAACTCAACAAATGGTGTAGGAATACTTATTCACTGTGGTAGCAGAGAAGATGAAGAAATACAATATGCATGAGGGAATATCTTTGAAGTAATATTTCTTCCTTGTACTATTGGCCCATATGGCATAAATTCAAGATCCTCTTCTATCCTATAAACAAGAAAACAGGCAAATCAAATTAGTAGATAACACTTAGACCTTTCCAAAATAATTCAACAGACAGCAAAACTCAGTTAGAATGCTCAGTGTTCTGAGAACCAGATAACTTCTGGATAATCCACTGTTAGCTACCTAAGTTGAAACTTAATACATTGTATGAAAAAAACATAATCAAAAACAATAAAATTATACTAAACTTTATAGTAAACAATTTATTTAAAATAATCCAAACAATATAAACATTAATAAATTTTAGATAAAATAATTAAACAGAACAGGGACTGAAAATTGAGCACTAGGTATACTGGAAACTCTTGAGGGTGTAAGCAATTTTTCTCTCAAAGGAAGACATGAATAGGTCATGTCTTAAATTAATATATCTAGAATCCTACCAAACAAATATTGTTAAGACATTTGTGAGCAGAAGCCATAAAAAGAAACTGCTTCTTTTGGGGGTATGGAGATTGGAAATAGCTTCTATTAATTCTTGGCACAGACTATGCAAGATACATATAAATAAAAGTACATATGATATGTACAATATAAATGGCATATTAACAATTTCTTAAAATTGTGGTAAATTTTTCTAAACCCATAGATGCCACTATTAAATGAAAAAATAATATTATAGAATTATTTAAAAAGTACTACTACTAATAATAAATAATAATAAAATTTTATATTTTTGAATATGTTAATTAAAATTAACATTTTGAATAAATTTGGCCACACCACACAGCATGTGGGGTCTTAGTTCATTGACCTCTACACTCTGTATTCAAAGCTTGGAGCCTGAACCACTGTATTACCAGGGAAATCCTTTAATTACATAATTTAGAAATTATTCAGCTAGAAAAAATCTTTCCCTTCTTAATTTCAAAGATCTTTTTGGGGGTTCCAAAATCACTGCAGATGGTGACTGAAGCTATGAAATTAAAAGATGCTTACTCCTTGGAAGAAAAGTTATGACCAACCTAGATAGCATATTCAAAAGCAGAGACATTACTTTGCTGACTAAGGTCCGTCTAGTCAAGGCTATGGTTGTTCCAGTAGTCATGTATGGATGTGAGAGTTGGACTCTGAAGAAGGCTGAGTGCCAAAGAATTGATGCGTTTGAACTGTGGTGTTGGAGAAGACTCTTGAGAGTCCTTTGGACTGCAAGGAGGTCCAAACAGTCCATTCTGAAGATCAGCCCTGGGATTTCTTTGGAGGGAATGATGCTAAAGCTGAAACTCTAGTACTTTGGCCACCTCATGCGAAGAGTTGACTTATTGGAAAAGACTCTGATGCTGGGAGGGATTGGGGGCAGGAAGAGAAGGGGACGACAGAGGATGAGATGGCTGGATGGCATCACGGACTCGATGGATGTGAGTCTGAGTGAACTCTGGGAATTGGCGATGGACAGGGAGGCCTGGCGTGCTGCAATTCATGGGGTTGCAAAGAGTCGTACACGACTGAGCGACTGAACTGAACTGAACTGAACTGAAGGATTAGTCAATCAATTTTCTTAACTAACCTGCTACCCTAAAGTGTGCATGTAACTGTGGAAGTCATTAATATTGTCTACCATCTATTTCTCATTTGCTTTCTAAGTACTGCTTGACTTGGGCTTCCTCATGGTTTTGAAGTTCATGTCTAGCTGGATAACTCACACTGGTCACTAATTTGAGAGCAGAAATTACATGTGACCTTCTGTAAAAGTTTGAGAAACAGTTAGTTACTTGTCATGTCCCTCCCCTTAATGTCATAATTGTGAAATAAATCTTCAGATGAAGTATCCATCAGTTTGGGCCCTTGAGAAAAGATATGGAATGTAGTCTCCAAACAATTCACAAAAGGCATGTGATGTGAGCAAGAAATAACCTGATTGTTTCATCCCACTGAAATACGAAAGCTGTTTCTGACTGCAGCAGAAAACAATCTATTATAATTAATGTTCAAAAAAAGTTTTCAAATTTTTAGGATATTGTTATACTACTTTTCATGTAAAAAGCATTCATGTAATAACTACGTATGGTTATGTAAACACCATAATCTAATCTGGAAAAATGTGGGTGAAGACTGACAATGCAGTCCTTGTTACCTTTTTCTTTTTTTCCATAAAAATAGATAACAGAAAACAACAACAAAAATATTTTTGTGAGACTTTAGTTAATTGAATTTTCACTGGGATGTATTTTGCTGTAAATTTATTTGGGTGAATTTGGATTGTTACTTGAGGTAAAGCTGATTTTTTGGTGTTATTTAGAGATATAGCTATATTTTATATGCAAAAAATATATCTATTTTATATACAGTAAAACTATACATAAACTATTTTTAATACTATTATTAAAATGTATGTTGAAGTCAGAAATTCCATAGACTTTTAATAATTGTATCTGGAGAAATCATTTTATATAACTTCCTTATTTTACCAATAAAGATAAAGGAAAGCAATGTTATTCTTCTAAATCACCTAGAAAGTGTGTGGCAGAATTGAAGTTAGAAACCAGACACTTTGACTTTTGGTTCAATTTCTTACCATTACTGCTTCTGGCATATGTTAGCCATTTTGCAGTCAAAGATTGTATGGTTCAGTGTAATATAAATTTACAAATTATTTTTCTAATTTGTGGAGTTTGATTAAGCCACCTCTAGTACATCAGTTATTTTCTCGTATTGCTTTTATAATAGTACAAAAGACATGGTTGCTTTAAAAGTTCTCATCAAACAAAAGTATGAACTCAGATACTTTACAAAGAGTGAGAGAGAGCAACATAACTGTTTCCACTTTTGCATAACAACTAATGATGCCAAACGAGACTTCCCTGTACAGAGGAAAACGTCTTGCAAAGAAAAAGTCTTCCTGGAAATCAAATATCTCTTGCACAACAAGTTTGATGAGCTAAGTGCACATTAATCGGAAACATCTGAATTAAATTTCCCTTAAAATATACATAAAATGAAGAGGAACTGTGGTTTGCAGATTATGTTTCAGGTTCCACTCAACTCAAACATTTTTCCAGCCTCAAATAACTCCAGTTTTTTCATTCCTACTTGGGAGTTCATAAAAAATGCTTAGTACACCACAGAATACAACTGGATTCATGAGAAATCCAGTATAAATATAATACAGATAATGACACAACATGACCTAATGTTTTCTATTCATATAGGAGTATTAGAGATGAGATTTTTAAGAGGATTATTATGTAAAATAGAGAAAATCTTTCTGTTTGAGGGATGAGAAACAACCATTTTGAGGGCAAATATCAGCATTTATTTTCATAATCTGATTTGCTAACTTTCATTATATGGAACTCAGAGTTGGACATTATGCACTATTTCTTGAATTTGAAAAATATACAATGATTTTAACTTTTTTGTGATGTCAGTCTAATATCTAAGATGAGTTTCTGTTACCAAGTGACGTATAATAAACCCTAATTCCATCTTTATATCAAAAAATCATTTGAAAATGATGCTATTATTACTTGAAATAGTAACAATTCCCCAATGGTGGAAATCTGATTGTTTGTCTATAAAATAGTATGAACAATGAGAACAAACTTATGGTCTCATAAAAATACATTTCAACTGAAAAGAGTACTGATCACCATTGGTGTCTTTCAGTTTGTGAGAACTGTTTCTTTACATAATTCTCTTATTCTGTCATTACTGTAATACAGAACCAGATACAGTTCATATGCAATTTACAGTAATCTGAAGCTTTTGTTGAAACAGACTATCAGCACAAAAGAACTTAACATGTTCTGATAAGCATATGCTATGATTCATTTCTAATATCTATAGTGGTGGTTGAATTATATTACCAAGAGATTTGAGTATGCAAATGTGTCCGCTTAAATCTTTGCTAAATTCTACAAGAATAGAAATTCGCCTTTGTATAACTAAGCATAATAGTCACTGGGTTTCATGATCTCATTTTCATATTTTCTAGGGACGTGCTCAGTTGCTAAGCCGTGTCTGATACAGAAGGCACTGGTTCAATTCCTGAGTAGGGAAGATCCCCTGGAGAAAGAAATAGCAGCCCATTCCAGTATTCTTGCCTAGAAAATTCCATGGACAGAGAAGCCTGGTGGGGTACAATCCATGGGGTGACAAAGAGTCGAACCCAACTGAGCTACTAAGTATGCACATATATATTCCTAAAGTGAAATATTCATATGAAAAAGAATGGAGAATAAATGCTAGATTATTGCTATAAAAGGGGAAAAGTCAATAATTTTCATGAATAAATGAATGAAAGAATGAGGGCTTCTCAATGAAGCATCAGAAACTGAACCAGAGGTGAATTTCACTGGCTCTCCTGGTAAAAGACTCTCTTAAGGAAAATATGGAAAATCAGACAGAGTTAGAGAATTTTCCCCAACTGATTACTCATGACACTAGGGATACAGTGCTTGAATTTACATAAAACAGAGAAGTCATTTTGGGTTTTGTGTGAGATCTGAAGATACATATGCATATTGGAAGTCCCTTGTTTTACAGAATCAAGATTTACTTGATCTCTGGGTCTTTTTTCATTTTCTTGAATTAAACCCACCAGTTTTCAAAATCTCCCTATATAAGAAACTTGTTTTGCTCACAGAATACGATACTATAGCTGTGCCTGAGTAATATTTGTTAAAGGAGATATTTTAGCAAAAGGAACAAATGACCCCGTTACCTTAAAATAGAGATCTGATCTCCCTTTATCTTCTTTAAAACTCAAACTACATTCTTGAGAAATGACTTAGTCTTTTCAGTCAACTAAGGTTTTACAATATCCTCTGCTTCTCTTTTCTATGTTATTTGGTTCCAGATAAGTAAGTTCCTATGGGGAGCTAAAATTGAATATCCCCTTCATTGGCCTTAGTTAAAAAGGCAACTATTCCAAAAGACATAATGATTCCCAATTCTTCCAAAAGCCAATATCTGAAATTCCATTTATATTTTATCCATTTAGAGTACATATTTTATCTTTGTTAAAAGAGAAATCTTAGATGTGGGAAAGATAACACATTATTTTCCAGCCCAAACAGATCTGAGAGCAGTCAGACAAAAACTGAATACAGCTTGTCCTGCTAAATAACAGGTTCTAAACTTGTCAATATTTAACACCTTTTGAGACAGGGTGAGGAGGAAAGGAAAAAAAGAAACATTCCCACAAAGAAAATTAAAATGAAGTTTTGAAAAATTTCTAATATTTCTAATATAGGCATCTTTATATTATAGGAATGGTTTTACTTGTAGGTTTAGCAGGGTGCCAAGCTAGAATGGAGTTTCAGGGCCCCTGGAAAGAATACTGATATGTCTTCGAGTGTATTTTCCCCTCTCCTTTACATGCAGTCTCTAGAGCTTGGTTTGTACAATTTAAGATTTGATTTTAAGAGAACACAAATTCTCTTGGATAGGTTATTTTAAGACCTTATCAATCATATACTTCTTAATTTGGTCTCATCTGGCTTTAAACGCTTTCTCATTCTCTTGACACTTTGCAACACTCGCTCTCATTCCTTCCATTCACTGCCAAAGCCGTCATACACTTTCTCACCACCTACAGTCAGTTCTGTTATAATGCTTATTTAAAAAATGAAAATGTTTTCCAATAAGATTGATATATTAAGAAACAACTTGAACAAATGCAAGTTTTGTGTTTACTTATACATGTATGACTTGGTCCAGGAGAAACACTGGGTGAATGCAGAAAACTTCACCAGGCTGAACCTAGCCGCAGAGCAATCTACAATGCACACAGGTGCGCTCACCTCAAACATCGACAGGTACCTCTGTCCACCGTCTGTGTTATGAGCGCACCCAACCTGACATGCTGTTACAACTTTCTGTCCAACTGTAGAAAACGTTTCTTCATCACATAACTATTGCACTCAAGCTGCTGTAACCCTTCCTATGCTGACCTCCACAAGCGAGTGTCAGGTCTTTTTTCAAAGCTAACTGCCATATTTGTTGTTCAGTTCAGTTGCTCAGTCGTGTCCGACTCTTTGAGACCCCGTGAATCACAGCACGCCAGGCCTCCCTGTCTATCACTAATATATTAATTGATATTTTTATATATTATAGCTTATATTTCTGAGTTGCTTAATAGGTTTAAAGCTGTGATACAATTTTTATTAGTTTCCTGCAGTTTTTTTTTTTAATTTCTTTGTTTTAATTTCTCATTGACAGTTTTAGTGTATAATTGATTCTACTGCATTCTCTTTAAGTGTTAATACAGAAAGCATTGCTTTGTTTGGCCTAGTGTAATGATTTTTTAGGAATGCATGAGGTGGGTTATAGATGAATGGGTTGTACTTTGTCTTTAGATCTTTGTGGTCTGATAATGGTATCTACCATTTTATTGAAACTGATATCTCTAAAGTCACCAGTGCTCATCTAACTCCAATGGTCTTCTCTACATTCTCAGGATCCATAACCTTCCAACATCATTTGACATTGCTGAACACATCCTTCAGTTTTTTTTTTTTAAAATTCAATGTATTGCTAAATATCTTTTAGCACAGTGTACTCTTTGCCTAACAGAGAGGAATAAGACAAAGGTTTGACTACCTCTATTGCTGGCAGAATCTATGGTATAAAGAGATATGGATGTTATATGCATCGCATCTGCTTTGGATAGTAGGAAGATGTCACAGATGTTTCAGTGTTTGAGGTAATAATAGCACCTTGCACAGAAATTTCATGCATCTTCTTCTTTTTTCTGTATGAAACAAGTTACTTGAGAACAGAACATTCTCATTCTTTTAACATGTTTTTGAGTATATAGATGATTCTAAAGACTTGACATAACACTTACCTCCTTATAACTTACTGTGTCCTTGCTCAGCACAGTGACTGCCACAAAATTCAGTGTGTACTTGATGAAAGAATACATAGCCCATAGTAGGTATTAAATGTGTGCTTGTATGCTAAGTCACTTTAGTCAAGTCTGTCTCTTCACGGCCCTATGGACCACGGCCTGCCAGGCTCCTCTGTCCGTGGGAGTCTCCAGGTATGAATACTGGAGTGGATTGCGATGGCCTCCTTCATGGGATCATCCTGACCCAGGGATCAAACTTGCATCTCTTATGTCTCCTTATTTGTAGGTGGGTTCTTTAGCTCTAGTGCCACCTGGGAAGCTCAGTATAGTTGGTATTGAAGGGCAAAGAGGAGAGAAATCATTTCAGTGGAAAAAAATGATACAATAAAGGTTTAAAGGCAGTAAGCCTCCTGATATGTTCCTGCAATATTTGGGAGAGTGGAAGATAAGAGGCTGTCATGGTTTGAAGTTTTCTCAGTAGCAAGTTAAAGAGTTGTACTTATCCAAACTTTCTTTACTCTTGCCATTTGTTTTTAACTCATTGCCAAACTTCCTGGCCTTCATTATAGTCTTTTTAGGCTGATTAATATTTTTTCCACAATCATAGAAATACAAAATGCATTTTCTCAATACCTAGTTGTCCAGTTCCCACCAAAGTTTAGAAGACCAGTGCAAATGTGCATTTTCAGTGAAATTTTTATTAGCCACCCCAGATAATAACTTATCTTTCACTAAATAAATATAAGCTTCCTTAAACTTGATAAAATTAAAAATATGCTTACTTACCATTAAAGCAAACACAGGTAGATACGTATTGCTTGATTACTAAAGCAAGTATTTGTTCCCAAGCAAAAGGTGGACATTTATATACTACTGCTGCTGCTAAGCCGCTTCAGTCATGTCTGACTCTGTGCGACCCCATAGACGGCAGCCCACCAGGCTTCCCTGTCCCTGGGATTCTCCAGGCAAGAACACTGGAGAGGCTTGCCATTTCCTTCTCCAATGCATGAAAGTGAAAAGTGAAAGTGAAGTCGCTCAGTCATACCTGACTCTTAGTGACCCCATGGACTGCAGCCCACTAGACTCCTCCATCCATGGGATTTTCCAGACAAGAGTACTGGAGTGAGGTGCCATTGCCTTCTCTGATTTATATGCTAGTATATATTCATCTAATAAAATAAGCTCATAAGTGGCTTACATCTAGGAAGATGAACATTTCATTTTGATGTACACTGGTGAAGATGAGAAGTATGTGTTTGTGTCTGTAACTGTATATACAGATATAAATATACATTCATATATAAATACACACATATGTATATACATGTGTGAGTGTGTGTTGCATGAATGTGTGTCTTTGTTTTTTTTTTTTTCTATTTTAAATTTATTTATTTATTTATTTATTTAGTTATTTTTAAAAAATTTTAAAATCTTTAATTCTTACATGCGTTCCCAAACATGAACCCCCCTCCCACCTCCCTCCCCATAACATCTCTCTGGGTCATCCCCATGCACATGTACCCCAATGTTCATCGCAGCACTGTTTATAATAGCTAGGACATGGAAACAACCTAGATGTCCATCAGCAGATGAATGGATAAGAAAGCTGTGGTACATATACACAATGGAGTATTACTCAGCCGTTAAAAAGAATTCATTTGAATCAGTTCTGATGAGATGGATGAAACTGGAGCCGATTATACAGAGTGAAGTAAGCCAGAAAGAAAAACACCAATACAGTATACTAACACATATATATGGAATTTAGGAAGATGGCAATGACGACCCTGTATGCAAGACAGGGAAAGAGACACAGATGTGTATAATGGACTTTTGGACTCAGAGGGAGAGGGAGAGGGTGGGATGATTTGGGAGAATGACATTCTAACATGTATACTCTCATGTAAGAATTGAATCGCCAGTCTATGTCTGAATGTGTGTCTTTGGTTGTAGAAACACAAGTCTTCCTGTATCATCACTCAGCAAAAACATATGTCTCCCAAACCAATCATTTGGATACACTTGACACTGAATAGATTTCAAGCAACATTGAACAAATATGATAGTTAAAATGAACTAGATTTTGAACCATTTATTTGACCTCAAAATATGTGAGAGTTGGACCCTAAAGAAGGTTGAGTGGCAAAGAATTCATGCTTTCAAATTGTGGTGTTGGAGAAACCTTTGAGTCCCTTGAACTGCAAGGAGATCAAACCAGTCAATCCTCAAAAAATTAACCCTGAATATCCATTGGATGGACTGATGCTGAAGCTCCGATATTTCAGCTACCCAATGTGAAGAGCCAACTAATAAAGACCCTGATGCTGGGAAAGATAGACGGCAGGAGGAGAACGGGATGACAGGATGAGATGGTTGGATGGAATCACTGACAAAATGGACATGAGTTTGAGTAAGCTCCATGAGATGGTGATGGACAAGGAAGCCTGGCGTGCTGCAGTCTATGGGGGGTCTCGAAGATTCAGACACAACTGAGCAACAGAACAGCAATAAATACAATTAGTATGCTAAACATGTTATTCTTTATAGTATAGTTTAATAAGTATTTGGCTGACTTTTAAACTTGATTCAGTTTCTATTTTCTAGCTGTTATATAAATTCTGTATGACTTGGAAATGTATATCAGCATGCTTAGTTTGTAAAAAAGAAATCTGTCCCCCAGATATAAACTACTATGATAAAAGTTTTATAGTCTAAAATGTCTAAAATCAGGCAGATTTCAGTTCTAATGCAAATGATCCAAAACGTACACAATGCCAAATTATTTGGGGGTTGAGAATTTCATTGTTTTACTAAATAAACCCACTTACAAATCAAAAACATTTTCTAATTTATCATATTTGCTTACTTTACTTGTTCATCTTAAAATCTATGTGGAAATATTTCTAATGAATGCAGAAATCTTCAATCATAGAATGACTGAGGTATTTATCTTTCTGAAGCAGCCACATTATGTGTTGAGATTGTTAGTTTTTCTTTGACCTATTTAGATGATACAGTTACAACTCCACTAATAAGTATAAAGTTTTATACAACATTCAATGTGAAACATGAAAGTCCTTATTATCAAAAGGTTGATGCTTATGATTTATGGCAAAACTACAGATCCTCAACAATCACGTACTTCTGGCAGTGTCTCAACTGTAAACATGATTACAATCAATAGATTTAACAGAAAATAAAAACAGTCTGTGGATAAGCACATGCCATTATTCTCTACAATTTTAGTCAAAAGCTATCAAATATATTTTATTGTCTTTATGCTTATCATTATTAAATGAATTTCTAAATGTCAGTATTCTGATAATCAAATTCAACTTTAATGCCAGTACACCAATACTTGCTAAGCTTAACTCAAAACCTGTCACATGCAAATTTGTGTATTTTTAATTATTATTAATATTTATATTCAGTTCTGAAAAATCGACCTTGAAACAAGAAGTAAAGTAGAGAGAAGAGAGAGTGAGAACATGAACGAGGAACTTCTTATTTATTTCTAAGCAGGCTTGACTGAATACTTAATAACGCTTTGGTAATAATACAACCTGTTTCTCATTATTAAGAATTTCATCCATTGCTCCCAATGGTTTGGACAGCATGCTTAGTTTGGTAATAGAAAGTGTTTTCCCTTTTTCTTACCAGGGATCTTCAAATGATTAGCTAATAATAGTCGTGCAATGATTTCCAGATGTTGCTTACAATACAAGGAATGTCCAAGTGGTGGTGTGGGAATTGAAGCACTCTCATAGTTGTAAAACAGAGATCACAGTAGAAATATTTCCCACCCAGAATCTAAAATTCTAAATGAGAGAAAATACTGCTCCTAAAGCAAGCTTGTTGACTGATTGAAGAGATTTTGGAATTAGATACATTAAGCCTGAATTCTTGATATGCTAAAAGGAGGATTGGACTGTTTAACAAGCATCTTAGAAGAACAACAAAGACATAGTTGAAGCTATTTTGATTTTCCTCTAAAGGCTGGATTTTATTTTTAATTCAAAGTCAGTGAGTTAGTATAAAGCACTCTTCAGGAGAGTTAGAAAACCCAGGTTCATATTTTGAGAAGTAAATCTGTGCAATTCTTCCCAGCTGCAAAATACAACCACTCACTTTATCCCCCTGATTCCTGCCTTTCTTTAAAGAATTAATGTGAGATCATTCCAAAGGGACTTTGAAAATTATATGGTTTAATTTAGTCAGGTTTAATTAGCAGTGACAGTCACACCTAAAAGTTCAAGCCATTTGGAATTCTTTACCACTTGAAGTAATACTTAAGTCAAATGACCTCTTCATTCTGTATATTGAGCTCTAGCTTTCAAAAGCTGTTGATGTTCTGGGTGGTTTTTTTTTTTTTTTTTTTTTTAAATTAAAGACCTGCTGAGAAAAGAGACTCAAGCAGATAAGCAGACATTTTCTTTTTTTTTTTTTTTTTTCTTTTCCTTAGGAAATTTAGAAGGGGAACTAAAATGCTGCTTGAAATCAAATGTGCTTGTCTTCTTTTACAAATGTCTGGGCACACTGAGCTCTGTGTTGGGCAACTCAGACTGGGAGGGACAATGGCAACGTGCTCAAATGTTAAAAAAGAACTTAAAATCATCAGGGTTACATGTCTGATCAGGGATCCCCATGAACATGGAAAGATATGGAAGAAAATAAGACCTATAGAAGCTAGACCCTAAATCAGGGTATATGAGTCTCGCCCAAGATTCTCACGACCCAAGCAAAACTGGAAATTCGAGCCAGAGAGCTGTCGAGTGCTCTAACATCAGACACATCATCAGTAACCCTCGACCTTAGGTTAGAGAGGTCTCTCTATTGCATTCCCACCGCCAGTGAATAAACACTGCTACTGCTCCACATCTTAGCAGCATTTGATGCTGTCAGTGTTCTGGACTTTGGTCATTCTAGTAGGTGTACAGCAGTAGCTCATTGCTGTTTTAATTTGCATTTCCCTGATAACATATGATGCCAAGCTCCTTTTCATTTACTTATTTGCCAACTGTATATCATTTTTGGTGAGGTATCTTTTAAGGCCTTTGGATCACTTCTTTAACACCTTTATAGAGGATATAATTCACACACCATAAAGCCATCCATTTAAGGTTTTTAACATGTTCACAGAGGTGTGCAACTATTACCACCATCTAATTTAAGAATATTTTAATCAGCCCAAAAAGAAACCCTGTTTCTATTATTGATCATTCCCAATTCCTAACCCCAACTCTAGTTTCTGACAACCATTAATCTTTCTTTATTGATCTGTAGTCTTTGCACATTTTGTGTAAATGAAATAATATAACATATTACTTCATTGTGACTAGCTTCCTCCACTTAGCATCATGTTTGAAAGGTCCATCCATGTTGCAGAATGTATAAATACTTTATGTTTTTTTGTTGCCAAATAATATTCTAGTATATGGATATACCACATTTTGTTTAGTCTTTCATCATTTGATGGACACTTGAATTACTTCCATTCTTTGGCTATGACAAATAATGATATTGTGAACATTCTTGCATGAGTGTTTGCATAGACATGCTTTCATTACTCTTGGATATTTGCAAGTGAAATGGTGGGTTATATAGTAATGCTATGTTTAACACTTTGAGGAACTGTCAAAAAGTTTTTCAGAGTGATTACACAGTTTTATATTTTCTTTATTTATGAGGGTTCATTTTTCCACTATTATTTTTATTTTTCATTATAGCCATCCTATTGCATATCTCATGTCATTTTTATTTTTAATTAAAATATAACTGACATAAAATATTATTTTAGTTTCAGTTGTACAACATCAGTTCAGTTCAGTTCAGTTGCTCAGTCATGTTTAACTCTTTGTGACCCCATGAACTGCAGCACATCAGGCCTCCCTGTCCATCACCAACTCCTGGAGTTCACTCAAACTCACATCCACCAAGTTGGTGATGCCATCCAGCCATCTCATCCTCTGTCGTCCCCTTCTCCTTCTGCCCCAATCCCTCCCAGCATCAGAGTCTCTACCAATGAGTCAACTCTTCGCATGAGGTGACCAAAGTACTGGAGTTTCAGCTTTAGCATCATTCCTTCCAAAGAAACCCCAGGGCTGATCTCCTTCAGAATGGACTGGTTGGATCTCCTTGCAGTCCAAGGGACTCTCAAGAGTCTTCTCCAACACCACAGTTCAAAAGCATCTATTCTTCGGCACTCAGCTTTCTTCTCAGTCCAACTCTCACATCCATACATGACCACTGGAAAAACCGTAGCCTTGACTAGGCAGACCTTTTTTGGCAAAGTAATGTCTCTGCTTATGAATATGCTATCTAGGTTGGTCATAACTTTCCTTCCAAGGAGTAAGCATCTTTTAATTTCATGGCTGCAGTCACCATCTGCAGTGATTTTGGAGCCCAGAAAAATAAAGTCTGACACGGTTTCCACTGTTTCCCCATCCATTGGCCATGAAGTGATGGGACCAGATGCCATGATCTTCGTTTTCTGACTGTTCAGCTTTAAACCAACTTTTTCACTCTCCTCTTTCACTTTCATCAAGAGGCCTTTTAGTTCCTCTTCACTTTCTGCCATAAGGGTGGTGTCATCTGCATAGCTGAGGTGATTGATATTTCTCCTGGCAATCTTCATTCCAGCTCGTGTGCTTCCTCCAGCCCAGTGTTTCTCATGATGTCCTCTGCATACAAGTTAAATAAGCAGGGTGACAATATACAGCCTTGACATACTCCTTTTCCTATCTGGAACCAAGTCTGTTGCTCCATGACCAGGTCTAACTGTTGCTTCCTGACTTGTATACAAGTTTCTCAAGAGGCAGATCAGGTGGTCTGGTATTCCCGTCTCTTTCAGATTTTTCCACAGTTTATTGTGATCCACACAGTCAAAGGCTTTGGCATAGTCAATAAAGCAGAAATAGATGTTTTTCTGGAACTCTCTTGCTTTCTCCATGATCCAGCAGATGTTGGCAATTTCATCTCTGGTTCCTCTGCCTTTTCTTTTTTTTTTTCTTTTTTATTTTTTTAAATTTTATTTTATTTTTTTAAATTTTTTAATTTTTTTTATTTTTTAAATTTTAAAATCTTTAATTCTTACATGCGTTCCCAAACATGAACCCCCCTCCCACCTCCCTCCCCACAACATCTCTCTGGGTCATCCCCATGCACCAGCCCCAAGCATGCTGCACCCTACGTCAGACATGGACTGGCGATTCAATTCTTACATGACAGCATACATGTTAGAATTCCCATTCTCCCAAATCATCCCACCCTCTCCCTCTCCCTCTGAGTCCAAAAGTCCGTTATACACATCTGTGTCTTTTTTCCTGTCTTGCATACAGGGTCGTCATTGCCATCTTCCTAAATTCCATATATATGTGTTAGTATACTGTATTGGTGTTTTTCTTTCTGGCTTACTTCACTCTGTATAATTGGCTCCAGTTTCAAAATTTTAAAATCTTTAATTCTTACATGCGTTCCCAAACCTCTGCCTTTTCTAAAACCAGCTTGAACATCTGGAATTTCACAGTTCACATATTGCTGAAGCCTGGCTTGGAAAATTTTGAGCATTACTTTACTAGCATGTGAGATGAGTGCAATTGTGCGGTAGTTTGAGCATTCTTTGACATTGCCTTTCTTTGGGATTGGAATGAAAACTGACCTTTTCCAGTCCTGTGGCCACTGACAAGTTTTCCAAATTTTCTGGCATATTGAGTGCAGCACTTTCACAGCATCATTTTTCAGGATTTGAAACATAGTGTACATAGTTGTACAACATAGTGGTTAACAAAAAAAAAAAGTCTGCTGACTGGAACTCCCCTAGCATTTCAGTAGTTAACACTCCACCACATGGGTTCAGCTAAAATCCTGCATGCCGTATGGCACTACTGGGTGTAAGATAAACTATAAGGATGTATTACACAACAGTACAGATACCTGTTTACTGGACCTGATTCAGGAAGTTTTCTGCCATTATTCCTTCAAATATGCCTTTGATCCCCTTTCCTCTCTCACTCCTCTTGCAATCCATACAATGCAGATGTTAGAATGCTTAATGACTTATAGGTCGTTTAAACTGTACTTTCTTTGCTGTTCCAACAGGATGGTTTTCACTACCCTACATTCAAGATCATTGAGTCATTTTCAGTATCATTTAATTTGCTCTAGGTTTTCTCTAGTGTATTTTTCATTTCAGTTATTGTATTATTCAGCTCTGACTGGCTCTTTTATTAATACTTTCTATCACTTTGTTGAAGTTTTCACTGTGCCCCTCCCTTCTTCTCCTGATTTTGATTAGCATTTTTGTGACCATTATAAGGGACTGCTTGTTGGAATACTTAACTCCATTTTCCTTGCTTCTTTTTCCGAGATTTTGTCTTGTTCTCTTGCCTGGGACATATTCTGTGGTCTCATTTTGCCTAACTGTCTATGTTTGTTTCTTGTGTATGAACTGATATGCTATATCTCTCAGTATGAAGGGGTGATTTTACATAGAAAGGTTTCCTGCAGGCCCTGTAGTGCAGTTTTCCCTGGTTGCAAGATGCTTAAGGTTGTCATCTATGGGGTTTGCATGTGTCCTCCTATTCTGGCTGAGCCATGATTGCTGGGAGTGCACTAGTGTGAGAGGTTGGTACCTGGCATGGATAGGTGTAAGCCCTGGCTGAAACTGTTGTGGGAGCTCTGGTGTGCCAGGCAAGCCCCCAGAGTTGCAGGTTGCTTTGGAGAAGCACCAGCTGAGGTGGGTCCACATTTAATCTGGAGTGGGGGAACAGTGCTAGTAAGGTAGATGGGGAGTAAGGTACATTTGTGACTGGGTACCTGGGTACTCAGGCCGGGTAGGTAGAAGGTGAGCTAAAATAAAAAACAAAGCAAAAACAAACTGGCCAAGCCAGTGCCTCCAAACCTGAATAACATTCCTGTAGATGCCTACCCTTCAGTCACATGCCCTAAATTAGCAGTGATTCTCTATGTATGACTTAGGTTGCTGCCTCTATACTAGGAATCGGAGCAAGCAGGTTCTTGTGCATCCCCTTTTAGAACAGAATCTCAGTTTCCTACAGACCTCTGGCTCGACCAGAGTAAGCCTTGTTGGTTTTCAAAGCCAGCTGTTATAGTAGCTCATCTTCTCACTGCAGGTTCGAGCTGGTGAGCCTGGTATGAGGTTTGAAGCCCTTGCTCCTCAGAGTGGACCTCCATGACTGCCATGCTCCATCCACCAATGCGTTGCAGCCCTAGGGGTGTGGGCCCCAGTCATATTTCATCCCCACTCCTCCCACTTTGTCTGTGTATCTTGTTTCTTTTGTCCTTGGTTGAGGTAAATCTTTCCTGCTAGGGCTCAGGTTGTTTCCAGGCATAGTTGCTCCATATGTGCCTTCAGTACTGATGTATCTGTAAGAGGAAGCAAGCTCAGGATCTCCTTATTCCACCACGTCATTTCCCTCCCTCATTCATCATACTGTTTCATGATGATCAGCATTTTTTCATGTGCTTAATGGTCATTTGTATATCTTCTTTGGAGAAACATTTATTCATATTCCTCACCTAATTTTAAACTATATTTTTAAAGCAGTTTTACATTTATAGGTATATTGAGCAGAAATTACAAGATTTCTCCTATAGAGTCTGATTCTTCAATTGTTTTATTTTTATTGTTGAGTTTTAAAGAGTCCTTTATATGTTTTGGATTATTCAGTTCAGTTCAGTCACTCAGTCATGTCTGACTCTTTGCGACCCCATGGACTATAGCACACCATGCTTCCCTGTCTATCACCAACTCCCAGACCTTGCTTAAACTCAAGTCCATTGAGTTGGTGATACCATCCAACCATCTCACCCTCTGTCATCCCCTTCTCCTTCTGCCTTCAATGTTTCCCAGAATCAGGGTCCTTTTTAGTCAGTCAGCTCTTCACATCAGGTGGCCAAAGTAATGGGGCTTCAGCTTCAGCTTCTTCAGGACTAATTTCCTTTAGGTTTGACTGGTTTGATCTTCCTGCAGTCCAAGGGACTCTCAAGAGTTTTCTCCAACTCTACAGTTCAAAAGCATCAATTCTTTGGCACTCAGCTTTCTTTATAGTCCAACTTTCACATCCATACATGACCACTGGAAAAATCATAGCTTTGACTAGATGGACTTTTATCAGCAAAGTAATGTCTCTTATTTTTAATATGCTATCTAGATTGGTCATAGCTTTTCTTCCAAGGAACAAGTGTCTTTTAATTTCATGGTTGCAGTCACCATCTGCAGTGATTTTGGAGCCCAGGAAAAGTCTCTCACTGTTTCTGTTGTTTCTCCATCTATTTGCCATGAAGTGATGGGACCGGATGCCATGATCTTTGTTTTTTGAATCGAGTTTTAAGCCAGTCTTTTTACTCTCCTCTTTTTCTTTCATCAAGAAGCTCCTCTTTGCTTTAGTTCCTCTTTGCTTTCTGCCATAAGGGTGGTGTCATCTGCATATCCGAGGTTATTGATGTTTCTCCTGGCAATCTTGATGCCAGCTTGTGCTTCATCCAGCCCAGCATTTCACGTGATGTACTCTGCATGTAACGTAAATAAGCAGGGTGACAATATACAGCATTGACATACTCCTTTCCCAATTTTGAACCAGCCCATTTTCCATGTCTGGTTCTAACTGTCGCTTCTTTTTTTTTTAATTTTTATTTTTACTTTATTTTACTTTACAATACTGTATTGGTTTTGCCATACATTGACATGACTCCGCCATGGGTGTACATGAGTTCCCAATCCTGAACCCCCCTCCCACTTCCCACCCCATGTCATCTCTCTGGATCATCCCCATGCACCAGCCCCAAGCATCCTGTATCCTGCATCAGACATAGACTGGCGATTCATTTCTTACACAATGGTATACATGTTTCAATGCCATTCTCCCAAATCATCCCACCCTCTCCCTCTCCCACATATACATCTATGTCTCTTTTGCTGTCTTACATACAGGGTTATCATTACCATCTTTCTAAATTCCATATATATGTGTTAGTATACTGTATTGGTGTTTTTCTTTCTGGCTTACTTCACTCTGTGTAATTGGCTCCAGTTTCATCCATCTCATCAGAACTGATTCACATGTATTCTTTTTAATGGCTGAGTAATACTCCATTGTGTATATGTACCACTGCTTTCTTATCCATTCATTTGCTGATGGACATCTAGGTTGTTTCTGTGTCCTGGCTATTATAAACAGTGCTGCGATGAACATTGGGGTACATGTGTCTCTTTCAGTTCTGGTTTCCTCTATGTGTATGCCCAGCAGTAGGATTGCTAGGTCATATGGCAGTTCTATTTGCAATTTTTCAAGGAATCTCCACACTGTTCTCCATAGTGGCTGTACTAGTTTGCATTCCCACCAACAGTGTAAGAGGGTTCCCTTTTCTCCACACCCTCTCCAGCATTTATTGCTTGCAGACTTTTGGATTGCAGCCATTCTGACTGGTGTGAAATGGTACCTCATTGTGGTCTTGATTTGCATTTCTCTAATAATGAGTGATGTTGAGCATCTTTTCATGTGTTTGTTAGCCATCCATATGTCTTCTTTGGAGAAATGTCTATTTAGTTCTTTGGCCCATTTTTTGATTGGGTTGTTTATTTTTCTGGAATTGAGCTGCATAAGTTGCTTGTATATTTTTGAGATTAGTTGTTTGTCAGTTGCTTCATTTGCTATTATTTTCTCCCATTCAGAAGGCTGTCTTTTCACCTTGCTTATAGTTTCCTTTGTTGTGCAGAAGCTTTTAAGTTTAATGAGATCCCATTTGTTTATTTTTGCTTTTATTTCCAGAATTCTGGGGGGTGGATCATAGAGGATCCTGCTGTGATTCATGTCGGAGAGTGATTTGCCTATGTTCTCCTCTAGGAGTTTTATAGTTTCTGGTCTTACATTTAGATCTTTAATCCATTTTGAGTTTATTTTTATGTGTGGTGTTAGAAAGTGATCTAGTTTCATTCAGTTACAAGTGGTTGACCAGTTTTCCCAGCACCACTTGTTAAAGAGATTGTCTTTAATCCATTGTATGTTCTTGCTTCCTTTGTTGAAGATAAGGTATCCATAGGTGTGTGGGTTTATCTCTGGGTTTTCTATTTTGTTCCATTGATCTATATTTCTGTCTTGGTGCCAGTACCATACTGTCTTGATGACTGTGGCTTTGTAGTAGAGCCTGAAGTCAGGCAAGTTGATTCCTCCAGTTCCATTCTTCTTTCTCAAGATTACTTTGGCTCTTCGAGGTTTTTTGTATTTCCATACAAATCTTGAAATTATTTGTTCTAGTTCTGTGAAAAATATCGCTGGTAGCTTGATAGGGATTGCATTGAATCTGTAGATTGCTTTGGGTAGTATACTCATTTTCACTGTATTGATTCTTCCGATCCATGAACATGGTATATTACTCCATCCATTAGTGTCCTCTTTGATTTCTTTCATCAGTGTTTTATAGTGTTCTATATATATGTCTTTAATTTCTTTAGGCAGATATATTCCTAAGTATTTTATTCTTTTCGTTGCAATGGTGAATGGAATTGTTTCCTTAATTTCTTTTTCTACTTTCTCATTATTAGTGTATAGGAATGCAAGGGATTTCTGTGTGTTGATTTTATATCCTGCAACTTTACTATATTCATTGATTAGCTCTAGTAATTTCCTGGTGGAGTCTAACTGTCGCTTCTTGACATGCATACAGATTTTGCAGGAGGCAGATAAGCTGGTCTGGCAATCCCATCTCTTGAAGAATTTTCCACAGTTTGTTGTGATCCACACAGTCAAAGGCTTTGGTGTAACCAGTCAAGCAGAAGTAGATGTTTTTCTGAAACTCTTGCTTTTTTGCTGATCCAACAGATGTTGGCACTTTAATCTCTGGTCCCCCTGCCTTTTCTGAAAGCAGGTTGAACATCTGAAATTTCTCAGTTCACATACTGTCGAAGCTTGCCTTGGAGAATTTTGAGCATTGTTTTGCTAGGGTGTGAGATGAGTGCAATTGTGTGGTAGTTTGAACATTCTTTGGCATTGCCTTTCTTTGGGATTGGAATGAAAACTGACCTTTTCTAGTCCTGTGGCCACTGCTGAATTTTCCTAATTTGCCGGCATATTGAGTGAAGCACTTTAACAGCATTATATTTTAGGATTTGAAATAGCTCAGGTGGAATTCCAACACCTTCTCTAGCTTTGTTTGTAGTGATGCTTCCTAAGGCCCACTTGACCTTGCACTCCAGGATGTGTATGTGGCTCTAGGTGAGTGATCACACCATGATAGTTATCTGGTTATTAAAACCTTTTTTGTATAGTTCTTCTGTGTATCCTTGCCATCACTCCTTCATATCTTTTGCTTCTGTTAGGTCCATACCATTCATGTCCTTTATTATATTTTGGGTAACAGTCTTTAATCAAGTATGTGTTTTGCAGTTATTTTCTCCTATTCTGTGTCATGCCTTTTTATTCTCTTGGTACTGTGTTTTATAAATAGAAGTTTTTAATTAATGAACTTCAGCTAATTAATACTTTCCTTCTTGAATAATATCTTCAGAATTGTATCTATAAAAATTAATTCCAAAATCATCTAGACTTTCTGCTGTGTTATCTTCTGGCGTTTTATAGTTTTACCTTTAAAATTTTGGTCTCTGATCCATTTTAAGTTGTGAAGGGTGTAAAGGTTGTGTCTAGACATTGTTTATTATTTTTTGCATGTGAATGCTTATATGTCCAGCATCATTTCTTGTAAAGACTGTCTTTGCATCACTGTATTGCCTTTGCTACTTTGTCAAAACTCATTTGGCTGTATTTATGTCAGTCTATTTCTGGGTGCTCGATTCTAGTAAACTGTTTGTTTGTTCTTTGATCACTGCCTTGGTCATTGGAGTTTTATAGTACGTCATGAAGTCAGGTAATATCAGTTTTCCAACTTTGTCCTTTGTCAGTATGATTTTGGCTATACTACATCTTTTGCCTCTCCATACAAATTTTGGAATGCCATCAAAATCTGTAAAATAATTTGTTGAAATTTTTGATTGGGATTGCTTTGAATTTATAGCTCAACTTGGAAAGAACTGACATGTTGATAGTATTGAACATTCTTATCCATGAACATGTAATATCTATTCAGATGTTATAGTTCTTTGGTTTTTGTTAGAGTTTTATAATTTTACTCATACAGACTTATAGCTACATATTAATATTTCATTCTGGTGGTGCTAATGTAAATGCTATGTGTTATTAATTTAAAATTCCCTTTGCTTATTTTGGACATTTGGGTAACAGACTATTTTTATCCTGCAATCATGGTATAATTGCTTATTACTTCTAGAATTTTTGTTGATTGTTTCAGATTTTCTATATAAACAATGATGCCATTAATGAATAAAAACCATTTTATTTCTTCTTTCCCCATTTATATACTTTTTATTTCCTTTTTCTTCTTTTACTGCATTAGTTAGGACTTCCAGAGTGATATTGAAAAAAGTGGTGAATAAGGACATGTTTGTCCTTTTCTTAATCTTAATGACTGGTTATATTTAAGATTAAATAAATTTCTTTCCAGCACAACAAAATTCTTCTTCAGAATCAGATTCATGTTGATTGGGGGGAAAATAAATGCAATAATTCTTACATATGTGAGTTTTCAGTTGCAATGCCTTAACTACTACAGAAGTATTATCACCCAGATGCTTTAGATAAATATTCATGCTGATTCCCTAGGAATATTAGTTATACATTTATAGTATGGCTACACATTTTTAACATTAGATACATCAATAAATATTAAAAATGCGCTAAGATTTGTGCTTTACCCTGGAGATAGAAAGTTTGGAGTCATCCTTGTGGAACGCACAGATTTCATCTCAAGGGTTAACTTTCATCTGTTGATGGTAGTTCCTAAGCTCTCTGTTGAGGTGCATCTTTGTTTGAATTTGGTAATTTTACCAGTACTTAAACTTTTGCTGTTATTATTGATGGTTGATTTCTGTCATAGATTGGGAAGGGCACAATAGTACAAAATGTTTCATTATAAAATATTTCTAGTCTAGTAGGTTCATGTTTTGGGTGGGAGGCTCAATTATATTTATTCTCAATGTTTCACAAAATGCAAGGTTTGGCATAAACCTTAGCTAAGGACATGAGAACTCAGGTCCAGCATTTAATAATATAAAACTTGATTTATGCATGCCTCAGTTTTTGTGTGTGTCAAATGGGGATGATAATAGTATTTAGGATGATAATAGATAGGATGAAGAATAAAAGACATAATAGCACAATGCTTAGTACTTGGCAAATGTTCAGTAAATTATCATGATTCAGTGAGTCATTTGAAAATATATTACTTTGATTTCCTTTACAGCTCTTTCTCTAAATTATAGATTCAAGCAGTATTAGAAAATATTTGTTAGTATTCTACCTAAAGTGTTTTCAATGTAGAATAACTTCTTTAAAACCTAAACTGCAACATAGTCTATCATCCATAATGATTATTATCATAAGTAAAGAACAGTACACTAACAGATTAACTGCATGATTAGTTTCTTAATTTATATCAATGATGTAAACATGTATTTCTCCTATATACAAGTATAGCTCAATAGTAGTATATATAGTATAAATGTTTTTATTTCTAAAACATAGAAATACTTTCTAGTCTTAGACTTTTCCTTCACTTTCCCTGTTTTACAAAAGTTCACTCTTCAGCTCATATAACTGCTGCTTTTGTTGACCTTGTCAATTTGTTTTCAGATACTTTTTATATTAACTTTTCTGTGTGCCTATGTGTGTGTATCTGTATAAATGTACTTGAATTGCTTATAGGTTAATCCCCGCTTTATAGCTTCAATCTTGACATCTCATTTCTGAATTAGTTACTGTCATTTTGCTTGACCTTTTCAATCTTAGTGGTGTCCTTCCTATAAATACAATAAGAAGAATTACATGGCGTAGTCAGAATGTGGTCTTATTACAAACTTAAATACTCATAGAATGACTATAATTATTTTTGAACTTTGAAATAAATATGTTGAGGATGTTTTTACCTTAACTAACTTTGACTTGTTTTTTCCTTTTCATGTTCTAGATTCCTAGAACTAACCAAACTTTGTTTAAAGTAAACACATGTAAAAAGTAAATAAAATATTGTGCATTGAAATGAGGAAAACTTATAAATATTTTACTAAAAATATAAACCTTACATGTAGAAAGTTATTTAAATAAAACAGTCTTAAATATTAATCTATAATCTTATTGACAGTTATATTCAGTTCAGTTCAGTTCAGTTGCTCAGTCGTGTCCTACTGTTTGCGACCCCATGAATCACAGCATGCCAGGCCACCCTGTCCATCACCAACTCCCAGAGTTCACTCAAACTCAAGTCCATAGAGTCGTTGGTGCCATCCAGCCATCTCTTCCTCTGTCATCATCGTCCCCTTCTCCTCTTGCCCCCAATCCCTCCCAGCATCAGAGTCTTTTCCAATGAGTCAACTCTTTGCATGAGGTGGCCAAAGTACTGGAGTTCCAGCCTCAGCATCAGTCCTTCCAACAAACACCCAGGGATGATCTCCTTTAGGATGGACTGGTTGGATCTCCTTGCAGTCCAAGCGACTCTCAAGAGTCTTCTCCAACACCACAGTTCAAAAGCATCAATTCTTCGGCGCTCAGCCTTCTTCACAGTCCAACTCTCACATCCATACGTGACCACAGGAAAAACCATAGCCTTGACTAGACGGACCTTAGTCAGCAAAATAATGTCTCTGCTTTTGAATATGCAATCTAGGCTGGTTAAAACTTTCCTTCCAAGGAGTAAGCATCTTTTAATTTCATGGCTGCAGTCACCATCTGCTGTGATTTTGGAGCCCCCCAAAATAAAGTCTGACACTGTTTCCACTGTTTCCCCATCTATTTGCCATGAAGTGATTGGACCAGAGGCCATGATCTTCGTTTTCTGAATGTTGAACTTTGAGCCAACTTTTTCACTCTCCTCTTTCAATTTCATCAAGAGTCTCTTTAGCTCCTCTTCACTTTCTGCCATAAGGGTGGTGTCATCTGCATATCTGAAGTTATTCATATTTCTCCCGGAAATCTTGATTCCAGCTTGTGCTTCTTCCAGCCCAGCATTTTTCATGATGTACTCTGCGTATAAATTAAATAAGCAGGGTGACAATATACAGCCTTAACGTGCTCCTTTTCCTATTTGGAACTAGCCTGTTGTTCCAGGTCCAGTTCTAACTGTTGCTTCCTGACCTATATACAGGTTTCTCAAGAGGCAGGTCAGGTGGTCTGGTATTCCCATCTCTTTCGGAATCTTCCACAGCAAATTATATTATGAATTGATAATCAAAAGGAAATAAATAACTCGTGTTATTTTTTTTTAAACTCCCTGCTCCCATGAGCCCATATCATAATGCTAGATCACACTTTCTTCTCATTAATCTCACATACCAACTTTTTTCAGAAAACTTAAATCAGTGAAGTTTTTGACTCCTTGTTCATACTCCCTGTCCTTACCAACATGTGTCATCATCCTAGATAATTTCAACAACTGTCTTGAAAACCTAGCTGTCATTTTTGCTTTTCTATTATTTGACACTCTTCATCTGATGATGGCTTATTTTATAGCTTCTAATTCACCCACTTCTCCAACCACACCTTATCATTATCAGAAACTCCACTACATTTGAAGCAATTAATTCAAACATTCCACTCTCTGCTGAAAACTTTTTGTTTGCTACAATATTTTAGAGAGATTGTTTTTAAACCTTATCCATTGATATTTTCACATCCTTTCAATAGATTTTTCACCCCTTTTCAACACATTTCTCCTTATCTAGGTTAAATGCCCTAATTTATCAATGTGATGATGTTCATATAATACTTTGTTTGTCTGACCCTTTTAAGTTTGTTGCTCTAACCTGGGAAACAACAGCCTGTCTGGGATACAAGTGATTTCTAAAGAAAATTATGTGATCCTGTAGATTGGTATCACCAGGAATTCATGATCCATAATGTCAAAGCAATTCTCCTAGCATGTTTTTTCTCAATTAAATTTACTTTCCCACTTTCCATGGTGATGAATATATACAATCCCAATTTTATTGCATTCTTTTGTCCACAACTGTCTAGGTTCTGATCATACTGCCTTTCAGGAAGCATTCTGTGAAGATTACCAAGAACTTCCATAATGTCTATTAATTTCCTAGATCAATTTGTAGCATTGAACATAATTTTTTTAAAGTCTTTTAAAATGTATTTCTTGGTTTTCATGATAGCATTTTTTTCTAGTTTCCCGTGTACTCTGTGGTTCTCATGGAGAGTTCATGACTAGGTTCAACCCTCAGTAGGACTTCCAAGGATCATAAAATTGTAGGATTTAGCCCTAAATTACTTTTTTTCTCTCTAAATTTTTTTAATCCAGATTACTTTTTCCAATCACAGTTTTAATTAATATTTCTAAGTTGTGGAATCTCAATGTCTTCCTTGAATTCCATACTATTGTTTTATACACCTCCTCAGATGACTGGGATGTGTAAGTCACAAAATTAATATGTCCTGCCTAACCACTGGATCATAACCATCTAACTACCACTTCTCACATTTTAGTATGTGACATTGACTCAGTTACTCAACTCAGATGTCTTGGAGTTTCCTTTTTTCCTCCATTTGCTTAATCTCATGCAATGCATTGCAAAGTGTCATTAACATTACCTGAAAAGTACATTGTGATTTGTTCACTACTATCTCTCTTCATTTCACCACCTTAGTCTATGCCATGATATCTCTGTGGTAGTCAAGAACAACGTCCTACTTATCAAATGGATTCTCTCTTCTGTCCTACTTATCATTCCTTCATTTCTTCAATTGTCAAAATGATCTTTAAAATATAGAACTTGCCATGTGATTTGTCTTTTTAAAAAGAAATAAAGAAGAACCTTTAATAATCATGTAATGCACTTAGATAGGGATTGCAGAATTTTTACAATGATCTAGAGAACCATAATATTGTCTAACATCTGTATATCTCTCCACCTTCATTTCATCCCATGCCTTATTTCACAGTGATGTCAAATTATTCAAATTTTTTTATATCACCAAACTCTTTTCTAACACAAAGGATTTTATTCTCCTGTAACTCCACTATTTCCTTGGATAATTGCTCCATGTCTTTCATATCTTAGTTAAATTTCAGCAATACCACATTAACTTTGACTTATTTCATATACTTAGCACAATTTGCTATTATATTGTATTTCTGCTTACTTGCTTAATACCTTATCACTTACATAATTTGAACTTCAAAACAGAGTTGCTCATTTAGTTCACTATTAATATACTGGAGTCTAAAAGAATATAGTGGAATACAAATGGAGACTTATGCATACTCTTTTGAGAACAGAGGAATAGGTCAATGGTAAACTCAAATTGCAAAACAGATTTTTTTTATATACAGAAACTTACCATATTTTATTATCATTTAAAAATATTCAAATTTCCATCCTTATTTGTCACAAGATTTTAATTGCCTATGCACTCTGTCATTTATGCCAGCATTCATTCTGTACCATCAAAGGTAATATTATTTTGCTGATAGTACCCAATTTGGTTATCTGAAACATTAAAATGGTACCCGAATTGATTTCACTGTGTAGACATGACTCAAGATGATTGCAAAGCAAGTTATATAATACTGTAAATTCTGTATATACAGAGTTCAGTGTAATCAAATTACTTTCACCTTTTATTACTCAGTACATGAAGATGAAATAATATTGTAAATATGATTGACCAGAAAATCAGAAGGAATTCTAGATGAAATAAATTATAATACATACAGAGTAAGTAAGATCAGTTAGAAAACTAGTTATATTTTCAGGATTCATGTTCCTTTCTTTTATACAAACACCAAAAGTAAATATTTTTGAACTTTAATAACTCTAGCATATTATAGGAATTTAAAAAGTGTTTTTGTACTACTGTCCATCAAGCCACTGAAGTTCAAATTAAAGTAAGACTGAGGTGATAGAGAGTACACATTTATTAGGGGAATATTATTGTCTAAGTAGAGCAATATCACTTCTTATTTTAAACTTTTGGGAAAAGGGCAACTCTTTTCATTACCTAAATACATATGTGTCTTTGCATACAAATTTCAGTTTTAAATTTTGTACAAATTATGTTAAAGAGTCCCAAGCATTATTTGTTATAAATATAAGGAACAAAAATTATACTTCTGAAAAATTTTAGAATATTTCTGTATAACTCAAAATCATATATAAGATAATTGGTTAACAGTAAGGAGCTTCATTATAGCTGTCATCCATCAACTTGAGTGGAATTTGAAATAAGAACACACTTTTGGCTCATGTTTTGGTATTATTTTAAGATTCCTTATTCTGAATATGAGTTGGATGTGAGAACATACTTTCTCATAGTCAATAAAAATGCTATCAGAAATACACATAATCTGGCCATTGCAAAAGTTTTAGGAAATAAATAGACAAGACATTATAAATGGGTAAATATTGATATAAATGGGCTATAGAATGAGTTTTTACTCTGATAAAATGTTCTTTTATGTGTTAAAATATAATAAATAGTAGTTACACTGTAAAAAATTACACTATTATCCACCAAATACCAAGTCACCTTCTCTGGGTTAGACTAAGTTTTTGTTGTTTACATGTTCAGACACCATGGTTTGGTCTATAGGACCTGTGCCCAATCTTAATGTCTAGAATCAGACCAACTTCTGGGACCACATCTATGAATTGAACATGAGTCAGATAAACTGAATGTGATGCTACAGTGATGATAGCAGTTGAAGGTCCTGTGGTATGTGTACATAACATAAACACGTATACACATATTAGCTCATTAGTGTTACTGACTAATGACCTTTGTGTGTCTTTCCTTCACCTCTTTTCTAAAAAAAAAAGAAAGTTTTCCTTAGGCTCTCACTACCCCTACCCTATCAATGCCTTATACTAAATGATATAATTCATAGAATTTAAAGCTATGTGTAATGTTTACTCCAATATTTTGGAAATTGAGTTTTAAATTTATTTCAACTAGAATCATGATTGGACTTAGACTACAAAGAAGATATGAGTCTTCTGTTGGGGCCAATGACTCCATAGGTATAGAGCAAGTTACATAGAGGTTGAAGACAAAACAAGGTCTTTTCCTACAAACCTATAATTTTACACACACACACATATGTATATATTTATCTCTGTGATTTCAATGTTCACATTTCTAAGGAAGATCAGAAAGAAAGCACATCATTTTATAACAATGCTAGAAAGCGTGTGGAAAAAAGGGAACCCTCCTACAGCATTGGCGGGAATGAAAATTGGTGCAGCCACTATGGAAAATAGTATGGGGAGTCCTCAAAAAACTAAAAATAGGATTGCCATATAATCCAGCAATCCCATTCCTGGGCACTTATCCTGACAAAAGTATAATTTGAAAAGATACATGCCCATCTATATTTATAACAGCACTACTTACAGTCGCCAAAATATGGAAGCAACCTAAATGCTCCTTGATAGATGAATGGATAAAGGAGATGTGGTACATATGTTTGTATAACAGAATACTACTTGGCCGTGAAAAAGAACAAAAATATGGCATTCGCAGCAATACGGATGGATGGACATAGAGATTATTATGATAAGTGAAGTAAGTCAGAAAAAAATACCATATGATATCACTTATATATAGAATCTAAAATATGACACAAATGAACTTATGTACAAAACAGAAAAAACTCACAGATATGCATAACAGACTTGTGACTGCCAAGGAGGGGTTGAGTGGGGGAGGAAGGATGGGAAGTTTGGGGTTAGCAGATGCAGACAATTATTGACTGGATAAACAACAAGGTCTCCCTGCATATCACAGAACACTATATTCAATATCCTGTGAGAAACCATAATTGGATCACTTTGTTGTACAGCAGACATTAAAATTGTAAATTAGCTACGTGAAAGTGAAAGTCATTCAGTTCCGTCCGACTCTTTGCAGACCCATGGGCTGTATCCATGGAATTCTCCAGGCCAGAATACTAGAGTGGGTAGCCTCTTCCTTCTCCAAGAGATCTTCCCAACCCAGGAATGGAACCAGGGTCTCCTGCATTGCAGGAGGATTCTTTACCAACTGAGCTAAATTAGCTATACTTGAATGAAATAACTTAAAAAAAGAAAGTACATCATTTTAAATATACAATTGCTTTTTTCTTTTTCAAGATCCTTGGTAAAAACTATAGAAGATCCTTTAAAATTGGGTTACTTTTAAAGAAATCCAGGTAAAAGAAATAATGTAAGGCCACAGAACAAAATTTCTTAGGTGGCATGCCATTCTTTCTTAGAGTTCCCCATCTTCTTTCTGCATATTTGTTGGAAATTTGCAGATTATCCTATAAGCATCACAAGACAACAAGACCAAAGATCCCATTCTCCTTTGAAATAATGCAACTTGTGTTATTAAATCATACTTATTTCATACCTCAAAAAATTGATCCACTCAACACTAAATGGCAAGGGGCAGACATCAATCTATGCTTATTTTAATTTAGAAATCACTGTACAATGTAGTGCTCTAGACATGCAGGAATCTTCAGAGAGATGTGAATATATATCCTAGTCCTTAGAAATAAGTAGATTTCACTGTTACAACCAATTGTGAAATAATCATCTATGTGTGGTTTGGCCCTTGATTTCAATACTGTTGTAACTGCAACATTCAAGCATAAGTGCCCAATTCAAAAATTTGTCATACTACAATAAAAGACATGCTGTAAGGTTGACTAGGCTCTGAGGCCTTTAAGAGACAGGGGCATTTCCTATTTATCTTTTTACCTTTCAGACCTTAGAGAACTATGTTATGCATATTATATGAACTTTAATATGTTTTCATGGATGAATAAATAATTATCATACAAGCAATATTAAAATTTCAAGGAGAGAGATATTGTCATAGGCCAGAATATAAAGGAGAAATGCAGGGAGTAGGAAATTGATTTCTTTTTATGATGGTTTTAAGTTAGTTACAGTGAATTTTCAATTTTGGAATTTTGGAGTCATCATTGGAATTCTGATAGCAGCTATGAACACTTTTGCCTGAGAAATATACATATGTATATTCACATAATATTTTTACATATAATTTCAGGAAGTCTTCAAACACTTCTTTTTAATTTTTATATTTTGGCCATGTCACATAGCATGCAGGAGTCTAGTTCCCTGACCATCAGGGATCAAACTCATGGGCCTTGTTATGGAAGCACTGTCTCAACCACTGGACTGCCAGGGAAGTCCCTAGACACTCTTAATTACTTTCATGGATACATCTCTAGGTCCGAAGGCCCTAGATGAAAAACTCCTGATGTTTTTACCTGATTTTTTTTAACATCCTAAGATATGAATATATACTCTAGTCCTTAGAGCAAAATAGATTTCCTTGTTACAAATAATGAAGAAACAATAGTTTATGTCTTAATTGCAGTGGTGGTTATATGAGTGAGTGTTTCTTCAAAGCTCTTAAAATTGTATGCTGAAAGTGAGTGTCATATATTGTAGAAGTTACACAAATGAAAGTGACTTTTTAAAAAACCTAATTGTTCTTTAAAACTCCATAAATATGCATCTGAGAAACTACATCCATAAAAACATTATCTTGAGTGTGTTGTATGACATCACAGACAACTTTTAATTTATGTTAACCAAAAGACTGCTACAGGTTAGACTGAAGACATCTAAAAAGAACCCTATTCTGAGGGTTTCAAGAGATGAAGAGAATTGCAAAGTGTAAAGATGTTTATTTTTTTCACCCTGAGGGAAAAGTGTGAAGCCATAGAGTGGCTTGAATTATGTGATTTAAAGCCAGAGCTACATAAGAGAAAACTTGATGTCTCAGGTCTAAAGTCTCTGTTATATTTTCATTAGAAATCTAAATTCCAAGTGCTTTATTTTCTCATGTGTAAACAAATTTTGTCAAAAGTCTACTAAAAACGTAGAATAACTTTTCATTATCAGATGGTCAACACCATCAATATGGCTGGTTGGTGAAGTTCCATTTTAATGATATCATCCTATATCATATAGTTTGGATAGTGCTTCCTAAATAAACAAACAAAAAACCAAGAAGAGTCAGGGAATCCAACTACCTTAGGGAAGCCGAGGTGAAGACCTACCCATCTTTACTTAAAATGAATATATGCCATCTATCAGCAAACACCTTCTTCTTCAAATCTGTTTTGACATATTGTAGTTCAAATATCAGGCATATGGGAATATAGCTCTGGTGCTGTTCTTGGTCTGTGTGTGCATGCTAGGACAATGTCAGGAATGGGGTGAGTAATGACACTGAAAATTGAAGTCATCTGCTTATCTTCCACATGCCCGCTCAGAGCAAGCAGCTGCAAAGGAATTTCTCCCAGGCTGCATTGTCCATGACCTTGACCCCGAGAGGACAATCCTTCAAAGAGAAAGGCAGAATCTTTTGAGAGAAAAACTATATTTTAATTTATTTTTGTTCTAGTCTTCTATAAATAATGGTAAATTTTTGTAGTCTGATGTCAATATCTTAGTTCAAATGCTTTTCTTAAAGCATATTCTACATCGGTCAAGAGAAGATAAGAGAGAACAAAACATTACCTCACTGTTGTATGGATTTGCTCAGTAATTAAATAAATCACAGGGAAACCTTCTATGCATAACTGAGGATAAAAATGAGAAATACTGTAGATATTTCATAAATTTTTGAGGAATTCAAGCAAAATGAGATATACTGTAGATATTTCATAAATTTTTGAGAAATTCAAGCCTCTGGTACTCTCTAGTCTACTGTAATTATTGCCAGAAATAAATTCAGTCTACATTACCCATCCTTGACCTTTTAGTAGTCTTTTTCATATAGAGATTCCAAATAATGACTACTTTTAAATTGGCACACATGCCTAAGCAAATTTCTACCACTATACTTAGCCAAGCATTTTTAAAATAAAATGAAGGAAAGCTTTGCATTTGTAAATCACTGGAGCAGACTTGATCCTTTGTACCAAGTACTTAGCTACATATTTTGTTCTAGTTTATTTTGTTCCTACATTTATTGATTTCACTTGTTTTGAGAATTGTAAACAATTAAAATAAAGTACTGTAGAAGTTTTGTTTTAATCTAAACATATTTTTTCATTCTTAAATGATCAAAATCAGTTTTCCTTTTGGAAAATTTTCTTTGGCATGCTAGAATACAAAAAGAAACACTGAACTTCAGGTGAAAAAAACAATACCACTGTTTTCTGCCCCTGTCTTTAAAAATCTATGTGATGACCTTGAGTGAGTCACTTGATATTTCTTAACTTTTTTTTTTCCAGCTCACAAACGATGATCTGGTCATTCCTAAGGTTATTTATAATGAAAAGTTTCTATTATCCATGATACATCACTACAGCTATAAATATTTATTTGCCAGTCATAGAGAATGAAAGGAGAGGTTATGCTGTCCAATATTCATGACAATACATTGAAAGTAATTTTTTGACTTGCTTATAGAAGCACCTAAAGGGTACTGACAACACAGTTGGTTCTTTCTGGATGAATACCATTGCTAGTATTATACCATCATTTCTTGACATTTTGTCTTTAGAAGCTTTCTTTCTAGAATGATTTGACAGTTCAACAGGAAGAATGAACTTTCTTGGCATTTGAATATATACTTGACACATATAAAAACACAACATCTGTATTACTTTGCAGTGTTTTTACTTGACACATCTATTCCTATTTTTCATATTGTGCCCTCTTAACCTAAGTAGCTGCTATCATCTGACCTTCACAAAAAATGAAAATTTCCCTTGTTGCAAATCCTCTGGGCAGTTTCTCATATCAGACAGTTAGAAATGTTGCCTACCTCTTAAAGTTTTCCAAGTGACAGATTGCAGGTAACTACTATTTACTACAGTATTTATCATATAGAATTACCCGTTCCTGCTAATTTCAAGTATACATAGACATTCCTCTGAATCTTACTGGCATTTAAAGTATCTAAATATTTAATATACACTGTCAAGAAATAGAGGAAATTATCATAACTATGAGATGAGAATTTTACTTCAGCATTATGACCTTGTCAGTTTTAGCCTCTCAAATAAGCAAATTAACTCACTACTTATTCTTTCTTTATAGCTTTTAATTTTCTTGGAAATGTGTCAGCCTAAAAATATACTAAAATATGTAGAATAGCCCAATTTGGCATCTCTCAAACTAGTGACATGGTTTCTATAAGTATCTCTGTCAAGGACTGATACCCAGACTTGCACATAGGAGTGGTTCTGTGTGTGTCATTACCATATAACATGACATGCTAGTCTACTGTGTCATTTTTTCTCACTCACTCTGACTGAATCGTGTTGTAATTCTTTTTGATACAAGTTCCCTCAGGGGAAACTTTTTATTGCTCTTTTACATTTTCAGCAACCTAAGGCACTTATCTGCCTTTTTTATGTCATTGACCAGTGGATGCCAGCTTTCAGAGAGATGTACATAAATGTATATCTTAACTAGACACATAACAAAGCAGTGATTTATTTAAGCAGCTTAATTTTTAATTTTCCATTTACTTGGCAAATACTGGAAACTGTTCACCAAAAAATAAAAAAAAGTAATATAAAATTTATGAGGGAAGATCTATCTATTACTGAAATTCTTCATTTTAGAATCAGTTCACTAATAAATGAAGGAGACAGGAAATATCTCAATGATTCACATGCCACAAATTGTCAGTTGTAAATGACATTGATGAGAAATTCTTCCTGCAATAAACTATTGATTTCACCAAACACAATGATATGAAGAACATGATATGTTAAGCTTGAACTCTTAAGTCTGTTTTATCTGCTAATGTAGTTATGTCAATTACATTTGTTTCCAGGCTGGGGAAAAGGACATAAACCTAAATCTATTTCCCACTGTCTTCATGTTCACATAGTATTTAAGCTAGAGGTAGGTTAAATGTAATGAAAATCAGAAACATGCTAAGAGTGTTGGAAGCAGCATTATATTATGAAAAGTTTTATGTTTCAAAAAGCATTTAGTTTGAAACAAATGTCTAATTTATAATTGACCATGTTCTCCCACTTTCCCAGAATAACTTACTGAAGAAACTATTTTTTCTTCATTGTGTATTTTTGCTTCAATTTTCATAGATTGACTATAAACATGGGGGGTTATTTCTGAATTCCTATTTTGTACATTGATCTATGTGTCTGCTTTTGTATCAGTACTATGCTGTTTTGATGACTATAGCTTTGTAGTATAACCTGAAGTCAGGGAATGTGTACCTCCAACTTTGCTCTTTTTTCTCGATTGCTTTGACTCTTCAGGGTCTTTTGCAGTTTCATATAAATTTTTTCATTATCTGTTTTAGTTCTGTGAAAAAAGTCATGGACATTTTTATAGATTGAATATGCAGATTGCTTTGAGCATATGAACATTTTAACAATATTAATTCTTTAAATCCAAGAACAATGAGCAGAACATTTCCTTATTCCATATTAAAAATAAGCTCAAAATGGATTAAAGATCTAAATTTAAGACTTGAAACCATAAAACTCATAGAAGAAAATACAGGCAGAACACACTTTAACATAAATTATAGCAACATTTCCTGGGGATAAGTCTTCTAAGCCAAAAGAAATAAAAACAAAGACAGACAAATGGCGCTTAATTAAGCTTAAAAACTTTTGCACAATAAAGGAAACCATCAACTCAGTGAAAAGACAGCCTACTGAATGGATGAAATATTGGTAAATGAAATGACAGATAATGGGTTAATATTTGAAACATATAAGCAGCTTATACAATTCAATATTTTAAAAAAAACAACAATACAATTTTAAAAAATGGGCAGAGAGCAAAATACATATTTTTCCAAAGAAAACATAAGGAGGCTTATAGGCCCATGAAAGATGCTTGACTTTGCTGATTATTAGAGAAATGCAAATAAAAATCACCTTACACCTGTCAGAATGGCTGACATAAAAACTCTGCAAATAACAAATGCTGGTGAGGATGTAGAAAAAAAGGGAACACTTGTGCACTGCTGGTGGGAATGTAAATTGTTACAGCTGCTGTGGAAGAGTTTGGAGTTCCTTGTAAAACTGAAAATGAAATACCATATAACCCAGAAATTCCACTGCTAGTATATATTTGGAGAAAACAAAAACATTAATTTGAAAAGTTACATGCACTCCAGTACTCCTAGCAGCACTGCTTATAATAATCAAGATATGGAAGGAAACCACATGTTCATCAACAGATGAATGAATAAAGAAGATGTGAGGAATATATCACACACACAGAGATGGGAATATTACTCAGACATAAAAATGAATGAAATTCTGCACATTTGCAATACTGTAGATGGACCAAGAAGGGTACTTTGCTTAGTGAAATAAGTCAGATAGAGAAAAACAGATTCCATATGTTATCACTTATACATGGAATCTAAAAGATGAAACAGAAACAAATTCACAAATATAGAAAATAAATGGGTACCTATGGGGACAGGGAAAGGTGGAAAGGTAGAGGACATGAAAGAGATATGGGATTAAGAAAAACAAACTACTGTGTATAAAATAGATAAGCAACAAAATATGTTGTACAGCGCAGAGAGATATAGCCATGATTTTATATAATTTTAAAGTAAATATAACCTATAACATATTCTGCAATATTTTGTAAATATTTTGTAATATTTTATAAATATTTTTGTAAGATTTTGTAAAATATTCTGCAAAAACTAGCATAATATTGTAAATTGAATATATTTCAATTAAAAAGTAAAAAACAAATGCATTTTGGTGGTTTTTTAGATTTTTCATTAATGAGGAGATAATAGTACCATGAAAAAAAAAGGCTTTTTTCCCCTCTTAGAGGATCTGCTTAGTAATTTTAAACACCCAGAATATTCTCTGGTCAATCTGTATCTTTGAAAATTCTAGCAGTGTGTTCTATCTTTCAAGTTAGTATCTCCTATTATTTTTCATTTTATATATGACCATTTTCTGTCAGTTTTCCTTTAAAAGAAATTTCCTAGGTACACTCTCTTGATAGGAAATTACAATTTTATTTGAGAAATAAAAAGTCTATTTAAAAATATGTTTTCTTATGCCTCTCCTTGATTTCTGTTTCTTTCTGTCTCTTTCACACACACACACACACACACACACACACACACGCACACACACACACAGGGTTGAGGGAAAGAAGCAGAGAGAAGGAAACAGGGCATAAACTGAGGTTGAGTGAGAGAGAGGGAGGGAGAAGGAGGAAGGTGAGGAGAGGCTACTGTGAGCTCACTAAATGTCATGTATATGCAATTATTTTTGAAAATCCCAAGATCTGCTCTGCTCTGTTAACTGGATGAGAGAAAACACTACAAACTAGAAAGGCTTGAAATCAAACCCAGCTACTTCCTAGTTATCTTGTCTTAGGTTTATAAATTATGGATATAGTAGTACTTACCTCATATGTGGCCTTCCCAGGTGGCACTAGTGATAAAGAACATGCCTGTCAATGCAAGAAACATAAGAGCTGCAAGTTTATGTCCAGGTCCAGAAAATCCCCTGGAGAAGGGAATGGCAACCCACTCCAGCATTCTTGCCTGGAAAATCCTATGGACAGAGGAGCCTAGCAGGCTATAGTTCTTAGGGTTGCAAAGACTAAGGCGACTTAGCATGCATGCACACACCTCATAGGTAGAGTTCTTAGTAGTACTAATTGAGTTCATTAAAACTTTTACTATCATATTTGGCCCAATTAAAGTCTCAATAAATATTTGCTCATATTACGACACTGTTACTCCCTCAAGGAATTTATAGACTAAGGAAGGGCAGACAAGTGAACAAAAATTACTAATACAATGTGTCAAAAGCTAAATTAGACTTATACCCAAGATGCTGTAAAAGACAGATAATGAGGGTCTGTCTCAACCATGCAAATAAGTTCAGGGGAGGCTTACAGAAGCTTCTACATACAAGCTGATTTTTACAGAATGGCAGTGTGAAGCACTTCATGTTTTGTTCCAGAAATCACAAGCGATTTAAACATACCAGCATACCATGACTTTTGAAGCTGATCCCAAAGCAGAAATGTATTTTATACTCCTTAAAAGGCTATTTCAAATCCTGAAAGATGATGCTGTGAAAGTGCTGCACTCAATATGCCAGCAAATTTGGAAAACTCAGCAGTGGCCACAAGACTGGAAAAGGTCAACTTTCATTCCAATCCCAAAGAAATGCAATGCCAAACTCAAAATTCTCCAAGCCAGGCCTCAGCAATAGGAACCGTGAACTTCCAGATGTTCAAGCTGGTTTTAGAAAAGGCAGAGGAACCAGAAATCAAATTGCCAACATCCGCTGAATCATCAAAAATGCAAAAGAGTTCCAGAAAAACATCTATTTCTGCTTTATTGACTATGCCAAAGCCTTTGACTGTGTGGATCACAATAAACTGGAAAATTCTGAAAGAGATGGGAATACCAGACCACCTGACCTGCCTCTTGAGAAACCTATATCCAGGTCAGAAAGCAACAGTTAGAACTGGACATGGAACAACAGACTGGTTCCAAATAGGAAAAGGAATACGTCAAGGCTGTATATTGTCAACCTGCTTATTTCACTTATATGCAGAGTACATCATGAGAAACTCTGGACTGGAAGACACACAAGCTGGAGTCAAGATTGCCGGGAGAAATATCAATAGCCTCAGATATGTAGATGACACCACCCTTATGGCAGAAAGTGAACAGGAACTCAAAAGCCTTTTGATGAAAGTGAAAGAGGAGAGTGAAAAAGTTGGCTTAAAGCTGAACATTCAGAAAATGAAGGTCATGGCATCTGGTCCCATCACTTCCTGGGAAATAGATGGGGAAACAGTGGAAACAGTGTCAGACTTTATTTTTTGGGTGCTCCAAAATCACTGCAGATGGTGATTTGCAGTCATGAAATTAAAAGACACTCACTCCTTGGAAGAAAAGTTATGAGCAACCTAGATAGCATTTTGAAAAGCAGAGACATTACTTTGCCAACAAAGGTCCATCTAGTCAAGACTATGGTTTTTCCAGTGGTCATGTATGGATGTGAGAGTTGGATTGTGAGGAAAGCTGAGCACTGAAGAATTGATGCTTTTGAACTGTGGTATTGGAGAAGACTCTTGAGAGTCCCTTGGACTGCAAGGAGATCCTACCAGTCCTTTCTAAAGGAGATCAGTCCTGGGTGTTCTTTGGAAGGAATGATGCTAAAGCTGAAACTCCAGTACTTTGGCCCCTACCTCATGCAAGAGTTGACTCATTGGAAAAGACTCTGATGCTGGGAGGGATTGGGGGCAGGAGAAGAAGGGGACAACAGAGGATGAGATGGCTCGATGGCATCACCGACTTGATGGACATGAGTTTGGATAAACTCCGGGGGATGGTGATAGACAGAGAGGCCTGATGTGCTGCGATTCATGGGGTCACAAAGAGTCAGACACGACTGAGCGACTGAAATGAACTGAACTGAACTGAAAAGTCTACCCAGGTTTGATTCCTGGATCCAGAAGATCCCCTGGAGAAGGGCATATCAAGGAAGTCCAGTATTCTTGTCTGGAGAATTCCATGGATAGAGGAGCCTGGCAGGTACAGTCCATGGGTCACAAAGAGTCAGGCACAACTGAGTGATTTTCACTTTCACAAAAAAGTCTGGAAGTATATTTGGAAAACACTAAATTCTTTTCAAAGGATCCATAATACAGCAATGAGGAGAGTGTGCTCTGGGGTCCAATGTACTAATGCGTACCTACATTGAACCCTGGCTCCTTTGCATGGTAACCACCATTAGATGACAGCACTTCTCAGCCTCAGGATTTTCACCAAGAAGGAAATCATAGGAACTCTGCCTTGGGGTGTTGTGAGAGTTGAGTGAGTTTATTCTTTATGGAATCCTCACAGTGCCTATCCCATGAAGAGTTCTCAATACTTAGTAAATCTGTTTTATTTCTTTGCAGTTTGATATAGTCTTAAAAGTTATATCAATTTTATATTACTATATTTCCATTATGTAGATGTTGTTTTAACATAGAATATTTTCAATTACTTAGAATGGGGGAAAAAATCAAGGGCCAGGAAGATATGCTATTTAATCAGACTTCTTAGAATAAATATTGTTTATTCATTCTTTCATTTAATACATATTTATCATATGCTTCCTTCAGGACAGACACTGACCTCAATGCTGGGATGCAGTGTTGATAAAAAGCAAACTTATAGCCCAGTAGAGGAAACATGTATTCAAATACATGTTTGATCAAATCATCAAATAATCAAATCAAATAATCATACTAATAAATACATAATTGTAAAGTGTGACAAAGTCTCTAAAGGCAATCATGCTAATGAATGTGTAAATGCTATTTCAGTTCAGTTCAGTTCAGTCGCTCAGTCGTGCCCAATTCTTTGTGACCCCATAGACTGCAACACACCAGGTTGATGACATCCAACCATCTCATCCTCTGTCGTCTCCTTCTCCTCCCGCCTTTAATCTTTCTCAGCCTCAGGGTCTTTTCAAATGAGTCAGTTCTTTGCATCAGGTGGCTGAGTATTAGAGTTTCAGCTTCAGCATTAGTCCTTCCAAGGAATATTCAGAACTGATTTCCTTTAAGATGGGCTGGTTTGATTTCCTTACAGTCCCAGGGACTCTTAAGAGTCTTCTCCAACACCATAGCTCAAAAGCATCATTTCTTCAGTGCTCAGCTTTGTTTTTATTCCAACTCTCAAATGCTCAGCTCCAAGTGTTCTTTAGGAAATCTGAAAAAATAAAGGACTCTGATTTAGATGAAGGAGAATGGTGATCAGGGCAAGTCTGAATAGGAAAACCATAGGATAAAAAGGAATCATCTACTCAAAACTGGTGGAAGAAATGGGGGAGGTCAGAGCACTCTGGGCAAAGGAACAGAATGTATAGTGGTTTGTGTCAGTTGAATGAAAGCAGGACACCTTCACAGAACAAAGAAGGGCACCTTAGTTGGGACAGGGAAAGTGAGAGGTAGAGGAGTATGAGAGAGTTGGGAAGGTGGCCAGGGAAAGTCACATTGAGTTTTGAATGTCTTGTTATGGGTTTGAGTCTCTGAAGAGCAACAGAATTAAACCACATGGTTCTAAGCAGTAGTGACAACATGATGAGATTTTTCACCATGTGAAATACTTAAAATAGGGAGAGAGGGCCAGAGACAATGTGAGAGAGCTCAAGCAGGATATGTGTATCCAGGTCTTTGGAGAAGAAAAGATCAGATGTGCAAAGAAATGGGGAGAGAATTGGAAGAGGCTGTTGGAGTCATCAGACCACCATCTTCTTCCCAGAGAGAAGGAAGACATTTGAGTGGGGAAGTCTTAGCCCACTGTTCAACACCGTTGGTGGGAAGCTCTTGAGAAGTCTTTTAAGTAAGTCCCATGTCTCCCAGTAATGGGTCCAGCTTGGCATTCCTGTTTGACTCAGTTGCAGGCCAGGAGCAGTTCACAGGAAGCTGGGTCTCACCGTAATTGTGTGATGAATTATTTCAGAGTGCAGCAACTGTGCTGTTTGCTCAAATACACTTAGATCATCTGAGAGACATATTTTTGTGGATATCACATACTGTGTTGACTGTGAAGAAGAAAAGAAATAAATGGATATGATCAAGATTCAAGAATTAAAGTCAACATTCAGTTTATAAGATTTCTAGAACAGTATAAAAGCCAACTTATCCAAAGTGCATTCGTCTTTAAAAAAGCACCTCCCTTCTCCCACATAATCCTGTTCTCTTTTACCATTTTGTTTTGGGATCTGGCATTTAGTAATGTCTGATGGAGTAAATGTTTTACTTGTTTTAATTCTTTATTGTCTGTCTACATTCCTTCCCAACTACATTCTAAATGGAATGTTGATAAAGTGGCTTCCTTGTATTTTATTGCTGTTTTGCCAGTAACTGAAGCAATATGGTCATTCAAGATATATTTGTTGAGTAAATTAATGGGGGGTTGACTTAAGGATGAAAGAAGAGAAACTGTCAAAAAGACTCTCAGTTTTATGATATGTGCAACTGGACAGATGATGGTTCATTCACTGATGAAATACACAGTGGAAGTCTTAAGCAAGTGGGTCAGAAAATAACAATTTCCCCCCAGTACTTGAGTTTGAAATTTCTTTACAATAACCAGAAAGATCATTCACTCTTTCTTAGTAAACCAAATATTACAGTATAAAACTTAATGCAGGTAATAGAAAGTTGCAGTGTATTTAACTAATGCATAATTAGCTAAATCCAGATGTGCAGTCTATTTTATAATAAACTAAAGCACTGAAATGTGAGTTATATTGTAAAATCAACCCATAATGTCTATTAAGAACCCACTAAGAGATGATTGAAATGATCAATATATAAACGTAATGTCTGGAGGAAGCTTAGTCAGTTGTGAAAGCAGAGAAAAGGGAAAAATGTTAGAAATAAAAGTTTTCAATATCATTCAAGTACTGATAAGGAAAACATTGATTCTTTAGAATTGGCTTTCCTTGCAGAACTTTTCTTCTGTGAAGTAGATAAACAAAGTAATGTTAACAAATATTATTAAGTATGCAAATCATCAAACTCCCTGAATTCTGAACCCATGCTTATAAAATTAAACTTAAGAGTTTTTCTTCACAGTTGTCTATCTACCAGGAAACCAGGGTCATGTAATAATGACTTCTCATTATTAATGATTGGGAATTCTGACTTCTTGTAAAAACCTCTTGGGCTCAGTTAATGTGTACCCCTCTCCTTTTTGTAAGGGAGGCATTGAACTAGCTTCTGAGTATCCAAGGCTTAAGGCCAGATCCTGCCTCTGATAAGTCCACTTGTGTAATAAGATGTCACTCTGAGAGGTATTTGAAGTCAACCTACTGGATATTGTTTTCAGGAGCAAAATTTGCACATTGCTATTTGCTCACAAATCCCAGAACAACCAACATGTGGATTCAAGTTCCTCCTAAGCCCAGGCCACAGATTACCTTTACTGATCCCCTATTCGCTTAATTTCTTTAAATTCATACTCACTCTAATTTCAAGAATGTGGAGCTATGCACTTTTATAGTTTTATTTCATGTGGCATGAATAGTTGCCTTCCTTTTTCAACTCTCATTCCTTACACGCATGCCCCATATCCTCCAAAACCTCTAAATGTCCACGTTTTATCACTTTCAACTACAAACACAGATGTCGCCAATTTCACAAACTATTCTAGTCTCTGAGTTAGCTGCTCTCTCCATCTTCTACCATCACCACTTCCCTTAATTCTTAAACTTCCTATCCGGTTCCAGTTCAGAAGTTCAGCTGTGTCTGACTCTTTGCAACCCCATGGACTGCAGCACACCAGGCCTCCCTGTCCATCACCAACTCCAGGAGCTTGCTCAAACTCACGTTCATTGAGTTGGTGATACCATCCAACTACCTCATCCTTTGTCATCTCCTCTCACCCTGCCTTCAATCTTTCCCAGCGTCAGGGTCTTTTCCAATGAGTCAGTTCTTTGTATCCAGAGAAGGCAATGGCACCCCACTCCAGTACCCTTGCCTGGAAAATCCCATGGACGGAGGAGCCTGGTGGGCTGCAGTCCATGGGGTCACTAAAGAGTCAGACATGACTGAGCAACTTCACTTTCACTTTTCACTTTCATGCATTGGAGAAGGAAATGGCAACCCATTCCAGTGTTCTTGCCTGGAGAATCCCAGGGATGGGGGAGCCTGGTGGGCTGTCGTCTATGGAGTCGCACAGAGTCAAACACAACTGAAGAGACTTAGCAGCAGCAACAGCAGTTCTTTGTATCAGGTGGCCGAAGTATTGGAGCTTCAGTTTCAACATCAGTCCTTCCAATGAATATTCAGGACTGATTTCCTTTAGGATTGACTGTTCTGATATCCGTTCAGGCCAAGGGACTCTCAAGTGTCTTCTCCAAACCACAGTTCAAAAGCATTTTTTCTTCACTGTTCAGCTTTCTTTATGGTCCAACTCTCACATCCATACATGACTATTGGAAAAACCATAGTTTTGACTAGTCCGACCTTTGTCCGCAAAGTAATGTCTCTGCTTTTTAATATGCTGTCTATAATTTTCCTATGGCAGCCATTATTTTCCATTTATTATAGCTTATATGCTCTTAAAGAGATGGGAATACCAGACCATCATACTTGTCTCCCAAGATAGCTGTATGTGGATAAAAAAAGGAACAGTTAGAACCAGACATAAAACAACTGACTGGTTGGTTCAAAATTGGGAAAGGAGTACAACAAGGCTGTATATTGTCACCCTGATTATTTATCTTCTATACGGAGTACATCATGGGAAATGCCAGGCTGGATGAATCCCAAGGTGGAATGAAGATTGCTGGGAGAAGTATCAACAACCTCAGATACGCAGAAGATACCACTCTAATAGCAAAAAGTGAAGAGGAAAAAAAAAAAAAAAAAAAAACCTCTTGATGAGAGTGAAAGAAGAGAGTAAAAAGGTGACTTAAAACTCCACATTCAGAAAAGTAAGATCATAGCATCCAGTCTCATCACTTCAAGGGAAGTAGAAGGGGGGAGAATAGAAACAGTGATATATTTTTCCTTGGGTTCCAAAATCACTGTGGACAGTGACTGCAGCCATGAAATCAGAAGAGACTTGCTCCTTGGAAGGAAAGCTATGACAAATCTAGACAGCATATTAAAAAGCAGAGACTTTGCCAACATTAGTCAACAAAGGTTCACGAAGTCAAAGCTATGGTTTTTCCAGTAGTCATGTAGAGATGTGAGAATTTGCCTATGAAGAAGGCTGATTGTTGAAGGGCTGATGCTTTCTAATTGTGGTACTGGAGAAGATGCTTGACAGTCCTTTGGACAGCATGGAGATCAAACCAGTAAATCCTCAATGAATTCAGTCTGAATATTCATTGGAAGATTAGAAGCTGAAGCTCCAATACTTTGGCCACCTGATTCAAAGAAATGACTCATTGGAAAACACCCCGATTCTGGGAAAGATGGAAGGTAAAGGAGAGGAGGGTAGCAGAGGATGAAATGATTAGATAGCATCACCAATTCAATGGACATGAATCTGAGCAAACTCTGGGAGATAGTGAAGAACAAGGGAGCCTGGTGTGCTGCAGTCCAGGGGTTTGCAAAGAATCGGACACGACTTAGCAACTGAACAATAACAACAGCAACATAAGCATATAACAGGGCTCCAACTCTCCTAGAATATACACAGATAGGGAATCTATCTGTTTCCTGTATGTTCTCCTACTGTGTTTTATACTTAGTGATTTATATAGAATAATTGTACACCATGGAACAACAGACTGGTTCCAAATAGGAAAAGGAGTACGTCAAGGCTGTGTATTGTCACCCTGCTTATTTCACTTATATGCAGAGTACATCATGAGAAATGCTGGGCTGGAGGAAGCACAAGCTGGAATGAAGATTGCCAGGAGAATTATCAATAATCTCAAATATGCAGATGACACCACCCTTATGGCAGAAAGTGAAGAGGAACTAAAAAGCCTCTTGATGAAAGTGAAAGAGGAGAGGGAAAAAGTTGACTTAAAGCTCAACATTCAGAAAACTAAGATCATGGCATCCAGTCCCATTACTGCATGGCAGATAGATGGGGAAACAGTGGAAATAGTGGCTGACTTTACTTTTTGGGGCTCCAAAATCACTGCAGATGGTGACTGCAGCCATGAAATTAAAAGACACTTACTCCTCAGAAGAAAAGTTATGACCAACCTAGGTAGCATATTCAAAAGCAGAGACATTACTTTGCCAACAAAGGTCTGTCTAGTCAAGGCTATGGTTTTTTCAGTTTTCCAGATGTGAGAGTTGGACTATAAAGAAAGCTGAGCGCTGAAGAATTGATGCTTTTGAAGTGTAGTGTTGGAGAAGACTCTTGGGAGTCCCTTGGACTGCAAGGAGATCCAACCCATCCATCCTAAAAGTAATCAGTCCTGAATATTCATTGGAAGGACTGATGCTGAAGCTGAAACTCCAATACTTTAGCCACCTGATACGAAAAGCTGACTCATTGGAAAAGATCCTGATGCTAGGAAAGATTGAGGGCAGGAGGAGAAGGCGATGTCAGAGGATAAGATATTTGGATGGCATCATCAACTCAATGGACATGGGTTTGGGTGGACTCCGGGAGTTGGTGATGGACAGGGAGGCCTGGCGTGCAGTGGTTCATGAGGTTGCAAAGAGTTGGACATGACTGAGCGACTGAACTGAACTGAACTGAAGCACTTTTTTACAGCAAAATAAGTTAATGATAGAAATATTCATCCTCTTATTTCTTGGCAGCAATGCATGACTTGTGGGATCTTAGTTCTCCAAACACGGATAGGACCTGTGCCCCCTGAAATGGAAGCACAGAGTCATACCATTACTGGACCACCCAGGAATTCTCAAAATGCTCATCCTTGAATCATTTGAAAAATGCTTTTAAGTGCTACTATATCAACTCAATGCTGTTTGTTATAAGTGTTCATAAGTATAACTAGGTCCTCTACTTAAGAAAACAAAATAAAATTATAGCAATATGTTTATTACAAAGGATACAATTGCAAGGAATATAATCCTCAAAGACCTGTCAATTTGTGCTTATTTCTATTTCTTTTATTATTCCGGCTTAGAAAGAGTTTCCTTTTTTTAATTTTCAACTCAAAGTCTTATTCTTTAGAAGACACATACTAGAATGAAATCCATTTAAATTCTCAGTTGCTATCTAGTTCAAAATCATGCCATTTAAATATACTTAGAATTCCATCTAGCAGACATATTAAGAGGATTATGTCTCCCTCAAAATAAGCTCATCTTCTTCAGGACAGAACCAATAATAAGCAACCATCACATTTGAGCTTACTAAATTTAGAGCCATTTTAGGACCTTTTTTTTTTTTTTTTTTTAAACCAAGATTTACTTTCTGGGAAGAAATTACATATTCCATTTTGTGGGTCTTTTGAGAATTATAGCATTAAGGATATCTCTGCAGACTAATGAAAAGAGAAGACTTTTCTTTCTATTTTTTAAAGAAAACCGTGAAGTACATAAGCCAAACTGTATCACACATGTTTGGTACAATCACACTTGCAATACTAAGTTAAACCTTGACACTGGTACTTTGGTACTCTGATGATGTATTTGGAAAACTTTATTCCCTTCAGTAGACTGACATTTGCCAAGAATGAACAGGTTAGTTATTTGGATATTACTCCATGCTCATCTCTGGCTTAGAGAGACATTGACACAGAGAGTATAAGAGTGTTGGCAGTTCATTTAATGGAACCAACACAGCATTCTATACTGGATAACTGTTTTGAGAAAAAGTGTCCATATCAGTTGAAATCAGGCACAACATACACGTATCCACAAAACACATTCTGGCAGTAAAGTCTGAGATTCTGACCAAATTCAACAGAATATATCAGATGATATATCAAAAAGAGAAAATCAACCCTTGTATATTTTAATAACCTCTAAGAAAAATTAGATATTTTGATACAAATTGACTGTTATATTAATATTTCAAATCAATGACATGCTCCATAGAGGCATGTAAGAGCATTTTATATATTTGATCTCATTTTATGCAGCTGTTGTTATTTAGTCCTACTGTTAAGTGTGAAAACTAGATACTATTGTATAGACCTTGAAACAAGAATATGTACTTAGTGCAAGCCTTTGGGAAACCTCTGTGGCTCTCTGAACCTCTGATTTCCATGCAAAGATTCTTATAAATATTATGTATTTATTTATTAGAGAAGTCATATTGACCTACACTTACATGCTTTCAAGCTATAAGAATATAATATGCCTTAATTTCTGAGATTTTAAAAACTGTACAGAGATGCAAGTTTAATTTTGCTTGTTATGAGACCATTAATGACTGAATTACCTCTCTCCCAAATTCATATGCTGAAACTCCAGCCTGCCAATGTGATTCTATTTAGAGATTTGGAGGCAGAGCCTTTATTAGGTAAATAAGACTAAATAAAGTTCTATGGATGGGGCTCTGATCCGACAATATTTGTGTACTTTAAGGAGAGCTATCACAGGGTTTCCCTCGCAGTCCAGTGCTTGAGAATCTGCCTTCCAGTACTGGGGATGCAGTTCAATCCCTGATCAAAGAACTAAGATCCTACGTGTCTCAGGGCAACTAAGCCCACATGCCACGACAGAGAGCCCACATAGCACAGACAAAGACCCAGCACAGACCAAAAAAAGAGAGAGACACCAGAGTGCCTGTGAAGTGATCAGCTAGAAGTATACTTCTTATATTCATATAGTGACTTTCTATGGAAATATTAAAAATAGTATATAATTACATGAGAAATAGATCACATATTAAACAGAAATACATATTGTTCAGTAAGAAATAAAAGTTAAAAACATATCCACCATGGGTATTTTATTTAATATATTTGTGTATATATTATATATGAAAATGCCAAAGGTACTTATCTTTATTTGCTGAGAATGAGCCATTTTAAATTTCTTCTTTTGGCTTAACTGTATTGTTTTAGATAAATGAAAGTACTGATTATATAATATAAAAAAGCATTTGTTAAAGTTTTTAAATGTTGTCTAAACAAATTTTAAAATATTTCAAGTCAGTACTTCCAGGAAATAAATGGTAACAAGAACAGTATGTAGAGACAGCATATCCCAGATTTTGGAAAACTTTAAATAAATACTATGTTCTAAAGTTGAGCTTCTCAAGTGGTAATGCCAGAACCACATTTAGATTTTTGAGAGTCTCCCTTGGAGAAGGGGAGGAGGAAATGGCAACCCACTCCAGTATGCCTGCCTGGAGAATCCCATGGGCAGAGGAGCCTGGTGGGCTACAGTCCATGGGGTCACAAACAGTCAGACACTATTAAGTGACTAAACAACAACTACCTATGTATGAACATAGTTTATATATGTTGTTTTAACATTTTTAAAAATTTTTCAAACTTCTGACATTTAATTTATAAAAGATATAGACAAAAGTAAAAAGAATGCAACCTTCTCTTAATGACCAAGAAGCTACTAGTATAGTTAATAGCAAGAAACTTAGGCAGTGGATAATCTGATTACAATAAATATCTGATCTTTACCCGGCCTATACTCTCTAATTTATCCCTTTCTAAATTCAGTCATGATAACAGAGAATACTGAATATTTCACCTTAGGTGTGATAGTTTAAGAGCAAAAATTGTCACTATTTTATACCATTTGGTGATGTTTAAATATTCTGACCAAAGCTATGTATGGGTGAGATGCTGGTCAGGAAGCATCATAATCTTTGTTTCAGATATAATTTCAGGAAATTTTTTAAGGCAAGTGTGAAGCGTGTAGTGAAGATCAAGAATGAGATGAAGTATGAATTCATATTTATTGATTGACAGACGCTAGTCCAGGAGAAAGAAATGGCAACCCACTCCACTGTTCTTGGAAATTCTCATGAACAGTCGAGTCTCGAGGGCTACAATCCACAGGATCAGAAACGAGTCAGACACAATGTAGCAACTAAACAAGAGCAATAAATTTAGGCACTGGGAATGTAAAAGGTAATAAGACTATCAAGGGCCATGATCTTATATTCCATGGAGCTTATAGAAAGCTAATAAGACATTAAGTAATTAAGCATTAACAATATAATTATATGTTAAAATGTTAACAAGACAAAATGAAAGAGTGATGTGATAGAGTTCTAGGAGATACCATTTGTGTGGTTAAGGAGGGTTCCTTTAAGGGACAATACCTAAGGGGACCTGAATGACTAGAAGATGTTTTTCACGTAAGCATCAGAGGACAGATACCTAGCCACACAGAATAAGATTGCAAATACAGAGGCAGAAATAAGCTTGGCTTTTATAAAACACAGTACATTTAAAACACGCAGGGGTGGGAGAGAAAGTTAAAGAGAACTGCAGTATGTGTCAGAAGAATCCCACAGCCTCCAGAATGAAAACCACAATCACAGAAAGGTGAAAACTAAATGATCACATCAATCAGAACCCTGTATATCAATGAACCTATGAGACATGCCATGTAGGGCTATCCAAGACAGATGGGTCATGGTGAAGAGTTCTGACAAAATGTGGTCCACTGGAGAAGGGGATTACAAACCACACCAGTATTCTTTCTGTGAGAACGCCATGAACAGGATGAAAAGGCAAAAAGATGATACCAGAAGATGAATCCACCATTTTGGTAGATGTCCATTGTGCTACTGGGGAAAAACAGAGAAATAGCTCCAGAAAGAATGAAGGGGCTGGGCTAAAGCAGAAATGACACTCAGCTGTGTATGAGTCTCTTGGTGAAAGTAAAGTCCAGTGTTGTAAAGAACAATATTGTATAGGAACCTGGAATGTTCCTGTATCAAGATAAATTGGACGTGGTCAAGCAGGAGATGGCAAGAGTGAACAACATTTTAGGAATCAGTAAAATAAAATGAATGAGAACAGGCAAATTTAATTTAAAGGACCCTTATATCTACTACTGTGGGCAAGAATCTCTTAAAAGAAATGGAGTAGAACCTCATAGTCAACAAAGGAGTCCAAATATACAGTACTTGGTTTCAATCTGAAAAACGACAGATTTATCTCAGTTTGTTTCCAAGGCAAACTATTCAATATCGCAGTAATCTTAGTCTATGCCCCAACCACTAAAGAGTCTGAAGTTTAACGTTTCTTTGTAGATCCACAGACCTTCTAGAACTAACACCAAGAAAGATATCCTTTTCATTACAGGGAATTGGAATGCAAAAGGAGGAAGTCAGAGATACCTGGAGTAATAGGCAAATTTGGTCTTGCAGAACAAAATGCTAATAGAATTTTGCCAAGAGAACACACTGGTCATAGCAAAATACCTCCTTCCATTAATATAATATACAACTCTACACATGGACATCGCCAGATGGTCAATACCAAAATCAGCTTGAGTATATATTTTGGAGCCAAAAATGGAGAAGCTCTATACAGTCAATGAAAACAAGACCTGGAGCTGACTGTAGCTCAGATGATGATCTCCTTATTGCAAAATTCAGGCTTGAATCAAAGAAAGTTGGGAAAAACACTAGGCCATTCACTCACTCACTTCAGTCGCTCAGTCGTGTCCGACTCTTTGTGACCCCATGAGTCGCAACACGCCAAGCCTCCCTGTTCATCACCATCTCCCGGAGTTCATTCAGACTCACATCCATCGAGTCCGTGATGCTATCCAGCCATCTCATCCTTGGTCGTCCCCTTCTTCTCATGCCCCCAATCCCTCCCAGCATCAGAGTCCTTTCCAATGAGTCAACTCTTCTCATGTGGTGGCCAAAGTACTGGAGTTTCAGCTTTAGCATCATTCCTTCCAAAGAAATCCCAGGGCTGATCTCCTTCAGAATGGACTGGTTGGATCTCTTTGCAGTCCAAGGGACTCTCAAGAGTCTTCTCCAACACCACAGTTCAAAAGCATCAATTCTTCGGTGCTCAGCCTTCTTCACAGTCCAACTCTCACATCCATACATGACCACAGGAAAAACCATAGCCTTGACTAGACGGACTTTAGTCAGCAAAGTAGTGTCTCTGCTTTTGAATATACTATCTAGGTTGGTCATAACTTTTCTTCCAAGGAGTAAGCGTCTTTTAATTTCATGGCTGCAATCACCATCTGCAATGATTTTGGAGCCCCAAAAAATAAAGTCTGACACTGTTTCCACTATTTCCCCAGTGGGAAAATTTTCTGATGGGACCAGATGCCATGATCTTCGTTTTCTGAACGTTGAGCTTTGAGCCAACTTTTTCCCTCTCCTCTTTCACTTTCATCAAGAGGCTCTTTAGTTCCTCTTCACTTTCTGCCATAAGGGTGGTGTCATCTGCATATCTGAGGTTATTGATATTTCTCCCGGCAATCTTGATTCCAGCTTGTGCTTCTTCCAGTCCAGCATTTCTCATGATGTACCCTGCATATAAGTTAAATAAGCAGGGTGACAATTATACAGCCTTGACGTACTCCTTTTCCTATTTGGAACCAGTCTGTTGTTCCATGTCCAGTTCTAACTGTTGCTTTCTGACCTGCATATAGGTTTCTCAAGAGGCAGGCAGATCTTTTATAATGAGCATCTAATGAGACAGTAGCCAGGTTTGTAATAGTCAGAGTGAAAATTTACAGACAAGCAAGGATAGAAAATCAGAATAATTCATGGAATACAGAAATAAATGTGACTACATGCTTCCCTTGATACAGATGCATGTATAATTTTTAAGATGACCTTCTAGGATGGAACTAACAATAAAGAATCTGCCTGCCAATTCAGGAGACACAAGAGATGTAGATTTGATCCCCAGATCAGGAAGATCCCCTGCTGTAGGAAATGGCAACCCACTCCATTTTCTTGTCTGGAAAATTCTGTGGACAGAGGAGCCTGGTAGGCTGTAGTCCATGGGGTCACAGAAGGTTGCACTTGACTGAGTGGCCAAGCGCAGGATAATTTTTAAGGTAATGTTTATGCACATGTGTTAGCCTACATACCTAGATTTCCTTTTCTATCAGCTGAAAGAATTAAGAAGCAATAATACTCTGGTGTCAATGATACACCTACTTCATAGATCTTTATTTCTTTATCAGTAGTCTCTAAGCATAGAACCAAGAGTCATTAGAGAAGTGGCTGATTCTAGGACTGAGGCAGAGTATATAAAAGATAAACCTAGAGAATCTTATAGGGTTAGATAATAAGGAATTTAATAATAATAACAATAACAGCAACAGCAAAAGGTATACATCAAATAGAGAAGCCAAGTGAAAGAGCGATGCAAGGTACAAGATGGAACAATTTTAGAAGTAATATAAATGGATTATAATTAAAATTATAAAATAATTATCTATCAGTCCGTACATATGTCAAGGCCAGGAGTACTTCAAAGCTGTATATTTTCACCCTGCTTATTTAACTTATGTGCAGAGTACATCATGAGGAATTTGGGGCTGGATGAAGCACAAGCTGGAATCAAGATTTGTGGGAGAAATATCAATAACCTCAGATATGCAGATGACACCACCCTTATGGCAGAAAGCAAAGAAGAACTAAAGAACCTCTTGATGAAAGTGAAAGAGGAGAGTAAAAAAGTTGGCTTAAAACTCAACACTCAGAAAAACAAGAATCATGGCATCTGGTCCCATCACTTCATGGCAAATAGATGGGGAAACAATGGAAACAGTGACTGACTTTACTTTTGGGGGCTCCAAAATCACTGCAGATTAAATTAAGACACTCCTTGGAAGAAACGTTATGACCAACCTAGACAGCATATTAAAAAGTAGAGACATTACTTTGCCAACAAAGGTCCATCTAGTCAAGGCTATGGTTTTTCCAGTAGTCATGTATGGATGAGTTGGACTGTAAACAAAGCTGATGCTTTTGAACTGTGGTGTTGGAGAAGACTCTTGAGAGTCCCTTGGACTGCAAGGAGATCCAACCAGTCCATCCTAAAGAACATCAGTCCTGAATCTTATGCTGAAGCTGAAACTCCAATCCTTTGGCCAGCTGACGTGAAGAATTGACTCATTGGAAAAGACCCTGATGCTGGGAAAGACTGAAGGCAGGAGGCAAAGGGGATAACAGAGGATGAGATGGTTGGATGGTATCATCAGCTCAATGGACATGAGTTTGCTCTGGTCATTGATGATGGACAGGGAAGTGTGGCGTGCTGCAGTCCATGGGATCACACAGAGTTGGACATGACTGAGTGACTGAATTAAACTGAACTGATCAGCCCATACTGACATAGGCAAATGATCATATAAGCAAATGAGGAGGAGAGAAAACAGAAACATCCAGGGCAGAAGAATTCCAAACATGTTATATAGACATTAATACTTGCTCAAGGAGATGCAGCATTACTCCTAGTCCTTAAGTGTGATCTGGGCAGTGACTTACTTCCCTGCTCAACATGAAAGAAAGAGAAAAAGCATAACATTCAGTAGAGAAACCTGATAAATACTATCTCACCTAGGTGACCAATTTTAATATCAAACTAGTCATGTTTATACTATGTATTCTTGGTGTGATGTGATGAAAATGGCATTTTACCTCTGTGGTCTTCTAAACATTATGATCTCATTTCAGTCATGAGATAAACATTAGACAAACCCCAATTGAGCTGCATTCTACAAAGTGCATACCTGATACTCTTCAAAGTTGTCAAGGTCATCAAAAAAAAAAAAAGCAAGATCTAAGAAATTCACACCAAAGAGATGTCTAAGGAGATATCATAACTGCTAGAATTTGAATGTTTGTGTCTGTCCTTTCCCCAGTTTGAAATCGTGATCCCTAAACGTGGCCAAAGAGTATGGGGTTGCAAAGAGTTGGACACGACTGAGTGACTGAACTGAACTGAATCTCATTTATGAAGGCCCCACCTCAGGCTTAAACACTTCCCAAGTTTCCCACCTACTAATACGTCTTTTAATCAACATCAATCAACATCTGCAGTAATTTTGGAGCCCCCCAAAATAAAGTCTGACACTGTTTCCACTGTTTCCCCATCTTTTTCCCATGAAGTGATGGGACCGAATGCCATGATCTTCATTTTCTGAATATGCTTTGTAAAAAGGAGCTCCCTAGCCGCTATAGTCACAAGGTGCCAGCTATGAACCAGGAAGAGGATCTTCACCAGAACGTGATGATACTGAGCCTTGATCGTAGTCTTCTCAGCCTCTAGAATTGTAAGCAATAAACTTCTGTTTCTCATAATCTACCCAGTAGTGATATTTCATTATAGAATTCCAAATGCATCAAGGCAGTAACTAAATGTGATGTGATACTGTGTAAGAGACCCTGAAACATAAAAAAGAAATTAGGTAAAAACTATGGGAATCTTAATAAATTTTTGTTCATAACACTGGCTTATTAATTGTGACAAATATACCATAGCAATGTAAGATGTTGATAATAAAGGAAATTTGGGATGGGTACATGCCACTCTACAATATCTTTTTAAACAGAGTATATGTAAATTATCCTCTTAAATCTCTGTACATATTAAATTATTCTGAATTCTAAAGTTAATTTACAACACATACAAAAGACCTTTCTTGAAGTTTATTTGGACCAACATGTAGGATCTTATAAAAGTTTATATGAATCTGAGATATATGTTTCTGTCTGTTTTCCTCTGCCCATTCAAAAAGCAATCCTTTATGTCCATTTTGAACTATGACGTGATTGAGATAATATTTATCCAATATTCTCCCTCCTGCTTTTTTGTTAGATATTGTTCTCTAATTTATTTACTATGTTTTTTGTTTTGTTTTTTTTTTTTTTTTTTTTTTGCACTTTCTAAGATAGTCTTTTCCAATTTTTTTCTGTGGACAATCTTTTAAAAGTCACAACAAACTCTTTGTAAAATTATAGATTTGTAGGTCCTAACCAAGCCACTGCAGATGGTGACTGCAGCCATGAAATTAAAAGACACTTACTCCTTGGAAGAAAAGTTATGACCAACCTAGATAGCATATTCAAAAGCAGAGATATTACTTTGCCAACTAAGGTCCGTCTAGTTAAGGCTATGGTTTTTCCAATAGTCATGTATGGATGTGAGAGTTGGACTGTGAAGAAGGTTGAGCGCCGAAAGAATTGATGCTTTTGAACTGTGGTGTTGGAGAAGACTCTTGAGAGTCCCTTGGACTGCAAGGAGATCCAACCAGTCCATTCTGAAGGAGATCAGCCCTGGGATTTCTTTGGAAGGAATGATGCTAAAGCTGAAACTCCAGTACTTTGGCCACCTCATGAGAAGTGTAGACTCATTGGAAAAGACTCTGATGCTGGGAGGTTTTGGGGGCAGGAGGAGAAGGGGACAACAGAGGATGAGATGGCTGGATGGCATCACTGACTCAATGGACGTGAATCTGAGTGAACTCCAGGAGTTGGTGATGGACCGAGAGGCCTGGCGTGCTGCGATTTATGGGGTTGCAAAGAGTCGGACATGACTGAGCGACTGAACTGAACTGAACCAAGCCATTTAATCTGGTAGCTTGGAGTCAGGCTCAAAAATCTGAACTTTTACAGACATTTAGGAAAAGATTATGCATTCCAAATTTGAGAAACAGAAGTCGAAGATGTCTAGTGGGAGAGTCCTCATTTATTCTTGGTTTCCTCCTTACATTTTTCTAACAATTTTATTTATTGTATATGAAATTATCTTTCTTTGTACAGAAAAAAATTGTTGGAGTCCAATTATCCCATTGCATTTTCAAATAACTGTCTTAATTAAATAATTCTAAAACTCTGTTGGTGCTATAGATTTTAATAAAATGCTAATATTTGGAGATGTTAGCATAGTTTACAAATCTCTGATACTTTTAAATTTCAGTTAAGTTCAGTTGCTCAGTCATGTCTGATTCTTTGTGACCCCATGGACTGCAGCATGCCAGGCTTCCCTGTTCCTCACCAGCTCCTGGAGTTTACTCAGACTTATGTCCATTAAGTCGGTGATGCCATCCAACTATCTCACACTCTTTCGTCCCCTTCTCCTCCTGCCTTCAATCTTTCCCAGAATCAAGGTCGTTTCCAATGAGTCAGTTCTTTGTATCAGGTGGCCAAAGTATCAGAACTTCAGCTTCAGCATCAGTCCTTCCAATGAATATTCAGGACTGATTTCTTTTAGGATGGACTGGTTGGATCTCCTTGCAGTCCAAGGGACTCTCAAGAGTCTTCTCCAACACCACAGTTCAAAACCACTAATTTTTAGGTGCTCAGCTTTCTTTATAGTCCAACTCTCACATCCATACATGATCACTGGAAAAGCCATAGCCTTGACTAGATGGACCTTGGTTGTCAAAGTAATGTCTCTGCTTTTGAATATGCTATCTAGGTTGGTCATAACTTTTCTTCCAAGGAGTAAGTGCCTTTTAATTTCATGGCTGCAATCACCATCTGCAGTGATTTTGGAGCCCCAAAAAATAAAGTCTCTGTTTCTATTTTTTCCCCATCTATTTGCCATGAAGTGATGGGACCAGAGGCCATGATCTTTGTTTTTTGAATGTTGAGTTTTAAGGCAACTTTTTCACTCTCCTCTTTCACCTTCATCAAGAGGCTCTTTAGTTCTTCTTTGCTTTCTTCCATAAGCTTGGTGTCATCTGCCTATCTGAATTTTTTGATATTTCTCCAGCTTGTTCTTCTTCCAGCCCAGCGTTTCTCATGATGTACTCTGCATATAAGTTAAATAAGCAGGGTGACAATATACAGCCTTGACGTACTTCTTTTCCTATTTGGAACTGGTCAGTTGTTCCATGTCCAGTTCTAACTGTTGCTTCCTGACCTGCATACAGATTTCTTAAGAGGTAGGTCAGGTGGTCCTGTATTCCCATCTCTTCAAGAATTTTCCACAGATTTTGTGATCCACAAAGTCAAAAGCTTTGGCATAGTCAATAAATTAAAGTAGATCCTCAAATTTTAATTATTTATCTGGTATTTACAATATTTTTTTCTGTTTTAATAGAGATTTACTCAGTCATTGATCCACTTTCTAAATTCCTAGCATTTTAATCACACTATGGTATTTACTGTAGTCTTCTGACCATGTCCTCGTAATAATATACTAACATTTTAAATTTAAAATATCTAAAATTGACTCATTCTTTTTCTTTTTCAACTCTGCTCCTTTTTTGAAACTTGTATTTCAGTTGATGGGAACATTGGTCTCTTAACCTGAAATCTTGAAAGTTTCTTTAGGTTATTGCTTTTCCATGTCTTATGTATCAGGCTCAGACAAAAATATAAACACAATTTTCTTTCCCTTCTATTCCTGTGCTCAGCTCTATTGTAAGTCAAGTACTTATTTTAGTTAGCTGTGGCTGTCAAAATAATGTACCAAAGACTGAATGACTTAGCAGCAGAATATTTATTTCTCACAATTCTGGAGGCTAAAAGCTCAAGACCAAGATATGACACTGTTGGTTTCTTCTGAGACCACCCTCCATGGCTAATAGAACACTTTTACTTGGGTCCCCACACCATCTTCTCTCTGTACCTGCCCGTGTTCTAATCTTCTCTTCTTACAGGACACCAGTAATAGTGGATTAAAGTCCCCACACAACCTCATTTTAACCAAATTACCTCCTAATATCTCATCTCCAAATAGTCACATTTTGAAGTTCTAAGGGTTAAGATTCAATACGTGAACTTCAAAGACATAATTCAACATCACATTTGCAGGAAACAGTGAATGTCTATGCATATGGAGGGGGGGTAAAATTATGTGAGTGTTGTTCTTGTTAAGTAGATCGGAAATCTATTGCAATAAGGGAGTAAGGCATGGTCTTTTGTAAAAAGTCACATGGAAGAAACTGTTATTGTCAGTGTCATTGAGGTAAGTGTAGATATCATAGTCCAAGGGAATCTCAAGAGTCTTCTCCAACACCACAGTTCAAAAGCATCAATTCTTCAGCACTCAGCTTTCTTCACAGTCCAACTCTCACATCCATACATGACTACTGGAAAAACCATGGTTTTAACTAGACAGACCTTGTTGGCAAAGTAATATTTCTGCTTTTTAATATTCTGTCTAGGTTGGTCATAGTTTTTCTTCCAAGGGGCAAGTGTCTTAATTTCATGGCTGCAGTCACCAACTGCAGTGATTTTGGAGCCCAAGAAATTAAAGTCTCTCACTGTTTCCATTGATTCCCCATCTATTTGCCATGAAGTTATGGAATTGGATCCATGATCTTCTTAGAATGCTGAGTTGCAGTCAGCTTTTTACTCTCCTTCCTTTCATCAAGAGGTTCCTTAGTTCTTCGCTTTCTTCAATAAGGGTGGTGTCATCTGCATATGTGAGGTTATTGATATTTCTCCCAGCAATCTTCATTCCAGCTTGAGCTTCATCCAGCCTGGCATTTCTCATGAGGTACTCTGCATATAAGTTAAAAAGCAGGGTGACAATATACAGCCTTGACGTACTCCCTTCCCAATTTGGAACCAGTCCGTTGTTTCATGTCCGGTTCTAACTGTTGCATCTTGACCTGCATACAGGTTTCTCAGTAGGCAGGTAAGGTGGTCTGATATTCCCATCTTTTTAAGAATTTCCCGCAATTGGTTGTGATCCACACAGTCAAAGGCTTTGGCATAGTCAATAAAGCAGAAGTAGCAGTTTTTCTGGAACACTCTTGCTTTTTCTGTGATACAATGGATATTGGCAATTTGATCTCTGGTTTCTCTGGCTTTTCTAAATTCAGCTTGAATATCTGGAAGTTCTTTGTTCACATACTGCTATAACCTGGCTTGGATAATTTTGAGCATGAGTGATGAGTGCAATGGTACGGCTATTTGAACATTCTTTGGCATTGCCTTTCTTTGGGGTTGGAATGAAAACTGACATTTTCCAGTCCTTTGGCCACTGCTGAGTTTTGCAAAATTGCTGGCATATTGAATGCAGCACTTTAACAGCCTCATCTTTTAGGACTTGAAATAGCTTAACTGGAATTCCATCACCACCCTTAGTTTTATTCTTAATGATGTTTCCTAAGGCCCACTTGACTTCAGACGCTAGGATGTCTGGCTGTACGTAATAACCGTACACAGAGTCACAAACATTTATAAGTTTCTGACATGACTTCTCCAAGAACTTTTGTGATCAACAGTCTCCCCTTCTTCCTGTGCCTATATTATGTGTTCCCCATTGATAGGAGCCCAGCAGGGCTTACTGATACCCCACTCTTTAGGTTTGCCTTGACCATTTGGCTCTAACCTGGGAAACTGTAATGCTCTCCACCTATAGACCCTAATGAAGCCATGAACCCCAGGTCCTATAACTCTGTCTGCATCCTACCTTAACTCCCTGTGCAGAACCCCCAAGGCATGGCATGTACTTCTTTCAGGACTTGTGAGTAATAAACTTCTTTATTTCCATATCTCTTGTGGTCTATTGTTGACTGCAGCTTACCATCTGTCTCTTTGTGCTCCACGTTACAGGTTTTAATTTGATACTCTCATAATGTATCATAAATATATTAAAGATAAGTTATGTTATAGATAATTAAAAACAAATAGAAATACATAGCATTATAAATACTCTTATTATTGTTTATCATGTTAGCTCTAAAAAACATCCTATAATATTCTTAAGTATAGGAGCTACTTCTTAACTATTTGTATAGTTTTCCACCCTATAAGAACCTCGTAGCCTCTGCCTATGGCACATACTACTCTGTGAGGCATGGACTGCTTAATTTTTCTTTATATATTTAAAATGATTATTTATTATATCAAGCTAGATAAGCTGTGAGCATTTGGAATAATCTCTTTGTAGAGAAGGAAGTCACTGGATACTTTCAGGTTTAGATTATTTAAAAAATCTAATCAACTTGTAAAACTTAATTCTACAGATGCCACTAATATTTGCATTACGTGACGTCTTAATGGAAATTCCTTCACTTTTTGTCCTTCGAGTTCATTCTCCTTATTGTTAGCATTTCCTAATGCTTCCTTTTTAGCAGTATTTTATGCGGCTGTCTTGGCACCTGATCAGAAGAGGAAGGCATAAAATTCATACAATTCTCTAACCTTGTTCTCATTCCAGAGATAGATCTCCCCATAAGGACCAATTTCTGAGAATTCAGACACCTGCCTTCTTGAAGTTAACTCAGGAGGAGAGGCCTAATCATCTCTCAGTGTTCACATACAAGTGGAATATGATTTTATACTTTTAAAATGACATTAGTATTCATACTCAGAGTTGAATCTTTAAACAATATTCTGAAGAAACCAAGACTCTGAGCAGAATATGCAGTAGAATCCTGGAACTGAAGAAAATGGAAACACTGCCTCTCTAGTAGAGATTAGAACCTCAATGTCATTCCTACTTTGGGATCAAATAAGCCAGGAATTACACAGGTTTATATCAAACACCTTTGCAAAATACAAGGCTACATAAATTTAACCCCATAAGACCCTGATGCTGGGAAAGATTGAAGGCAAGAGGAGAAGGGGGTGACAGAGGATGAGATGGTTGGATGGCATCCCTGAATCAATGGACGTGAGTTTAAGCAAACTCCAGGAGATGGTGGAGGACAGGGAAGCCTACAGTACATTGGGTCGCAAAGAGTCGGTCACAACTGAGAATCTGAACTACAACAGAACAACAAGCATTTACTGAATGGCCAGTATGGGTGAGGCACTGTGAATTGCACAATGAATGTCAGGAATTAATACGTATGCATCCTCAGTCATTTCAGTCGTGTCTTTGAGACCCCAAGGACTGTATCCCGCCAGGCTCCTCTGTCCATGAGATTCTCCAGGCAAGAATACTGGAGTGGGTTGTCATGCCCTCCTCCAGGGGATCTTCCAGGGATTGAACCTGAGTCTCTTATGTCTCCTGCTTTACCAGGCAGGTTCTTTACCACTAGTGCCTCCTGGAAAACCCACAATTATTAAAAAGTAATTACTTTTGAAGATTATTTCATTTTGTGTTAATGACAATATCTATAAATACAAGTCTGAAATCCTTTTAGCTGGTTCAAAATAAGTTATACATCAAGACACTAAAATAAATTGCCAGCTTTTTGTTATATGTGAAAGAGAGGATGAATAGCCCATGGTTTTTACACTCAGCAAATAATTATCGTGCATTTGAATATATCTTTATTTCTCTTCTAAAAGTACTACTATAATCAGACTTAAATTTCTTAACCTTCTTAAACAAAGCCCCAAATCCTGATATTGTTCTCTTTGCCGTACTTCCCAGTTTTCCTATTTATAATGTTCAACTTTCTTGGCCACTCTCAGAGGTAGTGGATTAGTATGAATTTGCCTTTTACAGTTGGATTACTGGGGTTCATACAAGAACAAAGTCAGTGTCCTTTGCATTGACAGCACTTCAACATTTTTGCCTTTTTGTGTGAGGTTGTAAAAATAAGGAAGGGTCTGAGAGAATTACATTCTTAGCCTTTGAGCTCCATGGTAGATGCATCATTGGCCTACCCAGGGTTATCAGGGATATTCTCAGCTCTCTGTCAGGAAACTAAAATGCAAACTTTAAGGGAAATTGATTGCTTTCTATTTGACATGAGTCCATTTTCTTTCTGCTTTCTGTCCCTTGGACTAATGTATTTCCTGTCATGCTTACCATAATAGACTATTTTGTTGAAAGTGTCTAAATTTCTTTTGATCTCTTTGGGTAAACGGCACTGAATAAGAATATTACTATAATAATTAGCACCATCTTCACCATATTGTAATTATACAAAGGATCAAATAATAAGAAACTAGCCCTTTTAAGTGAAATGCATGTAAGTCCACTCAAATTCTTTGTGAAGACATTCAGGTACTGAACCAGATTTCCTCAAGAAGAGTCACTTTCAATTATAGGCATGAATATATTGATTCATCAGCTCAAAAAAAGCTGCCAGATAGGTTAACCGGTAAATGACATTTCCTTCCTTGGGATATAAAAATAAGCCTCTCATGAAAAAACCTTCTCAAACCTTCCTATAGATTTCCTTGCCATTTTGTAGCTGTTTCATCATCTTATTGTGAATGTGATTGACCTACACGCTGTACGACCATGGAAGACTCATGCTTTGCTGTGATGGCCTTCACATTACTAGACTCAGAATTCTAACTTGAAAATTCCACACTTGAAGTTTATGCTCTGCAAGGACATAATTCATAAGCATTATTCCTGAGATACAGACGACATTTCATTTCCAGGCTCTTTCCTTGAACTGATTTTAGGAAAACACAGCCTTTAGGATAAGAATCTGACTACTAATGTACTTGAAGTTCTACCAAGTAAAACCCTCTTCTTTGATGTATCACATTAAGTAATAAACGTGAAAAATAAACTATAACTTTATATATTTGTAATTAGTAATTCTGAAACTGTTCTCTCAACCCACTTATTAGTTGATTTCATTTTTAATCTATCCATGACCAAGGCAATATGTTTATTTAATCTGTACACTATTAAAAAGCTAGGAAGTAATCACTTGATAAATTACTCTGTTTCTTATACTGTATTGGACAGTGGCCCCAGTTCTTAAGCCCTGACTGTATAAAGCTAATTTTTCATTCTTAAAATCTGCTCTCTAATTTCCTATTCAGCTCCTGAGCTATTTAATAGGGATGTTTTTCTACCTTTTCAACTCCTTGTCATAGGGTACTGATGTTTTCTCATTTTGCCACCAGATTCTTTCTCCTGTGTATTATGCGATTTTTTAATTAGACTTACATGAGAGGTTTGTCATTTTGGACAGAATGGAAGAGAGAGAAAGAAAAACAATAAAAAGTAATTTTCCTTCTCTTTAAGCCTTTTGTATATCTTAAAAGTCACTTATACTTTTAAATCTGATCCTGCAAAAGCAGTGATAATCTACTGCATACTTTATAAAGTCTAACACAATATTTTAGAACCAGCTCCAGAAACTTCCGTAGTTGTATGTATATCCGTTTTTATGCAAAGTTTAATGTTTTCAGAGTAGCAAAGATTTTAACCTCCAGGTTTAAAAAGTTAAAAGTAGGCACAACTATCCTTGCAATAAGAACTATTTAATGCTATCATACATACACTAATACTTTATCAATAATGGAACCATCAAAGACCTTAGAAATGAATGCAACAGCTTAAATAGGAAAAAAAAAATAATTAGCAATGATTCCAATTCAAAAGAAATTTAAAAATCCTATAACAGATGCTTTTAAAGTAAGATACAGTGTTGGTAAGTCAGTAGTTAAGAGATGCTATTCCAGGAGCTGGGAGGTGTTCCTGACATGCCGTGTATGGCATGTTACTAAGATGTGCTGGTATCAGGACCCCTTCTATTTGCAGAGAAACAAGGAGACATCTCAGTGTCTGTCCCAATTTTCTGATTTTATGGGTGAGGAAAACAAGAATTCTTAATTCGAGTCTTTAATTAATAATTAATTAAATAATTATTTAGAATTATTTGTATATTTATCAGAACACAACTTGTTCTGATAAACTCAGACTTTATTAAAGTGCCCTCTTCCCAGTGGATAATGTTGGCCCTCATCACTTAAGACATTTCTCAAATGTGTCTGATCATAGACTCACTTCATTCACTTGTAAATACCATTCTTATTTTCCATTATTATATATAATCAAATAACAATTAATAATTAAATAATTAATTCAAGACAATTCAAGTCTCAATACTTAATTCAAGTTAAGTATCTTAGGAAACATGTTGTCAGTCAATGGCAAAGAATAGAGGTGGTAAGAGGGTAGAGAGAAACTGTCTTCTTTCTTCTCACCTAAATTTGTTAGGCATTGTACCAAGTACTATACATGTTTCATTTTATTTAATTTTTACGACTCTAAGAGGTAGAATTTTAATTTTGATCTTACAGATAAGAAAAGTCTACAAATAGGGTCAGCAACATAATCTGTGGGCCCCAGCACAAAATAAAAATGATGGACTCAAAGTTCAAAAAGGAAAAAAAAAAAAAAAGTTTTTCTTTCTCCTGCAGTTTCTCTGTTATCCAGTCATGGTGTTGTTGTTGTTGTTGTTTTTGCTATTGAGGGTCACCCTACCCTGGGGACAGGGAGTAATGTTCCTTTTCATTTGTTTAACTTCTGACTTACCTCTCTAGAATGTAAGTTCCCAGAGATCACCGACCAAGTTAACTTAAAGGGGATATTTGATTTTTTAATAAACAGATTCAGAGTGATTAAATTTGTCAGTGATTGATGGCTAGAGAAATCTACTTGCTGTGCAGGAGACACAGGTTCAATCCCTAGGTCAGGAAGATCCCCAGATGAGGAAATGGCAACCCACTCCAGTATTCTTGCCCAGAGAATCCCATGGAAAGAGGAGCAGAGCAGACTACAGTCCAAAGAGTCACAAAGCTGGACAAGGCAGAGCAATCACGCATGTACACATCATATTCTGATAAACTCAGACTTCATTAAAGTGCCCTCTCCCCAGTGGATGCTGGTCCTCATCGCTTAAGACAGTTTCTCAAACGTGTCTGATCATAGACTCACTTGATTCACTTGTAAATACTACTCTTGTTTTCCATCCCCCAACTCCAGGAGATTTTCAGCAAAGTGGTCAATCAGAAGATCGTTTCCAATGGAAGTCCTGTCATACTCTTCCCTGCTAAGGCAAGCCAGTCGCTTCTTATTTTATGTAAAACAAAACTTCCCTTGTTCTGGCAAGTTGTTCATTGTTGTTCAGTTCCTAAGTTATGCCTGACTCTTTGTGATCCCATGGTCTGCAGCACATCAGGCTTCTCTGTCCTTCACTATCTCCCTGAATTTGCTTAAACTCATGTCCACTGAGTCAGTGATGCCATCCAACCATCTCATTCTCTGTCACCCCTTTTCCTCCTGCCCTTAATCTTTCCCAGCATCAAGGTCTTTTCCAATGAATCCAAACTTCTCATCAGGTGGAAAATTTTGGAGCTTCAGCCTCAGCATTAGTCCTTCCAATGAATATTCAAGGTTGATTTCCTTTGGGATTAATTGGTTTGCTCTCCTTGCTGTTCAAGTGACTCTCAAGAGTCTACACCTGCACCACAATTCAGAAGCATGAATTCTTCAGTGCTCAGCCTTCTTTATGGTGCAGCTCTCACAACCATACATGATGAGAGGAAAAACAATAGCTTTGACTATACGGACGGTTGTTGGCAAAATGGTACCTCTGCTTTTTAACACACTCTCTAGGTTTCTCTTAGCTTTTATTCCAAGGAGCAGGCATCTTTTAATTTCATGGCTGCAGTGTATTTGGAGCACAGGAAAAGAAAAACTGCCACTGTTTCCACTTTTTCCCATCTATGTGCCTTAAAGTGATGGGATTGGATGCCACGCTCTTAGTTTACTGAATTGAGTTTTAAGCCAACTTGTTCACTCTCCACTTTCCTTTTAACCTACAGCCTCTTTAGTTCCTCTTCGGTTTCTGCCATTAGAGTGGTATCATCTTCATGTCTGAGGTTGTTGATATTTCTCCCAAGAATCTTGATTCCACCTTGTGCCTCATCCAGCCCAGCCTTTGGCATGATGTACTCTGCATAAAAGTTAAATAAGCATGGTGATGATATACAATCTTGACACACTCCTTTCCCAATTTGAAGCCAGTCCATTGCTCCAAGTTCAGTGCTAACTGTTGCTTCTTTACCTGCATACAGGTTTCTCAGGAGGCAGGCAAAGTGGTCTGGTATTCCCATCTCTTTAAGAATTTTCCACAGTTTTTTGTGATCTGCATAGTCAAAGGCTTTAGCATAGGCAATGAAGCAGAAGAGGAGGACATCTGACCTGTCTCTTGAGAAACCTGTATGCAGGTCGGGAAACAACAGTTAGAACTGGACATGGAACAACATGGTTCCAAATAGGGAAAGGAGTATGTCAGGGCTGTATATTGTCACCCTGCTTATTTAACTTACATGCAGAGTACATCATGAGAAACGCTAGACTGGATGAAGCACAAACTGGAATCAGATTGCTGGGAGAAATATCAATAACTTCAGATATGCAGATGACACCACCTTTATGCCAGAACGTGAAGAGGAACTAAAAAGCCTCTTGATGAAAGTGAAAGAGGAGCAGGAAAAAGTTGGCTTAAAACTCAACATTCAGAAAACTGAGATCATGGCATCCGGTCCCAACACTTCATGGCAAATAGATTGTAAAACAGTGGAAACAGAGCAGACTTTATTTTGGGGGGGGCGGTGCTCCAAAATCACTGCAGATGGTGACTGCAGCCATGAAATTAAAAGACACTTACTCTTTTGAAGAAAAGTTATCACCAATCTAGACAACATATTAAAAAGCAGAGACATTTCTTTGCCAACAAAGGTCCGTTTAGTCAAGGCTATGGTTTTTCCAGTGGTCATGTGTGGATGTGAGAGTTGAACTATAAAGAAAGCTGAACGCCAAAGAATTGATGCTTTTGAACTCTGGTGTTGGAGAAGTTTCTTGAGAGTTCCTTGGACTGCAAGGAGATCTAACCAGTCCATCCTAAAGGACATCAGTCCTGAATATTCATTGGAAGGACTGATGCTGAAGCTGAAACTCCAATATTTGGCCACCTGATGCGAAGAGCTGACTCATTTGAAAAGACCCTGATGCTGAGAAAGATTGAAAGTGGGAGGAGAAGGGGACGACAGAGGATTAGATGGTTGGATGGCATTACCAACTCAATGGACATGAGTTTGAGTCAACTCCAGGTGTTGGTGATGGACAGGGAAGCCTGGCATGCTGCAGTCCATGGGGTCACAAAGAGTCAGACATAACTGCATGACTAAACTGTACTGAACTGAATAGTGATTCTTTTAATTTGCCTTTTCCTAATGACAAACGGAGAAGGCAGTGGCAGCCCACTCCATACTCTTGCCTGGAAAATCCCATGGACGGAGGAGCCTGGTAGGCTGCAGTCCATGGGGTCACTAAGAGTTGGACACGACTGAGCGACTTCACTTTCACTTTTCACTTGCATGCATTGGAGAAGGAAATGGCAACTCACTCCAGTGTTCTTTCCTCGAGAATCCCAGGGACAGGGGAGCCTTGTGTGCTGCCGTCTATGGGGTCACACAGAGTTGGACACGACTGAAGGGACTTAGCAACAGCAGCAATGACAAACAATGATAAGCTTCTAGTATGCTGTTTGCCATATTGTAGCTATATGGTATGGTAAGATATTTGTTCAAAACTTTTGCCCATTTTTAATTTGTCTTTTTCTTTGATCTTGAATTGTACATGTTATTTGTCTATTTTGGATGGAAGTTCATTCTCAGATTCTTTTTCAAGTGTTTTCTCTTAGTCTGTGACTTGTCGTTTATTCTTTTAACAGCATCTTCTTCTGAATAGAAATTTTAATTTTAATAATGTCCCACTTATCTATTTTTCTTTGAAGAATACTTCTTTTGGTATTATATTAATATTCTATAACTAAACTTTAAACTCAGGATTTACACAGGTTTTGGAAAATGTTCTCTTCAGATGTTTTGTAGTTTTTCCTTTTACACTTGAGTCTATAATCCATTTTGAGTCAATATTTGTGTACCATGTAAGGGCTGTGCCTAGGTTCATTTTAAACAGTGGCTGTAAATGGCATATGAAATAAAACTTAAATGATCAACAAAGTGATTCCTAATGGAAATTTTAAAAGGTAATGGGGACAATAATAATAAGGGCAATAATGTTCCTGAACTCTGGCTATAAATTGTAGAGTTCTTTCTTTGATAGCAGAGCATGGATGATATGACATAAAAATATGAAAATCTTGAATGTCTGGATGTTACAAATGATTTAGTATACTTTAAAGAAATCATGAAATGACAAAAATGTGACAAAAATATAATTGGATGGTACATGTTTTTAAACTGTGCAAATGCTGATTATTAAAAGGACATATGTATTGCTGCTCAGTCAATGGCATGGTTAAAAGTATGAATGTGAGGTAGTTAGGAAAACTGCTTTTGTAAGTTTTGAGTGGATTCAACATACCATGTCATAAGAATATGCAAGATGAGAAAACTGGAAGCACAGGTGTTAAAAACAGGCTGGATGACTTCTATCATAATTTAGACAAAAATCACTTTGACAATAAACTGATGAAATATTTAAGATATTGAATTTCAAAGAGAAAATAAACCTAGGAATTAATATAAAGTATATAAAGGCATATAAATAGAAAAAAGGCCAATACTTTATGATTCAATTACTTTTTGTTCATAAACAGTTTGCTAAGATCTCTGCTATGTGCATTGGTGATAGAAAGCTGAATAGCACATTGGGTTTCTCTTAGAAGAACTTTGAACTTAACAGAGTAGAAAGACATGTATTCAAATAATGTAAGACGTATGTCAAATTAGACATGTACAAAATAGGTGACAACTCACTAAAGAATTTATAAATGTGATATAACAGCACTCAGAGTATTAGAGAAGACAGCAGATGCGATAGTATGAAAGTGTGAAACTGTATTGTGTATTTCAGGATTTATAGGCAATTCAGTAATGTGGGGGGTATAAAACAAGTGAATTTTTAAAAAACATTTCTCTTAATCTCATTTTTTAAGTAGATGTGCATGTAGCATATTGTGATCCTAATGTTCATGTGAACAGAAATTAAAACATTTTATCCTTTAAGTATATTTATTAAAACTCATTAAATAAATGATTCTTCTATTTTAATTAAGAAATGAAAACTTCCTTCTGTCCTAACTGTGTACTTCTTGGAAAGTTGAAGCATATAAAATGAGTCTATTCAGATTCATTTCTACCCCTTCATTTTGATGCCAATCACATACTATATAGAGCCTAAAGATACTGGTTTTAAAAAATAAGGGGATAAAACATAATTTACACACAAGTTATGTCAACCATACAAGATACATCTCTCAGATGAAAACCCAATATAATTACAGTATTTTAAGCACCACTATCTATGCATTTCTACAGCCTCATTCTCACAAGTTTTTAAGATTGTTTATAACAGCATAGTAAAAAGAAAAGACAATCAGATACCCCCGGCTTTATGCTGGAGCTGCCTTGTAAAGCTCACAGAAACCAACTAGGTATATTTCTTTCCCAATTCCACATTCAGAGATTTCATTGGCAAGAGAAACTGGTTATGGTGGAAGTAGGTGCATCACAAAAAATCAGCAAAGGCAACACATCAGATTTGCTTTGCCCTGAGAGAATCAGTTATCAAACACTTAATAGTACACAACAGGGTATTTCTTTATAATTATCTTTCAGTATTGGAGGGAAAATTATTTCATAGTTCATCCACTGCTTGAATATGTCTCTACAAAATTCTACGTAGTTAGGAAAACCTGGAAAATAGGTAAAGATCACTTAATTGTTTTAGTAAAGTGACTACATGTTTTGGGAATCATTACTGCTTCTAACAATGAAAGATTTACTTCCATTGTTTGCAAATCTCCAAATCATGGAAGTTTTTATGTCAGCCAAGAATAATGAGATCTAAAATATCAGTATTTCTACCACCTCAGTTCTGAAAGAGTAAAACGTGACAACCACATAAAGCTCCTTCATGTGAACCATGCTAAGATTCAGAATCAAATCTGCTATATATAGGAAAAGGATAGGATGCCTGTGAATTTCCACAATTTGTCTGTATTCTGCGTATTAAGCTGTCAGGGACTATCTAAATCACTTCCTTTTCTGTCACTCTGTCCTCGGACAACATCCTTTGAGACACAACAGCATTCAGCAACAACCTCTCCCTTCCACGCCAACCCCCAAAGTCTCAAAATGATATGTAAATCCTGCAATTCATCATGATCTGTGTAGTACAGGTTTAATTCTTCCTCCTAGGCCTCAATCTGCTGAAACATTACTCTGATATACAGTACAAAAGCAGTAACAAAGATGTTCATATCAGGCCATTGTGAGCTGGTGGCAGGCAGAGAAATCAATGAAGCCAAGGGGACAATAGCTGGAGTTTAAACAGGCTGCTGAAATTTGCTAAGACGCAGACAAAGGGCCCAGGCTGAAAGGGGAGCTACAGTGGAATTCCTTGGCCTCCATTATGTTGCTGAAACAATCCTTACTCAGAGAGTGGATTTGCATCTCTAATAGAGTTCAGGCTCTGTTTGTGAAAGGCTTTCGCTAGGCCTGACCCCGTGTCTCAAGAGCACATTGATACCCAGAGCCTTCCCTCTGCCTTGTCCCACACCACAGAGAGCAGTACCATGGGAAAATGCACTAACTTAAAAGAAAGCGAAGGAAGGCAAGAGGAAGGGAAAAAATTAAAGGCTTGAGGCAGTTTTGGTGGTACTTAGCAGTGAAAATTACTTTGGCAAATAATAGAACCTACTGCTGGTAATTACTGCTAACAAGCTTCCCCCAGCCCAAATGTGACACTTGGGCTGATGTGAGAAAAGCTGATATAGGCCAAGCTTATTAAGCTTGAATGAAAGGAACCTTTTCCCTATGAAAATACAGCAACTCGGAGAGCTTGCAAATCTTGTAATCTAGTGTTACCAATTATTCAGTAAAACAGAAAAAATGGTGCTGCAATATTTAAAATACTTCTTGGATTTAATTCAGTAAGGTGCCCTAATCCCAAGCAACTATAATTATGAACATCCTTGGTTACCTAAACATGTATGCTTAGTTCCAAACAAAATATTGTGGGTACTTAATCAACTTCATGAAAGTAAATCACTGAGGAAAACTTTAATACTTGATGCCCAGTAGATAACCTGGCAAAACATTTTTCTTCGTAAATTCAAAAAGAAATGATCATAATCTGAAATAAAGCAATATAATTTTGCTCAAATATGATCATGACTTATTCATGATCTTAATTTTAAATTAAATTTAGTGTGGTTTGACATAGTAATGTTAATTTCTTTGTCAATTTTAGAATTATTTTAATTACCATGAAAAAATGATCATATTAAATTATAACATTGCTTAATTATTAATTAATGAAAGCTTTTGCTTTGAGAGTAAATTCATATTTCATGAGTAAAAATGAGTAAGAAATTATAGGAAGTCTCAAAAATGTATCTTATTGTTTACTATTGTTTACTACATATAGGAAAAGATAATATTCTTCCCCTATAAGGACACAAGCATTTGTTGGAAGGTGAATATTTCTTGTGTGCAGTAATGATTACATGAGAGATAAATGCCTAATTCAGCATTTAGACTTGAATTCCATTAGAATTTAGGGCATACCCATAATTTTTACACATTAATATTTTCACAGATTTATAAAACATTGCATGGACTCCATGATATAAATGACACTTCTATTATCCAACAAACTATGGAAATTTTAAGTATATTTCATTTAAATTAACTAAACAAAGTCATATGCTATTGTGGACATCAAAAGGCTCAATTACAACTTAATTTTAAACTTTCCAACATAGCTTTGGCTTCTTAATAATCCATTATTTCTTTGCTTGAATGTACCATTTGACTGTTTCCAATATTTCATTTTTCTGCCGCCTAATTTCATTGGATAAATGACAATAATACAAGAGATGTTGTGCACTCTATCCTTTAAAAGTTAATAAGGACTCAATCTGTGTTTCTATGATATGATTGTTTTTCAAATTGCTTAAACCATGTTTTAAATATTGAAGGGAATAGAAAACCAAGGAGTCACGTATTTGTCTACCTATTCCTTTTGAACTGTACATGTTTAGTTTAAAAATTCTACTGTCTTATGATTGTGAAATATTTAAACCTACAAGGTTCTTCATGCAGCAAAGTGTTGATTAGTGCCATGTGTTATGGTCAACCCATTTATTCAGTAATATGGATAATGAAGATAGATTTGAAAATTGTATGCTTAATGAACATGACGTTTTTAATATTTCCTTAGATAAAAACCAAATGCTAAAAATATTAAAAATCAAGATTACTAAAATTTTGAAAAGAAAACCAAGCCTGGGAATATTAAAGAAATAACTAAATAAATGAATAAAAAATAATAGCCTTTCCTTAGTTTTTTTAAAGCAATGGAAATTTGTTTCAGATAAGAGTGGTGTGTGTCCGTGTATGTGCATGTGTGTGTGCATCTATATTAACACATCACTTTCACCTTCAAGTAAAATGTGTACATTTAGTAACATAAATGTAACATAAAATCATTTTGACTGATAATGAATGCTATATTAATTCATATAATTGCTATTTCCAAATACATGCAATATAAATGTTCTAGTAAGAATAAGTATATGCTCTTCCTGACAATTCATGGGAAAAAAATTAAACATATGTAGGAAAGAAATGAAACTGGAAAGGTGGGAAAGAGAAAAGTCAGAAGGTCAGAGGATAAGAGAAAAGTAGGTAGAGACACTGGTAGGATGAGAGAAGCAGATGTGGCTGAGAGGTGTGGAGGTGGGGGACTGACAGAGATGAAGGGAGAAAAAGGAAACTGGTGCCTCACCTATTGGAACACACAGGACTTTTGTAATTCTATACTCATTATTATATTCACAGAGAAATTCCAAATTTTTTCAGTGATGCATTTCATCTAATTCTTAATTCCACCTAAGACTTTATCTTAAGCCTAGTCTAAGGCATTTTGTTTCATCATAGAGGAAGCCTGTAGTTGAAACTAGACTTTATGAGAAAACAAGCTTTTCAAGGCTCTATTAATACATTTCTATGGAGAGAAAAATTACATACTAAATGATAGACTGTAAAGAGTTTAAAAAGCTATGAAAATAAATTTGATGAATCATCATATTTCTTAAGCCATGTATTATTCTTTTAGTGTGTAATAGATAAAATTAAGAGAAGTATTCTTTCATGGAAGAGAATGTGGAAACTGATTTCAAATATCTTATTCTGCAAAAGTAAAAGTGTCTAAATTATATGTATATCTAAACAAACAGATATATACTTCCCATATAATATATTATATATCCTGTATTTTATATATATATATATATATATATATATATAGAAAGCTAGGAAATGATCAGCAGATGAGACAAGTCACTGAAAATGGGAGCATGCTGAGACCTTCAGTCACACTGATTCTTCAAAGAATTCTGAATTATTTAATTCTATATCATTTTGTCGAGTCTTGAAAAGGCTGCTCCTTTTTGACACCTTCACATTCTCCCTCTACTACACAATGTCATTCCTTGTGTATTCTCCCTCTTGTATTTCATATGCCTGTTGTTTCAGTTCCATTTCAGTCCCCTTTATTTGACCACTGCTTCAGGCTTGAAATCTCCTCTCCATCTCTCCACTCACTGCTTACCTGAACATTGCAGTCTGCCCAGAACTCTCTTATTAATTATCCTAACGTTCAGATTCAGTTGTGTTATACGCATGCTCAGAAACTTTCCCATCTCCCTATAGCCTTCGCAAAATGTTCTGACTCCTCAAGCAAGTAGTCAGAGCACTTCAAAATTCACACCACACATCCTTTTCAAAATTATTCTTACTCTATTATCTTATACATACCCAGAATCCTTAGAGAAGAGGACTGCTGTTCCATGGTTTTGTCAGTACCATCAATATGTTCCAAATCTGACCATTCTATTCTACTTGGAGTTTTCTCTTGATCTGTGCATTTCTACTTACTTCAAATGTGACTTCTCTTATGACATCTGCTCAGGTCTCATCTGTGAGCAATGCCCCGGAAACTTCATTGCCTCTTATGATAACAAGCCTGTACTTTATGTAATACATGCATAATTAAATTGTGTCTTTTAATACCCAAGAGTACACAATAAATTTCCTTCCGTACTAACACTAAATTAATATTGAATCAATTGAATACACAGGGATAGAGAGAGCTACCAATTGTTTTTAATTTTATAACTGTGAAAAAGGTACTTACAATGTTAAGAGTCCGACAATCAAGAGCAAATCTGTCTTTTTTTTTCTTTTTAAACATAGCTACATTGTCTTTAGTGACAAAAACAGTATATTCTTTAAATCAACTGGTGATTTTCAGTAATGAATACAACTAATTACATTGAGGATTTATTTCCAAGATAATTCAGAAAATGAAAAATATTCTTTAGATATTAATTTTAGTTGTACTGGAAATAAATGTAGATACAGACAAACATACAATAAGCTAGCCTTTGCAATATGTCTTTAAAAAATAGTTTTCTTCATATAGTCCTTCATAAGGAAATAATACTCCTATTTTGATATGTTTTAGGATATGACATTTCTAACAATAATATATCAGGTTGATATAACGTGACATCTTAACACATTTATTCAGTTCAGTTCAGTTCAGTTCAGTTCATTGCTCAGTCATGTCAAATTCTGTGCAACCCCATGGACCACAGCACATCAGGCCTCCCTGTCTACCACCAACACCTGGGGTTGACTTAAACTCATGTGCATTGAGTTATTGATGCCATCCAACCATCTCATCCTCTGTTGTCCTCTTCTCCTCTCACTTTCAATCTTTCCCAGCATCAGGGTCTTTTCAAATGGGCCAGTTCTTTGCATCAGGTGGCCAAAGTATTGGAGTTTCAGCTTCAGCATCAGTCTTTCCAATGAATATTCAGGATTGATATCCTTTAGGATGGACTGGTTGGATATCCTTGCTGTCCTAGGGATCTCAAGAGTCTTCTCCAACACCACAGCTCAAAAGCACCAATTCTTCGGTACTCAGTATAAAAGCTATTAATTTATGACACTATGAGAAGTAGCATAGCATGAGATGAAAAGATTGATTATCATCAAACTTTTCATAGAAAAAATACTACAGGCATCCTGGAACGGAGAAAAAGTTTATTTTTAATGAATACTTTGGCATAATTCTTGATCTCTTATTATTTAACCCAACTGAATGGCTGCCATTTCTAGTTCCGTTATTCAAGATATAACATATAGTAAAAATCCTCAAAACTGTTGTAATGTTGACATTTTTTAAAGACTTACATTCATTCTATCTTGAAATTAAGTTAGTATTGATGCATTTTAGAATGAAGTTATAGAATTCAAAACATCTTTTTCTTCTTTCCCAAATTAAAAGATGAAGATCATTTAAAGGGCTTTTATAAGATTGGTTATATTTATGGTTAAGTGAGATATAAAAAATGTAGTCAATTTGCATATTTAATTTTTTCTTAAAAATTTTTTCTCTTTTGTCCTGATGGATACAACAGATATTTTAAAGATAATCTCAAAATTTAATCTCATCTAAGTTTACCCTAGAGTGGTGTGAATTTATATTTTACTTAGTGTTTCTGATACTATAATGATTAATATACAAATAGCAGAAATGAACTATATAGTTTTCCTTATTCTATGAAAGAATACCTACAGATTTACCAATGTCTTGAAGAAAATTGCTAAAATCTTATATAATTCAAATTTCTATCTACATTATCAGCAAGTGTTGGGAGAGTCACTGATGATTGACTGTTTTAAATTATTCCAATTCTTTGAACAATATCAGGAATGCAAAATAGCAGGCCTTCTTTATTTGGCTTTAACACCTGAGGTACTTTTTGTGAGGTCTCTCTAAATTCTTATATCATGATGTGAAAATATTTGTACTAAGTAATGTAGTCCTCTAGAAAACTAACTTGATTTTTAATATGATTGTCATATGTTACGGAATAGTTCGCTAATTTTCAATACTTAACAGACTGCTACAAAAATGTGAGGGAAAGCACAGAAAAACTTTACTCATTTCGTCTTAACATTTTACGTGAAAATTATAATAACATTTAATGAAATACTCAAAGTGTTTATTTTCCCAAAATTAGGCTTCTAAAAACTTTAAAAAATAAAGTTATTACTTATTTTTCAAATATTTTAGTGGGAATTTTAAGGCTAAATATGTAGTAATGCCTCCCCACCCCATTAGCATTGTAAGTCTCATATATTGGAACTGTTTCAACTGTTCCCACATAACAACAACGAAAATCATGCACTTAGTTTTTGTTGTAGCAAAGAACAAAGACAAAGAATATTTTTGAACTTGAATTTTCAGATCATAATAGCATCTTGTCTCCTTGGTATTTCTTTCATTTTGCCAACTGGGTGACTTGTTGAAGGGAATAAAGGGAGAAGGCTTCATACAGGGGAAGCCACCGATATCATTGGCAAGTGAAGCTCACGACAGTACAGGCAAACACAAAATGAGCTTTCACGCAGGGCTCTGTCAGTGTCATTCAGCTTTGCCTGAATGGATAACCCTCTCATGATTTATCTTCCATTCATCAAGTCAATGCCTGGTATCTTTTCAGTTGTGATGGATAAGACCTTAGTAAATTGACTACTGCCCGCTGAGCATTGTGAAGCATGAGAACTGAACAGGAAGGGGATCCAACCATATTTCATTCATATAGTAAGTGAGCCATTCTCCATAGATCTAAGAACTGAGAATTATAAAAAGCCTTGTTTCAGCTGGTCCATTGGTCTAGACCAGACAGCGGTCAAGGATTCACCTAGTTTTTTAGATTTGAAAGTAGAGTAAGAATAGGGGCTATGAGTAGCTCCTGTAACAGACCAACTGGAAAACTGTAACCAATTTCTTAGAAAAGATCTACCTCTCTTTTAGGTCTTATTCTAGATGATAGATATTTAGCTAAATCCTTTCAAACACCATGCTTATTTTATTATGAAAAATAACTGTATCGGATACACATCATTGCCCATATTTTACTAAAAAAACAAAAACCGAAACTTAAGTACAACAGCGAGTCTAATTGACTTATTCAGTTATATATTCCTCAACTTCTAAGATAGAATATAAGTTCAATAAATGTCAATAAATATATGATAAGAGGAGAGTAGTGGAGTGATGGAGGGAGAGGGAAAGGAAAGAAAGAAGGACAAAAGGAAAGAAATCTAAATTCATGTATTGGATTTATGACTTGAACTGTCGATACATATTTCTAAGCACAGTGGTTTTTTTTTTCCTCCACTTTCATAAAAGATCAACCTGAAAACTTTCTGAAATACTTGTTTAAATGTGGGGAGAGCAAACACAATACATTTACTTAAATCTCCTTCACAAATATTGCATCTTTTGGTCCTCTAGAAAATTGTTTTTCTTTTTCCTCTCCCTTTTAAAGGCAGAGGAATTGTTTTAGTCCAAAAGGAAGGATTTATATAACTTATATTTTCCCTGCAGAATTGTTTTTCAGGTAGAGTTCTTCCATTTGTGTTCTGAACTTCAAGTATCCTTTAAACAAGAAAATTAGCAAGTGTCCTAAGTTCATCAAGTCATTATTTTAAAATGCCAGTGAACACATTTAAAATCATTGCCATAATGTAAATACATCCAAAGATATGGACACTGAAAATGAAGAATACCTGCAGAAAATAAGGACTATTAAAATTATACAGTACTGAAAACAAGGAAATGACAAACCAAACACAAATAAACACAAACATAAAACAAATACTAGAACATCTTACATCCTGGTGCTATAAGGATTAGGACCCTTATTATTACTCATTTTGTCCAGGCACAAAAACTTATTGGAGAAGTTAGTTCCACAATAACTATGTTATTTTCTTTTTCTGTCTGCTTTTAAAGTCTGATTAACCTATTTCTAACACTATTCCATCAATAACATTTGGGAAAAGATAAAGTATAATTAATTCTTCTAAATGCATTAATGAGGGCTATTTATAGATATAATGGATTTATTTAAACAATACAAAATAAGGATAAAACATATTTCTCTTTGATATTTTCAAAAAAGAGCAATCTAGAAATCTTTTTACAAATTAATATACTCTTTGTTTGAAGAGTTAGCTAGGTTTCTATGCCTGGGTGTTGAAGGCAGGGGGCCATCCACAAGAACAGACTCATACCATGAGAACCATTGAGAAAATAAATCACTGCAGAAAAGAGGAATGGGGAAGAGAGTGCAATGTAAGTAATATGCTTGGTGGTGTGTTTTTCAATTTTCCTGGATAAGCTGTCCTCCTATTTACATTTGCTTTGAATTTTCACTTCTTGTTTACCAAATAAGATATACTTTCTTTAGGAAGCAAAATAAACAAAAATATCTGCCTCTGACAGTGTAAGACAGAGACAACAGTCCAAAGTGGATAGGTCAAATGTACAGGAATGCATATAGATACACACATACGTGCACACACACACACACACACACGCACACACAATGCCAATGTAAATTAAACCTGTTGATCTTCACAACCTCCTTTTCTAGAATTTGATATAAAATTTATTCAAGAGCCAATGATAAAACTGCAAACTTTTTTCATTCTTTGCTTCTTCTCCGACTTGCTCCATAAGCAATACTCTCAATCAGTTGTACCAGAGAAGGGGCAAAAGATTATAGAAAGAGATGAACTAGAATTAGCTTTTGTTATCTGTGCAAAAGAATTGCCTAGGAATACTTTAATAACATAGCTTATTAGGGTTCTGAAATTGTCCTAGTATGTAAGCTGTATTTCTTCTCTCTATTTTATTATGAATTAAAGGAGATTATTAATGATGAACCAGTTTGATTTTGTTAAATCATCATTACAGGACATGAAGAATTTTTTTTACTACTATTTGGTATGGAAAATAATTGGTGGCTGAACTTTGTGTTATCTCTTAAGGGAATAAAAATGCTCATACAATTATATGCCTTACCACATGCATCAAAGCTCAGAAATAGGTTCAATTTTTATTCTATAATCTGCAATTTTTTTTTTTTTTTGCGCACTAAATCTCAGATATTCTAGGAAATTGGGATACATTGCTGAACAACATACAAATAGCATTCACATCCTAGGGCTTATATTCTGGGTGGAGGAGGGGACACAAATTACAATAAATATTATAATTATGGTTAGTATCAACCAAGAATTGGAAAGGGAGGGTACTTCAATGCTTTTGATCATTTATTCATAGATACCCTTTTTAAGGGGGCTTCTCAGGTGATGCAATGGTAAAGAATCTGCCTGCTAATGCAGGAGATGCAAGAGATGCAGTTTCAGTCCCTGGGTCAGGAAGATCCCCTGAAGAAGGAAATGGGAAATCCACTCCAGTATTCTTGCCTGGAAAATTCTATTGACAGAGGAAGCTGGTGGGCTACAGTCCATGGGGTCACAAAATGTCAGATACAACTGAACACACACAAACACTCCTTAACAAATTCTCAGGGCTTTCTACTTAAAAAAGTAATTTGTTTGGTGGCCTTGAACATTTATGTAACCAGAAAGTCCAGGTTCACTATGTCTCAAAGTTACCAAGTAAATACATATGACATTGGACCAAGAATAAGGAGCTCTGGTTTCTAGCCAGAACTTCACTGTCATCTGTCTGATCTCTATGGAGTCGCACATATCCCTCAGTGTACACCGAAAAAATGAGCGAGAATTCGTATCATCTACCCCATTACTAAAAAGTATTATTAGTATCAAATAATAGAATGTTTGCTGCTGCTAAGTCACTTCAGTCATGTCCGACTCTGTGCAACCCCATAGACGGCAGCCCACCAGGCTCCCTCGTCCCTGGGATTCTCCAGGCAAGAACCCTGAAGTGGGTTGCCTTCTCCAATGCGTGAAAGTGAAGTCTCTCAGTCATATCCAACTCTTAGCGACCCCATGAACTGCAGCCCACCAGGCTCCTCCGTCCATAGGATTTTCCAGGCAAGAGTACTGGAGCGGGGTGCCATTGCCTTCTCCAATGAATGCAAGTGAAAAGTGAAAGTGGAGTCACTCAGTCGTATCCAACTCTTAGCGACCCTGTGGACTGCAGCCCACCAGGCTCTTCCGTCCATAGGATTTTCCAGGCAAGAGTACTGGAGTGGGGTGCCATTGCCTTCTCCATAGAATGTTTAAGGACGTGCTTTTGAAAGGATAAAAGTCTATTCACCTTGACAAGCATCTTAACACTATATCAGCCATTCACTGAATGCTCTACCGTATCTGTTGAGTGAATGAATAAATGAGTGAAGAAAAGCAAATGTTTAGCCCTATTTATGTTCTTTGATAATGTGTTTTGTAAATGATCTTTCAATTCAAGCTTAGTTTTTACAATAAAAAAAGTTAAGTTCTCCCCTCTAGGGCTGCCCAGAGAGCATTTTTTCACAGATTTCAAATTCACCTAAGTGCCTTTAATGAAGGAGTTTTGTTGAAATAAACAAACAAAAGCCCTGTGTATTAATGATAATGAGCGTATTGCTTATTAAATTATGATGGTCCCATCAGGTGCTCCGTAAGTACTGTTAGTTCTGCAAAGAGGATTAATTTGTATATTTCAGAGTTAGCATTATATCCTGCCATGTGACATATTCAGAACAAGTAAGTACTTAACTCACAGATGCTGAAGGATAAAGAGGTAACAGCATTTTAAATGACTTTTTATACAGATTACATTTTTTTCCACTTATTGTGATTTTAATTTATATCCACAAATCGTTATTTATCCTCCAAGCTTAATATTTTCCCTACGGTCTGATAGACTGAAAAGGATTTTTTTTTAAGTAATATTGAAAATCAATTAATTTCTCTGACCAATTCTCCAAATATCAAAGAACTAGCAACAATGGGGTGAAAAATGGAAGAGGGAAAATCCAGACTGGGTAGCACTGTCACTTAGCTTCAGCCTAAATCTAAGTTGTGTGATCAACCACGCATGTGAACAAAAGAGACATCCTTAGAAGAGAGGAGGGGTTTCTGATGGTAATCACAGGGGGAAAGAATATAGTTTGGGAAAAGAAAGCAAGGAGATAGGTGTCAAGGCCTGTGGGTTTTGCTAAACGGGTAGACGCCCCCATGCTCTTTGCAATTCTTTTCTTCTTAATCTCCATCCTCTTTTTCAGAATGCATTTAGGCCCAATCCAAGGATCTCTTATAAAGGAAAGTTTTGTATATTTTTGATGTCTGTGGGAAAGAAGTGCCCCTGGGGAGGTTTTATTTAGGAATGCAGTTTGGAAGCACTTTCTGAGGGGAAAGAGGTTTTAAGGGAAAGACTATGTCATTAATTATTTAGCCTGAAATTCTAGGGATGCATATTGGAGGTTTTTCTCATGTATCACAGTTTTATGCATCTCTACACAAATCAGCTATCTAACTCTCCTCCAGCCAAAGGACAAGGCATCCTCTAATGAAATATCATGGGTATGAATAGTATCAGATTGGTCTTTTGCCTTTAGCTATTCTGGTGAAGGAAATAGGGAAATATATTTACCAGTAAAAACATGAAAACAAACAGATGAGTCAGTATGACATTGAATCAACATTAAAACATTGTGTTCAACTTAAATTTACTGTGAAAAAAAAACCCAACAACAATAAGATGAAAATGTGAAAAGATGCAATACCACAGCCCACCCAGGAAGGAGCACATTCATTTACTGAGCATCATAGTCAATGTTTATCCTACTCAAAGTTGAAAAAACAGAATTCAGTCTCTGAAATGTGGTGAATTAACATGATATCTAATGTCCCTCAAAAGACTCTCACCCATCAAATACACTCAGGACTAAAGTACTGACAACTCATTTGCATCATAAACTAAATGGAATTACAGGTTTTGAGAACCTTAATATTTAGAATTCAATCATTGGATAAAAGTTTTTCTTTCTTTCCTATTTCTCTTTCATTACCAATGAACACATTTTATGCTGTCATGGTCATTAAGCCTTAGGTAAGTAGTTGAAAACATGGAAAAGTTGAAAAAGAATAACTAAAATTCATTTAATCCAACAACCAATTCAGCTGGTAATAAAAAGCAGAGATATTACTTTGCCAACAAAGGTCCATCTAGTCAAGGCTATGGTTTTTCCTGTGGTCATGTATGGATGTGAGAGTTGGACTGTGAAGAAAGCTGAGCACCAAAGAATTGATGCTGTTGAACCGTGGTGTTGGAGAAGACTCTTGAGAGTCCCTTGGACTCCAAGGAGATCCAACCAGTCCATCCTAAAGGAGATCAGCCCTGGGTGATCTTTGGAAGGAATGATGCTAAAGCTGAAACTCCAATACTCTGGCCACCTCATGCAAAGAGTTGACTCATTGGGAAAGACTTTGATGCTGGGAGGTATTGAAGGCATGAGGAAGAGGGGACGACAGAGGATAAGATGGCTGGATGGCATCACCAACTCGATGGATGTGAGTTTGAGTGAACTCCAGGAGATGGTGATGGACACGGAGGCCTAGTGTGCTGTGACTCATGGGGTCACAAAAAGTCTGACACGACTGAGCAACTGAACTGAATAACAATGTATATATTTAAGTTTTGGATGAGTTATAAGCCAAAATTAAACCCCCTTTGTGTGCAGTGTGGAATGAAATTGAGGGAATAGGAAAAGAAAGGGAAAGGAAATATTTTTTACTCTTTATTGAAACATCTACACAGGCACAAGAGTTCTTTTGCTTCGTGAAACATTCTAAGTACATGATTGAATTGCAAAGTTTCTTTTTTAATATATTAAAACCAAACAGAATAAAGAAAAAACAAAAAACAAAAACAACCAGACCAAACCAAAAACCTTAAAAAGTCTTTTAGAAATTATTAGGGTTTCACATGGTTTATCATACTTCAATTTTTTGAGTTGTACTGTAATTCTGATGGAGAGTTCCCTGGGGGCTCAGTGGTAAAGAATCTTCTTGCAATTCAGGAGACTTGGGTTTGATCCCTGGGCTGGGAAGATCCCCTGGAAAAGGCAATGGCACCCACTCCAGTATTTTTGCCTGAAGAATTCCATGGACAGAGGAGCATGGTGGGCTACAGTCCATGGAATCGCAAAGAGTCAGACACAACTGAGCAACTAATACTTCACAATTCTGAATTCTCACCTGGTAAAGAATCTTCCTGCAATGCAAGAGACACAGGAGATACAGGTTCAATGCCTGGGTTGGGAAGATCCCCTGGAGGAGGAAATGACACTCCAATATTCCTACATGGAAAATCCCATGGGGACTATCATTGAGTATATAGTTTGTGCCAGTTACTATCCCAAGCACTTTGTCATACACATGTTGGATAACTTGAGACTGTCTTAACAGTGACAACTGGAATTCTTATTCTTTTACAACTTGAAGAAATACAATTCTCATTTTTGTAGTGAAAAAAAGATGAAATTACTCAATTTTTGTGGTTATTTTGGTTTTATTTGACTTTTAATGATGACAACATTTAAGCACATAATAGGCACATATATATACATGTAAATTTTATAACTATGAAAGTTATTGAGGCAAGAATTTTATTGACCAATAACATTTTTGTACGTATGTTATAATTTTTTTTCATGAGATATTTTAAATTGCAGCCATTTTTTGGGCTTTTAATCAGACTGTATACACTGCTTATTAATAGAACTTTTATTCAACTGACTAATCATCCTATCACAATGTGAATGCTTACCTGCTAAGTCACTTCAGTCGTGTCTGCCTCTTTGAAACCCTATAACCTGTAGCCTGCCAGATTCCTCTGTCCCTGGGATACTCCAAGGCAAGAATATTGGAGTGGATTGCCGTGCTCTCCTTCAGAGGACCTTCCTGACCCAAGTATCAAACCCTTGTCTCTTATGTCTCCTGCATTGACAGGTGGGTTCTTTACCACTAGCACCACCCAGGAAGCCCTTCACAATGTGATCAGCAATTTTTATTGCTCTCATGCTTACAAAATCTCCCTATTATCTAGGAGCAAGATACCTGTTAAATTATGCTGGCTATAAGCTGACAGTTGTATATTGTGTCACTTAATAGTTGCCCAGAGTTTCAAAAGAAAGCCAAACAGATTATCAATGATAATTACCTTGTTGTTTTGATAGAATTCTGGGAAATACTCTCACACACTTTATGCACTAATATTCTTGACAATAAGGATGGTAAAGAAATAGGTGCTGATTATTTTTTTCTCAATCATATTCATTTTATATTCATTGCTGAGGATAAGAGTAGGACAGTTTTTTGTTTTCCATCAGAATTACTTTCCTAGATTATTTAGCGATATATAAGCTACTGTTTTACCCTAAAGCTAACACTAAAAAAGACTGTTAATTTTATCAAAGAGGATTCCAATTTCATAATTAAAAAAAAAGTCATAAGTATTTGGGTCAATAGCTCTTAATGTTTTTTTTAAGTAATTAGATTTGATCATCAGAGCAAAAACATTTTAACAGCAGAAACTTGTTTCCTAAGAAAACTTAATGTTGTCTCATTTAGAGCAGACAAATGTTTTAAAATATTTTTAGCATATGCCCTATAAGGTTCAAAAGACAGCCTTTTCTATCATCAATCACACTCTTTGCTAATAATGAGCCATTCCTAACCATAAAATATAGATCAGATTTGTTGCTTTCACATTTAAAGTTTCAGGTTTTCCTCCTGCACTGATTACAGCATTGCCATACTGAAAGAAGAGGTCTTCGAAGAAAAAAAAAAACAAGGATCCATTAATCATGAATCATTATGTTTTGTCAGTTGGCAAAGGAATACTTTGCTCATTTATCCTTTGAATGAAATTAGTTCTGGCTCAGACCCTTTTAGAAGGAAATTCTAAATTGTCTTGGCATCTTCCTATAACAGTTTGTGTATGTGCCATAAAATGGCAGATGGGGTTTATTAATGGCAGATGAGTTTAGTTTGCAGGATTTTTCCCTTTTTCCTATTTGATCATTTGAATACTGGAGCTCCGATAAGATTCATACATTATTGCTGTATATTTATCTATATTTTATCTTATAAATGAATGATGAAAGTGAAAACTGGTAATGTTTGTGCTGCCAAATATAAGCAAGCCCTGTATTTTTTTTTTGCATGGAGGAAATGGACACAGCATTTCCTTAGATTTAAGCATCCAGACACACACAAAAAAATCAAAATTGTTGAAAATATTTACAATAAGTATGTGAAATGATATTTTGCTTGTAAACAGCTCTAGTCACTTAACAGAGTAATATAAAGATAATAGTCATATATATTAATGTTTAACAGACATTTAAGTTTTGGAAAACAATGTTTCCTCATGAATAATTTCTACATTTTGCTACCTTCCCTTAGTCATCCAAATGGGGAAAATGTATGGGTTTTTAATATGTAACACTGAAAACTAAACTGCATGACTGAAACAGCAGAATATCTTGTGGGTGTAATAATCAATGGTTGAGTTTCCTCTTGTATCACTGTCTGACAGTGTAGTAGATGCTTAGGCAGACACATGGATTCTTTTAACCATAAGTGCGTGACTGGCAGCAATCTGTAGTTTGTAATATGAGGCCTGCAATATACCCCCTCAAATGCTTCCTTAGTTTCATAGATCTGACACAGGTGCTGGAGAAAATATGGATATAAAAATGTTTTATAATCTATAAAGAACTATAGACCTATATGAAAGCTGTTACTCAGCTTAAGACCAGTAGATAAAAGAACTCTACAAATTGTTAATAAAAATGCTTTATGCTGAGTGTCCAAATGTTAGACTTGGTGGGAGTTAATGGTGAAAATTTTTATTTCAATGATTTAAAACATGGTTCAACTTGCCTTTGGAGAAGATTTACATACATTTAGAATAGTATGTTACATACTTGAAAATAATTGAGAACATATGAAAAATGAAATAGTATTTTTAATAAAATAAGTCCTAAACTAAATACATTTCTGTAATATGCAAGCATATCAATCACCAAAATTTGTGCTTATCAGAAAGGATAAAACAGACCTTTTGTTTTCCTTATGCAACCTGAAATAGAAATCAAAAACAGGATGCTATTTTGATGTTAAAAAAATGCTTTATTTGCTTACAACTTTTATCTTAAAGTCAACCAGACAATTGTATCAATTGTCTTCTTAATCCATTACACATTTTTGATTGTGTGTACCTGATAATATGTTTATTTTAATAAAATGGAAATAAGTAGGCTCAAATTTGATATCAACCTTAAACAGTAAAAGTAACATATAAATATGAGTTAAAGTGTTAAAATAAATTTAAGTAAATCTCTATTATTATTATTCAAGATCCATAAATAGCTATTCATTTCTCATGATGGCAGACAGAAATTCACTTAACAATTTAAACCACACTTTAAAATAGATACAAGGTGCTTTTACATTGTTTATTTTGGCCATCCTAATGATGGGCTCAGAATCAATATTTCTGTCAAATGCTTGCTTTATACAAATATAACATTTTCTAGTATCTGCAGAAAAATAAGACAGTTAATGCCTGTAAAAGATATAGTTCTTCCATTAGGGAAGTTTTTGTTTCTGTTTCATGAATCACTATTGAATCATAACATAATTCTGCACCTAACAGACCTGTAAAGTATGTGTTCTGACTCTTGCTACCATTCAATATATTCCCAAAATACTAATCCATGTGTGTAAAGGATGTTGCATATCTTCACATCAAGCACAAAAGGTCAGGATCCAGCCATTAGCTTTCCCCAGATTTAAGATGGTGATGAAATGTATATCTCATTTTGACTGCCGAAAGATAATGGGATTCCCTGAAATCTCATTACCTGCAAATGTAATGATGGTCTTCTTAAAGTGGAATAGCAGGAAAAGAAGTACAATATTGCTTCAAAACTGGTAGCATAAATAGACATCTATAAACATTACTGTCAATACTTCATAAAGAGAATAAGTTTCTCTTGAATTTAGGAACTTTCTTAAGGATTACACAAATGCTTGAATTATTTTCCTCTCCTTACTGCAGGTTTAACATATACATATGTAATTTTTTCCTGCATGACCTCCTATCCTCCTCTTTATTAACAAGATAACTCTCGTTTACAATTTTCCCTCTTCTCCTATTTCACAGTCTTGGGATACTGGATCCTATTCCTCAGTAACTGAGTTAAAATTCAATCCATAAAAACACATGTACATGGATAGATACATGCAGTTCCTCTCAGGCCAGTATCATTGAGGCCCAGAATTTTTGTTGGAGTGATGATAATGACAAATGTATACTTACTATGTGCCAGGCTCTTTTCTAAGTGTTTTTCATTCATTCAGTGTTTTAATCTTCATGATAACCCTTTGAGATAATGGAAAAATGGCATATTACTTCCATTGGAAATTGAAAGCTGAAAGACTTTAAGCCTGATGCTTTCTGGGACTCAGATGGAGAGTATCTTACTGAGAATTGTACCTACACAGAGGAAACTGACCTGAACAATGATGTTTTGATGATATTGCATGGTCTGCTGGGTCCAAATATGACAGAAACCAGCAATTAAAAGGCAATGTTTTTGGTATTACACAGAATAATTTTAAGTATCAACTGCTATTAAACTCAATAATTATTATTAGCATTACTTGACAAATTTTTGAAAATTAAGCACTATATTTTGCAGTGATATTTGCAATATAATGAACAGAATGAATTAGATTAACAGAATGAATATTAACACATATACATGGAATCTAGAAAGATAGTATTGTTGAACTTATTTACAGAGAATAAATGGAGATGAAGATGTAAAGAATGCACTGGTGGACACTGTGGGACAGAGAAGGTAGGATGAATTGAGAAAGTAGCATTGGCATATATACACTCTCATGTGTAAAACAGATGACTAGCAGAAAGCTGCTCTATAACACAGGGAGCCCAGCCTGGTGCTCTGTGGAGACCTAGAGGGGTAGGATGGCTAGAAAGGGAGGCACAAGAGGGTAAGAATGTATTTATATATATATATATATAGGGACTTCCCAGGTGGTTCAGACGGTAAAGCATCTGGCTACAATGTGGCAGACCCAGGTTCAATCCCTGGGTTGGGAAGATCCCCTGGAGAAGGAAATGGAAACCCACTCCAGTATTCTTGCCTGGAAAATCCCATAGATGGAGGAGCCTGGTAAGCTACAGTCCATGGGGTCGCTAAGAGTTGGACACGACTGAGCGACTTCACTTAGCACACACACACACACACACACACACACACATATATATATATATATATATATATATATATATATAATTATGACTGTTTCACATTAATGCATGGCAGAAACCACAACATTGTAAAGTAATTATCCTCCAATATAAAAATAAAATTAATAATGAAGCTGGGAAAGAAAACCAAGATGAAGCTACAGCTAGCAGAATTCCCTGCCTGAGCAGGGTTTTATGGCAGACACATTGTCTCCTTGAGGCCTTCAAATCAAATCAGATTCACATTAAACAAACATGTATTTGGCACCTATGGTGACTCGGTTGTAAAGAGTCCTCCTACCACTGCAGGAGACACAGGAGATGTGGGTTCGATCCCTGGGTCAGAAAGATGCCCTGGAGAAGGAAATGGCAACCCACTCCAGCATCCTTGCCTGGAAAATCCCATGGACAGAGGAACCTGGTGGGCTGCAATCCATGGGGTCACAAAGAGTCAAACACAACTTAGAGACTAAGCATGCTAGTACTAGGGAACTTAGTACAGAAAAGAGATGGTGCAGAGTCAAAAATCTACGAGGACCATGATGCTGTGCATGAGTCAATCAGACCAAATTGAAAGAGTAGTTAAGAGATCAAGAGGGACGAAATTTTCAGGGTACTTTTTAAGTTTCTGTAACCAAATGTGACTGAAACTTGAAAATTCAAATATAAAATGGACTGTAGCAACTACAAGAAGCAGAACATATATATACACACATATAAATATATGTTTTATATATATATTTACATATGTGAATGTATATATTGCTTTCCTTCCCAAAATGTTTTCAAACAACATCCTCTTTTTTTAAAGATATTAGAATAGATATTTTTATGTAAGATATTCCAGTTCTTAACTGTTCATTAAACTTACTGAGGTATTGAGTATGACGATGCAAAACAAATCAAAATATGTTAAAATTGCCCAACATGCAGGCTGCCCCAGTTATGACCTCTGTAATAAAAGGACATAAACACCATTAACACTGTATATTAGAAAATTTCAATTTAAAATATGCCTCTTAAACTTTATCTGTTTTTTTGTTAACATAATCCATTAAATAATTATATACAGTTTACAGATGAGAAAATAGAAGTCCCAAGAAGTTAGATTGTTTGGTAATGCAGTGAAAGACAGCAGAGTTTAAACTCATGTTCAAATATTCTAACCCAAAGTGACTTAGAAATAGATTCAAGAGTTTAAAGTAATCTCTGATATGTCTTTACTATATATTTGTTAATTTATCCGATTACTGATTATTTACTGGGCAACAATTATACATCAGGTACTCTAGACGCTGAGAAACTTTCAAGTTAAAAATAGCAATAAAATGAGTAGTAGTAGTAATATAATGAGAAAGAGAAATGTTCTTTTGGAATCTCTTTTTAATCAATAAGAAGTCCTATGCAGTCACACTTAGGATCAGGCATAAAAATCAAGACAGATGATAGAGAATCCTGGATGTTGAAATTAGGGGTTTGAATAGGTAGGAAAATGGCTCATACCCTTCAAGTTATCATACAGTTCTTAAATGTTTGAATCATTTGGATTTCTGATTATGGAATTAAGAGTCTCTTAATCTGCAGTTTTGAGTTTATATGAACCACTTTAATTTTACGCAAATATTTGTAAGTGTCTGTGTGCATGTGAGTGCTTTCCTGGAGGCAGGACCCGCGATTTCCTGTTTTTCCCTATCACTCATTCCTCCCTCTCCTCTCTCTCCTGAGTGCTCTCTCCCTTTCTATCTTCTTCCCATCATCCTTTATTTGTTATCCAGTTTCTAAGCCACATTCCTGATTTATACAATATTAGAACTACATGATTGCTAATTTCCTTCTTGTTCTAAAAACTTTTGAGTATATAAATCTAGAATATTTAATATATTATTAAAAATGCTTTCCCTCTTACATAATGTATTTGTATTTAAACAAAATATAATTGAAGAGTCCAGTACTTAATTTAAGTGATCATTTTAGATATGGTAAATAAAAGGTAAGCAAGTGGGAATATTCTGTCTATATCACAGACTACCAAACTGTAATATATGTGTCTGTCAATGCCTATGCATTCATTGGCCAGCATCTTCAGTTTGGCTTATGAAATTTCTGTGGTTCTTCTTTCAGTTATGTGTAATCATAAAGCCCTCTGAATATCCACTGTGGATTTCTTTATTCAACTTTTCTCACTTTCCTTCTGGAAACAAGACATTCTTGGTAATAAACTTCAAAAATCAGTAAAATGGGGATATGAATGCTATAAAATAAATACATATATATGATTATAAGAAAAAAATGGAGGCTTTGCCTACATAAAGATTATACAGTGACAAAAATGGCAAATCAACAATTTACAAAAGAGAAAAGACAAAATTTTAGTATGTTATTCATCCCTGCTTTATCTGAATATTAAATAATATTCCAATGCAATTTTTACCATAAAAATAAATGTTTTAAAGGATAAAATGATATACATGAGTTCTACTTCCTTGCATGATTATTTACATTTTATTTGGTGCCAGTTCTAAAATTAGAAAGTATCCTTGCCTCTAAATGGATGAAATTAATAGACATCCTGTGTTACATTGCTGCTGTTACCTTCCAATTTAATTATGTTAGTGTAGGGAAGAGTTTTATAGATTTACTGGGTATTATTATAAATGCCATTTGACTGTGATGTTGGGCATTAACATGTCAGTTATTTGCTTTCAGGTTAATAAAATGTTTTTACAGGAACAAGAACAGTGATATGAAATGCAATGCATAGACTCACTTTGATGTGCACAGCATGTAATTACAGCAACTACTCCGTGAGCAATCTGTTTAACTTATTTCTCTTGACAAAGTTCTGCTTTCTCTTTGCAGCATCACTACAGTGAGCAGAATAGACTAACCACATAGTTTACTCTAAATCAGACAATTTCACAATCTTTAAGGAATACAGAGTTGGTTCCCTCATTTCTGCTTTCCCAGTGAGATAAAATCACTTGTCTGATGGGACAGCTACTACAGAAGATAGCAACTGCCTTGGGTACCTTCTGAGGCTGATAAAATAGAGTGGCATCAGATAGTGAGTGAACATCATTACATAAAATTGGAATCCTACACTCAAGAGACCTCTCACTTGATCAGGTACGTATTTATGCTACTTTGCAATACTTACTTTCAAGATAAGACAGAAAGCTTTAGCTGTCCAGATAATTACAGATTACTAGATTACTTGTGTTTTTGATAAGTGCTTGAGTACAAGTGTAAACACTGATACGTAAACATAGGAAAGCCAAAAAACTCCTAATTCTGGGGAAGCAATATCTGTCACTTATAAGTAAAGTCAAGATCTCCTCAGTCGCAATTACTTAATTAAAATGCCACTGGCTGTGAATAGCTTAATCCATAGTCAGAGGTGAACAGAGGAAAATACACAGAGGAGGATGAACTGGAGAGGGAAAACAAACCAACCTCTATAGAAAAAGTAATAAAGAGTAACAACTAATATTTACTACATTTAATCATTTTATGGAGACTGTAATAATCTCACTCCAGTTTTTGATATTTGACTGCTGACAACTTTTAAGTCTCACTCCTCCTTCCCTCTGCCCTTGCTGCTGTGCATCTGGGCAACACGATAAGAAATCCTGATGCTTCCTCTTTCCATCAGGATGGGAGAATCAAGCAACACAAGCCTCTGCTACTCACATAATCCTCACCATGAACCCACTACCTAATTATCCTAGAAATCTTAAAGCCAGTACTCTCTCTTGGGCAACTTTTGATCTCCTTGAGGGACCTGCCTTATTCTCCCTGGAAAGTCTCGTTATGTAAAAACTGGAACTTTTCATCCACTGTTGGTGTGTGGGCAGCATCATCAGGCTTGACATCTAAACTGCATTTTGGGAAGTTCCACTCTACTTCTGGGGTGGCTACAACGGAGACAAAAACTTGGAAGAAACATGAACATCACCAAAAGTAGGTAGATATTTTAACTTCAAATTACAGATGATGTTTAAATGATAAGGTCACAGACTATTAGCCCCTGCAGTCCAAGTAGCCCTTTTCATTTCCTTTTTGAATTTATGTAATATTCTTGCCAAGTAGATATCCTAATAAATATTAATAAAATGCCACAATAATAGTCATTCATCATTTAACAAAGTGACACATTTCCTTATGTCTCTAAGCCTTTAACCTAAGCGAGGCTTCTAACCTAACTAATGCATATCTCACTTATATATTAATAGCCTAGGGCTGCTGTGACAAATCACCACAAACTTGGTGATAGAAAACTATGGAAATGAATTCTGTTTCTACCTGGAAGGCAGAAATCTGAAGTCAAAATACCAGCAGAGTAGTCAAACTGCCCCTGGAGGCTCGAGTGGAGAATGTGTTCCTTGCCCCTTCCAGTTTTTGCAGTTGTCAACATTCCTTCGCTTATGGCTGCATCCCTTTACTCTATTCTGCATCACCTTGTCTTCTGTGTGTGTCTATATCCTGTCCCATGTGTTTGTCTTATTCCCCACTGTCTACTTGTAATCACACATGTAATTATTTTCACTGCCTACAAGAATAATTCAAGATAAGCTACTCCTCTCAAAATTCTTAATTTAATCATGTGTTTTGCCATATAAGGTAATATTTATTACCACATGATGTAATACTCAAATGTTGTGGGAATTGATAGGAATTGATTGTTTAGGGTGGTATGATTCAGGACACATTTTAGTTAATAGACTCAAAACGTTAAGAAAGCTTTTCCTGGCCTCAGTTCTAATACTGAGACAGGAGCATTGGAGCTTCTGACCTTGTCAGGTATTTGAAAAGAATTCAGTTAATGTGAAAATATTAATGGAATATCAATCAACACAGATCAATCTTTGCAACTTCAACACTTACCTCATCTATCTATTTTCTTTTACACACCCTTTGACTATTGTAATAAACTACCCTCCATTCTCTATATAATCTCTGAATTTCTGCTCTCTGAATTATTTTTCAACTGTTCATTTAGATCACAGTGCCCTCCTTTTCATAATTTCATGTTCATTTCCCATTTACCTTCATAATCTGTTAAAATAGCTATTGTTCAACCAAATCTAACTAGACTTTAATTTAGAAAATAAACTGTATTAAACACTTTCCCTTAGCACCAACATAATTACTTTTACATGCTGTACTGTCTTGTATTAAATATTTAATCAATCAAACAATAAGTTGAAAGTGTCAAATTTTCCTTTTAACATTAAATTTCCATTTGGGGGCCCTGCATCCAAAGGACTTGCTATTTTTGAATTTTATTTATAACTGTTCAATATCTGATTGATTCCTCCTCATTCTGGCTGTTTAGGCTGCTTCCTTGGAGCATCTTTATGTTGAGTCTTTGACTTGTCAACTTTAAATGCTATGTCTATGTCTCTAACATCTCCCAGTGTTCCTTTGTAGGACACTGTTTGGAGTCTTCCTTCTAAGGAGATGCAAATTCTTCTGAATTACACAGTTACATCTTTAACATCATCTTCATGCCATCATCTTCATGCCTTCTGCCAGAGAGGGCAATGGCAACCCACTCCAGTATTCTTGCCTGGAAAAACCCATGGGCAGAGGAGCCTGGTAGGCTGCAGTCCATGGGGTCGCTAAGAGTCGGCCACGACTGGGCGACTTTACTTTCACTTTTCACTTTCATGCATTGGAGAAGGAAAAGGCAACCCACTCCAGTGTTCTTGCCTGGAGAATCCCAGGGACAGAGGAGCCTAGTGGGCTGCCATCTATGGGGTCACACAGAGTCGGACACGACTGAAGTGACTTAGCAGCAGCAGCATGCCTTCTGGAAACATTTAGATGAATAAGACAGAATGGATGCATTCTCTAGTGAAATCAAACAGTCAAATATACTCTACTCATCTCTTTCAGTTTATATTCCAACTGCTTGTCATGTAACAGAATAGATCAACATTTTTAAACAAAAACATACAAAAAACATATTTCTACCTGTTGGACAAATCTGGCTGGTTATGTTGAGAGGCTATGTAACAAGACCTCAGCCACACTGATGACAATCTTTATTTGACTCACACTATGTAATGTGCTGTGTTAAGTGCTAACTGTGGGGTGAGCTTCTCGGGGTACAAGGAATAGCATGAAACATCCTCTTCACCATCACTGGCCTGGATGCAGATGATCTGGGGCCAACTTCCTCTGATACTGCTGATGACTTGGGCGGGTCATTGCCAGTCTCTTGTCCACAGCTTCCAAGGGTAGAAGCAACAATTGTCATGGCTATCCCATATTGTTTACATAGGATGTATAATTTGACATTATTTAATTCATTATTTCTTACCAATCACTATGCTCTATGCTGGGATAACCTGAAGGAAACATTATTACTACACTCAAAGAACTCAGGTCACAGTGGAAAAGATAGTCAACCAGCTATTAATAACAGATGAATTATGGTATTATTGTGATTTTACTCTTACTACAGAGAAGGAAGTGGTAGATGCTGTGAAAAGACATATGAGAGACTGACAACGCATTCAGGATGAACAAACCCTTGGAGAGAGTTTGTCACATGAGCTGAAATTTGAAAGAACCAAGTTACCAGCCAGGTGAAGAAAGCAGGAGATAGCATTGTAGGCAAAGAGACTAAAACATGCTAAACCGTGAAGGAAAGAATATGATACATATAGGAAAGTAGTGCATTACTTTCAATTTTCCACCAAATATTCTATGAATGCTTGTGTCCCCTCAAAGTTCATATGTTGAAATTCTAGTCCCTGGTGATGGTACTGATAGGTGAGTTCTCTAAGAGGTGACCAGGTCATAGGGGTGGAGCTCTCATGAATGCGATTAGTGACATTATAAAAGAAATCACACAGAGCTTCCTAGCTCCTTCCACCATGGGATAATATAGCTAGAAGCTTCTGACTCCAAAGCAAAACCATATCTGGCTATGCTGGATTCCTAATCTCAAACTTCCAGTCCTCAGAACAATGACAAGTACATTTCTGCTGTTTATAAACCATCCAATCTATGGTATACTGTTACTGAAATTATGAATGAACTAAAAAATGCACTAAGGAAATCACTGATGCTTTAGATTCTAATTGAGCAATAAATTATAAGGAAAACAATCTCTACCATCATAGAACGCACAAATCAGTATGTGGGAGATATGAATACAACTTATAATGATCACAGTAGGGGATCTGTAAGAGGACAGGAGCCTGGGAAGAGATGAAGCTATAGAGGTGGCAGGGTTGCAGGTTTAAAAGCCTAATTTGCCTTTCTGAGGATCTGCATTCTATTCAGTGGGCAATCATGAACAACAATAAATGAGCACGTGTATACCTGTTGAGGATTCATGTTGATGTACGGCAAAACCAATACAATATTGTAAAGTAATTAACCTCCAATTAAAATAAATAACTTTATATTTAAAAAATAAATGAATGAATTTAAGTAGAAGAACAACCTAATAGAGTTGTCTTTTTAGATGATCATTCTCTAGCCATGAAAGAATGGGTTGAAAGGAGATACTACTGAAGGACTAAAAATGCGTCGAGGGACAACCCCAAGAATTGAAAAAGAAAATTATGTATGTTGAGGTATTGAGAATAAAATTATTTTAAGGAATAAAATCTAAAGGAGTTGATTTTGTGTTGTCTAGAAGGTGTAAGAGTTTGACATGGGTAGCAATTTCATTTATCTGATAATTTATTCAATATATGCTTATTGAGTTATTACTAATAATCTAATATTATGCAGCAAATGTATCAATAAACAAAATAGGCCAAATTTCCAGCTTTAATGGAGTTTAGATCAGTTTTAGTGGAAAGCAGATATATATAAGATAAGTAAGCCAATGATATAATCAAAGGTTACAAGAATTACAGAATCTAGAGCAGAGAAAGGGGAATCACTAATGGGAGGGGAAGCTAGAATTTTAGCTTTGTGGTCAGGGCAAACCTTACTGAGAAGGAGACATTTGAGCAAAGCCTTGAAGCAGATAAGGAAGAGAGCCATAAGCATATCCCAAAGGACCTCAGGAAGAAACTATGCAAAGACCTGGAGACACAGCACATGTCTGGCATGTTCAAATAGCAACTATAGGACTGTGCAGAGAGGACTAAGGGACAAAGGAGCAGAATAAGATGAGGTGAGGAGGAGTGGCAGGTGGAAGCCAGAGGAGGAAGGACCTGCAAGGCCATGAAAGATGTTTGGACTGTTTTCTGATAGAGAGGGTTTGTGACAGAATGACCTGAATATACTTAAATTTTAAAACAAATATGATGTGCTCTGTTATAAGAAAACCAAGGAAGGCAAACACACAAAGAATAAGCCGTTAGTATACTATTGCACTATTTCATGCAGGCAAGATACTATTTCCAGATAAGAGCTCATGGAGACTTGGATATGGTAATAGCAGTGAAGATGGAGAGAATTAACTGTATTCTGGGAAATACTAATGGAGGACCAGAGACATGTTAAGAGACAATCACAATAATTCAAAAAGCAAATCACATATATTAAGATAAGAGACCAAGAATGAAGTTATTTTAAAACTTCACAGAGAGCCAACAGCATTTTCAGTTACATAGGATATCCCACAGCTGCTTTGTATACTAATGTGATGTTATAACAGATTTTACTGATAATGGACTTTGATTTTCAGAAGACAGAGTAGAAGAATTTTAGAGTTTGAGGTAGAGGGGGAAATAGGAATAGATGTACCTAACTATACGGAAGTTATAATGTATAAGATAGGTGATTTGGGAATCTAGGATCTAATTTGGTGATTGATGCAAACGGGCCATCAAAGGCATGAATTATGTAACTCCAGATGAATGTAAGGCAGTTCTCATGCTGGTGAGAATTGGTATTAAGGGTTTGGGGGTGGTGCTCTCTGCTCTGCTAAGTCACTTCAGTTCTGTCCGACTCTTTGTGACCCCATGGATGGTAGCCCACCAGGCTCCTCTATCCCTGGGATTCTCCCAGCAGAAATACTGGAGTGGGTTGCCATTTCATCTTCCAGAGGATCTTCTTGACCCAGGGATTGAACCCTGGTCTTTTATGTCTCCTGTATTGGCAGGCGGGTTCTTTACCACTAGCGCCACCTGGGAAGTAGGGGGTGATATTAACAGTCTAGTAATCTCTTTAATCACCATAAATAGAAGTTCAGTCACTGGAGAAGAATAGTCTTACCCTAAGCATGTAGGAGTCTCCTCTTGATCTCTACAGATTACCAGTAGGAAAGCAGTCCTCAACCTAACGCTTGCAGCTCACACTGGGCTTTGTTAATGGAGTCAAGGAGATCTGAGAAGTTAGATCTATCTCTAGAATGTTCAGAGTTCTTTCTTCTTGTTGTTCTTTTTTTTTTTTTCCTTTGGATGGAGTGGATACAGGGCTGTCATAAAATTTTGTAGTGCTTGTAATACTCTACATTTTAGATGTAGAAAAATGTTTGTATCTTGAGAAAATTATACACCTAAACAAAGAATTCAGGATTTGTTTCAAAATCAACTCTCTCTACATAATACTTCACTGTCTCATGAATACTGCAAAAAGAGTCCTAATTTAACTTCTGGAATTATATTTATTTCTTATTTGAATACAATGGGGTATGGATATTTATGTCTCAGCTATTATGAAAACTATCAATATGGTAAACATCTGTGCTTTGTTGTATATAAACAGTATGTCCTTCTGTGGTCATGTGATTCAAAGCATGGCTGTAGAGATGATTTACATAAGATATACTACCTAAACTTGTAGGTTGGCATTAAAGGTTTGCCTAATAAATAAATTGAAAATGCCAATAATGATTTCCAGTGGATGTAAGAATATAAAGGACTAAACACATTTAGCAGGCCAGATTTCCCCTGGGTGTTATTAACCCACAGATCAGCAGCTGAAGATAGATACAGGCCAGGCACAAGGCAGCAAATCACTGTTGTCATAAGCATTGAAATGAACTCCAGAGGAAAAGCAAGGCAGTAAATTGTGACATTACCCTCCGGGTATTCAGTATTTATGCAACTACATGTTCCATAACTACGCACCTCCATAAAAGGACCAGCCTTATGCTTGTAAGGTTGCAAATGGTGAATTCCTACTTAGAAGCACTATGAAATATTTTTCCAATCAGTGCTTTCTCAATCTTCACAAGTAAAATTTTAATCTAAGCTTATGTAAGAAGAGATATTTGTTGGAATTTATTGGAACAAATCATAAGAACAGATTTTTTTAAATAAAAATGTCCAGATTCTATAAAGACTTATGAAAATACCACTTAAAATGATGATTTTCCTCACTCCACACATCACTGAACAATTATACCAACATCAACATTATCCCCCAAAGTTCATTATCACTTTAGTAGGCCATGACAGCTTTACTGGAAGTATATTAACCACATCATTCAATTAATATAAAAACCCATGGCAAGATGTTTGATAAAAGACTATGATACACTTCCCATTATGTGTATTTCTTTTCCCTACAATCACTGAAGGAGGAGGGATTAATCTTAGAAACTTTCAAATTATTTTTAGCTTTTGAATTTGAATTTTCAGTTTTTACTATCAAGTAACAAATTGGACAAGATATGTGGTAATATAAGCTAGTTCCTTCTGAACACATGAGTTAACACATATGTTGCATTATGCTGTTAACACATAATTAAAGATCATTTGAAATTTAAGTGCCTACTTATAGCCATGAAGATTATCTCTGGACACCCATGTTTCACACACCTGGAGACAGTGAAGATGGCATCTTCACTTGAGGTTTAGATATTATCATTTCCACCTAGTCTTATGACCCTAGATAATAGTAATGACTTTCCAATCTGTAAAACCCTTTGCAGACATGAAGGCTTACAGAAGTATAAGAAAAAGTGAAATACAAAGATATACTCAAAATGGCAGTGAGCTAGAGAACATATTTTGAACTCCTTATTTGTATTTCCTATTTCTTAAGATGGGGCTTCCCCGGTGGCTTAGTGGTAAAAATTTTGCCTGCCAAGGCAGAAACTGCAGGAGATGAAGATTTGATCCTTGGATTAGGAAGATGCGCTGGAGGAGGAAATAGCAACCCACTGCAGTATTCTTGCTTGGAGAATCCCATGGACAGAGGAGCCTGGCTGGCTACAGTCCCAAAAAGTTGGGCACGACCAAAGCGACTGAGCATGCATGCACATTTCTCAAGATAGCCACGTATTGCCTCATTTGAGGAGGAAAAGTGGTAACTCAATAGAGCAGAGTGTGGTTCAAGGACCGATTATTTCAGAATCACCAGGAATATATGTTAATTTAGGACAACCGTATAATGCATCTTCCAAACTGAGAACCTTCTGTGAGAAAAACAGGAGGTTTCGATAATTATGTCAAAGAGCAGGCTAAAGCCAGGAATAACTTCTGACACCTCAGTTAAAAATGGAGATTGTTGGTTCCCAATTTGAATCTATTGAATGAAGAAAATGCTTTGTTTAAATATGTAGAAAGAATTTGATGTTTTCCAAGGAGCCTGTTTCTACTACTGTGGGCAAGAATCCCTTAGAAGAAATGGAGTAGCCATCATAGTCAACAAGAGTCCAAAATGCAGTGCTGCTACTAAGTCACTTCAGTCGTGTCCGACTCTCTGCGACCCCATAGACGGCGGCCCACCAGGCTCCACCATCCCTGGGATTCTCCAGGCAAGAACACTGGAGTGGGTTGCCATTGCCTTCTCCAATGCATGAAAGTGAAAAGTGAAAGTGAAATCGCTCAGTCGTGTCTGACTCTTAGCGACCCCATGGACTGCAGCCCACCAGGCTCCTCCATCCATGGGATTTTCCAGGCAAGAGTGGGATGCTGCTGGGAGTCAGCGTGAGGAATCCTACCTGTGACAAGGTCATGCGGCAGAGATCTGATGTGCAAGGTCGAGTCAGATCTCAGGTTTTCCCCCTGGTATTTCCTGAGCATGTACCCTCAAAAATAAGAATCTGCCTGCTTTTCCACTCTTCTGACATTCTCTGGAAAAAGTCAATTCAGGGCTTTAGTCTTCTGCATTTGAAAGAGTGTTTCAATCCAAAAACCCCTCTGATGGCTTTCTAGCCTGCCTGCACTACTTGTGATTGTTTGAGGCCTCCTGACCGCAGGAGGCACAAGAAGCTTAAAACATCCTAGGAATGTAGGGGCTTCCGAAGAGTCAAAATCATTAGAATAGGACTGATTAAAGGTTTCATTTGTTGAGCCAATACTTGCTGCCAAATTTTCATATTTTTATTTTTAGATATAGTTGGTATATAGAAAAACAAGTAGTAGACCTGATATTAGCAACATTAGCTTTGAGTTAAGTACCTTCTTTGTTATAACCCACTGCGCCTTTGTTCTATAGAGATGTAACTTTAGTGCTTTAAGGAGGCGCAGAGTAAAGAAAAACACTTCAGGGGAAACGAAATTAACATTCATTAAGGAAGAGAGCCAAAAAAGTGTTAACAAGCCTCTTGGCCAGAAGATAATGTAAATCACCTGAGACCTTTTGTATACAAAAAGATATACAGAAAGAGTCTGGGCTGCTAACGCTACATAATTTTGTATTACCCATTGATCTCTATGTATAATCAAAAGTATAAAAGGCCTTGAAGAACAATAGAAGGGGAGCCAGTTGCTGAACTGGTTTCCCCCGTGTCTCCTCTTTACTCTAATTTCAGGCTGAATTCCCATCTGGGGCGTGGAGGCTCACCACTACTTACTTGTCTCGGCTTTTAAGATCCATAAGAGAGAGAGCCCAAGGCGGGGCACTCTCCAATATTCAAACGGGCGCCGGCGGCCTAACATAGATGGTGCAAGCTCCTTGTCTGGAAATTTATTGGTTTTCCACGTAACCCAAGTTAATCAGCCTCTTCTCTCCACTTAATTTTCCTACTACACTATTTCTTCCTAATCTAATCTTATATTAATAAATAAATAAGTCTTTCCTTGCCAATGCCGTCCCCTCTTCGAATTCCCTGGATCCACCTGGGCTGGACCCCGGCAGGATGCCATTGCCTTCTCCACTGAAATGCAGTACTTGGATGCAATCTCAAAAATGACAGAATGATCTCTGTTTGCTTCCAAAGCAAAGCCATTCAATATCGGAGTAATCCAAATCTATGCCCCAACCACTAACGCTGAAGAAAATGAAGTTGAACTGTTCTATGAAGACCTACAAGACTTCTAGAACTAATACCCAAAAAAGATGTCCTTTTCATTATAGGGGACTGGAATGCAAAAGTAGGAAATCAATAAACATCTGGAGGAACAGGCAAATTTGGCCTTGGAGTACAGAAGGAAGCAGGGCAATGGCTAATAGAGTTTTGTCAAGAGAACGCACTGGTCTAACAACCACCCTCTTCAAACAGTTCAAGAGAATACTATACACATGCACATCACCAGATGGTCAATAGTGAAATCAGATTGATTATATTCTTTGCAGCCAAAAATGGAGAAGTTCTATGTGGTCAGCAAAAATAAGACTGGGAGCTGACTGTGGCTCAGATCTTGAACTCCTTATTGCCAAATTCAGACGTAAATTGAAGAAAGTAGGGAAATCACTACACCATTCAGGTATGACCGAAATCAAACCCCTTATGATTATGCAGTGTAAATGAAAAACAGATTCCCGGGATTAGATTGATAGAGTGCCTGAAGATCTACAGGTGGAGGTTTGTGGCATGGTAAAGGAGACAGGGATCAAGGCCATCTCAAAGAAGAAGAAATGCAAAAAAGCAAAATGGCTGTCTGAGGAGGCCTTACAAATAGCTGTGAAAAGAAGAGAAGTGAAAAACAAAGGAGAAAAACGAAGATATACCCATTTGAATGCAGAGTTCCAAAGACTAGCAAGGAGAGACAAGAAAGCCTTCCTCAGTGACCAGTGCAAAGAAATAGAGGAATACAATGGAATGGGAAAGACTAGAGATCTCTTCAAGAAAATTAGAGTTACCAAGGGAATATTTCATGCAAAGATGGGCACACTAAAGGACAAAAATGGTATGAACCTAACAGAAGCAGAAGATATTGAGAAGAGGTGGCAAGAATACACAGAAGAACTACACAAAAACGATCTTCACAACCCAGATAATCATGATGGTATGATCACTCACCTAGAGTCAGACACCCTGGAATGAAAAGTCAAGTGGGCCTTAGGAAGCATCAAGATGAACAAAGCTAGTGGAGGTGATGGAATTCCAGTGGAGCTATTTCAAATACTAAAAGGTGATGCTGTGAAAGTGCTACACTCAATATGCCAGCAAATTTGGAAAACTCAGCAGTGGCCATAGGACTGGAAAAGGTGCGTTTTCATTCCAATCCCAAAGAAAGGCAATACCAAAGATTGCTCAAACTACTGCACAATTGCACTCATCTCACACGCTAGTAAAGCAATGCTCAAAACTCTCCAAGCCAGGTTTCAACAGTCCTTGAACCGTGAACTTCCAGATGTTCAAGCTGGTTTTAGAAAAGACAGAGGAACCAGAGATGAAATTGCCAACATCAACTGGATCACCAAAAAAGCAAGAGAGTTCCAGAAAAACATCTATTTCTGCTTTATTGACTATGCCAAAGCCTTTGACTGTGTGGATCACAAGAAACTGTGGAAAATTCTGAAAGAGATGGCAATACCAGATCACCTGACCTGCCTCTTGAGAAACCTGTATGCAGGTCAGGAAGCAACAGTTAGAACTGGACATGGAACAACAGACTAGTTCCAAACAGGAAAAGGAGTAGGTCAAGGCTGTATATTGTCACCCTGCTTATTTCACTTATATGCAGAGTACATCATGAGAAATGCTGGGCTGCAGGAAGCACAAGCTGGAATCAAGATTGCCAGGAGAAATATCAATAACCTCAGATATGCAGATGACACCACCCTTATGGCAGAAAGTGAAGAGGAACTAAAAATCCTCTTGATGAAAGGGAAAGAGGAGAATGAAAAAGTTGGCTTAAAACTCAACATTCAAAAACAAAGATCATGGCATCCAGTCCCATCACTTCATGGCAAATAGATGGGGAAACAGTGGAAACAGTGACAGACTTTATTATTTTGGGCTCCAAAATCAGTGCAGATGGTGACTGCAGCCATGAAATTAACAGATGCTTACTCCTTGGGAGAAAAGTTATGACCAACTTAGACAGCATATTAAAAAGCAAAGACTTTATTTTGCCAACAAAGGTCTGTCTAGTCAAAGCTCTGGTTTTTCCAGTAGTCATGTATGAATTGAGAATTGGACTGAGCCCTGAAGAATTGATGCTTTGAACTGTGGTGTTGGAGAAGACTCTTGAAAGTCTTGGACTGCGAGGAGATCCAACCAGTCCATCCTAAAGGAAATAAGTCCTGAATACTCATTGGAAGGACTGATGCTGAAGCTGAAACTCCAATCCTTTGGCTGCCTGATGCGAAGAACTGACTCATTGGAAAAGACCCTGATGCTGGGAAAGATTGAAGGCAGGAAGAGGAGGGCACAACAGAGGATGAGATAGTTAGATGGCATCACCCATTCAGTGCACATGAGTTTGAGTAAACCCTGAGAGCTGATGACGGAAAGGGAGGCTTGGCATGCTGCAGTCCATGGGGTGGACTCCAAAGAGTCAGACATGACTGAGCGATTGAACTGAACTGAACTAAGGGGCTTTTGGAAAAGAAGAAATTATATGAAGGGGGATGTCAAGTTTATAGTAAGCAGCCAGAGGTTATGGTGAGATGCCCAGATGGTGGAAAATGTCTGACAAACTTTGTTAAAATGATGTCTAAAATTAAAATTTATGTGATTGCCAAGAGTAGCTATAGCATATATTCTCCTTCACTTCATCCAAATATCAGTTAAAAATGTGTTTCCAAACATTGGTGCCTTCAGATTAAGTGATATATTTTTGAGAATTGGTACTTTAAGTTAAAGGAGAAAAAAGGAGTAGATTCCAGATTGAGGGAAAATGACACAGGAAAAAAACAGCTTTATAAGACAAAACACAAAATGGAAATTGAGAATGCAAAAAAAATAGGTCTTTGAAACAATCTGTGTTCAAAAGAGATATAAGCCTTCTCAGTATCATCATCAATACTAAGGGGCAAATGAGTTTCTCATAGTATCAGTACTGAAGTCCTTGTATTAAAAATCCATTCAAGTCCTCAGGACCTTTGTAAGCAGTCACTTGAGTCATATTGATAATGTGATGAATGCAGTCATGCCACAAGCTTTACTGTGTATTAGGAAAATTACACCGTGGTACATTCCTAGTTGCTGAAGTTCTCTTTGACACACAAGAATTAGTTGGGGACTCTGACTTATGTTTCCTAAATGAGACTTTAAAGGCTATGCCTGTTGGACTTACAGTGCTGCCAGCAAGCATCCAAGTTACAAGTTGCACTCACCTTTGCCAGTTTTAGGATGTCAGCCAAAAGTAGTGACTTTAGGAAGATAAATCCATTAATAGTGTGAGAGTAAGAATCTGGAACAACAGAAGGCGGTAAAAGTAGCTAGTCAGCCCCTACAGAAAGATGAGTGTATGGAAATAACTCACTGGGGGAATGTGGGCAGAACTGATAGCAGAAATGAAAGGGCTTTCAGGTAGAGATTGATATGAGCACCTCTACAAGATTAAATTAAAATTAATATAGTACATTAAAACTAATTGAACATGAATTAAAGGACATGGTAGTACAAATTATTTTTTGACATTTAAATAAACAGTCCCATAATTAATTAGGTTTTAAACATTCCCATAGTTTATTAGGTTTTAATCTCTGTGCCTCAGTTTCCTTAGTAATAATATATCCAGTTTTTACTAACATACTATTTGTAATCATCTCTGCCTTGCAACCCCATGGACTGTAGCCTGTCAGGCTCCTCTGTCCATGGGATTCTCCAGGCAAGAATAGTGGAGTGAGTACCCATTCCCTTTTCCAGGGGATCTTCTCGACCCAGGGATTGAACTTTGGCCTCCCACACTGCAGGCAGATTCTTTACCATCTGAGCCACCAGGTAACCCCCCGCTAATAAGATATTTGTAATAATCCTTGCCTTGTGGGTCTTGTTAATTAACTCTCTCTATATATATATATGTGTGTGTGTGTGTGTGTGTGTGTGTGACTTATACACATTTATTTTTAGTGTCAAGCTAAATAAATATTGATTGTGAATGTTATGATTATTATGTTGTTGTTCTTATTATAAAATGATACTTTTTCTTGCACACAGTGAGAAGTCTGAAGTATAAATAATAGTAATTACTGCCATTTGTCAAGCCCTAAATTATGTGCCAAGTCCTACCTCAACACTGTAACTAATACCTCTATAAAGTCTATTTAATGCACCTGTGACCCCAACAGTCATTTTAGAAATAAGGAAATGCCTTTGATCATAAAGAAACCTGGGTAAATATGAAGGGGTAAAAATACCCGCACCTCAATTCTTTGAAAATAGCTATAACACCTAGGGTTCCTGATGGTGTAGCAGCAGTATTTCCTGAAAGAAAAATATAAATGTTGTGCTTGCTAGGCTAAATTGCTGTGTGGAGAGCAAGGTATTTTCAGTAAGGAACCAAAAATGTATCTTATTCCTCATTTCTCTTTTCTCTATTTCATTTTGTTTTTGCTTCTTTGTTCTGTTTCTTTACACACACACACACACACACACACACAGATACCGTATACCTGCAGCAAAAGCGTCCTTTCATAGGAAACCTGTTGTTAATACCAAGGCTGCATTCTCAGCTATTTGAGTTAGACAAGCTGTAGGCAATTCTCACAGTTCAGTGTGGTTATTTGGAGTTCCAAAATGCAATAATGTTATGCAGTAGTTGGTCTGCATTGTTCCAGTGAACCAAGGTTTAATATTCCATGGTAACGGTAATAATAAAACCCTACACCATTTTAAATCATAGTTTGCCATATACCATTGGAAATAATAAACAGGGTATGATGCTGATTATTTCTAAAACGACTCATTAGGTCAATGTTTCGAGACCATAGAGAAGACTGGCACAAAAACTGTTTTAACTGTGATGCCAAATATCAATGAGTTATGAACAACGCCACTGGTGACAAACGATATTGTCAATGCAACTCATGATAATTACTTCTGTATCTATGAGTGCATATAATTTGATACTTATCTGACCTGAATACAAAAAACGTCTTTCATATTCTTCAACTATGGTGGGGAAAGTGGCACATGTACACAAATCTGTTGATATCAACTATCTTTGGAAGTAATTCAGAATTTATTGACCTCAAGCTTTGTCCAATCCTCTCTCTATAACTCCAGTATTAGCATTCCTTAGAATTTTAATGAGGTTGCATTATGAAAATGTGGCTTTAAGTTTCTTATGGTACAGTGTGTTTCATTGAAAGGCATTAGTACAACAGATTAAGCAGGGCATGTCTTGTAAAGGCAAATCGCTAACCTCTCATGTCTACTTCTATACTCTGTGTGCCACAGTGCTCCCTAGATATTAAAAAACACTGAATCAAATAAGGCTGTGCATTGCAATAGGGAAGATCAATGGCTTTTGTAACAGGTCCCCATTGACAGCCAAAGAATCTCACTCAATGCTTTCTTATACAAAGCTTTTAAATATCAAAGAAAATTATATCCAAAGGGAAAACATAGCAACCAACAAAAACCTTAACCAATGCTGGCATCTACAATTCTCTGTTATATCAATTGTGTATAAAATTAGTATGCTGTGGTATCATCACAAATAATATGTAAATGCTTAGGAATTTATTGTAATAATAAATAATGCTAATATTTTTCTTAAGTTACAAAGAGTGCCTCAGTATCACTACCAAAAAAGAAAAAAAAAAAAAAAAGAAGAACAAAACTGAAACAAAAAAGCTTCTAAAATCAATAATTGAACGTTTTCAAGCTTTCTTTAGGTAGTAAAACACAGAAATGTTATAATTTTCAAAAAGAATTTGTACATTTTTTAAATCTAAATGTTCCAAATTGTTCCATCTTATGTGACTGTATTGAAAAAAGTTTATTTTATTATACTACATTCCTCTGAGGACATATCATTCTAAATTCTCTAAATCTCCCGTGTAAAAGTGAAAAATTCTATAGGTCTGTTGGATCTAGGGCTTTACAAATTAAATATTTTACTCTTACACTTCAGATGTTAATGATTACTTTTATAGAATGAATATCATGTTTTTATTAACAGATTGAAATTATGTGATTGTTTCAAAGCCTATTACATCATATCACAATTTTATACATCTATAAATTCTTTTAATAGTCAGTTCAACCACCATTAAGATGAAACATACTGTATTTGCTACATTAAATCAACCTCTAAAAGATACAGGGGGTCATTTCCACCCCTTGAATGCTACTAGCTAGTCTTTATTACTATTACCCAGGCATATGAGAAAAAAGGCTCAACCCTTTAGGCTTTCATTCCATGAGACAAAAGGGAACACTTGACTATGTATACATTATCACCGAGTTATATATATCTAAGTAGCTGTAGAGAATAAGCTAGAAAAGAACTGTATGCTTAGATGGGAAAAGCAGGGAAGCTCTAGTGCAGGACCACACAAGACTACCTGAAACTCTAAACTGATGAGAGTTTGACATTGCCCTGAATGAAGAAGTAGAAAACTAGATTATAGCACAAATAAATCCTATAGGAAGATTTTTGTAACTTTTGAAAAGTTACTTAATTTATCTGTGCCTCCCCCTCCTTTTCTAAAAAGTAATGAGTGTCAAATGACATGACAAATAAAATGCTTTGATTCATTCTATGATAGCTTCCAGTTTGGAGAATGTATTTGAAGAGACATACCCTAAAAAACAGTTCCATTTAAATATAGTCTCTCTCTCTTTTTCTCTGTCTTTTGTGATAAGACTATGTTACAAAGTAATTATCAACATGTTTTCCACTCTACAACATTATCCTCTCCCCCTATGTTTACTGAAAAGTACCCAACACCCTACAGCAGTTAATCAATGCTGTCCCAAGGGGGAGGTTTGATGACAGCCAGAGAAATCTGATAGACTGTGTTAAAGTATAACATTTGAAAGAATACTTGCAAAGCAGTTTTAAAATTTTGTTTATGCATTTACATATGTATTTGTGTATTTTGCATCATAGAAGAGATACCAAAACCTGTATTTCCAGAGAGAGAAAAAGCAGGACAGTTATTTGTCAAGGGACTTTTATCTAATCACATTGCCTAGAGAACGCTATATAACTTGGAGAATCCAAGGATTCTGAAAACTTTTGTAGAACTTCCCCTTTGGGACCTGAGAGCAGAGAAGTCTGGAAGAAGCTTCCAGATCTCCCAGAGAGGGAAGCAGTAAACGATTAAAAGCTACAGTGGTTGCCAAGGGCAAGGAGATAGACAGCTCCAATAAGTGTACCACGGTTCTTAAGTGAACTGGGAGAGCATCTGAATTCTTCTCACCACACTCTATGGATAGATACAAGATTTTCCCTGCTCCATCCGAGAAACTGAGTCAGTGAACTTTCTTTTGGCATGGAAGTCTTATAGTCTTGTAGTAGAACTTGGACATTTGGTAAGAGATGTCCTTTGTGTGTGTGTGTGTTTGTGTGTGTGTGTGTTCTGTGCTCAGCTGTGTCCACCTCTTTGCAGGCCCATGGGCTGTAGCCCACCTGGTTCCTCTGTCCATGGGATTTTCCAAGCAAGAATAAGGGAGTGGGTTGCCATTTCCTCCTGCAGGGGATCTTCTCAACCGAGGGAACAAACCAGTGTCTCTTGCATCTCCTTCATTGGCAGGCAGATTCTGAAGACCAATGTTCTTTATACTGGCTCTGAAATGAGAACAAAGAAATAATAGCAGATGTCAACATACAGGATTGGTCTTCCAGGATGATGAAATAAATTTGTGCATCCCAAGGACACTGACATTCAGAGGCCCTGGTTGGATCCTCTCAGTTCCACTCCTCCTGTAACAGGAAACTAACTGCAAAAGCCCCCAGAATTGAGAGATAATTCAGGGAAGGGTATGGGAGAATATAGCTGTGTGTCCGGTAGGTAATTCACCTGTTCTTATGTCTGGCACATAGCAGGCTCTCAGTACAGAGTTCATCTTTATTGGTTAGCAATATTATTATTAAGAGCACTCAGTAACTAAATTTTGGATGCATATATAAATATTTTACATATTTTAGTTGATTGTATTTTGTTCAAAATGAAGCTTCACTGGGAGATATATTACATTTATACACAAATACAGATTTTACTAATTTCCAGGTACTTAACATTAACTTAATATTTTGAATTAATACTTAGTATGGATAAAAAGAAAAACTACAGGTATTGTAGAAATATGCTGCTTCTATGGGCAATCTACTTAAAAACATGAAAATAAATATTGCTGAGTCTGAAAGTCAGAATTGTACAGCAATAATGTTGAAATTGTCACCACAAATTAGTTTTATGAAATGAATCACTTATTCTTTGAAAAAAGAGAGTACCTCTTAGAGATTTTATAATAATTAACCAGTAACTACAGAATAAATGTTGAAATAAACAGGTTATATGTGAGAAATTTTTTCTTACCTAACACAGAGAAACAGCTCTCCTAGATATTGATATATGAGGAGGATGATGACAAAATGAAAATATGGGCAGAAAATAGATTTGGGATGCATCAGTCATTTGCCCTTTCTTAAAATACAGACATAACTAAAGTGTCAGAGTGGGACTGACAGTGATGGTATAGCATCTGACAGCTCAGACACAGCTTGCTTGCCAGTCTGATGCCGCTGAGCCCAAGATGGCAGGATTCCACCATATAAATATGTCTGTTATCTTGAGGTTAGGAGCACTGGTTTTTCCCTTCATGTGAAGGAGCTTGTAATTATTATCATAAAATATTGGTTGCCACTTAATCTACAACTTCAGGGCCAATACCCAAACCTTCATTTCCCCAATTGTAGAGGTTATGTTTGCAATATTATCTCCCCTTGAGTGTACTCAGTCAGAATCTGAAAGACAATGGATAAGGGAGACTATATTTCAGAAGCATTTTTGAGATCTGTCATATTTCCCCTCATTTGCATGGCCGTGTGCTACAAAATTCCATCTTGGATTCTAATTTTCTGGCTCACTCAGATGATTTGCTCTGGGGATGTCAGCACTCAGGATGTTGATGCCAAGTGTTGTTTATGCCTTCCTGTCCTCTAGGGACTCATAAATCCATCCTGCATCTACAAGCTGTCAGAGGAGAAGAAAAGCACTGGTCACTAATCTTGTCATGATCAACTTTCTTCTCAGCACCCTGGTTTACAGCTTGGCCTGGATCGAAATGAGCTGGTAATACAAATGTGTACCTTGGTTATCCTTCCTGTCTTTGCCATCAGAAGATCTTTACTCCTGACATTCCTTAAACCATGTTAGACAGGTGTTATAGGACTTTGAAAACACATCTCTACTAAAGAGCTCTGTGTGCATGAGTTCAGTAGGCTAGTGAACAATTTATTCAATTTTCCTGGGGGTAAGCAGTCCCTCCAGTTGGCTTTTATTTCTCTGAATTTTCCCACTTTACTTATGAAACTGAATATAAAGGGAGAAGTCCCTGCACAGGAATAGCAACGAGACTGAAAGTTCTCCAACCAAATGGCCCCGTTACATCTGCCACTGAGCCCTTGAAGGCGCATGATGGTTCACTTCTTTCAGCAAAGAATACCACCAGTGTTGATGTCATGTTCAATAATCTTGAGTTGCAGCTTTGGTGAAAAAAGTATATGTTTCCCAAACAGTGGATGTTGAACATCAAGACTTTAAGTTATTTTCGATCTTTTCATTCTCAGAATGGATAGGCAGAGACATTAAGTTTCTCTTTCTTAACACTTTTTATTAATATACTTGGCTGTTCTTTTTACCCTCACTTAAAATAATGTGTTCTGAATGCTATGGAAATAAGAGTTCTTTGTTTACTCAGAGCCTGATTGGATAAACAAACATTTTTCTTAGGAGAATTCTCTACTCTTATCACTAACACAAGAAATAAGTTCTTAAAAAGGAAATATTTTATAATCATCACTTCAACCCAGTTTAGGGCCAGTAGCCAATCTTACTACCTGCACAATTTCTTGGAACTTGGAAATCCATTGTTGTGAGATGGTCTATTCAACCTAATTTTGTCCTAATACAAAAAATTATAGATTTTAGTTTTATGGCAAATACCCTACATTTTGAGTTTTTTAACCTCTGGTTGATGTATAACCACTGTAGGAAAAGAGGCTTAAGAAAACTGACTTCATGTGACTTTGACATCAAACTGATCTGAGCTCCAGTCCTACTTCTAATACTTCATAGCTGCATGCTTTGGGGCAAGACATGAAATATTCTGTAGCCTTTAATTCATTCTCACACACACACAAAAGTAATGACAGCACTAACCTTACAAGATGTTAGGAAGAAACAAAGGCATTATATTTAAAGTACCTAGAATAGTACATTATATATGAATAAGGTTCAAATGTATTATCTCTGCATCTTCTTTACGCCAATTATCCAGCATCTATACATTTAGGGCAGCCCTGCTCATTAGAAAAAGAAAGCAATAGAGGTAAAACGAACATCTACACCATTCTTCATGGGGAAACAGTGGAAACAGTGTCAGACTTTATTTTGGGGGGCTCCAAAATCACTGCAGATGGTGACTGCAGCCATGAAATTAAAAGACGCTTACTCCTTGGAAGAAAAGTTATGACCAACCTAGATAGTATATTCAAAAGCAGAGACATTACTTTGCTGACTAAGGTCCGTCCAGTCAAGGTTATGGTTTTTCCAGTGGTCATGTATGGATGTGAGAGTTGGACTGTGAAGAAGGCTGAGCACTGAAGAATTGATTATTTTGAGCTGTGGCGTTGGAGAAGACTCTTGAGAGTCCCATGGACTGTAAGGAGATCCAACCAGTCCATTCCGAAGGAGATCAGCCCTGGGATTTCCTTGGAGGGAATGATGCTAAAGCTGAAACTCCAGTACTTTGGCCACCTCATGTGAAGAGTTGACTCATTGGAAAAGACTCTGATGGTGGGAGGGATTGGTGGCAGGAGGAGAAGGGGACGACAGAGGATGAGATGGCTCAGTGGCATCACCGACTTGATGGACATGAGTTTGGATAAACTCCGGGGGATGGTGATAGACAGAGAGGCCTGGTGTGCTGTGATTCATGGGGTCACAAAGAGTCGGACACGACTGAGCGACTGAACTGAACTGAGAGCATTCTTTAATTAAAGATAAAAAAGTATATCATTTTGTGGAGAAGCATAAAGCTATTTAAGTTATCAGTACAGTTCAGTCGCTCAGTCGTGTCCGACTCTTTGCAGCCCCATGAACTGCAGCACGCCAGGCATCCCTGTCCATCACCAACTCCCAGAGTTTACCCAAACTAATGTCTATCAAATCAGTGATTCCATCCAGCCATCTCATCCTCGGTTGTCCCCTTCTCCTCCTGCCCCCAATCCCTCCCAGCATCTGTCTTTTCCAGTGAATCAACTCTTTGCATGAGGTGGCCAAAGTATTGGAGTTTCAGCTTCAGCATCAGTCCTGCCAATGAACACCCAGGACTGATCTTTAGGATGACTGGTTGGATCTCCTTGCAGTCCAAGGGACTCTCAAGAGTCTTCTCCAACACCACAGTTCAAAAGCATCAATTCTTCGGCACTCAGCTTTCTTCACAGTCCAACTCTCACATCCATACATGACCACTGGAAAAACCAGAGCCTTGACTAGAAGGACCTTTGTTGGCAAAGTAATGTCTCTGCTTTTGAATATGCTATCTAGGTTGGTCGTAACTTTCCTTCCAAGGAGTAAGCATCTTTTAATTTCATGGCTGCAATCACTATCTGCAGTGATTTTGGAGCCCCCCAAAATAAAGTCTGCCACTGTTTCTACTGTTTCCCCATCTATTTCCCATAAAGTGATGGGACCAGATGCCATGATCTTAGCTTTCTGAATGTTGAGCTTTAAGCCAACTTTTTCACTCTCCTCTTTCACTTTCATCAAGAGGCTTTTTAGTTCCTCTTCACTTTCTGCTATAAGGGTGGTGTCATCTGCATATCGGAGGTTATTGATATTTCTCCCAGCAATCTTGATTCCAGCTTGTGCTTCTTCCAGCCTAGCGTTTCTCATGACCTATTAATTACTCCATTTCCTTTTTCAGAGATTTTAATAGGTCTCCTTTGCATTACCTGACAATGCTACCTCCTTTGTCTCTTTTAACTGTGGTACATTTGAGATCGTATCTGTAACTTCAATTAGAAATGAGCCCAGAGTTGTTTTCCATATTTTCTATGCCCTAGACTGGCTCAGCAATATTTTTTCTTATTCCTTTAAATTGATGTCATTGATTAAATTGATGTCTTAATCATAATAAGATCTATGATTAATTTTAAACATATCCAGTCAATGTCATACCTTAGAAATAATTTTCTATGAACTATGAACAATGGTTTTAGTTGTATCTTTCTTAACATTCCCTGTATTCCTTCAGATTACTTACTCTGGATAAATCAGGGATAGTCTGTCAGTTTCTATTCTGGTCTAGCAACAAAGCAGCAGATCCTTTGTATATACAGAATTCTAAATTGGTTTGCATGTATATATCCTTTCCTACCTTCATCCCTAGTTGAAGGTACTCCAACACAAGAGATCAAAGAGAAGATGAACAGTAATAAATGTTTCTAATTCTTGCTGAATTCATACTCTTCACAAAGAGGTTTTGCTTCAGCTTCTTACTTAGCTTGACTGTAGACTTGAAAGGATCACTTAGAGACCATAAGTCTTCAGGGAATATTCTGAAAGCAATGTAAAGATTTAGACCTCATGGAAGTGCAAATTAGAATTCTATTGCCATGGTTTCTGGTTGGCCTCCACCTGAAGTTTTGGAGCCCCTCTTTCCCCTATGTTCTCTTCCTGACGGGAAGCCAGCCTAAACTTGCACTATTGTTTCAAGAATAGAGTTCTCTCTGAACTTGTACCAAAAAATTGTCTGAATACAGATAATTCTGGAGTGTTTCCTGGACTTTTCTCACAAATGAATTTAAAGAAGACTGAAGATGCCCTCCCAGCAGTAAGTAACCCTATCAATTTCCAAGTACTGGTATTTGTGTCTATGAGCTCCTGGATGTGCTGTTTTGAGAAAAAAAAAAAAAAAAATGTAACTCATATTGTAGCCCTCTCAAGGAAGTACCAAATGTCTGGCATATTCTTCCTGTGTTCCTCATTGGTAGGTACTTTCTTATTGACCTTTCTTTTCCCCTCTGATTTAAAATCAGTTAATCTGTTACTCTTGGGAGGTATGAATTTCCATATTCTGGTTGATTTATATGGATTTCCTGTAAACTGAAGACTGCAGGATGAAATCAATCATCATGACGCCCAGAGCAGTGGCCAGGGATAGGACATGAGAAACACCTGATGTCTTCCATTCTTATTAGGGCTGAAATGAGAGCACACTATTTGCATGATGTGTCCTGGGCTGGGGAGACTATTTGGAGAACCTGACACTGTTAAGAGGCGGATAGAGACATCCCATTTTGTACCGTTAGCTTGTGTTTTATGTTGGCGATAAAAGAAGAACTAAAGGTTTTATCTGACCCTTTTAGGAGCTGTTGAGTTTACAGGACTTCTGTGGATAGGGGCATGATAATTTTCCAGAAGCTAAGAAACTGATACATTAACTCAGTTTTATAAAAAATATCAGCATTTACTAGAAAAATGTAATAGTTCTGAATTACTTTCACTTATTTGAAAGAGTGTTGTTAGGATGTTTGCTTTCATTTATTATGCGATTTGTTAACTGTTTTCAGGTTAGAAATATTACATGTATATTCAGTTATCAAAAATAATATAAATACCCATTATTAAGACAAGACCCCTTTTTAAAAAAGGGCAAACTGCACTCTGACAGCAACATCTCATGTTAAATTTTTTTTTTTTAAATTTTTATTTTTACTTTATTTTACTTTACAATACTGTACTGGTTTTGCCATACATTGACATGAATCCACCACGGGTGTACATGTGTTCCCAAACATGAACCCCCCTCCCACCTCCCTCCCCATAACATCTCTCTGGGTCATCCCCGTGCACCAGCCCCAAGCATCCTGTATCCTGCATCAGACATAGACTGGCGATTCGTTTCTTACATGATAGTATACATGTTTCAATGCCATTCTCCCAAATCATCCCACCCTCTCCCTCTCCCTCTGATCAACTTGCTACATAACAAAGAATTAAAATCCTGGGAAAGTCATGGCTGGAGGTTTTTCTTTGTAGTTGAACTTTATTTCAGTTATTTTAATGTCCACATTTCCATTTGTCATGAAAATTTAAAATTAAGCCTCTCCAATGTGCACACTTTAATACAAGGAATGTAATTTATTATTTGGCACAGATTTACTGTTGTAAAAAGCTCCCACTGATGTCATGGTGAATTCTGTGCGTGAAATGAGTGCAAACAAATGATTCATTTTTCATGCATATTAACAATCAATGTTACAGCCTCCTCAAACAGCAGTGTAATGTTCTTTACCAAAATGCTCAAATGTTCTTAGTTTATATTTCTATCACTAAAGCTATCAGGTAGAAAAAAAGTTGTATAAGAATTAATGATATTGCCACAAAAAAGCGATAGAAGATTGAAAGTTTCCAAGTTAATTTGATTGCAAAGGATCAATCAGCTCCAATGACCAAATAGTGACAAGATAACTGTGTAGATTCTTGCCTGGAGAATCCCAGGGACGGGGAGCCTGGTGGGCTGCCGTCTATGGGGTCGCAGAGTCGGACACGACTGAAGCGACTTAGCAGCAGTATCAGCAGCAGGGCTATCTTATAACTTATGATGTAGTTCAGTAGGTGAATTGCTGTCCTGCCTCTGTTGTTGGGATATTATGAAAGAACTCTTGTTTTCATGAATAACTGCCTTATACAAATAGAGACGTTTCTTTATGAGTCAATTATTATTTTATTCAACAAATATTCATTGAACAGCTATTATGTACTGGAACTAGGCTAGGTATTTGAGGTACAGCAACAAACCTGACTGACAATGTCATGAATATGTCATGGAGCTTATAGTCTAGTGAGAAACACTGGAGGTAAATTAGGGAAAAAGTGAAAAATTATAGATTAATGGATAGATCAGACTGTCTTAGGAAGAGGTAAAATTTAATATTTAACTCTCCACTAAAAGTTAACTCCAGTCCAAATAGTTAGCTAAGAATGCAAGGAGGACATTTAGTTGGCTTTTTTCTTTTTCATTTTCTGTCGATCATCATCCACAGCATTTCTGCTCAACTCTGGCTCCTCTATTGGAAATTCACTTATGGTGTTTTTGATGAAAGAATTAAGGAGAAAAATAAATACTATACATTAACACATATGTATGAAATGTAAAAAAAAATGGTATTGATGAGCCTATTTGCAGGGACTCAATGGAGACACATAAATAGAGAACAGATGGTGGGCACAGGAAAGGAGAGGATGGGACAAATTGAAAGAGTAGCATGGAAACACATAAATTTCCATCCGTAAAATAGTCAGTGGAAATTTGGTGTATGATGCGGGGAACTCAGGTGCTCTGTGACAACCTAGAGGGGTTAGATGGGGTGGGAGATGGGAGGGAGGGGACATACGTATACCTATGGCTGATTCGTGTTGATGTATGGAAGAAACCAACACAATACTGTAAAGCAATTGTCCTCTAATTGTTGCTGTTGTTTAGTCACTAACTCATGTCCACATCTTTGTGACCCCATAGAACACAGCACACCAGGCTTTCCTGTGCTTCACTGTCTCATGGAGTTTGCTCAAACAAGCCCATTGAGTCAATGATGCTATCCAACATCTCATGTCGTCCCCTTCTCCCCCTGGCCTTGACCTTTCCCAGCATCAGAGTCTTTTCCAATAAGTCTGCTCTTCCCATCAGGTGACCAAAGTGTTGGAGCTTGAGCTTTAGCTTCAGCATCAGTCCTTCCAGTGAATATTCAGGGTTGACTTCCTTTAGGATTGACTGGTTTGATCTCCTGCTGTCCAAGGGACTCTAAGAGTCTTCCTCAGCACCAAAATTCAAAAGCATCGATTCTTCAGCACTCAGCCTTCTTTATGGTCCAACTCGCACATCTGTACATGACTACTGGAAAAACCAGAGCTTTGACAATATGGACATTTGTCAGTGAGGTCATGTCTCTGCTTTTTAATAGGCTGTCTAGGTTTGTTATAGCTTTCCCTTCAAGGAGCAATCTTTCTTATTTTCTTGGCTGCAATCACTGTCCACAGTGATTTTGGAGCCCAAAAAACTGAATTCTGTCACTGCTTCAACTTTCCCCTCTGCTATTTGCCATGAACTGATGGGATGAGATGCTCTGATCTTTGGTTTTTGAATGTTGAGTTTTCATCCAGCTTTTTCACTCTCTTTTACCCTTATCCAGTGACTCTTTAGTTCCTCTTCAATATCTGCCATTAGGATGGTATCATCTGCATATCTGAGGTTTTTTATATTTCTCCTGACAATTTTGATTCCAGCTTGTGATTTATCCAGGCCAGTATTTTGCATGATGTACTCTGCATATAAGATAAATTAGCAGGGTGACAATATACAGTCTTGACATACTCCTTTCAGAATTTTGAAACAGTCCGTTCTTCCATGTCTGGTTCTAACTGTTGCTTCTTGACCTGCATACAGGTTTCTCAGAAGACTAGTAAGGTAGTCTGGTATTCCCATAACTTTAAGAATTTTCCGTAGTTTGTTGTGATCCAAACAATCAAAGGCTTTAGTGTAGTCAATGAAGCAGAAATATATATTTTTTTAATTCCTTTACTTTCTCTATTATCCAAAAAATGCTGACAATTTGATCTCTGGTTCCTCTGCCTTTTCTAAATCCAGGTTGTACATCTAGAATTTTTCTGTTCACTGAAAAAGCTGATAAAGCTAGTGCTGATAAAGCCTAGCTGGAAGGAGTTTGAGCATTACTTTGCTGGTGTGTGAAAAGAACACAATTGTACAGTAGTGTGATCATTCTTTGGCACTGCCCTTCTTTGGAACTGGAATGAAATCTTATCCTTTCCAGTCTTGTGGCCACTGCTGAGTTTTCCAAATTTGCTGACATATTGAGCACAACACTTTAGCAGCAGAATCTTTTAGAATTTGAAATAGCTCAGCTGCAATTCCATCACCTCCATTAGCTTTGTTTGTAGCAATGTTTCCTAAAGCCCACTTGACTTCACACTCCAGAATATCTGGCTCTAGGTGAGTGACCATACCATCATGGTTATCTGGGTCATTAAGCCCTGTTTTGTATAGTTCTGTATATTCTTGCTACCTCTTCTTAATTTCTTCTATTTTTGTTAGGTCTTTGCCATTTCTGTGCTTTATCATGGCCATCTTTACATAAAATGTTCTCTTTATATCTCCAATCCTCCAATTAAAAATTTTAAAAAATACTGATTTTCTTTGATTTCAGTATTGCTTGATAAGTGAAACAGTCTGACAGAAGGATAAACATAAGTACATTCACTTTTCTAATTTGCAATTTTTGTTGACAGGAGCAAAAATTTCCATGTATGCAATATAAAAACTATAAATTCAAATATACCCCATTATATAAGCCAGAAAAAAATGCAACAGAAAAAAGATTAAGTGTTAAGTTTTCATTGTGGGAAAATGAAAAGTAAAAATAGTATAGTACATTAAAGCAGTTCAGATTAGCAATTATTTTAGAACAACTTTGTAAAAACCTGCCCAAATATGGTCTTCCCATGTGGCTTAGTGGTAAAGAATTTGCCTGCCAAGTAGGAGACTGATCCTTGGGTTTGATCCCTCAGTTTGATCCCTGGGTTGGGAGGATCCCCTGGAGAAGGAAATGGCAACTCACTGCACTATTTTTCCTGAGAAAATCCATGGACAAAGGATCCTGGTTGGCTGTAGTCTAGGGAATACAAAGAATTAGCAGCAGCAACAGCCTAACATAAAATGAGTGACTTAGCAGCAACAGCCTGACATAAAATGATATTTCCACTCAGCGGTACAAATATACATCTCCCCAGCTGTTGCAAGTGGAGTCTCTTGAAAAAATTTCCTGAGATAAAAATTAGACAATGTGATGACATAGATGGCTGTGATGGGGTGTGGGAGGGAGGTCCAAGAAGGAGAGGGGATATATGTGTGTATATATATATGTATGTATATATATATATATATGTATGTATGTGTATATATATATATATATATATATATATATATATGTGGGTGTGTGTGGGGGGGTGTAATAGGATCCATTGTACAGAAGAAACTAATACAGCATTGCAAAGTGATTATACTCCAGTAAAAAATAAGTTTTATCAGAGAGCTCTCTTAAGCTCACTTCCTTTGGGAATAAGTGAAACAGAATGGGTAGAGTGAGAAATTGAGCAGTGGTGCTCTCTTACTGGAGGTGTCATCCAAACCAGGTAAACCTGTGGTAACCCTTCATCTTTATCCTGAATTGGAATAAGAAAGCCATATCTTCAAAGCCCTGCAGTCATCATCAGATGTGTAATCTCTGAGAAAGAAGATATGACTTCAAGCAAGGCGCTTGTCTGCCGCAGAGGCAACCTTAAAATAAGGCTAGTAGATCAGGGCTAGCTATGTACTGACAATTCTTCTAGCAGCATCATTCTTAAAGTGGGATCTGGGAGACATCTGCCCCTAACCACTTGAAACTGCTTCTTTTATAAACTCGAGGAGCAGTGAGTCCAGAGCTCTGGTAAGCCTCTCCCACTGGAGAAATTAATATGAAGAGAATTAGTGAGAAAAACTACAGATACTACTGCTCCAAATGGTCATGCGAGCCACAAATGTTACTTCTATTTTCCTTCCCTACTATCCATTCTATGCATTCCCTTCAATATCAACTAGCGTATTTGCTGGTCCCATGGGCCTGATGCATGCTTTCTTTTTATTGGAGTGTAATTGCTTTACAATGTTGTTAGTTTCTAATGGAGCTTGAACCCTTAGTCATCACATCTTCTTGGGGGGTAGGGTGTTGCACTTGTACATTCACTATCAAAATATCACAAAGCAGTATCGAGAGCCCCAAGTACAGCACCTGAATTTCATTTTCTGCCCTCACTGAATAACAACAGACCCACTGTATACTCCCGATAATCAGATTCAGTTAATTTTGACAAAATGATGATTCTTCATCTTGCCTCTCTTTCCCTCTAACCCCACTCCTTAATCAAGCACCCTCAGATGACCATCTCAGGCATGAATGCTGAGCACGTCCTTCAGCTCCTAGGGAGATATTGTCCATTTCCTCCCTTATCTGGACCTGTGTGTCTCCACCTGGATTATGTCCTGACTGACTCCTAGTGGCCAAGAGGGGAACTGGAGAGAGATGTTGAGGGTGTGGTTGGTGTATGTTACAAGGGAAGCCACTCCATCATCTTCAAGCAAAGTAGCACTGCTAGCCCTAAATAGGGAGTGAGTCATTTCTCCAGCTCTGAGGGTTCAGGGGAATTTGTTTGTTCAAAGTTTATAGGTCCCATTAAAGCAGATGTCCAGATTCCATATATCAAGGTCAAATTCTTTCCTAACCAAGGCCCCAGCCTTAGCATACCAGACAAATCATGTCTGGGTTGAGAATTAAACCATTTTTGAAGCTCCGATACTCATATGAATAGGCCCTGGACTAATCCCCGGTTTTCTCTGACTCTAGCTGCAGGAATTAAAAATCTCTTTATGGGTTAAAAAATCCCCCTAGCGTTAATACTTGGTTTTCAGTTGTCAATTAATCAATTACTTTGAACCTTTCTTTTTCTTTCCCTAAAGTAATAACATTTAGTATATGCACACAATTACAGGTTCTTTTAGCCACATTTTACTCTACATCTCTCACAGAGCTAATACATCAAACCAGCTAGCACAATCCCGTCCCCCAGTGTACCACCTGAAGCAAACATTTTAACAATTACAACCTTGTATCAGGGGCTACCTATATTCCACCTCCTGCCAGTGATGGGGTCATTGCCAGCCAAAAGCAGGTAATTCAGCTCCAAAAGCCTATCTCTATTCCACCATATGATTACTAACACCATTTGTGCCTGTGGACTTTCCAAGAAACAGATTTTGTGATGGAAATTTCCATGCAGGGGATTTACTGGGGAAAGGAAGAAAGGTTGGTCAGAGAAAGAAGTTGAGATCTGATACAGTCTCAATGAAAACCTCTCAGTCTTAATGGAAGATTCAGCTGGGATAACTGTTCAGAGCTCTCCGCAGGTGGGGAAAAATGGGTCATATCAATGACTGATCTCCCACACTGATCAACCACCGAACACAGGGCGCCTTACATGGGAATGTACCTTAAGCAACATGGCTGTCTGTAGCCATAGCAGTTCTCAGAGAAGGATGAGAGCTAAAGACGAAACAGGAAATACAGAATAAAGTATCAGTTCTCCATGAGAGAATATGGATGATGTCATTAATATCACAGTGCTCACCAAACTAGTATGTAACATTGTTACTCATTTTCAATGTAAAAAGAAAAACAGAAAGACTTCCAACATATATTAAAAAGAAGGCATTCATGCCAAATATCTTCTTCTTGCTCTCTAAATCTACTTGGTTTCTTGTTTAAGTCAGGCAGCTGCTGCTACTGCTGCTACTGCTAAGTCACTTCAGGCGTGTCCGACTCTGTGTGACCCCATAGACGGCAGCCCACCAGGCTCCCCCATCCTTGGGACTTTCCAGGCAAGAACACTGGAGTGGGTTGACATTTCCTTCTCCGATGCATGAAAGTGAAAAGTGAAAGGGAAGTCGCTTAGTCGTGTCCAACTCTTCGGGACCCCATGGACTGCAGCCCACCAGGCTCCTCTGTCCATGGGATTTTCCAGGCAAGAGTACTGGAGTGGGGTGCCATCGCCTTCTCCAAGTTAGACAGGCAGAAGTCAAAAAGAGAGAAAACAGTAAATTCCACTAATTCCCTCCCTTGAGAGCAAATTACTGATGTTAAGGTAGTCAACTTTAATGATTTTATTTCTAGAAAGAAGTGACTTCTCCCTGCCCCTTATATTTGAAGCTGTGTTAGTACATGCTGCTAGACTGCTGTTCTTATACAATGCTCAAGAACAGTGTACACACTGCTTCCACCTTTGTATTAAACCCATCTATAAATAAACCCTTCTCAAGTTGTCATTAGGACAACTTGAGTCAGTTGAGTGTACACTTTGTTTCTTAATGAGAACCCTGACTTATACAAACAACTTTCCTAATATTAACAGTGGTCTGCAAACTCCCTTAGGGCTACATCTATGTCTGATTTGTCTTTGTGTCTCTGAGATGCTCCATGTATGCTATAGGTATGCAGTAACTGTGCTAAATGAGACGGGATGTTGTTTTTTTTTTTTTTTTCACACATATACATAGGGTTTTTATTTATGTCAGTACTAATATCATTTGAGGTTCTAATCACCTCTTATTTTACCAAGGTTGGCAGTGTATCTTAAATGTGGCAACATTTATTATATATTTTAGCTGTAAACAAAATATTGGCTCACTCAGATTCTCAGCTCCTTAGGCATTATTAGAGAGGGTAGATACCATTTAATTGGGTCATGAGAAGTTACAGTTATTCAAGACAGCCCACTGTTTGTATCACCTGATAGGAGTTGTTTGTTTTCTCAGGACCTTGTTTCTTCATCTCTGCAATAAGTGAATGGAAAAAGTATCACTGAATTCTTTGCAGTTCTAATTTTTTCTGTTGTTGTTGTTCCCTGATGCAGAAAGTTGTAAAATGGGCATGTTGTTTGGAATTTTTATTTTGTATTCTTTTTAACTTCTGAGTCATTGAATTTTTCACAGATAATGTCCTAGGCTATTGATTATCAATTCCTACCTTTTAGTGGATGGAAAAAATGAAAGATAGACAATGGCATTGAGGTTTTGGCAAAGACAACAATGTGCAGTTCATAAATACTGTATTTGTGCTTTGGTGAAGTGGCCATTGCTCAAAGTTAATGATTCTGGCAGCTCTGGATGGCCCAATGTTGATTGACTGACACAAAGGTCAACTGCTTAATTTATGAGCTGTCCTTCTAGAATAAAGACACCGATGCTGACCTGCTGGCAGGAGGGGCTGCCACTGAGACTGTTGATACAATAGTGATGATAGTTTAAAAAGAATCTATTCACCTTCTTTTGATCCCTGCCTCTTGTGATCAATGGCACTTAAGCCAGGTCAAGATAAGGAACAGACACTTATGTGGCTATAGAACAAATTAAGACTAGGTTGCTACAAAGCATTATTAACTTCATCTGCATTCTGTTCTAACAAACTGAACTAGCCAGACATAAACAATTACTAACTACTGCCCAGACTACAGACGAGTTCAGGATGGTGTTCTCTATACTTTCTACACTGCTCAAAAAAGAATTCAGTCACTCCATAAATCAAAGTTATTTAAAAATTCCAGTTCAGCAATGGATTTTTTTTTCAAGTCACAAATTTTGGATATTTTCATTGAAACGATGATGGCAGTTTACAAAAATTGGTAATTAGAGATGGGTGAAAGTTGAATAGCTCAACAACATGAACATACTGTTTAATTTATGCATGCTTAGTCATTCAGTTGTGTCCAACTCTTTGTGACCCTTTGGATGGTAGCCCACTAGGCTCCTGTGCCCATGGGATTTTTTTCAGGCAAGAATACTGGAGTGGGTTGCTGTTTCCTTCTCCAGGGGACCTTCCTGACCCAGGGATTGAACCCACATCTGCTGGGTCTCCTGCATTACAGGCAGATTCTTTACCTGCTGAGCCACCCGGGAAGCCCAAGTTTGTTTGTTTTCTTTAATCTAGTCAGTAATTATATTTGGGTCTGGATAATTCTTTGTTGCAGATAGGTTGTGCTGTGCATTGTAGAATATTTATCAGCATCACTGGTTTCTACCTACTGGATGACAATAGCAATACCCCTCATTTGTGACAACCAAAAATTACTTCTAAACATTGCCAACTATCTTTCGGAAGAAAATTAACCCCAGACTGGAAACAACTAGTTTAATTCATAAATATTAAAAAAAAAATTTTGGCCAAGTAATAAGCATTGGGAACTCTACAATGGATAGAACGTTGTCCTTTACTCCAAGGATCTTATAATCTATTCAAAAAAGAAATACAAGTAAATTATCATTAAGGTATATGGAAGGTTTTGTGTTTGTGTGCATTTAACTTCTATGCTTTTTAAAATGTTTCATTCAGTAATAAGGTATTTGACAATGACTGTCATTAATTGATTAGGGCACAACGACACACCTTTGCCTGAAGGAAAATGGAGAAGCTAGAAATGTCAGGGAGAGGTGATGAGAATAGGTCAAGATGAAAATAGGGTTAAGATGGCTAAATTATGTGAACCAAACTTTGACATTCTAGTGCAGAATTTTTTTAAAAAGGGTGAAATCTGAAGGTGAAAGTAAATGTTACTGCTAGGCATCGATCATACTTTTCAAAGAGATCAATTAAGAAAATCTTGTCCTCATGTCCTCAGTGGACATGAGTTTGAGTAAACTCTGGGAGTTGGTGATGAACAAGGAGGCCTGGCGTGCTGCAGTCCACGGGGTCGCAAAGAGTCAGACACGACTAAGCGACTGAACTGACTGATCAAGAAAATCTTAGAGTTCTTTAAATTGAAGGGTTTGCAAGTATAGCATTTATGGATGTATTACCATTAAACAACCCTTGGCGCTAATTTCCTGTGACACAATCTGTTCATGTTGATGCACTGACCTGCAGACACAACACAGACATTGCTAGCTCATGCTTCTTGTTGCAATTTCAAATTCCAAAGTAAATGTCAAGGTGCAGGAACACTTCTCTGAAACTCAAAGAAATTAGAAGGAAAACTCCAGCCAGGAGACAAAATGCTGTACCAGTAGTATGCTGCCACATACCAAGTAGATAGAAAGATACAAAAGTGTTTTGTATAAAAAGCAATAGAAAACATGTAATGGCTTAGTGAGCTCTTCAAAATAAATCTCTTAACAGAACATACAGTTCTCAGTTGTGAGAGTCAAATTGAATTAGTACTTATTATCTGGTGAGAAGTATTCTTTAACCATTTTAGGACATGTCTAGGAGAAATGCAATCACAGTCAATTCACCAATAAGCAATAAGACCTATTGCAGGTCCCCTATGTGAGGAATCAGCAGAATAAGTCAACAGCTGTTCTGAGTTTTGCATGGTACTGTGAGAAGTCAGGAGAGTGGTAGGTACTGCTAGCCTAGAAATCCACATTTCCAGTAGCAATTAAACACTCAAAGCAAATACTGAGCATAAATATTCTGAAGACTGCAGAAATATGTGCTTTCTATCAAATTTAATTATATAACTTTAATAAAAACTACCTAGGTGGCTTAAAAAAGCATCTCATAGAAAAATACAGTTTTCTCTCTTCCAGAACAGCAAAAATTATTAAAATCTAAGAACAGTTCTGAATATACAACTAAAATTTATAATGAATTTTAGATAGTAAAATGTGAACCAATGTTGACAATGAGATTAGGTTAATTATTAACATCTGTTAATTAACATCTGCCAAAATTAGCATCCATTTTGGGATCAGTTAGGATTCAAGAGAGCAAATGTCCAGGAGATTGTAAGCAAATGTCCAGGAGATTGTAAGCATTTTTTTCCTCCTATCTTCTAGGATGAAATTGGAGGGACACTGTGTAAGCTCAAACCAGAAACAAGTTGACTTGGGCATTTGGCCAAACTATTTTGCAGATAGAGGCAAATTCTACTCTGGACTGTCCACAACCAAGAGTACTAAGGGTCCAAAATGGAAAAGCAAAATAAAAACTGGCTAATTTATTGTCTCAGCGTATTCCAACAAACATACTTTGTAATACTTGCAAAGATCTATGTGAAATGATTCAAGTACGAGTTACAGTCCCTCCTTTCATGTCGTCTACTAGTTAGTAGGGGATGATTAATATAGAAGTGATAAACTAAAACAGACTTAATTAAAATGCTGTTAACTGAAATACAAAATAGTAATTTTAAAAAGCCTAGGACAGTGAGGAAAGAGAATAGGAATAAAAAGGGGGATAAGTTGTTTTTTCTTAGCTCTAGCAAGCCATAGAAAATGGTTATTTGGTCAATATTCATCATGTGAATTAAAGTCATTCCTATTTATTTGTTGCTTGTTCTATGTTCTTATAAATTTTGACAGCACCCTGCAAGGTTCTTATTGATTGTATGAGAGCTGTTTTAGGAAGGATCAGTTTCTCTTTTTTCTATCAGTTATTTAGACGTAGCCTAAGGTTTCCTTTGAAGTTGTTGGTGTTTCAGTCAGAATCTCAGAAGTATGAGATAATATCTCAAATGTATCCAAGATATTTATATTTGTGAAAGTGTCATTTTATTTGAAAGGCACCATCTGTATTTTTTAATTATATTACACTAAGAAGCCAAAATCTTAATATTTTTCAAGCATAATATGCCATTGATCAATAAAAAATAAGTGTATAAGGTATTGCTTTTCTACTGTATGTTTCCACTCATATAAATTGCATTTGAATGTTTATATATGTGTGTAGTGAACTATGAGTGTATGTGTTTAAAAATGTTCATGTTACAGGCTTATGGTGATGGAAATAAATTATGAAAATTGAAAGTGAAAAGTGAAAGTGTTAATCACTCCATCGTATTATACTCTTTCCAACCCCACGGACTGTAGCCTGCCAGGCTCGTCTGTCCTAGAGATTCTCCAGGCAAAAATATTGGAGTGGGTAGCCTTGCCTTCTCCAGTGTATCTTCCTGATGCAGGGATCAAACCTGGTTCTCCTGCATTGCAGGCAGATTCTTTACCATCTGAGCCACCAGCGCTTCCATTATACTTTATTTAAATCTGAAACTATTTAAATAATAGAATGCACTTATATTATAATTTATAACATGTTTATAGTAATAAATGTTATCTTGGCTTTCCTGATGACTCAGTGATAGAGAGTCTGTCTGCCAATGTAGGAGATAAGGGTTCCATTCCCGAGTCAGGAATATCCCCTGAAGAAGAAAATGGCAACCCACTCCAGTATGCTTCTCTGGGAAATTCCATGGATAGAGGGGCTTGGAAGGCTAGAGTTCAGGGGGTCACAAAGAGTTGGATATGACTTAGCAACTAAAAAACAACAATAACATATGCTATTTTAATAATAACTTTTGGCTTCTGCATTTGAATTGCATAGTTCTCAAAATAGGTCCTTAGAAAAATTAAGCTGACCATAGTAGTTATTCAAATGATTTATCTAGATTTTTTAAAAAGATTACAGTACTGATTATTCTTAAACCAATTAAACAATTATATTTTCTTGAAGGTAATTTAGAAATAAATCCTTGTCAGGAAATACATAACAAGAACTTTATCAGTTTGAGAATTAAAATTCCAGAAAAGTGTTTCATATTTTTGACATGAACACAGCTCAGGAAAAATAGTTCCATGTCATTGAAACCAGCATTACATGGAAAGATGATATTATAGAATCAAATCAAGAAAAAGAATTCTGAGAAGTTCTTGTAGTTTAGAATAAATAGCAGCCTCAAGGGAAAATAAAACAGTGAGGTGCATAATAGCAGATTTTTACACATGATTAAGTTATTGATTTATAAAATTATATTGTTCATGTTCTGCCTCTCTACATGAGGGTATAATGTATTCTTTGTAATTGTAAGTTATCCATGCCATTTTTTAAAAGTGCAGTAAGAATATTAAAGTATTTGGCCATATAATTAAGAGACTACATTCCAACCATGATCACTAACAAATGAGATTGGTATTAAATTTACCTCAGAAAGACCAACTTTCCTAAGAGGGCTATAAAAAGATTGGCATCCTTGTTGAAAGATTGTAACTTTTTTTCTCCCATTTCATTTACTAAAATGAAACCTTTATAACACCCTTAGCTGTGGCAGTTGAACAGTTACAAAGTGAAATATTAACAAAGCTGATTGGGTCTAGACCAAACCCCATTTATAAAAATCAATTCTAGCTCAGGAAAATATGTAGGCTATATTTTACTACCATAGAAACTGATGTTGGAAAATACTAATCATGTATCCAAGGAACAATTTATAAAAACCACAGCTTAAACAATGGTGTCATTACAATAATCATCCATAAACAAAGGAAACATAAATGATACACAGTCCTTTCAAATACCCTGAAAGTAGAATTATATCATAGAAATAACATTGTATTCATGTTATTTTAATTTATTTTATGCTATTCAAGAAAATAGATCCACCTTAGCAGGTGCTGAATAATGAGCAGAAAAATGAACATTTCTATTACATGCACCTGGATATTCACAGCTTAGATAATAATAACACAAAGAAATACAATCACTACAGATTGCAAGATTCTACCACTCTTCTCTGGAACATTTTGCTCTTTCATGTTCTGTCTTTTCAAATTAAACAGAAATCTTTTCTAGTTTTTATAATGTGATCTGTCACTGAATATGCATGTGGATACAAACAGTATTTTAAAGGTTTCATCTGGTTATAATTCTCTATTAGGTTACTAAACAGACATTACAAAGAAAATTCTACCCTTTTTGAGTGCTTATTGCCAAGTCTTTACAGATACCAAATCACTTTGGCCTAACAAAATAACTTTTTCTAAAAACCTTAACCCAACAAATTCTTAGAAGATAAGAATTTACCTTGATTTCACAGTTTTATACATGAAAGTAAATGATTATATATAGCTCGCCTATTTTCACAAGCAGCATGGAGTCCACCTAGAATTTGAACTGAGCAGAATAAGGTGGATATTATTCCTAATCACTATGTTTTATGTTACAAATGTCTTCTAGCAGACATCTTTTTCCCAAAAGTAACAGGTTATGAAAAATCTTGATGATATTCCCCAATATTAAGTATAAAACTAGATTCACTCTCTTTTATTATTTTTAATGAATGTTGATTTTCTCATCTGGACAAAATGGGTAGAGAAGATCTCAGACAATTTTCTAGGGTGTTAAAATAACTGAAGAAGACCATATGCTACAAACAAAATATGACAAGTTATGAGCTGACAGTCTTTATACTCAAGAGTTCAGTTCAGTTGCTCAATCAACTCTGACTCTTTGCAGCCCCATGGACTGCAGCACTCCAGGCTTCCCTGACCATCACCAGCTCCTGGAGCTTGCTCAAACTCATGTCCTTCAAGTTGGTGATCCATCCAACGGTCTCATCCTCTGTCACCCCCTTCTTCTCCTGCCTTCAGACTTTCCCAGCATCAGCATCCTTTCTAATGAGTCAGTTTTTTTCATCAGATGGACAAAGTATTGGAGCTTCAGCATCAGTGTTTCCAATGAATATTTAGGATTGATTTCTTCTAGGATTGGCTGGCTTGATCTGGGAGACAAGGGACTCTCAAGAGTCTTCTCCTATACCACAGTTCAAAAGCATCAATTATTCGGTGCTCAGCTTACTTTATGGTCTGACCCTCACATCTATACGTGAGTACTAGAAAAATCATAGCTTTGACTAGACAGACCTGTTAGGTAGTTAGAATAAGAAAAAGGAGTCCAAAAAGGGGGTGGCTAAATGACAAAGAAGGGAAAAGCCCGTGAAAATAGAACAAAGGAATGTCCGAGGACCAGAGTGAGGACCTCAGGTAAAACAAACAGCACTCCTGGCTAGCCCAGTTTACACAGGGCAGGTCCAGGGGGAGGAGAAAAAACATAAAAAGAGGAGCCAAAACTGGGCGAGGGCCTCTCTTCCCTTTTGGGTCAGCATGCCCTCATGCCTCGAGGATGTATTTTCCTTTACTTTCTAAATAAAACTGAGCTGTAACACAGAGTAACACTGGTCCATCCGAGAGTTGTAACACTGGTACATCTGAGGGCTGTAACATTGGTCCGTTGCTTCAAATTTTTGTTGCGATTAGACAGAACCAAGGAAATTACAAACTCCCCCAACAGACTTTGTTCACAAAGTGATGTCTCTGCTTCTTAATATGTTGTCTATGTTTGTCACAGCTTTTCTCCCAAGGAGCAATTGTCTTTTAACTTCATGGTTGCAGTCACCATCTTCAGTGATTTTGCAGACCAAGAAAATAAAATCTATCACTGTTTCCATTGTTTCCCCCATCAATTTGCCATGGAGTGATGGGACCAGATGCCATGACCTTAGTTTCTTGAATGCTGAATTTTAAGCCAGCTTTTTCCCTCTCTTTCACCCTCATCAAGAGACTCTTTAGCTTATCTTTGCTTTCTGCCATAAGGGAGGTTTTATCTGGATATCTGAAGTTATTAATATTTCTGCCAGCAATCTTGTTTCCAGCTTGTGCTTCATCCAGCCCTGCATTTCGCTTGATGTACTCTGCATATAAGTTATATAAAGCAAGGTGATAATATATAGAAAGACATACTCCTTTCACAATTTTGAACCAGTCTTTTGTTTGCTGTCCAGTTCTAACAATTGCTTCATGACCTAGATACAGGTTTCTCAGGAGGCAGGTAAGGTGGTCTGATATTCTTATCTCTTTAAAAATGTTCCACAGTTTGTTGTGGTCCACACACTCAAAGGCTTTGGCATAGTCAATGAAGCAGAAGTAGATGATTTTTCTAGAATTCACTTGCCTTTGCCATGATCCAGTGGAAGTTGGCAATTTGATCTCTGGTTCCTCTGCCTTTTCTTAATCCAGCTCATACATCTGGAAATTCTCAGGCCATATACTGTTGAAGCCTAGCTGAAGAATTTTGAGCATTACTTTGCTAGTGGGTGACACTGGTCCATTGCCTCAAATTTTTGTTGCGATGAGACAGAACTACCACTCTGAGTGCATTTGTGAGGTAGTTTGAACATATTTGGCATTGCCTTTCTTTGGTACTGGAGTAAAAACTGACCTCTTACAGTCCTGTGGTTACTGCTGAGTTTTCCAATTTTGCTGGCATATTAAGTGCAGCACTTTCACAGCATCATCTTTTAGGATTTGAAATGGCTCAGCTGGAATTCCATCACCTAGCTATGTTCATCATGATGCTTCCTAAGGCCCACTTGACTTCACATCCCAGGTTCTAGGTGATCACAACATTGGGTCATTAAGATATGTTTTATACAATTCTTCTGTGTACTTTTGCTACCTCTTCTTAATATCTGCTTGTTTTAAGTCTATACCATATCTGTCCTTTATTGTGCCCATCTTTCCATGAAAGTTTCCCTTGGTATCTAATTTTTTTGAAAGTCTTTCCCATTCTTTTTTTCCCCCCTCTATTTCTTTACATTGATCACTTAGGAAGGGTTTCTTATCTCCCTTTTCTGTTCTTTGGAACTCTGCCTTCAGAGGGACATATCTTTCCCTTTCTCCTCTGCCTTTTACTTCCTTTCTTTTCTCAATTATTTGTAAGGCCTTCTCAGACCATTATTTTGCCTTTTTGCATTTCTTTTTCTAGGATATGGTTTTGTTCAGGGTCTTCTGTACAATGCCATGAACCTCTGTCCATAATTCTTCAGGCACTCTATCAGATCTAATCCCTTGAATCTATTTGTCACTTCCACTGTATAGTCATAAGGGATTTTAATAGGTCATACCTGAATGGTCTAGGGGTTTTACCTACTTTCTTCAATTTAAGTCTGAATTTGGCAATAAGGAGTTCATGTTCTGAGCCACAGTCATTTTCTGGTCTTGTTTTTACTGACTATATAGTTCTTCTCCACCTTCAGCTGCAAAGACTATAATCAATCTGATTTCAGTATTGACCATCTGGTGATGGCCATGCATATAGTCATTTCTTGTGTTGTTGGAAGAGGGTGTATGACCAGTGCTTTCTCTTGGAAAAACTCCATTAACCTTTGCCCTGCTTCATTTTATACTTCAAGGCCAAATTTGCCTGTTACTCTAGGTATTTCTTTAGTTCCTACTTTTGCATTCCAGTCCCCTATGATAAAAAGGACATCTTTGTTCTGGTGTTAGTTCTAGAAGGTCTTGTTGGTCATCATAGAACCATTCAACATCATTTTCTTTCAGCATTAGTGGTTGGGTTATAGACTTGGATTACTGTGATATTAAATGTTTTACCTTGGAAATGAACAGAGATCACTCTGTCATTTTTGAGATTTCACCCAAGTACTGCATTTCAGACTCCTTTGTTGACTGTGAGGGCTACTTACTTCTTATTTGGATTCTTGCCCACAGTGGTAGATATAATAGTCATCTGAATAAATTCATCCATTCCAATCCATTTTAGTTCACTGATTCCTAAAATGTCAATGTTAACTCTTTCCATCTCCTGTTTGACCACTTCCTTGCTTCACGGACCTAACATTCCAGGTTCCTATGCAATATTCTTCTTTACAGCATCAAACTTTACTTCCTTCACCAGTCACATCCACAACTGGGTATTGTTTTTGCTTTGGCTTTGTTTCTTCATTCTTTCTGGAGTATTTTCATTCTTCTCCAGAATCATACTGCACACCTACCGACCTGGAGAGTTCATCTTTCAGTGTCATATCTTTTTGCCTTTTTACACTGTTCATGGGGTTCTTAAGGCAAGAATACTGAAGCAGCTTGACTTTCCCTTCTCCAGTGGATCATGTTTCACCAGAATTCTCAACCATGACCCATCCATCTTGGGTGACCCTACACAGCATGGCTCATAGTTTGATTGAGTTAGACAAGACTGTGATCATGAGATTCAAGAGTTCAGAGAATAGCAAAAAGGAGCAGAAGGCAGAAGACCTTATAGGATAAAGAATAGGGAACAAGGAAGAAAAATAATGAAAATATCTGATTGGCTGGGGTTATATATCTGGGTGTGTCTGAAGTATCAAGGAAGCGGGGCAATGATCCATGTTACTTGGCAATCATGAGTTGATAGTTCAGATGGTCTGACTTTTGTGAAGATGGACCATTTACAAGAATATGAAACCAAAAGCTAAAGATTTGTTTTACTAACATGGTTTTCCAAGTTCAGTGGCATCCAAACTAGCCAAAAAGAAAAAGAATGTGAGATCAATTTGACAATTCAAACAAACTTTATGTAACACTTCAAAATGTGGGTGATCTCCATTCTCAAGAGTTTGGAGAAATTCATGCTTCATGAAGTGTTAAAGTATCACCTAAATTGTCTTTCTAAATCATTTTAAGAAGCCCCAATTTTTTTGACAGAAGGAATCAGTTGACTATGAGAAAATAAAGAATAAAAACAGGATAAAAATTTTATTTTTAGTTTTTTAAGAAACCTCCATACCGTTTTCCATAGTGGCTGTATCAATTTATATTCCTATCAACAGTGTAGGCTGCTGCTGCTGCTAAGTCGCTTCAGTCATGTCCAACTCTGTGCAACCCCATAGACAGCAACCCACCAGGCTCCCCTGTCCCTGGGATTCTCCAGGCAAGAACACTAGAGTGGATTGCCATTTCCTTCTCCAATGCATGCAAGTGAAAAGTGAAAGTGAAGTCGCTCAGTCATGTCCAACTCTTAGTGACCCCATGGACTGCAGCCTACCAGGTTCCTCCGTCCATGGGATTTTCCAGGCAAGAGTACTGGAGTAGGGTGCCATTGCCTTCTCCACTCAACAGTGTAGGAGAGTTCCCTTTTTTTCCATATTCTCTCCAGAAATTATTGCTTGTAGATTTTTTGACTATGGACATTCTGATCAGTGTGAAGTAATACCATATGGAATTTTGATTTGCATTTTTCTAATAATTAATGATGTTGAGCACCTTTTTATGTGCTTCTTGGCCATCAGTATGTCTTCTTTGGAGAAATGGTACAGATGAACCTATTTGCAGAACAAGAATACAGACACAGACATAGAGAATCAACATGTAGACTTGGTGGGGGAGGGGAGGGTGAATTGTGAGATTAGAATTGACATATACACAACTATCATATGTAAAACAGATGCCTAGTTGGAACCTGCTGTACAGCACAAGGAACTAAGATCAATGCTCAATGATGACGTAGATACATGGGATGGGGTGGGCGTGGAAGGAAGGTTCAAGAAGGAGAGGATATATGTAGGCATATGGTTGATTCACTTCATTGTACAGCAGAAAGTAACACAACATTGTAAAGAAATTATGGTATGCTCAGTGTGTCTGACTCTGGGCAACCCTATGGACTCTAGCCCATCAGGCTCCTCTATCCATAGTATTTCCCAGGCAAGAATACTGGAGTAGGTTGCCACTTCCTTCTTCAGGGGATCTTCCTGATTCAGGGATTGAATCTGCATCTCCTGCATTTCAGGCAGATTCTTTATTGCTCAACCACCAGAGAAGCCACAACAATTATTTTAAAAGAGAAAGAAGAGAAAGATAAGGAAAAAGGCAGAAAGGGTCCAGCCCAAAAACTAAAGATCTTTTACCAAAGTTTAGTATAAACTCTTCCAGCATTGGGTGGTAGGCACTGAAGCCCTAGGGCCCCCTTATAGGCTAGGTTTGAGCTGAATGGGCAGTTTGTACCCTGGCAACAAAAAGGTATAGAAAATATCAAAGAAAAGTCTCTTTAAAACAACTCAATGTTATATCTCACTCCAATTGACTGAAATAATTTTTTTTTTTTTTAGGAAACTATCCATACCTGGCCATCAAGATAAATGAGAGGGACTCACTGTATTTCTGAAACCTTTAGATAAAACTATGCCAAATCAAAGAAGGGGTAAAACAAAAATTCAATTAGGTTCCATATAGCTGTTCTACTGAGAAATGAACTGAAGAAAGGAAAGGAGAAATCAAAAGAGTCTTGGAAATTACAATCTGAGTGAATGGAAACAGAAAAAAAAAGATAACACATGCATCAAGTACTAAACCCAGTAGATTGTGGGACCCATGAAAGAAGAGAGCAGTAATCAGGCAAAATCAGTCAAAAGACGAGCTTGTAAGGGAGAGACAGTAATTAGCAAACAAAGTGAGAGGAAAGGTGCCATGGCAGAATACTTTAGAAACAAGAAGTAAAAATTGGAAGACCATTTCTACTAATAAGGCATTTTCCTGGAGATCCCTTGGAGAAGAAAATGGCAACCCACTCCAAATCCTTGCCTGGAAAATCTACGGACACAGGAGCCTATAGGGCTACAGTCTATGGGTTTGCAGAGTTGGACACAAGCACACACATAGTGTATCACTTAGAGTTGGAAGAGGAAAAACGTAGTAGGAAAAGTGGGTTTAAGGATAAAAACTCAATTTTGAGAATAGAAACATATGGAAAATTGGAGCCTCCCTGACTATAAAGAAAGATGAGCGTTGAAGAATTGATGCTTTGAACTATGGTGTTGGAGGACTCTTGAGAATTCCTTGGACTATCGAGAGATCAAATCAGTCAATCTTAAAGGAAATCAGTTCTGAATATTCAACGGAAGCACTGATGGTGAAGCTGAAACTCCAATATTTTGGCCACCTGATGTGAAGAACTGACTCATTAGAAAAGACACTGATGCTGGGAAAGACTGAAGGCAGGAGGAGAAGGGGAGGACAGAGGATGAGATGGCTGGATGGCATCACTGACTCAATGGACATGAGCTTGAGCAAGCTCTGGGAGTTGGTGATGGACAGGGAAGCCTGCTGTGCTGCAGTCCATGGGGTTGCAAAGAGTAGAACAAGGTTATGGGACTGAACTGAACTGATACAAAAAGCATAACAAATAGAATCATGGAAAAGTAAAGATAAATACTTTCCTGAAATGAGAAAATAGCTGAATTTACACACTGGCAAGGTTCACCTTGTTCCCATAAAACTTAATAAGAGAACATTCAGAACCAAAACACGTGCTACTGAAATTATTGAATTGTAGGTCTAAAATGATAATAATGCCAAAGGCAAACAGACAAAGCAAGTTACCTATAAACACAAATAGCAAGAGAGCCTCAGACTTCTTTTAGGCAATCATTGTGGATTGAAGTCAAGACTATAATGTTTCCAAGGAAAACAGAGTTAATAGAAATTCATCCATAGCCAAGTCACTATCAATGTGCAAAAGAAACAGAAATATATTCCCAGATTATCTGGAGTTTGGGAGATATACTGGTGGCTCAGATGGTAAAAAATTTGCTGGCAGTGCAGGAGACCCAGATTTGATCCCTGGGTCAGGAAGATACCCTGGAGGAGGAAATGGCAGTCCACTCCAGTATTCTTGCCTGAAGATTTCCATGGACAGAGGAGGCTGGCTGGTTATAGTCCATGGGGTTGCAAAGAATGGGACATGACTAAGTGACTAACACTTTTGCTTGTTTTATTACTTGTAAGCTAATCTTTATATAATTTTTGCAACTGAGATACTGATCAAAACAAGGAAATTCTGGTGTGATAACTATGATAACATAAACAGAACAGAAATACGTAAGTGGGATAAACTTACCAGTTTAAAGGAAAAGTTTGCTTTCAAAAAATATAAACCAACAATAAGTTGTACATAAGTGATGTACATAAGAAAGCTGTGGTACATATACACAATGGAATATTACTCAGCCACTAAGATGAATACATTTGAATCAGTTCTAATGAGGTGGATGAAACTGGAGCCTATTATACAGAGTGAAGTAAGCCAGAAAAAAAAACACCAATACAGTATACTAATGCATATATATGGAATTTAGAAAGATGGTAACGATAACCCTGTATGCAAGACAGTAAAAGAGACACAGATGTATAGAACAGTCTTTTGGACTCTGTGGGAGAAGGTGAGGGCAGGATGATATGGGAGAATGGCATTGAAACACGTAAATTATCGCACATGAAACGAATCCCCAGTCCAGGTTTAATGCATGATACAGGGTACTCGGGACTGATGCACTGGGATGACCCAGAGGGATGGAATGGGGAGGGAGGTGGGAGAGGGGTTCACGATGGGGAACACATGTACATCCATGGTGATTCATGTCAATGTATGGCAAAACCAATACAATATTGTAAAGTAAAAAAATAAATAAATAAAACTGGAAAAAACATAAAGTGACTCAAAAGAATAAATAATTATTTAGTTAATTATATATATTAAATATATAAATAAATATATTTATTAATTATACTAGTAAATAAATATAATGCATACAAATATAAATCAGGTGATAATAAGATTTGAAAAACTGGCATTCAAGAAAAATTTGTTCATTGGGCCAAAAAGTACTTTGTAAGAGATAATATCTTAAAAAACAGATATTTGTCATTAATATGTGCCTAGGGCCTCCCAGGTGGCACAGTGGTAAAAAATCTGCCTGCCAGTACAGTCCTTGAGTTGGAAAGATCCCCTGGAAAAGGGCATGGCAACCAACTCCAGTATTCTTGCCTGGAGAATCACATGGACAGAGGAGCATGGTGGACTACAGTTCTAAGCATCACAAAGCGTTAGACAGGACTGAGTGTATATATATGTATTATATATATATTATATATATATATATACTGAGTATATATATATGTAAATATGTGCTGCAGCTGCTGCTGCTAAGTCACTTCAGTCGTGTTCGACTCTGTGCGACTCCATAGACGGCAGCCCACCAGGCTCTTCTGTCCCTGGGATTCTCCAGGCAAGAATGCTGGAGTGGGTTGCCATTTCCTTCTCCAGGTGTGTGTGTGCCTATATATATATATAAGTATGAAAAGATTTGTCAGATATACAAGAGTAGATATATATAGAATACATACCTATCCTATGTATGTAATAAAACATTTTTATCAGTTCTTTGGACAAACACAAACTTAAGAATGCACATAATACAATTTATAAGGTTGATTTCAAAGAAATGCAACAAAACTATATGCAAACAATGGAGTATTTATATTATCAAGATTCTATCAACCACTTGTTAAACAGGTTTAGTTTAACATTGGCAAGATTGAAAAATCATCAGTTACTCAAAACTAGTGAATAAATATGTAATTTGGATGTCTTGCATGTAAGATACCTAAACAACTGCTTTAAAAGGATGCTCTTATTTGTCTCCTTCATATTCACAATTATTTCACTCAGCTATTACATGCATGCCTTAAAAAATGGGACATTCTTACCAGGCCTTTTAGACCTGGTGTGTGTGATTGTATAAAATGACCCCTTTAAGAAGCACTTTTTCTACGAAGAAGATTCAAAATACTTACATATGTGCTTCCAATTCTGGGAAGCAGCATGGAATGTCAGTGATTGATGAGCTAGTTATTTCAGAATTCCATTTTATGATAGTATTTCAAAAATGTTAAGTCTTGTGGCAGTTTTGCCAGATCAAAAAGCTGTAATTCAGTGTGACCATAATGCTGAGCAGTTAGTTCTGGTCCCATAGTTTGATGCCATCTTTACATTTGCAGATCAATCCCCCATACACCACTGTCACATAAAAAACACCCCATTGCACTGTACAATTTGGCATGATTGCCTAAGAGGCCTAGATTGAACTGGCATTAATTAGCTATGTCACACTATTATTCATTTCCAATGAATTTGCTCTTACCATTCAGATCAGGGATGAATTCACTAGCACAGCAGTGTGTAGAAATGATATATAGTCCATTTGCTTGTGTTTGGTCTAGTATTCCTCTACACAGAAAAGTCACTGATGTAAAATTTAATGCACTCTAAATTTTATTCTATTCTTTGTACCCTCCCTTCCTTTCTCAGTGCAGATAATTCACACTTTAAGAGACCATCCCCAGACTGAATATTGCAAGTGAAGCTCAGTTCTTTTTTTCTGTCTATGACGGCTTTATTTTATTCTCCTTTCTAGATTCTCTGCCTACCTCTCACAGCCTCACTTTCTGCCAGTAGTCTTAGATTCCTAAATGTTCAAGAAATATTTCATCCTGGATTCCTATGTAAAGTCAGGGTATATATTCCTATTTATTCTGAGTAGGGAATCCCTAAAAGAGAGAATATCCATAAATAATATGGAAATAAAATTACCCAATAGGCTACATAATGGTCTTAGGTAAACTCTCTGGCCACATTCATTTTAAAGCTATTGTTGAGCATCTTAAAGCATTTTATTGTCCATTTTATTGTCCAGTATGTCTGGTCCAAAACTTTATTCTTTCTTAAAAACTTGTCTACATTCAGTCAGAAATATAGGACACAGAGCATTTAACTTTGTGGCTCAGAGGCAAACTAGTCCCATAAAACTATAGTCTTCCAAACTGTGTGCTTTGAAAATGGTTGACGAGCACTGCATACATTTTTTTTCTTTAATGTGTCTGAAACATGGTTTAAAGAGCAAACTTTCTCCAGGGTGTCACTGTCAAAATATATTACTGGACATCGTTTATAAACTGTACAGTTATGCAGTATTGGTAGTTATTCATTAAGAAGTTTTAAACTTCAAGTCACAGAAACTTCTGACTCAGGAACAACAATAACAAAAAAAAAATCTCTTCTGGCATCAGGTAAGATAACTTTGACATACAAAATCCTTTGTAATTCCCAATCTCTCAGTGTAACTCATGTCATAATGGGAAATTGCTTGCTGCAATTTCAACCATTACATACAGTCATTTCCCTACCCAGTAAAAGGGTAAAAAGAAATCTTTTCCAAGGCAATCCAAAAATGTCTTCTCATATTTCATTGGCCAGTATTGTAACATATCAGCAATATTAAACCAATGACTGACAAGGACAATAAGACCAATATGGTTGGCTTTTTTTCTTTTTTTTTCCAGTAATTCCTTTGGACCTCAGGATAATGCCATTCTTCTCAGAGTCCCAATGGGGATATTTCCATCAAGAAAGAAAAGATTTGGAAAAGCAAATAATAGTGTCTGGGGAATTCATTTGCCCAGTTAGCTAATTCATATTTTATTTCCTAAGAGGATGGAACTCAAGCAGGTAAATGATCTTTAGTGCAATTTATAACACTGATAGGACAAGACCTATATATTTGAGGCAAATAATAAAGGATCAGGGAAAAGATTCCTAGAGTGAAGATCACTGAGTTATCAGACAGTTGTTTATGTTAATAATAGGTGGGAAAGAGGGTTAGGAAGACTCTAGTTAAGGAGATTTTTAAAAAATGAAGTAAGTCAGAAAAAGAAGTATACCATAATATCACTTATATGTGGTTGCTATTGTTGTTTTTCAGTTGCTAAGACATATCCGACTTTTGTGACTCCATGGACGGTAGCATGTCAGGCTCCTCTGTCCTTCACTGTCTCCGGGAGTTTGCTCAAACTCAGGTCCATTGAGTTGGTGATGCCATCCCACCATCTCATCCTCTGCTGTTCCCTTCTTCTCATGCCCTCAATCTTTCCCAGCATCAGGGTCTTTTCCAATGAATCAGTTCTTTGCATCAGGTGGTGAAAGTCCTGGAGCTTCAGCTTCAGCCTCAGTCTTTCCAATGAATATTCAGGGTTGATTTCCATTAGGATTGACTGGTTTGATCTCCTTGAATATGAATGAGCTTATTTACAAAACAGAAACAGACTTACAGACTAAGAAGATAAATTTATGGTTATAAGAGGGAATGTTCTTGATGGCTCTCCTTACTAGCAATTCGCTCTCTTCCCAGGGCCTCCCTACTCCCTGAGACAAAGCAACACTGAAATTAGGGTAACTGATAACCCTAAAGCAGCCACTAGTAAATAAATATTTATTTATTTGCGTGAAACAAAGAGTCACCCATCTCTCAGTTTAAATCAGCAGTTACAAATGATTAAACTTCTGGGGAAGCCATGTTGAAAGCCAAGTTACGTGAACAGTTAGGCCTCTTGTCCAAATAGCCAAGTTGTGAATGTAAGAAAAATTTATACATGGACATTAAGAGTGCTATTCCAGTGAACACACAGATGAAATGAAAGCGCAAATCAGCTTTGTTGTTGCTATGGAGAAAGTTTTAGTGGTCTGAATGGAAGATCAGACTAGCCACAACATTCCATTAAACCAAAGCCTAAGCCAGAGCAATGTTCTGACTCTTCAGCTCTAGAAAGATGAGAGAGGCGAGGAAGCTGTCTCCATAACATAGAAATACAAGATAAAGCAGCAAGTGCTCATGTAGAAGCTGTACCAAGTTATCCAGAAAGCCTAGCTAAAATAATTAAAATGAAGGCAGCTATACTAAGCAACAGATATTTAATGTATACAAAACAGTCTTACACTGGATGCCATATACAACCTTCATAGCTTGAGAAGAGAAGTCAATGCTTGGCTTCAAAGTTTCAAAAATGGACTAGCTCTCTTGTTAGGGGTTAACAAAACTGGCAACTTGGAGTTGAAGCCAGTTTTCATATACATTCTGAAAATTCTAGGGTCCTTAGAAATTACGCTAAATCTATTCTACTTATGCTCTGTAAATGAAATAACAAAGCATATCTGTTTATAACATGGTTTACTGAATCTTTTAAACCCATTATTGAGACCTACTTCTCAGAGAAAAAGATTTCTTTCAAAATATTACTACTCATTGACAATGTACCTGTTCACTCAAGTGCTCTGATGAAGATATACAATAAGATGAATGTTGTGTTTCATGACTGCTAACACAATATCTATTCTGCAGCTCATGGGTCAAGGAGTAATGTAGATGTCTTATTATTTAAGAAATACATTTCATAAGTCTAGAGCTACCAAAGATAGTGATTCCTCTATTGGAAGTGGGAGGTCAACTGAAAATCTGGAGAAGATTCACCTTTTATTTATTAATTTTTTTATTTTTTTATTTGTATTTGGAAATGAGTCTAATCTTTATATATGAGTTTTCCAGTCCTTGACCAACACGTTTTCTAAAAATCCGACAAACCCAATTCATCGAATTAATTAGGAAAAGTCTCTAGAAATGGTTTGTTTTAAAAAATAAGGAGTTATCTGTAAGTCTGGTCCAGAGTTTGCCATATAGCAAGCATTTCTTAATAGCAAGGTCCATAAAAGATTCATCATTTAGATGGCCATTAAAAACATTTGTGACTCATGGGATGATCTCAGAAAATCAAATAAATAGGAGTTTGGAAGAAATTTATTCTAACTCTTATGAATGACTTTGAGGGGTTCAAGAGCTCAGTGAAAGAAGTAACTGCAGACATGGTGGCAATAATACAAGAACTAAAATCAGAAATAGAGCCTGAAGATGTGACTGAATTGCTGTTATCTCCTGAAAAAACTTGAATGGATAGTTGCTTTTTGTGAATGAGCAGATAGAGTGGTTTCTTGAGATGGAATCTACTCCTGGTGAAAATGCTGTGAAGACTGTTGAAATAACAAAGGATTTAGAACATTATATTAGCTTAGTTGATAAAACAGTGGCAGTGTTTAGAGGACTGACTCCAATCTTCAAAGTTCTACTGTGGGTAAAATATAATCAAACAATCTTGCATAATACAGAGAAATCATTTATGAAAGGAAGAGTCAACTGATGCAGCAAACTTCATTTTTGTCTTATATTCAGAATGTCTGCAGTCATTCCAACCTTTAGAAACCACCACTCAGACCAGTCAACTGCCATGAACATTGAATCAAGATCTTCCGCCAGCAAAAATATCACTACTCATTGAAGGCTTCAGTGATAGTTACTTTTTAGTAATAAATTAGTGAAAGTTGCTTCAGTCGTGTCCAACTCTTTGCGACACTTTGACTGTAGCCTGCTAGGCCCTTCTGCTCATGCAATTCTCCAGGCAAGAATACTAGAGTGGATTGCCATTCCCTTCTCCAGGGGATCTTCCTGACCTAGGGATTGAGCCCTGTGTCTCTTGCATTGGCAGGCAGATTCTTTACCATCTGAGCCACCAGAGAAGCAACAAATTAAGTACATCTATTTTTAAGCATAATGCTATTGCATAGCTAATAAACTACAATATAGTGTAAACATAACTTTTTTATGCACTGGAAAACCAAAATGATTTGTGTGATTCACCTTCTTGCAATATTCACTCTATTGTGGTGGTCTGGAACTGAACCCACAATATCTCTGAAGTATGTTGTAAATCTCTTAGGTCCATGCTAGGTTCTAGCTACTCACCCAAAAGTTACATTTCACAAAAGTATGTACCTATAGAACATTTGTCCTAAATGAAACACATTTTTTGAAAGGGTCTTGCATTCCTTAATTGAAAAAGATATAGTGGATAAAGGAAGACATACGGGGCACATTTAGGAAAGCAGATGTGTTCTTAAATCACACCTCTGGCCAAAGCATAGCACTCCTTAGGTGCCATTCTGTGGGAAATGCTTCTCTCTTCAATTATTTTTCTCTCTTGCTTCTGGAAATTTGAATTTCAATGTATGTAGTCACTCACCTAGAGCCAGACATCCTGAAATGTGAAGTCAAGTGGGCCTTAAGAAGCGTCACTACGAATAAAGATAGTAGAGGTGATGGAATTCCAGTTGAGCTATTTCAAATCCTGAAAGATGATGCTGTGAAAGTGCTGCACTCCATATGCCAGCAAATTTGGGAAACTCAGCAGTGGCCACAGGACTGGAAAAGGTCAGTTTTCATTCCAATTCCAAAGAAAGGCAATGCCAAAGAATGCTCCAACTACTGCACAATTGTACTCATCTCACATGCTAGTAAAGTGATGCTCAAAATTCTCCAAGCCAGGCTTAAGCAATATGTGAACCATGAAATCCAGATATTCAAGCTGATTTTAGAAAAGGCAGAGGAACCAGAGATCAAATTGCTAACATCTGCTGGATCATCAAAAATGCAAGAGAGTTCCAGAAAAACATCTATTTCTGCTTTATTACCTATGCCAAAGCCTTTGACTGTGTGGATCACAATAGACTGTGGAAGATTGTAAAAGAGATGGGAATACCAGACCACCTGACCTGCTTCCTGAGAAATCTGAATGCTGGTTCAGTTTAGTTCAGTCACTTAGTCGTGTCCGACTCTTTGCGACCCCATGATTGCAGCACGCCAGGCCTCCCTGTCCATCACCAACTCCTGGAGTTCACTCAGACTCATGTCCATCGAGTCAGTGATGCCATCCAGCCGTCTTATCCTCTGTTGTTCCCTTCTCCTCGTGCCCCCAATCCCTCCCAGCATCAGAGTCTTTTCCAATGAGTCAACTCTTCACATGAAGTGGCCAAAGTACTGGAGTTTCAGCTTTAGCATCGTTCTTTCCAAAGAAATCCCAGGGCTGATCTCAGGTTAGGAAGCAACAATTAGAATGGGACATGGAACAACAGACTGGTTCCAAATAGGAAAAGGAGTACGTCAAGGCTGTATATTGTCACCCTGCTTATTTCACTTATATGCAGAGTACATCATGAGAAACGCTGGGCTGGAAGAAGCACAAGCTGGAATCAAGATTGCTGGAAGAAATATCAATAATCTCACATACGCAGATGACACAACCCTTATGGCAGAAAGTGAAGAGGAACTAAAGAGCCTCTTGATGAAAGTGAAAGAGGAGAGTGAAAAAATTGGCTTAAAGCTCAACATTCAGAAAACTAAGATCACGGCATCTGGTCCCCTCACTTCATGGCAAATAGATGGGGAAACAGTGGAAGCAGTGTCTGACATTGTGTGTGTGGTGGGCGGGGGGGGGGGGGGGCGCGGAGAGAGGTGCTCCAAAATCACTGCAGATGGTGATTGCAGCCATGAAACTAAAAGACTCTTACTCCTTGGAAGGAAAGTTATGACCAACCTAGACAGCATATTAAAAAACAGAGACATTACTTTGCCAACAAAGGTCCATATAGTCAAGGCTATGGTTTTTCCAGTGGTCAGGTATGGATGTGAAAGTTGGACTGTGAAGAAAGCTGAGTGCTGAAGAATTGATGCTTTTGAAGTGTGGTGTTGGAGAAGACTCTTGAGAATCCCTTGGACTGCAAGGAGATCCAACTAGTCCATCCTAAAGGAGATCAGTCCTGGGTCTTCATTGGCAGGACTGATGCTGAAGCTAAAACTCCAATACTTTGGCCACCTGATGTGAAGAGCTGACTTATTTGAAAAGACTCTGATGCTGGGGAAGATTGAGGGCAGGAGGAGAAGGGGACGACAGAGGATGAGATGGTTGGATGGCATCACCGACTCAATGGACATGAGTTTGGGTAGACTCTGGGAGTTGGTAATGAATAAGGAGGCCTGGTGTGCTGCAGTTCATAGGGTCACAAAGTCAGACATGACTGAGTGACTGAACTGAACTGAAAAGAACTGCAAAGTAGTATTAAAAAAAAAAAAAAAAAAAAAACCCTCCAAAACCCCAGAGTTCTTTATACAACTGTTTTAGTGGATCAATATTACGGAAGTTAGATTGTCAGGGATATTTATTCTCAACTAGGATTCTTAGAATCCCCTACAGGAATGTTTGGAAATATGGGGGAATTTTGGAAGTAATCCCTACTTTGAGTGGGCACTGACACTAGTGGATGGGGCAAACATGCTGGATATTCTTTAAGGGTGAGGAAAATCTTGTTCTATAAAAACAGTTCCACCCGCAATGTGAATAGTGTCCCTGTAGAGAAACAGTGGAGAATCTAAATCAGTAGGAGGAGTGAGGGTGTTCCAAAAGAGACCCTACTGTCAGCTATTGAATACATCATGGTAAAGAACCTGCCTACCAGTGCAAAAATACCTACTCCAGTATTCTTGCCTGGAAAATTACATGGGCAGAGGAGCGTGGCGGACTACAGTCCAAAGGGTCGCCAAGAATTAGACATGACTGAAGCCATGACTGAAGTGACTTAGCACTCACCCCTGCAAAATGCAGCCTGCCAAGCTCCTCTGATCATGGGATTATCCTGGCAAGAATACTGGAACAAGTTGACATTGCCTCCTCCAGAGGATCTTCCCAGCCCAGGGATGGAACACACGTCTCCTGTGGTTCCTGCATTGACGGTGGATTCTTTATCACTGAGCCACCTAGGAAGCCCCCAGGGTTCAAACATAGTTGCCCTGAACTTCAAAGTACCCAACCTTTCTCCTGAAGTGGAAAGAAGTTAAAACACTGCTCCACTAATATCTAGTGCAATTAACTTGGTTGTATGAACTTGCAATTACTACGTATGAATATAAAGACTTTCATCACAAACTTGTTTTTCCAGGCTCTCAGATTTTATGGAAAAATTTGAGGGCAAATAATATTACTATTTATAATAACAAGGGTTCCCTGGTGGCTCAGATGGTAAAGAATCTGCCTTCAATGCAGGAGACCCTGGCTCAATCCCTGGGTAGAGAAGATCTCCTGGAGAAGGGAATGGCAACCCACTCCAGTATGGAGAATTCCATGGACAGAGGAGCCTGGCAGGCTACAGTTCATGGAGCCACAGAGTCTGACATGACTGATCAACTAACATACAACATACATATGTATAAAATATTATTATGTTATGCTTCTTGTAGAGGCTTAAGAACACTAGTGTGCTAAAAAGGGAAAGGCAAAGCTGATGAGATAGTGTGGTAGATTGATTGCATTGTTTTTGCCACCCTACGGACTGTAACCCTCCAGGCTCTCTGTGCATGGAATGTTCCAGGCAAGAGCATTAGAGTGGGCTGCCATTTCCTACTCCAGGGGATCTTCCCTACTCAGGGACCAAACTCATGTCTTCTGCAATGCAGGCAGATTCTTTACTGTATGAGTCACAGCATTTACCCCCAATTACATTGTTAGCCTCAATTAATGACCTCCTTGTAGCCTACTTTTGACCTTGTAACTCACTAGTGTCTTGCTGAACTGACCCTGAACCGACTTTGTGACCTGCTTTGGCCAATGGAATGCTGCAAGGGTCATGGTATGTCTTCCTTATCTTTCTTATTTTCTTTTAAGATTCTGCTACTTCTGTAAGAATGGACCTGGTATGACTACAGTAGTCTCAGTCAAGACCATCCTGGACCACTCTATAGAAAAATGACCCCAAACCAGACTAGGTCAGTAAATCCACCAACACTTCCTCAGCTGTGTGTAGGTATGATATACGAGTGACTTTGTGTTGTGCTCTACTTAGGCACTCAGTCATATCTGACTTTTTGCAACCCCATGGACTGTAGCCCATCAGGCTTCTTTTGTCCCTGGAATTATCCAGGCAAGAATACTGGTGTGGGTTGCCATGTCCTCCTCCAGGGGATCTTCCCAACCCAGGGATCAAACCTGGGTCTCTTGCGCTGCAGGCAGATTCTTTAACCTTCTGAGCTACCAGGAAAGCCTATGACTGACTATAGAGGAAAGCAAAATAATTACCCAACTGATCAATAGATTCATAAACATTAAGAATACTTATTATTTAAGTCGTTGAGTTTTGGAGGTGCTTAATACATTGCCGACTGATACAGATGATTTTCTTGAGTTGATTCTTATAGTGTGGTGTTTAAGTCTCATGAGAACCAACACTGCTCTAGCTTCTTGGAAATTGGAAACTCTGATTATATCAGTAGAGCATGTTCTAAATATAAAGCCTGGCAAACTCATCCAGGGCATGAATGTATCAGCAATAGAGAAGCTCCTGCAGGCAGCTTCAAGGTCAGTAGACATCTGCTAAGGGTACTGTCTAGCAGGAAAAACATGATACATCCTGCTTGAAACATTAGGAAATAGACTGATTTGTTAAAACATATAAGTTACCACTTCTGGAGTGTGAAGGTTTCTTTTACTCAAGCTCCTGGGATGTGAATCACTATAATTGGAAATTTAAAACAAATTTGTTGAAATTCTGGATCCTCAGAATGATAAAGCCTCTGGCTTGCAAGTTATAAAAGCAAAGCTATCTTTCAGGGCAATTAATCACATCTGTCTGGAATACTTCAACTGAAACAAAAATGCTTGTCCAAATGACTTTTTGGCATCATTTCCCACCCATAAATCCATAATTTTAATCACGGGAATTGTTACCAAAGGAATTGTCTAGTCTATACAGCACATTATTACTCAGTATAAGTGCTTAACAATTTTATGTAAGTCAGCTCCAGTGTTTAAAATATTTTTCTGAATCCCTAGAGCTAATTATTGAGCAATCGGCATGCAATAAACCTTGAAGCAATCTTCAAAGAAAAAGAAGTCATAAGTGGGAGGATCTAAAGACTCGGAATTACAGTAATCAAATTATGTGGTCAGGAGACATTAGTTGTTGCTGTGAGGTCTCTGGAAGATAAACATGGCTGAAACCCACAGCGAATGAAAGCTGACATCAACAAGTTTTGTTCTATGTCCTACACAAACAGATTGGGTGGGAAGAGAAATCTTCCAAAATTAAATCAGTTCATCATTTCCAGACAACATTCTTATAGCTTCACTGCTATCCAAATTAGGGAGGAAGTAAAAAAGGAAGCACTGAAACTCTAATAAATCATCTCATAACCACCAAAATGTCATCTTTCCTGATGTGGAATTAAGAAAGGTTGACTCAGCCACCCAGAAATGTTCCTATGAGTGCCCTGGAAAACAATACAAAAGACATGGAAAATCTTTTTGAAGAAGCCATAGATTCCAATTTTATTAGTAAGTTCTATATCAATCATGAAACCTTACAAAAAATTATTCAGGTATTTGGTTCATGAAAATATATGAAGTTTACAAGTTTGTGTTTGTTATTACAAGATAAATCTTGCCATAACAAATATTCTAACCATAAACATTACTGTAAAGTTGTCAAAATCCTAGATGATGGGTCTCTTGTTTCAAGTATAAATATTGGATAAAATCAACTTCCTTTAAAATGAAAGAATGCAAACATCTCTCTCTAATTTCATTTCAATAAAATATTATTGTATAAATAATAGAAACATGACCCAGCTCACTACTTAGCAGACACTATACTATAAATACTTTAAATTCTGTAATGTTTTTCAACCAGCTAACAATCTTGGATAATGCTTGCATGTATTAACAAATCACAACTTTCAAAAGTTATAAATATGCACATGACAAAATGGATATATCCTTAAAAACATAATGTTAAATAAAGGCAAAATGAAACCAACAATATAGCTCAGTACAATTAAGGTGGATTAAAATAGTACATCTCAGTTTAAAAAACAAAAACTTTTCCAATGGTTCATATGAAACATGAATTTTATCCAATTTAAGTAAATTTTATTCAAACATAAATCAGCCATCTTAAAGGGAATAATTTATCAGGAAGAGAATGACAATGCAAAGAGGAAATGAAGAGAAAAAAATTAAACATAAGAGGTATGCTTTGTAGGGATTTAAAAACTGCCTAATCACAATACCATTGACATGATACTTGATATGAAAGTTAGAGATTTTATTCAGTTTCATTATACACATCTAAGTCTCCAAAATTTTATTATATCACTTAGTATTTCATTTATATAATAAAGTATATAATTTAATGTGTATTGATTACCTTTGTAGACTTTTAATCATATACACATAACTTTCTCAAGTGATTTATTTTGGTTCATGTTTCTATTTCCTTTGAGATTTAAAAAGGCAAATATTATTGCCCCTGACTTTTCTTCCACCTTTCCACTTGCCTTTCTTCTTTTGCCATCTTATCAAATATACTTTTAATTTGACTCAGTTAAGAGAATTAATTGTGGGAGGGAGACATTGGGAAATTGGGATTGATATATGCACACACGGCATGCTTGCATGCTAGGTCGCTTCAGTGGTGTCCGACTCTTTGCAACCCGGTGGACTGTATCCCTCCAGGCTCCTCTGTTCATGGGATTCTCCAGGCAAGAATACTGGAGTGGGTTGCCATTTCCTTCTCCAGGGGATCTTCCCAACTGTGGGACTGAACCCTCATCTCTTATGTCTCCTGCATTGGCAGGCAGGTTCTTTGCCACTAGTGCCATTTGGGAAGCTTGTATACACACTACTATATTTAAATAGATAACTAGTAAGGACCTACTGTATAGAACAGAGAACTCTACTCAATACTCTGTAATAACTTTATGTAGGAAGAGAATCTAAAAAAGAGTGGATAAATGTAGAGCTGATTCATCTTGCTGTACAGCAGAAACTAACACAATATTGTAAATCAAATATATTTCAATAGATTTTTAAAAAATGGATTAGTATAAACTCTATTTAGAACAATAAACATAAATCTGAACATTAATATTTATCTATCTACTCTGCAACAGCAAATATGTTTTTTTGTGTTTATAATTACTCTCATAGTTGGAATCTAACGTGGATACTAATATTGCTAGGTTTATTTTAATGTTTACTGCCACATCAAGTAATGTGCTGGAATGATAATGCCATGCCCCTTGAGCTAGTGAAAGAACATGCCTAACTTTAAAGTTAAATGGATTTTCTATTCTTACTCTACTTTTCTTACAATTGTTCCACATTTTAGTTTGCTTTGTATATTTGGCTCAATTTTTTTTTTAATTTTCATAGCTTTGTGTTTTTCTTGGAGTTTCCAGTTGTCTTTTCATTTCTTGAATAATGTATCTATCACAGTGATCAGCTTTTTGCCCAATAACTATTCTATTAAATTGTAACTGTATTAGTAAGTATGATACAAGTATTTGACAAAACAGATTGTACAGGCTTATGTCTACAAAAAATTCATTTTGAAAGTGAGACTACAAGTTCTCTGAGCACTATTTTATACCTTAATTAATAATCATTACATTAGGCACTCTTATCTTCTATTCTACTATAAATATTATAACGCCCAAGGAAATATCAGGCTTTGTATTTCAGATAGAATAGGTGGATCTGTGGTAAAGAATCCTCCTGCAATGCAGGAGGAGAAGGCAACGGCAAGCCACTCCTGTACTCTTGCCTGGAAAATCCCATGGACGGAGGAGCCTGGTAGGCTGCAGTCCATAGGGTCAGGAAGAGTCGGACAAGACTAAGAGACTTCACTTTCACTTTTCACTTTCATGCATTGGAGAAGGAAATGGCAACCCACTCCAGTGTCCTTGCCTGGAGAATCCCAGGGACGGGGGAGCCTGGTGGGCTGCCGTCTATGGGGTCGCCCAGAGTCGGACAGGACTGAAGTGACAGCAGCAGCAGCAGCAGCCATGTAGGAGATGCAGGTTAGATCACTGTGTTGGGAAGGTCCCCTAAAGAAGGAAATGGCAACCTTCTCCAGTACTCTTGCCAGGGGATTGCCATGGGTAGGGGAACCTGGTGGTGTTACAATCCATGGAGTCTCAAAAGAGTCAGACATGACTCAGCAATTAAACAACAAGAAAATGGGAAGAGAAGCCACTCACTGTTGGTCTCATTTTGGTTTTTAATCTAAATCCTCATATTCCAAATACAGCAATGCAAAGAAGTTTACGCTAAAATCTTTAACTTCTTCAGTGCTCAATATAAACACTCTTGAAAGCCTCTTTCTTTCATGGACAGATCAGATCTAAAAAATAGCACTTTCCTACCAAATTTTTCCACAGAAAGCTAATTTTTGAGAGAAATAAAACAGAAGATAAAACAATAATAATGATAAGAAAAGAAGATCAAACTTCATAAGCCAAACTACCAGCTAAGTCCCCTTAACTGTAAAGCACTTTAAGACACAATTCAAGACAAATTATTTTTTTGAAGACTACCACTTGCATTATTCTGTTCTCAATTAAATATTGTTTTCTCACATGGATTTGTAACTTTCCTTATTTTTCTTCTCTCAGAAGGTTTTTATAAAACAAAGAACCTCTCAAACCAAACTGAGGCTATTTATATTTTGTGAAGATCTCCTGGAGAAGGAAATGGCAACCCACTCCAGTATTCTTGCCTGGAAAATCCCATGGATGGAGGAGCCTGATAAGATACAGTTCATGGGGTTACAAAGAGTTGGACACAACTGAGCCACTTGACTTTTCAATCAAAATACAAAACTGATCCTGCTTATATTTTGAATTTTCATTTATATAGCATTTTAATTTTATTTTTGACTTTTAAGTTGGTAATAATTTATGTTAATTAACCAATATGTAAAATTTTACTATTCATAAATATTTTCCCACTCTGGGTGAAATCTGTTATTTGAAAACATAGCTATAATTAAGTTCCTCATTTGCACTATAAATATTTAAAACAACAGGAATTTCCACAATCATCAGGAAATTTTTGATATATTTTTCTCTTTATAATATAGGTCATTCAGAGTAGTCATTGGTCATTCTAAACCAATTAACACTTACAGTAGGTTTTGAGAAACAGCTCAGTTCAGTACAGTTCAGTTGCTCAGTCATGACTCTTTGCGACCCCATGGACTGCAGGAAGCCAGGCCTTCCTGTCCTTCACCAACTCCTGGAGCTTACTCAAAATCATGTCCATAGAGTCAGTGATGCCATCCAACTATCTCAACCTCTGTCATCCCCTTCTTCTCCCACCTTCAATCCCTCCCAGCATCAGGGTCTTTTCAAATGAGTCAGCTCTTCGCATCAGGTGGCCAAAGTATTGGAGGTTCAGCTTCAGCATCAGTCCTTCCAATGAATATTCAGGATTGATTTCCTTTAGGATGTACTGGTTGGATCTCCTTGCAGTCCAAGGGACTCTCAGGAGTCTTCTCCAACACTACAGTTCAAAAGCATCAATTCTTCCACACTCAGCTTTCTTTATAGTCCAACTCTTACATCCATACATAACTACTGGAAGAACCCTAGCTTTGACTAGATGGACCTTTGTTGGCAAAGTAATGTCTCGGCTTTAATATGCTGTCTAGGTTGGTCATAGTTTTTCTTCCAAGCTAACACAATTAAAGTGAAAGTGAAGTCGCTCAGTTGTGTCCAACTCTTTGAGACCCTATGGACTGTAGCCTACCAGGTTCCACAGTCCATGGGATTTTCCAGGCAAGGATACTGGAATGGAGTCTCAAAAGAGTCAGACATGACTCTTTTCCTTTTCCAGAAGATCTGCCAGACCCAGGGATTGAACCCGGGTCTCCTGCATTGTAGGCAGATGCTTTACCGTTTGAGCCACCAGGAAAGTACCTCATTTAAAATACAAATTAAATTTGCTATGTAGAATATGCTGCACACATATTAATTAGATTTAGAAGGTTGACTTTGATTGAAAATATAACCTAATCAGCATAATCATTTAGTCATCATTTGTATATACTGTGATGTCTTTTACTCATGAGGTAATAATTTTATAATACAAATAGGTTGGAAAGTTACTAGCTTTGGTACAAATATTCTGAGACAGTTTCAACTTCATCTCAGTAAGTCATCTTCAGAATAACAACACCTGGGTGACAATAAAAATTAGTAATTGCATTGTGTCAGAAGGAGTTTTATAAACATCAATAAGCAAACTAGAAGTATTTTACAATGATCAGTGTGATTTAAAGTAGCACTGAGTTGTGCTTACCCAACAGCTGCTAGATAACTGATTCTTTTCAGTCTCTAGATCTTGTTTTTACTTTGCTACTTTGTGTATAAATAGGTATCTCACTGTAGGACCTGGAATATATCCTTAAAATTATTTGCAAGGAACCACATTACGTGGCTTTAAGAGAAAGACGTTTTCAATTTCAAATAGAAAATGGATTATGTATTAATCTATAAACTCTTACACTTCAGCCCTCAATTATGCTTTTGGTAACACTATACTATTACATTTTTTAAGCCTAGGAATGAATCTATGTCTAGTCACTCCAGCCATTTTTCTTATATTTTCCCCATAGGATAAGACAAGAGGTAAGATGGATGAGATGCCACTTCTCCACAGAGGGATGCCAGGAAGATACAGACATTCCTGATGTAGGTCCTGGCATTAGCACTAGTTTGGCATCAGACTCTTCAAAGTTTCCTTAAATAACATTGATTAAGGTTTTATGCCAACCTCCACTCTTGAATAGCTTTCTTTTGTAAAGATTCCGGATGAATTTTGAAATCAGTTTTGATTTGTAGGCCTATTCAATTACAGAGAAAAAAAACTGCTTTTTTTTTTTTCATTTTATTTTGGTCACACACATTCTTACTTTTCCAAGTTACCACCATCCTCAAACCTCGGGAGGTACAGTTAGATTGGGTAACAGTCAAATTCCAAAAGCAAAGCTCTTCAAAAAATAAAAATCGATTTTTCACAGCTATTCAGAAATGCATAATAATTTGGAGTCGGTCTACTGGGAGGTATTACTTTCTCAACCACAAGTTCCCTCACTCCCTCCCTCCCTCCGTCCATCCAGTCTCCTTGTGAGAAGAGTGTGTATCAGCCTTAGGTGCACACACAACCACTGGGATTCACTCTGTATTGCAGCACATGCTGTGAGCGCCCTCAGGCAAGTGTTCTCCATTCCTCTGGGAGACATGCACTCTTTGCACTCTCCTCTGAACTGAAATTATGCTTGAAAGCTTGATAATTTGATAAATCTTTTAATTGTGAGCTGTAAATCGTCAAGTTCCTTTTTAGTTGCTAACAATATTAGCTTTCTCTGCAAAGAGCACACTGAAATGATTAGTTTAAAAGCATCCTGTTAAAAGGTTATGCATTCTCTCTCTCTCTCTTTTTTGTACTATCAGAAGCAGCCAAATAATGCAGATATTTTACTCTTATTATATGAGGTGAAGAAAGCTGAAAGTCTGTCACATGCCGAGAAAAGATCAAGTGTTCATTGCTTACCTTAGAAATTGGGTTTGTATTTTTGTACTGCCTTTAGCTATTTCAGTCTGTATGAGTAAGCATGCTCTCCCTTTTCTTGCATACAGTAGGAATGCTGACACTAGAGAACTCACTCTTTTTTTCATGTTGTTGTAACAAAATCTTGTATTGGCCATGAGAGGAGATGGAGTCATCATCTTATTATGAAAGTTTTGAAATTAGAATAGAAATTCTCAACAGGGTGCCACCCAGGGTTTTGTGGTATCCTAACAACAGTGAGACAATTTTTCTGGTATTCATGTTACCAAAATAGGACCAAGATTTTTGTCCAGTTATTCAGGAAGGAGGCCAAGAGTCATTTAAAATTCTATGAGTCCAAGGGGAGGCAAGAGTTATACCATGCCTATGGCAAAGGGAAAATTATGGAAAAACTGGAGATAATTTTAACCCTGCAGAACTGGATATAATATAGAACATTAAACTTAATTGTAATTTAGTCAATTTTCTGTGTTTACATTTGAACTTCAATTCATAATAGAAACACAGAAATCTAGGAAGCCTCTTTATTTTTACAATACTGTGATTTTCCTGAGGGCAAAATATTGCATGCTTAAGTATTTATTTCTTTGCATCCAACAATACTATCACCAACTTCCTGGTAGCAGCATTTTATATGGTTTTAAATCCCATCTCATCTAGTCCATTTAATAGCTGTGCTACCTTGCTTCCTCACTTCCTGAAATAGTTCTGTTTTCACTTCTTGAAATTAGATTAATTGATTTTTCATAGAGGGATTTTAATAATATATGAGAAAGCAAAAGTTTTAGTAATGCCCCCAAATATTAGTTCTTTCTCAATTAAAAAGCAAGGTGTAACACAAAAATTAAGTGGGCACTTAAAATACCAAGTATATTGGTTTACAAATAGTATGAGTAACTTCACTTTGGTTTTTGCTAGTCATTAGCAATCTTTTGAAAAATGTACATTGATGGCTGTCTAAATAGTAGATAATATTTAATTCATAGTATAGTGTTAGAAATTTTATATATCTTATATTAAATTCCTTTGTATTCCTATTACCAGCAATTTCAGCTTCTCAGAGCTCTTCACCTGCGTATTGCTGTAGTTTTCTTGTTTAGTTGCTAACTTATGTCTGACTCTTTGCGACCCCATGTAGCCCATCAGGCTCCTCTGTCCATGGGATTTTCCAGGCAAGAATACTGAAGTGGGCTGTCATTTCTTTCTCTTACCATAGCTTGGTCCTCTGCAGTTCATATTTATATCACTATTATTAAAATTATAAAGCGAATCAGTAATCTTGGAATTTTCTATTCAAATATGTTTAAAGGCTTGACATAGTCCATTGAATATACCGCTACGTTCTTCCCTTTTAGCGTCTGGCTCTAAAACTCATAACTCTTGTTTCAGGTATTCCTATACCCACATCTTTTATTTCAGTCAAATTAAGCTGATTTCCCTTCTATAAATATGTTTTCAATGTCTCGGCATCCTTTTGCTCAGGCCAAACTTTCTGTAGGAGTAGCACCGCCGCCGAAAACAACTTGCCTCCCTCTTCTCCCCTTTTCCTCAGAATTCTGCATATCCCTCCTAATTCAGGTTAAATGGGATGTTCTTTAGAAAGATTCCCTTATGATCCTGAGGAAAAATGACTCCTTTTTCTTCTCTAAATGTCCACTTCAGACCATATAAACACTCATACACACATATAAGTACATACACAGGCACATAGATATGCACACACACGCATATTATGGTGGTGATGGTATTGTGTCTTAGTTTTAGCTTCTCTCTCCATAGACATTTACTCTCTAACTAGATTATTAGCCTAATATGTAGTATTTTTGTTTCCATCATCTCTGTTAACTAGGGAATATCTAGGATGATGAAATGAACCTCTCAATCCTTCTTTTTTTTTTGGATGAGGTTGCTGTGCCACAGCTGGAGAAGGAAATGGCAACCCACTCCAGTGTTCTTGCCTGGAGAATCCCAGGGAAGGCGGAGCCTGGTGGGCTGCCGTCTATGGGGTCACACAGAGTTGGACAAGACTGAAGCATCTTTGCCGCAGCAGCAGCACTGTGCCACAGCAACGAATATTTTCAAATGAGAAGAAACTAAGAAGTAGATGGAAGGAGTTATCTTGTAGTAGCAATGTCACAAGAGGAACTTGGCATGCTGGAGCCAGGAGTGGGGAGAGGAAGAAGACAGAAAGAGTTTCCGAGCAAAAACAGTAGGGGCGCAAAGAGAGCAAGCCTATGTATATGTAATTGATACTATTTCACGTTCGTGGCTAACGCTAACTGTACCTTTAGAGAAATAGTGATAAAAAAGCTGTGTGGTCACTTTGAGAAAGAGGAAAAACCCTGTGTTTCTAAATGAAATGGCTTGCCTTGTAGTCCTCTCTTCGCAAATGTTCTGGACTGCTCTGATTGCACACTTTCGCTCACAGGATTGTGACATCATTCAGACCTCCCCCATGACCTCTTAAATCTATTGCAAATTCTATAGTTTATTTTTAAGATCTTCTGTGATCTTTTGATCTTTTGCCACCTTTCAAAGTTCTTTTTTGCTGTGTGTGTGTGTGTGTGTGTGTGTGTGTGTGTGTGTGTGTGTTAGTCGCTCAGTCGTGTCCAGCTCTTTGCGACCGCACAGACTGTAGCCCATCAGGCTTCTCTATTCATAGTATTTCCCAGGCAAGAATACTGGAGTGGGTTGCCATTTCCTCCTTCAAGGGATCTTTCTGACCGAGGAACTGAACCCAGATCTCCCAAATTACAGGCAGATTCTTTACTGTCTGAGTCACCAGGGAATATTGAAGGCTTTGCCAAACCAGAGTGCTCCCATTTTGAACACATTGCCTGGGCTTTCCAGGGTAATACTGTTCTCACATGCTTTGCTCTGATTGGAATACACACCAACTAACCAGTTCTCATTTCCTATGACATCCATCTCTGCTTATGTATTGAACTGCTACTTATGCTTCAACACATTGTTGAGAAATCAGTTTTTTATGAGAATTTCCCAGATGCCTAGCATTATTTTCACAAATGTATTTCTTCATTATGTACTCTAATTTCAATAATGTATAGAAATTATATTCTGTTTTCCGTTTATATACTCGTTATGCTCTTTTAGTCTACAAATTTCTGACATGGAGTATGCATTTTAAAATATTGCACATGAATGAGACAAAAATATTCCTGGAATTTACACATGAATGATAGGGGCTGGTTTAATGGGTAAAGCCAAAATAAAGTTAGCAAAGTGAGATCTTTTATTTGTATGTGATATAGTAGAAAATGTAATTTCACATAAATTAAATTGAGAAGTTAATATGGAGTATGGTAATCTGGCCTTTACAACAAAAGCATCAGTTGGTGATTTCATAGTTAACAAAGGTTGACAAGTATCAGGAAACCAAAAGCATAAAGAAACATCTTCAGAGAGGCATCTTAATCTAACATTTTGTTATAAGAAAATAACCTACAAAAAGGACAGCTTTTAGGTTTTTGCTCAGGAATTTCAGTTGCTAATTAATTCTGGTTCCCAGAAAAACCCTTAATGAGAGTGGGTAACTAAAATTCTTGATGGCAGTATATCTTGAGTTCTCTATCAAAGGGATAGAGAATTGCTAAATTACTACTTATTAAGATCTTAATTCTCCTACCCCTCAACTCTCTATGATTTCTCTATCTAGTCTTAATTTGACCACTCTGTTCAACGAAGAAAATGCATTTATCTGAAACCCACACTTCCAAAAAAAAAAAAAAATTATCATTCCTCTCTTCTCCAAAAACACAAAAACAATCTTATTTTTAAGATTACATTAAAAGACAAAATTAAAATTAATTAAAATTAAAAGAAAAAATTAGAGACATAAAATACACATAAAATCTAATAGAAATAACAGTAGTCATTTTAGGTGACATTTCTCTTTGAAAATTCTTGTTTGTTCAGTTAGGTCAGATTTCACATTCAGTATTTCATTTACAGTTTCAGTCTTCCTTTCAATTCTATTTTTTATTTGAGATATGTTCATTAGCAATCAATCTTGTATATAGTACATGATTTGGTATAATAATCTCAAAAATAATAGAATATTCTCCCATAATCTCTAGCCTTTAGCAGAAATTACTATAGCACACACCCCATTTTATAAATTAGATACAGTAGTAAGGACAATTAAACATCATCAGGAAATTGTTAAGCCAATTTTCTTTCCAAGTCATTCAGTCCAAAAAAATAAAAATATCTGTGTTTTAAGCAAAATTGTATTAAAATTTAAATTCAATGGATAATGAATAACATTCAGAATTTACTGCTGCTACTGATACTGCGAAGTTGCTTCAGTCGTGTCCAACTCTGTGCGACCCCATAGACAGCAGCCTATCAGGCTCCACTGTCCCTGGGATTCTCCAGGCAAGAACACTGGAGTGGGTTGCCATTGCCTTCTCCAATGCATGAAAGTGAAAAGTGAAAGTGAAGTTGCTCAGTCATGTCCAACTCAGCGATCCCATGGACTGCAGCCTACCAGGCTTCTCCATCCATGGGATTTTCCAGGCAAGAGTACTGGAGTGGGGTGCCATTGCCTTCTCCGTCAGAATTTACACATTATTTAAAAGATATAACATACATAGGTTTGGAATGAATGCAATGGATGCAGTATAATGCCACTTACAATAGGGAAACAACCAAAAGTGAAATGAATGAACTTATTTCAACTAATAGCTCATTGTACTATTATTGGGAGAAATTTCAGTCCTCTCTCGTTTGAACTTTTCTACAATAGTTGATGAAACAAGAATAATTCAGCCCTTTCCATGAGCTGCTTAACAACGAAATTCTGTCAGTATTCTCTCTGCCGAAGTGCTATAATTAGAACTTGCTGGAAGCAAAATTACAGTGATAAATAATTTTCTCTACTAACAACACATGTGGGAATACAATGGAGATAAACACAATGAGAAAGAGAGAGACAGAGCATTCTTTCTGCCTAACATCTTTGATAAAAGCTGCACCAGAGACAGGCTATAAACTTAGTATGCAAGTGGTAACTCATTCTCATGAACCCAGAACTCCCCAGTTTGTCAATGTCGAGAAAAAAAGAGTTCTTGGCATTCTTCAGAAATCACTGACAGTGCCATGTAAAATGCTCTTGCATAGGTTATTATGGGTCAGTCTAAGAATCTCTTTATTCTCTTTTTCTGTCACTTTGCAATTTTCTCTACAAGTTTTTAGTTTTCCTTCTTGGCACATTATGATTCAACAAACATTGGAATTGCCAAATAAACACAGGTGGATTAGCTGTGCAAACATGACCTACAAATGACATGGAAGATGTACTCCATAGAAAGTGTTTTCTATAGAATAATAGACAAAGGTTGACAGTTGTAGAAAATTTTTCTTTTGCCAAAATTTCCCAGAGCAATCATATTATGGAAATTGAAGCTTCCCCCCCCCCCAAAAAAAAGGAGTGTGATGCCTGCTCACATAGGATGCATCTCCTCAAGAAGATCCTTTAATCTCTGCTGGATCTATCCAGTGCTTCGTCTCTTCCTCACTCTGTTCTCTAACATGGTATCCAGAAAGCCCTTCTAGCCTGAAACATCATCCAGCTCAGCTCTGTCTGGGGAAGTTGGTAGAGCTGAAAGTTTGGGGTTCAAGGTGGCTATAACTTCTTGATGAATTGGAGACTGAACAGAAAGAAAAATAAGTAAATTACCAGATATGTTGTTTTAGAAACACAGATCATCCTTTAAATCTCTAGGCTGGTTGAGAAAGCTTCTGCAGATTTAAGTATTAGCCTTGCATGGAAATAGTCTGTTCAGTAAGGGCTATCTGTGCATGTTGATGAGGTAAAGCCCAGATAGGCTTATAATATCCTCCCTATTTGTTTTGAAGGGCCATTGTGTGGAGCAGGCAGGATAGAAAGAAGCAGAGAGTGGGGTAATATGATATAAGCTGTATTACTGGACTTGTGGCTCAGCTGGTAAAGAATCCTCCCGCAATGCTGGAGACCTGGGTTTGATCCCTGGGTTGGGAAGGTCCCATGGAGAAGGGAAAGGCTACCCACTCCAATACTCTGGCCTGGAGAAATCCATGGATGATATAGTCCATGGGGTCACAAAGAGTCATACATAACTGAGCGACTTTTACTTTTACTTCATGGAAATTTTATAAGAAACTAAAAGAACACAATATTTTGTGACCTATTTTATATAAGAAAGCCTTGCACATATTTTTCCCAAGAAAATAGAGCTGGGTCATTAAGGCCTTTTTTGTATAGCTCTTCTGTGTATTCTTGCCACCTCTTCTAAATCTCTTCTGCTTCTGTTAGGTCCTTACTGTTTCTGTCCTTTATCATGCCAAATCTTGCATGTAATTTTTCCTTGATATCTCCAGTTTTCCTGAAGAGGTCTCTAGTGTACATCATTTCATTGTTTCCCTCTATTTCTTTGCATCGTCCATCTAAGAAGGCCTTCTTTTTCCCCTTGCTCTTCTCTGGAACTCTGCATTCACTTGAGTATATCTTTCCCATTGTCCTCTGCCTTTCACTTCTCTTCTTTCCTCATGTATTTGTAAAGCTTCCTCAGACAACCACTTTTGCCTTCTTGCACTTCATTTTCTTTGGGATGGTTTTGGTCACCATCTCCTGTACAATGTTGTGAAGCTCCATCCATAGTCCTCAGGCATTCCCTCTACCAGCTCTAATCTCTTGAATCTATGTGTCATTTCCACTGTGTAAGCATAAGGGATTTGATTTAGATCATACCTGAATGCCCTAGTGGTTCTCCTTACTTTGTTCAATTTATGACTGGATTTTGCAATAAGGAGCTCATGATCTGAGACACAGTCAGCTCCAGGTCTTGTTTTTGCTGACTGTTTAGAGCTTCTCCATCTTTGGCTACAAAGGCTATGATCATTCTGATTTTGGAATTGATCATCTAGGGATGTCCATGTTTAGAGCTGTCTCTTGGGTTGTTGGAAAAGTGTGTTTTCTATAAACAGTGTGTTTTCTTGACAAAACTGTTAGCCTTTGCCTCATTTTGTAGTCAAACCCAAACTTACTTGGTATTCCGGGTATCTCTTGGCTTCCTACTTTTGCATTCCAATCCCCTATGATGAAAAGGATATCTCTTTTTGGTGTTGTTTCTAGCAGTTGTTGTAGGTCTTCATAGAACCAGTCAACTTCAGCTTCTTCATCAGTGGTTGACACATACACTTGGATTACTGTGATTTTTCATAGCTTGGCTTGGAAACAAACTGAGGTCATTTTGTCATTTTGCCTTTTCATACTTTCCATGGAATTCCCCAGGGAAGAATACTGCAGTGGGTTGCCACTTCCTTCTCCAGTGGACCACATTTTGTCCACTGGACCACTATGGCCCTTCTGGCTTGGGTTCCCCTGCATGGCATGTTCATAACTTCATTGAATCATGCAAGCCCCTTTGCCATGACAAGCCTGTGATGCATGAAAGGAATCTCCCTAAATACTTGTCTTGAGCACTATCATTTCACCCGTGGACAATTATTTCTACTATCCCTTGGAGCCACCAACATTGAACTGATGTGTTTGGACCTTATGAAAGTTCTATTCTGAATCTTTTCATTTTCTCAGTGATATAATAAGCAAGGTCATCCACTGAAAGTGAAGGTGAGTAAGAAGTATTGGAGGGTTAGGAAATAAGAGGAGTATGAAGTCTTTAAGGCGATAGAAGAATGGGAAGATTGGAAAGTGTAGTTTTATTAGTTTACAGTATCAGGAGCCCATTTACAGTTCCTGGTCATGGTTTCCAGGTTAATCACCTTTGTGACACAATTTTCTTATGAAAATTCAACTGTTTGTTTGCAGATGTGGAGTAGGCAAAGAATTGGATATAAGTGGAGTTAGGATTTCACCTCATGGTTTATGCTTAAGTATTTTCAAAGAAAATACAGCACAAAAATAATTTTTAAAAAAGTTTGTGTTGCAAACTGTGTACTTCCGCCACCTTCTTATGAGGTTCATTGTTACTTATCCAAATTAATAGTCTGAGAGATTCTAAATAGAACATGTCTTCATGGCCAGCTTGTCTAAACTAGGTTCTTGTTGATATTCCCACTCTCTTCTTTATCCAACAAAACACTCATTACAATTAAAAACTAATCAATTTCTTGATTCACTTTGTCACTATCCTTCTTTGAAATTTTATGCCCCAAACATCAGGGAACATGTATTAGTTTTTGTTCAACATTCTATTTTCAGTGCCTAACACAATGTCAACAAAGGTCCGTCTGGTCAAAGCTATCACTTTCCCAGTGGTCACATATAGATGTGAGAGTTGGACTATAAAGAAAGTTGAGCACCAAAGAATTGATGCTTTTGAACTGTGGTGTTGGAGAAGACTCTTGAGAGTCCCTTGGACTGCAAGGAGATCCAACCAGTCCATCCTAAAGGAAGTCAGTCCTGGATATTCATTGGAAGAACTTATGCTGAAGCTGAAACTCCAATACTTTGGCCAGCTGATGCGAAGAACTAACTCATCTGAAAAGACCCTGATGCTGGGAAAGATTAAAGTCAGGTGAAGAAGGCGACGACAGAGGATGAGATGGTTGGATGGCATCACTGACACTACGGACATAAGTTTGAATAAGCTCTGGGAGTTGGTGAAGGACAGGGGGGCCTGGCGTGCTGCAGTCCATGGGGTCGCAAAGAGTTGGACACGACTAAGTGACTGAATTGACACAATGTCTGGCACAACATAGTAAATAATCAATACATACTTATGGACTGAGTAAGTAAAAGAAGGAATAACATTAGGAAATAAATTAAGGAAAGAAGGAAACAATCTGGTCGTGGTTTGCATTATATGATTTATTGGGGTGTGTGTGTGTGTGTGTGTGTGTGTGTGTGTGTGTGTGTTTGGTTTGTTGTTTGTTTTTTTTTTTTTCATTTTTTTGAGCCAAGAAATTCTGTTTTACTACCTTTCCTTGTAACACAGTTATACATAGGTTATTGACCAGGGAAGCAAAAAGAACCAGAGCCAGTTTTATCTTCCCTATACTTCTCCTCCCTATTTCTCCAGAGCAATTCCCAAAGGATATTACACAGTCAATCACCCATTCATTTGAGATGAAACATTTATCTAAATTATGAAGAATCATGGACTACAAACTTTTCAGAAACACTAACATATGAATTCACTTTCATTCAAATTTTGAAGTTTGATTTAACATAAGCTGACTTTACAACTCTGCCCTGCTTCAACCCCGCCCACAGTAGGTTAGACAATCATTCTTAGTTATCGTCCTTGTCAAGGCTTCAAATACAATGCCTGGGGTAAGACTTCAGCTGACTCTACATTGGCTGCTTCACCTGAATGACCTGAGTGAATAACACTCAGTGTCTTTGGAACTTCTTTTTATACATCCTTACTTGCACTGAGTTATTTTTATCTCCTGTTCTCATTTCTTCCCCATATGCTCTACAGGTCTCCATTTCTTTTTCTTGTCTTCCTGTGAACCTACACTGCTTTGCAGATCTCTGAGTCATATTCTCTTTTTTTAAATTAATTTACTTTTTAATTGAAGGAAAATTGCTCTACAGAATTCTGTTGACTTCTGCATACACTTTCCACCTTTTCAGATATCAAGATCATAGTCTTAGCCTTAGTGTTCTCCCAATAGTCTTCACCCAAGCCCAACAATAGTCTGCAGGAAGCCCTGCATTCTTATAAAGTCTTATCAACAAAACTCATCTTTTTAAAACACAGATTATGTTCATTTAGGTATAGGGTAAAGCAAGACATGAGACATAAAGAACTAGCCAGGGCCACTGACAACAGTCAAGCCATGAATTAAGAGACAAAGACATATACAACCAGTTCACTTTCCTTATTTAAACTAACCTATCTTCATTAGGATATAAAATCTCTTCTAATAATCTTTATTAATATAGGAATCTGGACCTTTTGACTGGAACACATTTCAATCTATTAAATGCTTACCATGATTTGGACAAATCCACTGCCTGGCAAGGAAGTTTACACTTTCTTCCTTTGGCTTTTTGCTTTATCAATGAAGCCTAACTTAAAAAAAAAAATATATATATATATATATATATATATATATGTATATATATATATATGAGATATTCTTCAGCTCAGTTCAGTCACTCAGATGTATTTTACCCTTAGTGACCCCATGGACTGCAGCACAGCAGGTTTCCCTGTCCATCACCAACACCCTGAGCTTGCTCAAACTCATGTCCATCGAGGTAGTGATGCCATCTAGCCATCTCATTCTCTGTCATCCCTTTGTTCTCCTGTCTTCAATCTTTCCCAGCATCAGGGTCTTTTCAAATAAGTTAGTTCTTTGCATCAGGTGGCCAAAGTATTGGAGTTTCAGCTTCGGCATCAGTCCTTCCAATGAATATTCAGGACTGATTTCCTTTAGGATGGACTGGTTGGATCTCCTTGCAGTCCAAGGGACTCTCAAGAGTCTTCTCCAACACCACAGTTCAAAGCATCAATTCTTTGGTGCTCAACTTTCTTTGTAGTCCAACTCTTACATCCATACATGACTACTGGAAAAACCATAGTTTTGACTAAATGGACCTTCGTTGGCAAAGTAATGTCTGTGCTTTTTAATATGCTATATAAGTTGGTCATAGCTTTTCTTCCAAGGAGCAAGTCTCTTTTAATTTCATGGCTGCAGTCACCATGTGCAGTGATTTTGGAACCCAAAAATTAGTCTGTCACTGTTTCCATTGTTTCCGAATCTATTTGCCATGAAATGACAGGACCAGATGCCATGATCTTACTTTTCTGAATATTGAGTTTTAAAGCCTAAATTTTCACTCTCTTCTTTCACTTTTATCAAGAGGTTTTTCAGTTCTTCTTTGCTTTCTGCCATAAAAATGGTGTCATCTGCATATCTGAGATTATTGATATTTCTCCCAGCAATCTTGATTCCAGCTTGTGCTTCATTCATCCTGGCATTTCGTATGATGTACTCTGCATATAAGTTGAATAAACAGGGTGACAGTATCCAGGCTTGACCTACTCCTTTTCCAATTTGGAACCAGTCTGTTGCTTCATATCTTGTTCTAACTGTTGCTTCTTGACCTGCATACATATTTCTCAGGAGGCAAGTAAGGTTGTCTGGTATTCTTATCTCTTGAAGAATTTTCCACATTTTGTTGTGATCCACACAGTCAAAGGCTTTGGCATAGTCAATAAAGCAGAAGTAGGCGATGGCACCCCACTCCAGTACTCTTGCCTGGAAAATCCTATGACGGAGGAGCCTGGTGGACTGTAGTCCATGGGGTTGGGAAGAGTCAGACACAACTGAGTGATTTCACTTTCACTTTTCACTTTCATGTATTGGAGAAGGAAATGGCAACCCACTCCAGTGTTCTTGCCTGGAGAATCCCAGGGACGGGGGAGCCTGGTGGGCTGCCATTCATGGGGTTGCACAGAGTCGGACACGACTGAGGTGACTTAGCAGCAGCAGCAGCAGCAGATGTTTTTCTGGAACTCTCTTGCTTTTCCGATGATCCAACAGACATTGGCAATTTGATTTCTGGTTCCTCTGGCTTTTCTAAATCAAGCTTGAATATCTGGAACATCTGGAAGTTCATGATTCACCTACTTTTGAAGCCTGGCTTGGAGAATTTTGTGCATCAAGTTACTAGCACATGAGATGAGTGCAATTGTGTAGTAGTTTGCCTTTCTTTGGGATTGGAATGAAAACTGATCTTTTCCAGTCCCGTGGCCACTGCTGAGCTTTGCAAATTTGCCTACATATGGAGTGCAGCACTTTCACAGCATCTTTTAGAATATGAAATAGCTCCACTGGAATTCCATCACCTCCGCTAGCTTTGTTCGTAGTGATGATTCCTAAGGCCCATTTCACTTCAGACTGCAGGATGTCACAATTCTAGGTGAGTGATCACACCATCGTGGTTATCTGGGTCATCAAGATCTTTTTGTATAATTTCTTCTGTGTATTCTTGCCACCTCTTCTTAATGTTGTCTGCTTCTGTCAGGCCATTTCTGTCCTTTATTGTGCCCAGCCACGTGTGAAATATTCCCTTGGTATCTCTAATTTTCTTGAAGTGATCTCTAGTCTTTCCCATTCTATTGTATTCCTCTATTTCTCTGCACTGATCACTGAGCAAGTCTTTCTTGTCTCTCCTTGCTATTCTTTGGAACTCTGCATTCAGATGGGGTATCTTTCCTTTTCTCCTTTGCCTTTAGCTTCTCTTCTTTTCTCAGCTATTTGTAAGGCCTCCTCAGATAACCTTTTTACCTTTTGCATTTCTTTTTCTTGAGAATGGTCTTGATTCCTGCTTCCTGTACAATGTCAAGAACCTCCATCCGCAGTTCTTCAGCACTCTCTCTATCAAATTTAATCCCTTGAATCTATTTGTCACATCCACTCTATAGTTGTAAGGGATTTGATATTCTTATCAGGTATAAAAATGACACTTTTACTAACATACTTATTATAGTTTTATTTATTAAAAATATTAAGAAAATTCTGTTCTCTTTTTCTTCTTTATTTCCTATTAGATGTATTTTCCAAAGAACTTTGGGGAAATTTCCTGCTTTACTAAACAAAAATGCCAATGCAAATGCTGTTAATAAACTTTTAGGACACAGAGCATCATTATCGTTAGCATTAGTACTGTCTTGATGATATAGAAGGTTGCACGTATAGGCTAGGCAATTGAATGTGTTGGAGTTTATCTAAGTTGTTTCATTTGAAAGCACAGTACAATGTGAGCTAAATTTCTACTTTCTTCCATGGGCCACAGGAAAACTTTTTTCCAAAAGTCTAGTCAGTAAAGGCTTACTCACTTGCTTTTTTCCTAGAATAAGTGAAGTCTGAAGTACACTTTGGCTCTGTTAAGTATCATGATCCATGCAAGAGAAATTTAAAACCAAACTCATCCAGATAATTGCCCCAAATCTCTAGTTCCCTTTAGTACGTGAACACAGTTTAGAAAATATTTTGGAAGGGATTATATGTTTTATTTTAAAGCAGTTGATTCCCAAGATGAATTAAATAAAAGTGATTTGTCATCACTATTGATTCATGGTAAGTAGCTATCCTGGGAGCTTGGCATTACATGCTAAACTTTAAAACTTTACAAGTCCTAAGATTTCTATATTTAGGAGTTTACCCATTGAAATAGAGTAGTTTGGGAAGTTTTTAGAACCAGATGGAGTTTCAGTAACAGTAATGACTTGATCAAAGACTTCAAGGAGATTACTAACAGACAGGAGAAGAGCCTACCTGTGCCACACCTTCAAAAGGAATATTTTTAAAATATATTCCAGTAATTTGGAATGTGTGAAATCAGCTGTGTTTTGCCTTTTAACTCTAAAAATTTTTTAAAAATTATAGCTGGAAAAATACAAATTAATTTGCATAAACTTCACTTTCTTAAATTTTGATTCTGGGAAAGTTCCAATGAAACGCAACGCACATGTTTCTGAGTCATTTTTGATTTATTAAATTATGGTTGTTGTTCAGTTGCTCATTCATGTCCAGTTCTTTGTGACCCCCCATGGACTGCAGCACACCGGCCTTTTTTGTCCTTCACCATCTCCTGGAGCTTGCTCAAATGCATGTCCATTGAGCCAGTGATGCCATCCAACCATCTCATACTCTGTCATCCCCTTCTCCTCCTACCTTCAATCTTTCCCACCACCAGGGTCTTCTCCAGTGAGTCAGCTCTTCAACTCAGGTGGCCAAAGTATTGCAGCTTCAGCTTATGCATCAGTCCTGTTAATGGATATTCAGGGTTGATTTCCTTTAGGATTGACTGGTTTAACCTCCCTGCTGTCGAAGGGACTCTCAAGAGTCTTCTACAACACCAGTTTGAAGGCACCAATTTTTCAGTGTATAGCCTGTTTTATTGTCCAGGTCTCACAACCATACATGATGACTACTGGAAAAAAAACCATAGCTTTGACTATATGGATCTTTACAGGCAAAGTAATGTCTCTGCTTTTTAATACATTGTCTAGATTTATATCATGGTAGAAGCTAGAATGAAGCTTTGAATTGTACTTTTCTTTTTTTAATATATTTAAAACATAATTTCTAAAGGAAGGAAATATATATTGAACTTGTGGAGCTCTTATTGAAACCAAACTACATAGTCTGGAGACTGAAAAAGAGCCTTACAATTTGTCCCTTCCTAGTAAGTAGGGTATAACAATTGAAGATATTATCATTGCTTAATGATCTATTTGATTTCAGAAAAGGAAAAGAGGAACACTGACTTCCTTATAATCATCTTCACAAGTTTTAAGTGCCAGAGAACTAAATCCAAACTTTGAAATACCAGAGAAATAGCATTTCTGAAAAGATGGTAGAATTAGAAGCACTAGGAATCAAACTTTTTCTCTTACAATAATTTGCCTGATAAAACTAGTTTGGAACTCTGGAGTCTATTGAAGGCTTGCAAGTTTCAGGGAAGGCTTAGTTGCTAAAATATGTTAATTTTGCTCAATTTCAGCTGTTAGTTTGGAAGTGGTTACTCATTACATACCCACAGTCATGTACACATTTCCCCACTGTGGCTTGCATGCAACTTGGGGGAGCAAGGATGGACAATAAGAACTCTGTCCTCTAAATATAAGGAACCTATGTTCTGATCACCAATTGCTGCTTCTGATTACAGAGTTACACACAAACAGGCAGGCAGCCATTACTGTGGCACCTTCTCTCACTATTGCAAGTACCTCCCCTTCACCTGAAGTGACTTCCAGGGGATTTAATGTACCATTTCCCTTCTAATTTTTGTTTCCTTTTTTGGGAGTGTGACATTAAGTACCAAGACTTTCAAAAGCAACTGTGTATAGGGAATAAATTATAAATTCACCACACATGCTCAGGGAAAAGCACACGCTCAGAAGACGTTTGAGGAAACCTAAAATTTGTACCTCAGGATCATCTTCAGCACAGAGATGGGTTACAACAATAACCAAAACAAAACTTGCAAACAAAAGCAATAAACCACTGATCAGGGGAAAAAGTGATTCCCAGAGTTTTCACATTATTAGATATAAATATCTGGTTTTATACAAAAAATCACATCATATAAAGAAACAGGAAAGTATGACCTATTTAAGTATTCAAAAGGAAAAATAAATTAACAGAAAATGTACCTTAGAAAGACCTTATGGCAGTCTGGCTTTACAGACTTCAAAGACAATCATCTTGAAGATGCTCAAAGAAGTAAAGAAAGACATGGAAAAATTCAAGAAAGTTATGGCTGGAAATATCAGTTAAGATACAAGAAATATAAAAAGAAGCCAGAAAATTCTGCAACTAAACAGTGCAATAACTGAAATGAAAAATTCCCCAGAGTAATTCAAGGCAAATTTGAACCAGCAGAAGAAATAATCTGCAACACCGAAGACTGTACAACCGAAATTATTGAGTCTGGGGAACCAAAAGAAAAAAAGAAATTGAAAAAACTTAAAGAGAACATAAGAGGATTGTGGACACCATCAAGTCAACTAATATACACACTATGGGAGTCACATAAACAGAATAAAGACATCTGCAGAGATAAAATATGAAGCAATAATGACTTAAAAATGCCCAAGTTTGATCAAATACATGAATATAAATATCTGAGAAGCTTGGTGAATTCTATGTAGGGTAAACTGGAAAGACCCACACAAGTACATCTTATAAACAAATTGTAGAAAGCCAGAGATAAGACATAATCTTAAAAGCAGAAAGAGAGAAGATTCATCACATACAAGAGATCCTTGTAAGTAAGCTATCATTCAGATTTCTCATTAAAAACTTTGGAGGCCAGAAGACAGTGGGCTGATATAGGCATAGTGTTTAAAAAAAAAAAAAACTATCAAGCAAAAATCCTATATCTGACAAATCTGTTCTTCAAATGTGAGTGAGAAATTAAAACATTTTTAGGTAAACAAAGGTTGAGGGAGTTTACTAACACTAGAAATGCTAAAGGGAATCTCACAAGTGAAATGCAAGGATACCAAACAGGAACTCAAGGCCAAATCAACAAATAAAGAGCACAGAAATGGTAAATACATGTTGATTATAAAAGTATTATTGTACCTTTAGTTTATAATTCCGTATTTTTATTTCTAGATAACTTAGACGACGTACTAAACTATGTTTTTGTACAAATAATATGTTTGCAAACTTTTCACAAATAATTGAAGAGGAGGAAATAAATCTAAATTCATTCTATGAAGCCTATGTTACTCTGATACATATACACACAAACACATTATGAAAAATCTACAGACCGATAACCCTTATGAATATTGATATGAATATGCTCAACAAAATACTAGCAAAGAGAATTCAGCAGCATATTAAAAGGATGATATTCCTGGAATATAACAATGGTTTGACATATAAAAATCAGTCAATGTAATGCACCATATTAACAAAATAAAGAGAAAAATTATCTTGATGCAGAAAAAGTATTCACAAATTAAAAACCCTTTCATGGCAAAAATATTCTCTCAATTAGATGAGGCACAGCTCTTTGAGGGCAGGAGTTCCATTCTGTGCACCTCTGTGCACAGAGAAGAGCATGGGCTCATAGTGATTTCTTACATACATGGATGAATTATGCAATACTCTAAAATGGCAGGAGCCTATTTCTGCCAATAATTAACATTTTAGAGAAAGAGGTCTTTCCTTACTACTAACACTTTTCTTCCATAACTTTAAGGCACTGTGAACATATATTTAATAGAAGTAAGAGTCAGGTGAAAGGATTTTCCCTCAGAAATGTGTGGTATCTTCCAGAGTTGAAGTAGGGGTTACGATTTCAATGACAGTTACAGATGGAATATTTGCATCAGGCACTGATTGAAACAGAACCAACTGCCATAATTGAGCTCATTTGCAGTTCGTTGTTTTCATAAAACATACCCATCAATCAACTGAAACCAGCTGCTCAATTTTCAGAAGCTATGGGTGAAATTCTTTACTGAAAAGGATAATAAACTCAAGACTAAAATACATGCGAACTTCTAATTCAGAATTACCCTGCTAGTGTTTTATTAAACCAGTACAGACTAAAACCATTTCCTCCATTTAACTTTTGAATTTGTCCAGAGTTCTAATAACTTCCATGAGTCAGAGAAAAATTATTGATTTTGCAAAGTTCTCATAATGAGATACATCGTGTCATCAATGTGTCCATTGATAAATGGACACAATTAATGTGATCTTGAAGGGAATTTTTTTTTCAATTGAAAAATACAATTTTAATCACAAGGACACATGTCAATTACTACTCATTCATTAGACTCAGTCATGCCTAACTATATAAGATACGGGGCTTCCCAGATGGCGCTAGCGATGAAGAACGCACCTGCCAACGCAGGAGACATGAGACAAAGGTTTGACCCCTGGATAAGGAAGATTCCCTAGAGGAGAGCATGGGAACCCACTCCAGTATTCTTGCCTGGAGAATCCCATGGACAGAGGAGACTGGTAGGCTACAGTTAATAAGGGTCCCAAATAGTCGGACTCAAAGTGACTTAGCACACATGCATACCTGGTACAGACTCCAACTCTCAATGAGGCTTATTTTTCTCACTACCCCTGAAATATATGCTGACCGCTTTTGGTGCAGCTTTTCTTTGCATTCTAAATTCCCTAGGGATTTAGGATTTGCAAAGTAATCTTCTATGACCAATTATTGCGCTCAAAACATCTCAGTTATACCTTTGTGTGTTACAAAATTCTGATTAATGTTGTCACTGGTGTTTGGCACTTTGGCTCCAGGTTTTTTCCACGTGAATTGACTTTTCTTATCCTCAGGCTGTGTGATAGAAATTACGTTGTCAGTACTATGCTTTGGTTTTTATGTCCATAGTATGATGAGTGCATTCTGAACCAAAAGACACCTATTTCTTCACTGCAGACTTGGGTACATGCATTAGCCACTTCTTCCTGTCTTAGCTCAGTCCCTATTATCAGAACGCAGTTTATTTAGTACCACTCGGGGAACATATAGATCTGCTTTTTTTTTTTTTTTTTCGTAAGCTGAATCACTCTGTGATGTCAATAGCTCTGACTCTAAAACTGAATCCATTATGTCAATTTTAATGGCCAGGCTATGGGTCATTTGTCTGTCTAAGCTTTATTCTATGAATGGGACTTGGTTTTAGAAGTAAAATAATTGCTAAAATCCTCTGGAAGAGTTTTTTATCCAAAAGGAAAATGAAAAACTAAGCTTGAATTGGCATTGAATTGTCCATTTCGCTGAGTACCTATAACTGAAATAAAAAACCAGGCTTTTCCTGCATTCAAAGTTCAAATCTGAAAAAAAGATAAACATAAAAGAATAAATTTAAAAATATGAACAAAAGACACACAAACATGAAAAGGAATTATAGATGATGTGCCATCAAGCATGAGCTAAAATACAACACATATAAAATTGTATAAATAATCCATGCAAGGGAAATACAGTGAAAAAAGCATGACTGTATAAAAGTGCATGCAATCTGGGGACTAGAATGTGGTTCCATCTAACCTGATGGGTCAGCCATGAAAATTCAAAGATTTTGAATCAGAAATGAGCTAAAATACCAATCTGAGTAAGCACTAATGAGCCAGATTATATAACCTATACATCTTATAAATTCAACCAATGACTTTCAATCATCAGTGTCCCTGAAAATAACCAGAAGCTTACTAAAGGTAAACTTTCAAATCTTTCCAGGCAGGTTCTGATTCAGTATGTCTAGGGTGGAGGAAGAAATGTGCATATTTAACAAGTACCCCAGGAGATTTTGATTCAGATCAATACCACCCTTACATCCAGGTTAGTGGGGTCCCTGCACCAGGCCCTCCATCTCTCTCCTCCATGATGTGCTCCAACCTTCCACCACAGTGATGGGAGGCTTAACACACATCCAAGCAGCTCCAGGGCTTTTACCTATAGAGTTGTTCCATGGCCCCAGAATTGCCTCCAAGGGATCGTGTGAAATTGGGTTGCTGAAATAGTGGTGGCACTCAATTTAAGGTGACTTTCCCATTGCCTATAGAAGAAGTTCAGATCTCTAGGCTATCTATAGCTCTAACACTTGGACGTCAAGTCATTCATAGACCTATGCAACAGCTCTTGCCCTTCTGTTGGCTCTTGCTCATCTAGGGTACCCCTCTGCTCTGAAGCACCTGAATGTGGCAGAGTTGATGACTGGCATGCTATATAGCCTTTGTCACTAGAATCCAGTGACGTTTGCGCATTCCCTTTACCAGTTTTGTGCCATGGGTCAGGAAGCCAGTCACAGGTAACCACTTACTGCTCCATCCCCCTCCCCCAAAGGCCATTCTGATTGATATTCTCTCTTGCTTCTGATTAATGTGATTACCTCCTGACATTCTAGGTCAGTCTTAAGCCACACCAGATGAAAGATGGAGATCTCTATGATTTCTACATAACTCAGTTGAACAAATATTTGTTAAGTGCCTAGAAAGTTCCAGACATGATACAGGGTTTGAAGATGAGAGGAAGAAATTTTGCAAAGAGTATTGAATAAATGAAACGATGGCTCTATGTTCTAGAATTTTCAAAAATCAACATTTACCTCAAGTCTTTGCTGGAGAAAGATCACTTAGTTAGAACTTTACTTTGGGTCACAATTAACAAGTTTTTTCAAACTTGATCTAACTTGACTGTTAAATTGCTTGTCAAAGCTTTAAAAACTGAAAATTATCTTAATGAAGAGAATCTGATTAAGTTACCATTCATGAATTTAAGATTCTCGCTACATTTTTTCATCATATTCAATAGTAAGCGTCTTCATTGAACATTATACAGTGGAATGCACCTACATGTAAACTCAGTAAACAATAGGTAACAATTGCCATTTTTTAAACTTACATATTCTTCATGCGAAGTCACTTTGTGACCCTATGGACTGTAGCCTACCAGGCTCCTCTGTCCATGGGATTCTCCTGGCAAGAATACTGGAGTGGATTGCCATGCCTTTATCCAATATATCCTTAATATCCTTATAGTTTCTCCCCCCCACCCACATACATCTCATATGTAGCAAGTGCTTGTATACTTCAAATTTCTTAGAACTTTATCTTCTACTGTCGTTTCATAAAATGATTTTATTAGCTTGGATTTGGGACATCTTTTGATTTCCTCTCTTAATGATGCTTTCATTAAGATTATTTCCAGAAGAATTTCTGTTTACATGGAATGCTGTCTTACAACTTCAGCTTCAAATTAGCCATTACTGACAAGTGTAGAATTGTAACACAAAAAAATTTCAATAGTTTCTATATTATCATCTTCAGGTATTTGCAACAGAGTAAAATCTAAATTTTTATTTTTTTTAATTCCAGACCACTTTAAGGCAAAACTTATAACACTTTAAAACATATAAGGATCAAGTAGCGAACCTAATACAGTAGATTGCTAGGCCTCGACCAAGATGGTGATCAATTTAGTGTAGAGGAAGGCACTCATGGTTCTGAGGCACACTTTGAAACACATTTTCTATTGAGAGGAGATTTAATGAGCAGAATCCCAAACTAGAGGGACTCTTTATATTTGATAGTGAATTTTCTACTTGTTTTCTCTATCAATCCCACTAAATTCTGAGTCAGTGATCTCTAAGTGGGATGCAGGTAATCAAGGAGCAAAGACAAAAGATTAGAGTGGGGGAAAAGTATTAGAGAACTGAATTTAGCCTTTTAATTTATCTTTTCTTATTTTTACTTTGTAATTATATCTTAAAATATGTAAAACATACAAACAAAACAATAAGCTATGACATTTGTAAATAAATATATGATGGAGTGCATACTAAAACATTTTGACCAATGATGAGAATTATTTCAAACACTTAAAAATTGCTGTCAGAGATTATAATAGTCTAGAATATGCTTATATATTAAACATTATACAAATGCAGATCCTTAAGACGACAAAGTGCTACTTCTATGTAATACAATGCCATCTATGAGTCTGGAAAACTCTCCAAGGCAACTGTCCTCCATGTAAAGACTCAATAAAGAGGGTCTAGTATCCTGTAACTGTTTCATCTTAAACATTTGGCTTCTTAGAGCAGGGCAATAGGGAAAGAAAAAGGAGAAAATGTGTACAAGTCCTTAAAGGCATATTTTGTTGGCAAAATGAAGTCCAAAGCTATACCTGACTTTGGGAAAGTGGGAAAAATGAATTTCCCACAATTGCATTTCCCACAAAATTATTATTTCACACAATAATTCCATGTGTGAGAATTATTGGTAAGAAAAATCTACACAAATCTAATCTAATAATACAATTTGTCCAGTTCTAAATATGTTGTAAATGTTTGTACACCCATATTCACATACAGACCCACAAATATCAGTTCTGATCATAGAATTACATATATATATATAATAATCAAAACTGTGTAAGTCTATGATTTAATTGGGCTTCCCTGGTTGGCTTAGCTGGTATAGAATCCACCTATAATGCAGGAGACCTGGGTTTGATCCCTGGGTTGGAAAGATTCCTTGGAGAAGGGAAAGGCTACCCACTCTAGTATTCTGGCCTAGAGAATTCCATGGACTATATAGTCCATGGGGTCTTAATATACCGAATTACAAAGTAGAATCTATAAGTTAAAGTACTCTTAGTCTACATTTTCTATCCAGTTGAAAATCATCTTTTTATATATCAGAACTTTTAATAGAGAAAAGATGAAAAATATTCCTCTCTAGGCTATTAGGCATAATGTAAAAACAGTTAAAAAACTTTTCAGAGGGAGAGGGAGAGGTTGGGATTATTTGGGAGAATGGCATTGAAACATGTGTACTATCATGTAAGAAACGAATCGCCAGTCTATGTCCGATGCAGGATACAGGATGCTTGGGGCTGGTGCACGGGGATGATCCAGAGAGATGATATAGGGTGGGAGGTGGGAGGGGGGTTCATGTTTGGGAACTCATGTACACCCGTGGTGGATCCATGTCAATGTATGGCAAAACCAATACAGTATTGTAAAGCAAAATAAAGTAAAAATTAAAATTAAAAAAATAATTTGTCTTCATCTTCAGCATTATAGTCAGATTACATATTTAATTTAGAAGAACGGACATATGATTATACGAAACTTGGAATTTTGGTGTTTCAGTTCCACGGAAGCAACTAAAGTATTTGAAACTATTCTTTTTTAAATACAGAAAATTCTATGGTTTCTACACCAAATTCCATCAGTTTAAAGAGACTTGGCTTTTCACAGCCAAGTTCTAAGCATGCAGAAATTATAAATGGAAACATATTGTATCCTCTGATCTTGGAGGTGGCAACTTTTGCTACAAAACCGGGTGGGAGATTGATCTCACTCTTTGGTTTTCCACTTTTCGATGAAGAATTTAAATATGTTATATTTTAACCAACACTTAAAAAAATAGTGCATGGGCTCGGTGAAAGAGCAATACTTCATAAATACATAATAGCTTCGTCAACAAATAACAGTCTGCTTCCTGCAATGAAGCCGCAAATATGTTGAAAAGCCTTAGCTTTCTGCAGGATGCACAAAACTCTCTGTTCAAGTCACTTCTGGATCATTTACTTTCTTTGTGGTGGCAGTGGTTGTCTGGCTGTGTGGGTATATATTTGAAACACATCTTACAGATTTTTTAATAATGCATTCTTGAGGAGGACTGGAGACCAATTTTTCTTCCTATGGTGTAAGCATTTAAAGTAATTCTCTGACGACTTACTGATTTTCTTTAGCAATTCAAGATTGAGTAAGTAGGGAAATAAGTATTTTTGAAGGAAAGCAGAAAAAAGTACTTAAAACTTTTTGTTGTTTCATCACGTTTTTTTATATTCATTTATTATCAGTGCTACAAAATCCTTAATAGCTAAGCTAAGACCTCAACTGGAATTATTCATAGTGGATTAAAGAAGCCAAAGTAATTTATCTTAAAGGCCTTTCATCTGGTGATATTAGGTCCGTAACATTTACTTGTTCATTCATTCTGAGTTTCCATTTTATATACTTAGCGATGGTGTGTTTCCAAGTTATTACCCTCTAAGATAAGAGAAAATAAAAAAGAATTCTTCTAGGTCAGACTTTCTAGAGGGCAAGTGTCTTGAGTACTTTCTTGACCTGCTTATACTCTTATACTGATTATATGATTAGATGATGACTTCAGCAAATTTTCCCTGGAGAATTTCCTTCTGATGTGTGTTATTAATAACAATTTAGAATTCTATTAAAGTAAACAAGTCTGATCTATTTTTGTTCTCTTTTTATTTCAGGAGCAAATTTCACATTCTTCTATAAAATCTTTTGAAGAATATCTATCTATCTTTCTATAAATGAACAGTTTGCTAAGGGTATATATCCTGTTGTATATCTAAGATGAATTTTTAAATAAATCAATGTGTTCTTTTTAATCACTTTAAATTGTCATGAAATTATAATCTGTTTTTTATATAATAAACATGAAATTCACCTATTTGTTTCTAGCTGGATTAGTGTTTAAGCATAACTGACAAAAGGGTTATATCTTAAAAACTCTAAGGTTTCATAGGTAAAAATCAAAGATTTAGTTTAAATTATTTGTCCTATCCCCAGAATCTTAAATTTTATATTCTGTGATTTTTGAAGCAGTTAAGGATAATTCCTTTATCATCCTTAGGGAACTTTCTTGATTGTAGATGTCCTTTACTTTTAGCAAATTTACTCCACATTAATGATCTAAATTACTCAAGTTAAAATATGCCATTCAGTTCAGTTCCGTTCAGTTCAGTCGCTCAGTTCTGTCCGACTCTGTGCGACCCCATGAATCGCAGCACGCCAGGCCTCCCTGTCCATCACCAACTCCCGCAGTTCACTCAGACTCACGTCCATCGAGTCAGTGATGCCATCCAGCCATCTCACCCTCTGTCGTCCCCTTCTCCTCCTGCCCCCAATCCCTCCCAGCATCAAAGTCTTTTCCAATGAGTTTTCTCTTCTCATGAGGCGGCCAAAGTACTGGAGTTTCAGCTTTAGCATCATTCCTTCCAAAGAAATCCCAGGGTTGATCTACTTCAGAATGGACTGGTTGGATCTCCTTGCAGTTCAAGGGACTCTCAAGAGTCTTCTCCAACACCACAGTTCAAAAGCATCAATTCTTCGGTGCTCAGCTTTCTTCACAGTCCAACTCTCACAAACATACACGACTACTGGAAAAACCATAGCCTTGACTAGACGGACCTTAGTCAGCAAAGTAATGTCTCTGCTTTTGAATATGTTACCTAGGTTGGTCATAACTTTTCTTCCAAGGAGTAAGCGTCTTTTAATTTCATGGCTGCAATCACCATCTGCAGTGATTTTGGAGCCCAAAAACATAAAGTCTGACACTGTTTCCACTGTTTCTCTATCTATTTCCCATGGAGTGATGGGACCGGATGCCATGATCTTAGTTTTCTGAACATTGAGCTTAAGCCAACTTTTTCACTCTCCTCTTTCACTTTCATCAAGAGGCTTTTGAGTTCCTCTTCACTTTCTGCCATAAGGGTGGTATCATCTGCATATCTGAGGTTATTGATATTTCTCCCGGCAATCTTGATTCCAGCTTGTGTTTCTTCCAGTCCAGCGTTTGTCATGATGTACTCTGCATATAAGTTAAATAAGCAGGGTGACAATATACAGCCTTGACGTACTCCTTTTCCTATTTGGAACCAGTCTGTTGTTCCATGTCCAGTTCTAACTGTTGCTTCCTGACATGCATACAGATTTCTCAAGAGGCAGGTCAGGTGGTCTGGTATTCCCATCTCTTTCAGAATTTTCCATAGTTTATTGTGATCCACACAATCAAAGTCTTTGGCATAGTCAATAAAGCAGAAATAGATGTTTTTCTGGAACTCTCTTGCTTTCTCCATGATCCAGCAGATGTTCGCAATTTGACCTCTGGTTCCTCTACCTTTTCTAAAACCAGCTTGAACATCTGGAAGTTCATGGTTCACGTACTGCTGAAGCCTAGCTTGGAGAATTTTGAGCATTACTTTACTAGCATGTGAGATGAGTGCAATTGTGTGGTAATTTGAACATTCTTTGGCATTGCCTTTCTTTGGGATTGGAATGAAAACTGACCTTTTCCAGTCCTATGGCACTGCTGAGTTTTCCAAATTTGCTGGCATATTGAGTGCAGCACTTTTACAGCATCATCTTTCAGGATTTGAAATTGCTCTACTAGAATTCCATCACCTCCACTAGCTTTGTTCATAGTGATGCTTTCTAAGGCCCACTTGACTTCACATTCCAAGATGTCTGGTTCTAGATGAGTGATCCCACCATCGTGATTATCTGGGTCGTGAAGATCTTTTTTGTATAGTTCTTCTGTATATTCTTGCCATCTCTTCTTAATATGTTCTGCTTCTGTTAGGTCCCATACTATTTCTGTCCTTTATTGAGCCCATCTTTGCATGAAATTACTTTGCACCATTTGACCAAATGCTCTGCTGTACTTAGTCACTCAATTGTGTATAACTCTTTGTGACCCCATAGACTATATGTAGCCTACCAGGCTTCCCTGTTCATGGGGATTCTCCAAGCAAAACTACTGGAATGAGTTGCCATGCCCTCCTCCAGGGGATCTTCCCAATCTAGGGAATGAACCCCAGTCTCCCACTTTACAGGCAGATTTTTTACCAGCTGAGCCATCATGGAAGCCCAAGAATACTGGAGTGGGTAGCCTATCCCGTCTCCAGGGGATCTTCCTACCCAGGAATCGAATTAGGGTGTTCTGCTTTGCAGGCGGATTCTTTACCAGCTGAGCTAACCAAGGAAGCCCATTTGACCAAGTACTGAGTAATAAGCAAATATTAAAATTCTTAATATCCATATTAGATCACACCTCTTTTATTATCATCAAACAAAAAGTTATAATTTCTTATTTTTCCAATGCTTAGATGGTTAACAAAATGCTTTTTTATGCCATTTTCATTTTAGTTGTTGTTGTTTGGGGGGAGGGGGGTTAAATTATTTATTTACTTACTTATTTGTAGCCATGCTGAATCTCTGTTGCTGCACCTGGGCTGTCTCAAGTTGCAGTGGGCAGAAACTACTTTCTAATTGAGGTGTGTGGGCCTTTCACTGTGGTGGCTTCTCTTGTTACAACACTCTGGGGGCTTCAGTAGTTGTGGTATGTGGGCTCAGTAGTTGTAGCCGATGGGTTTAGATCTTAGTTAGATCTTCCTGGACCAGGGGTTCAACCTGTGTCCCCTGCATTGGCAGGCAGATTCTTTACTATTGGCCCACCAAGGGAAAGTGAAAGTCACTCAGTCGCATTGGACTCTTTGTAACCCCATTGAATATATAGTCCATGGAATTCTCCAGGCCAGGATAGTGGAGTGAGTAACCGTTCCCTTCTCCAGGGGATCTTCCCAACCCAGGTACGGAACCCAGGTCTTCCGCATTGCAGGCAGATTCTTTACCAGCTGAGCTACCAGGGAAGCCTGAGGAAGTCCCATTTTCATTTTCTGATTTCTTTTAAATTTGTGAACCTCAATCCTATGTACATATGGGGATAAAAGAGATTATTTCACTCAGTAGCAGTACCAGTACTCTAATACTATAATTTATGCATGTTAGTCTTCTCTAAACAGTCTTTAACTCACTCGTTTTTAAATATCAGCCTTCATTTGCCACTTTGCCTCGAAAGAAACTCTAGTAAAAGAAACAGGCAAAATTTTGCCTACCCACTTAAAGAGCTTGCTTAACTTTATAGAGAAAATATATAATAAAATTGATCCTTGAGATTATATATCAATGTTACACTCACACAAAAATCTCACACTCAGTAGCTAAATGTGTGAATTCCTAAACAACAGAAAATGTGATTTCAGGGTCCAGAAGTTCCCTGATTCTTCTGAATCAAGAATATAAATATATTATTTTCGTGGTCATAGCAAGGCTTTCCTTCCTAAGATGATTCATGAGAAAGGTCATTGGCAGCATTGTAGCACATAGCCCAGGGCTGGAACCAGTTCAGTATAAGGGTATTAAGCATTTACTATGTGTGAGGCACTGTATACATATTGTCTTACGTAAAGCTCACATCAGCCCTGCATCACACATCTTAAGTTGATACATGAAGAAATGAAAGTTTAGAGGCATTGTCCTATCCAAGGTAACACTGTCAGTATAGGGCAGACTAAGAATTCGCACTTTAGGCCCATTTGATTGCAAAGTCAATATCAGCACTCTTCATGCTCTATCGCATATACTTCATGAGTGCTTCCTCTGTCCTGTCCCAACTCAGACCAACTGACAATTCCAGGGAATTTATTATTTAGCATCTGTGTTTGCTAAACTTCAACATGTTTTAAATTGCAGACAAAATGACAGTACAAAAATGAAATAAAAGATTTCTTAAGTCCCCCCAAACTATAAATTAATACAAATTTAAATGGCTAATGTTGTGTTAAAACTCTTAAAATGCAGTTGTAATAAAGTATTATCTTTTTACTAAAACTAACCATAAGGAGTGACATAGAGTAATTATAGATGCAGGGTGCATTGTCTCCCCTGCCCTCACGTCTGCTTTAACTAGTAAGCCTAGATCATGCTCAGATTAAAATATTCTACTTAAGTAATATCACTCAAATATATTTCAGAGTTAATAGTTTGAAGCCAGTACTGTTTCAGACAGACATCTAATATTTCCAACATTGTGTCTTGATATTACAAGCTCAGTTCAACAGTAAAACAATATAAAGTTTTAGAAGCTATCCAAATCTTTAAACCTTGACTGCCTTAATAACTGGGGATTATTGCAAAGCTGTCCTGTTAGTCCTGAAGGAATCACTACCATATATTTAACACTGAAGTAATTATCTCACAAGACAGGAGATGGACAATAACCATATACCTCCAGAGGACAATATTATTCTTTAAAAAAATTTATGACATTAAAAAATAATTGTGTTTCACTTGATGAATTCCACTAATTGACTAGTAAACGAAGTGCAAAAGTAAGTTCAAATAATTTTATAATATTGAACAGTAAATGAAATTACAAAATATTTCTTCTTGGCTGCCAACTGTTTTCTTTGTTTTAGGAGTACGATCCAGCTCCCAGTTAAAGTATTCTGGCTTTGCTTTGAAAGCTACTTATTTGCTTCTTGACTACAATCATGTGCTTTCAATTTCTTTTGCATTTTACCACTTACTTCTACAGCATTCTTTTATGGCTGAACGGCTGCCTGGCAAAATAGAAACTGAACCACAGTCTGTAATTAAGTTCTTTGCACAATGAAAGTTAGTCATCGACACAATTAAACCACTGGCTTCAGAATCCAGCACTGAAGGAATGAACAGCATAACCAAAGAACACTCATTCCAAAAAGGTTGTTCTAAATCGTGGGACTGAAGAGACATGTCTGCTTTTTTGGTGTCATGACAAAAATTCAAAATAAGATCTCTTTCCAAAACTGAAAAGAATTCATGTCAGATAATACCTTGTTTCTCCTCTATTCATCCTTTTACAGTTTTTTTCATTTTTTGAGAATTCAGAATATTGGTGGCAAGATAAAACAGTGTAGAAATATTCTGCTCAAACCATAGGAAAAAAGTCCTAAAATATAAAATGTACTTTTTGACACAGATTAATTTAATAAAATTTTGCTATTTTAATATAATCCATAATGTAATAGTAAGTGCAATAAAATATGGAATAGTTCCATATGTTTTAATATGTTTCTGTTGTTAAAATTATAAGCAAGAATTTTAGTTTTAGTTAAAAATGATTTATTTGCTGTAGATATGTTTTAACATGTTGCAAAATTCGATTTCAAGTTGATGATCAGATATATGTTAGATTAAAGAGAGCCATTAGTTGATGAAAATAAACTGGAACAAACAAGAAAGCTGTAAATAGATATGATTTGGCTTTGAAATCTTTATTTTTCAATATAAAAATATTTCTAATTATCTCTTGCCCTCTTATCACCTTATGATTTAAACCATATTAATAGGTTCTGGTGGAAGCAAATATAAATTTAACCTAAAGTACAAAATGTAGAATCACATATTTAAACAGGTGTCATAAAGTAGTGACAACATTCAGTGACTACAGTTGTTGACACTGACATAGTGTCTAAAGATTTTTTATGTAAGAAGACTGAATATAATATAATCCTATTAACGTAAGCTGTTAATACTTGAAATATTTTTCCTTTGATATTTTTGTTATAGTGTTTTATTGTGATAACTAGTATTGATAAATATAACTTGACCACAATCAGATATATAAAAATATTAGCATCTAGAGAATTCAAAAGATACACTATAGTGAGTATTTCTAATTCTATTTTTTGACTAAGCATTTGTTTTTCCATTGGTAGAATATCATATATATTTTCTAGTTAATAGTGATTGAACACTGTCACCTTACTTACTCCTGCAACTGCTAAAGATTTAATAAAATTTGAATTTATGGTAAGTGGTGTGACATCCATTAAGTTGCTGGAAGAATAATGGAGAAAATAAGGAAACATAACTACCATTTGGTTTGGGAAAACTTTGTTTGCTTGTCTGCTTTTAACTGATTATATCACACTGTGTCCAACTCTCACTGGATTGATACATCCTTTGCTTTTTCCTTAGAACATTAAAAACATACTTCTTCCATTTCAAATGTTATTATTCCTTCATAATACGTTATTCAGTGTTTCACGATAACTATTTTCTCCAAGAAATTTATCTGTTAATGCTTTAGTGAATATGTCTAGATTAGTAAATTGTGTCGTTAGGGAAAGTGAGGAAAGCACTGGTCTTATACCACAGAGAGCTCTCAAAAATGTGATAACTTTCAAGCCCTGAGCATTTATGCTGGACGATGTTTTGAGACACATTTTCATTTTGCACATTTGAGGAAGGCAGCTACTCACCTGACTTAAAATAAAGGAAAAGCAACACCTGGCTTCAGCATTATTTCTCAACACCATTATCTAATTTGATTTAAAGAATAAAATTTAAATAAAGGTGAAGAATAGAATTACTAAAGAATAGGAGATATGACCAGCTATCCCATGGTTAGTGAGCGACACTAGCGAGTTGTAAGAGAGAACTAGAAACTAAAATTTTTGTTAGATAAAATATTGATAATGGATCTTACTGGTTTTGTTGCTAAGTTTTTTCTCAAAATATTAGTGGGAGAATGAGATGGGATGATTGCAAGGGGGAGTCATGGAAATGTATCAGCAGGACAAAAGACAAAAAATAAATCCAAAATGTATTTGAAGAAATTATGTCTAAAAACTCCCCAAACCTAAAGAAGAAAAGAGATAGGGTACAGAAAGACCAGAGTTCCAAATAAGATGAAACCAAAGAGATCCATATTAAGACATATCATAAAATGGCAAAAGTTAAAGAGGATTCTAAAGGCAGAAAGGGAAAAGCAAAGAGCCTTTTACTAGGGAACCCCATAAAGCTATCAACTTACTGCTCTGCAGAAACTTTGCCTGTGAGAAGGGAATGGCATAATATATTGATATTTAAAGTCCTGAAAGGGAAAACCTGTAACCCAGGATACTCTACCCAGGAAGATTATGATGTAGAACAGAAGGAGAAATAAAGACTGGAGAAGGAAATGGCAACCCACTCGAGTACTCTTGCTTGGAGAATTCCGTGAATGGAGGAGCCTGGAGAGCTGCAGTCCATGGGGTAATAGAGAGTCAGACATGACTGAGCAACTACCACACACACACAGAATGAAACTGGAGCCGATTATACAGAGTGAAATAAGCCAGAAAGAAAAACACCAATGCAGTGTATTACACATATATATGGAATTTAGAAAGATGGTAATGATAACCCTGTATGCGAGACAGCAAAAGAGACACAGATGTATAGAATGGACTTTTGGACTCTGTGGGAGAGGGAGAGGGTGGGATGATTTGGGAGAATGGCATTGAAACATGTATACTATCATGTAAGAAACGAATCACCAGTCTAGGTTTGATACAGGATACAGGATGCTTGGGGCTGGTGCACGGGGATGATCCAGAGAGATGATATGGAGTGGGAAGTGGGAGGGGGGTTCAGGATTGGGAACTCATGTACACCCGTGGCGGATTCATATCAATGTATGGCAAAACCAATACAGTATTGTAAAGCAAAATAAAGTAAAAATAAAAATTAAAAAAAAATTAGAAGCCCAAGGGCATTTGTATTATCAGCAATTCTGGCAAGTGCCTCTTAAACTATAGTCACAGGAAGTCTAAATATGATTTTTATTTACTAAGTGTCCATATCTTGGCTAATATATGTATTTTTTTAAGTTGGAAAAAAATAAAATAAAATAATTCAGAAGTGCTAAGTCTACCCTAAAAGAAATGTTGAAGGATCTTTTCATATAGAAAAGTACCACCAGGGAAGTCCTAACAATAATCTATAAGAAAGGGAAAATTCCAATAGAAAAAAACAGACATATAGTAAGAATTGATCAGTTAAGCAAGGACATAGATTATAAAACAGGAAAAAATAAAAAGTAATTATAACTACAAAAAACAATCAAATTATAAGGATGAGCATGAAGATAACTATGTAAGGTATTCAGGAAGCATAAAAAATACATAAATACATACATACATGTCTATATATTATATATGTAAGCTCTCTGGAGAAAGCATATTGGTTTTTGTCCTGTGGAATTATTTCCGAAAAAGAATAGAAAATACACACACACACATTTAAGATGGACAGTATTTCATTGTCAGTTTTAAGATAATAATCAAAAACATAATTTTATGAGTCATAGCCTGTTTGACTTTAATCCTTTTAGACACTGTAACCATTTGATTAAGTGCTGTACGAGCTTTCTCCTCCAACACTCTCAAAGTGTCATCTGTCATAGCCCTGCTGTCACAGCCAAAAAATATGACTGTCTAATGATATTAGAGCTAAGAAATATGATGTTAGCTTTGGCATTTCAGATCATAATGGTTACTTACTGTAAACCATGTAGCATGGTCCCTGTGTATCTAATGAAAGAGAAAGTTTTGAGATCAGGGGCATAGTTGATTTGGGGGGAAAAGGGAGACTGAAAGAAATGACAACTTTACTTTGTTGCCATATTTAACACAGAAGACCATTAATAAATACCTAGTATCTTTTTACTTTTTCCAAGTAAATGACTATAAATGAATTATTGTGAGCAAGTAAAAAATTATGCATTTGGACCAAGGCACTTGATCAGAATACTTAAGTTGCTTAAGCAATAGCTTAAGTTGCCTGCATATAAGTTAAGTAAGCAGGATGACAATATACAGCCTTGATGTACTCCTTTTCCAGTTTGGAACCAGCCCTTGGTTCCATGTTTGGTCTTAATTATTGCTTCTTGACCTGCATGCAGATTTCTCAAGAAGCAGGTAAGGTGGTCTGATATTCCTATCTGTTTAAGAATTTTCCACAGTTTGTTGTGATCCACACAGTCAAAGGGTTTGGCATAGACAATAAAACAGAAGTAGATGTTTTGCTTGAACTTTTGCTTTTTCAATGATCCAATGGATGTTGGCAATTTGATCTCTGATTCCTCTGCCTTTTCTAAATCCAGCTTGAACATCTGGACGTTCTTGGTTCATGCACTGCTGAAATCTCATTTGGAGAATTTTAAGCATTACTTTGCTATGGTCTGAGATGAGAGCAATTATGCAGTAGTCTGAATATTCTTTATCATTGCCATTCTTTGGGATTGGAATGAAAACTGACCTTTTTCAGTCCTGTGGCCACTGCTGAGTTTTCCAAATTTGCTGACATATTTAGTGAAGCACTTTCATAGCATCATCTTTTAGGACTTGAAATAACTCAGCTGGAATCCCATCATCTTCACTAGCTTTCTTCATAGCGATGCTTCCTAAGGCCCATTAGACTTCAGACTCCAGGATGTATGGCTGTGGGTGAGTGATCACACCACTGGGGTTATCTGGGTCATGAAGATCTTTTTTGCATAGTTTTTCTGTGTATTTTTGCCACCTTTTCTTAATATCTTCTCCTTCTGCTAGGTCCATACTGTTTCTGTCTTTTATTGAGCCCATCTTTGCATGAAATATTCCCTTGATATCTCTAATTTTCTTGAAGAGATCTCTAATTTTCTTGAAGAGATCTCTAGTCATTCCCATTCTATTGTTTTCCTCTATTTCTTTGCATTGACCAGTGAGGAAGGCTTTCTTATCTCTCTTTGCTATTCTTTGGAACTCTGCATTTAGTTGGGTATATCTTTCCTTTTCTCCTTTGCCTTTAGCTTTTCTTCTTTTCTCAACTATTTGTAAATCCTCCTCAGACTACCATTTGACTTTTTGCATTTTTTTCCCCTTGGGTATGGTTTTGATCACAGCCTTCTGAACAATGTCACAAACCTCCATCCATAGTTCTTCAGACACTCTGTCTATCAGGTCTAATCCCTTGAACCTATTTGTCACTTCCACTGTATAATCATAATGGATTTGATTTTGGTCATACCTGAATGGTCTAGTAGTTTTCCTAGATTCTTCCTCCTTGGAAGAAAGCTATGACCAAAACAGCATATTAAAAAGCAGAGGCATTACTTTGCCAGCAAAAGTCCATCTAGTCAAAGCTATGGTTTATACAGTAGTCAGGTATGGATGTGAGATTTGTTCCATAAAGGAAGCTGAGTGCTAACAATTGATGCTTTTGAACTGTAGTTTTGGAGAAGACTCTTGAGAATCCCTTGGACTGCAAGGAGATCAAACCAGTCAATCCTAAAGGAAATTCAGTTCACTTCAGTTACTTAGTCATTTCCAACTCTTTGCCACCCCATTGACTACAGCACACCAGTCTTCCCTGTCCATCATCAACTCCCAGAACTTACTCGAACTCATGTCCATCAATTTGGTAATGCCATCTAACCATCTTATCCTCTGTCATCCCCTTCTCCTCCTGCCTCCAATCTTTCCTAGCATCAGAGTCTTTTCAAGTGAGTCAGTTCTTCATATCAGGTGGCCAAAGTATTGGCGTTGCAGCTTCAGCATCAGCCCTTCCAATGAATATTCAGGACTGATTTCCTTTATGATGTACTGGTTGGATCCCTTTGCAGTCCAAGGGACTCTCAAGAGTCTCTCCAACACCACAGTTCAAAATCATCAATTCTTTGGCACTCAGTTTTCTTTATTGTCAACTCTGACATCCATACGTGACTACTGGAAAAACCATAGCTTTGACTGCTGCTGCTGCTGGTAAGTTGCTTCAGTCATGTCTGCTTCTGTGCGACCTCATAGATGGCAGCCCACCAGGCTCCCGTGTCCCTGGGATTCTCCAGGCAAGAACACTGGAGTGGGTTGCCATTTTCTTCTCTTATGCATTAAAGTGAAAAGTGAGAGTGAAGTCACTCAGTCGTGTCCGACTCTTCACGATCCCATAGACTGCAGCCCACCAGGCAGACTTTTGTTGGCAAAATAATGTCTCTGCTTTTTAATATGCTGTGTACGTTGGTCATAACCTTTCTTCCAAGGAGTAAGTGTCTTTTAATTTCATGGCTGCAATCACCATCTTCAGTGATTTTGGAGCGCCTCAAAAAATAAGGTCTGCCACTGTTTCCACTGTTTCCCCATCTATTTGCCATGAAGTGATGGGACCAGACGCCATGATCTTTGTTTTCTGAATGTTGAGCTTTAAGCCAACTTTTTCACTCTCCTCTTTCACTTTCATCAAGAGGCTTTTTAGTTCCTCTTCACTTTCTGCCATAAGGGTGGGGTCATCTGCATATCTGAGGTTATTGATATTTCTCCCAGAGATCTTGTCCAGCCTGTGCTTCTTCCAGCCCAGTGTTTCTCATGATGTACTCTGCATATAAGTTAAATAAGCAGGGTAACAATATATAACCTTGACATACTCCTTTTCCTATTTGCAACCAGTCTGTTGTTCCATGTCCAGTTCTAACTGTTGCTTCTTGACTTGCATACAGATTTCACAAGAGGAAATAAGTGCTGAATATTCATTGGAAGGACTGATGCTGAAGGTGAAGCGTCAACACTCTGGCCATCTGATGCAAAAAATGGACTCCTTAGAAAAGACCCTGATGCTGGGAAATATTGAAGGCAGGAGGAGAAGTGGATGACAGAGAACGAAATGGTTGGATGGTATCACCAACTCAATGGACATGAGTTTGAGTAAACTCTGGTAGTTGATGATGGACAGGGAGGCCTGGTGTGCTGCAGTCCATGGGGTCTCAAAGAGTTGGACACGACTGAGTAACTGAACTGAACTGAATACATAGTGTAGGTATTGAATAAATTTAGTTATATTATCATTACAAATATTATTGAAAGCAAATAATAAATCTACTTATCTCCTTGCACAATGATATTGTTTAAATCTGTAATTTGTAAATTCAGGACAACGTATTGCTGTTACTTACTCAGTAAGTAAGTCATGCCCAATTCTTTTGTGACCCCATGAACTGTATAAGCCACTAGACTCCTCTGTCCACTGGATTTCCCAGGCAAGAATGCTGAAATGTGTTGCCATTTCCTTCTCCATGGGATCTTCCCAACTCAGGGATCAAACCTTGGTCTCCTGCCTTGGTAGGCGGATTCTTAACCACTGAGCTACTGGAGGGAAGCCCTCATGTGATCATACTTCCATATAATTGAATAATGTGTGGAGAATACAAGGTAGTACGACAGAACTAACTGAGGAGAGAGAGTGGTTTTAAACCCATTGCTTTCACTTGTCGAGCCACAGTGGATTTTGAGACATGTCAAAGTAGACCAGAAATGAATTTGAGGAGTAGACACAGTTCACAGGGCAGGGAACACGCACATTAGAGAGAAGTTAGAGAGAAGTATTTCATATTGAGTGGAAGGAGGTTTAGCTCGACTATTGAATGTGGAGAATACAGCATATTTATTTAACAAGCAACCACTGAAAACTGTGTGGACAACTCAGAAACATAGGATCTGCCCTCCAAAGGCAAATGTAGAAGTAGTCAAAAGAAAATACGAAATACGAGAAGATAAAATTACCAGATAGCAAAAATACACAGAGGATGAGAAACACTTGTGGAATGCTGCTGTGATGTTCTTCTTGGACCCTCTTCCCAACAAAACAACCATAACTCATGAAAATGTATTTTTTTAATTCCTTTAAATCTCTGGGAATTGTCCCCTGGGAATTTGCAAATAGCAAATGTACAAACATTTTTTCAAGAAGATCTATGCAAGCTTAGTCTGTGCCATTTTATTCAATGTCTCTCCTCCATCGGCTTAGTGTGGCAAAATCGCTAGTCTGGGCAGGTGCAACTGAGAAGATGGGACTCCCTCACTCTGCTCCCAGCTCCTAGTCTAAAGTGATGACTTCTTCCTGTGACCTTTACCCATCCCCTCCCCACCCCAGCCTCATATTGCAGAAGCTCTATTCCAGGCACAGTTTAGAGTTCTCACACAACCATCACCCCAGAGCTCAGTTTTAGGGCAGAGTAGTCTCATCAAGAAAAGCAGGGCATACCAGCTCAGGTGCAGTGGCACAGAGTTTCTGCACAGGGGGAAGTGAAATTTCTATCAGAACAGAAAGCGTTGTAGCCCTTTATACATGGGTTGACTTTATTTGAAACACAAGAGGAGCATTTACACCCATGAATAGGGTTAAAAAAAAAATCAATGGAGATCTTGGTGCGTAGCAGTCGAGAAGAGACTGTTACTGCAGCAAGGAGCTCCATGATGACAACAATTAAATAAGACAGAAGTTTGCAATAAGATCCAAGGAAATCACTGGAAAAGAAGAACTATCCATCCCCAGGGTTAAAAGAGTTTCAGACTAGCCTGAAAGAAGTTTTGAATCTTTCTCTGAAAATGGGGTAGCTGCAACCTAGATGTCCATCAGCAGATGAATGGATAGGAAAGCTGTGGTACATATACACAATGGAGTATTACTCAGCCATTAAAAAGAGTACATCTGAATCAGTTCTAATGAGGTGGATGAAACTGGAGCCTATTATACAGAGTGAAGTAAGCCAGAAAGAAAAACACCAATACAGTATACTAATGCATATATATGGAATTTAGAAAGATGGTAATGATAACTCTGCATGCAAGACAGCAAAAGAGACACAGATGTATAGAAGAGTCTTTTGGACTCTGTTGGAGAGGGAGAGGGTGGGATGATTTGGGAGAAATGGCATTGAAACATGTATAATATCATATATGAAACGAATCGCCAGTCCAGGTTTGATGCATGATACTGGGTGTTTGGGGCTGGTACACTGAAACAACCCAGAGGGATGGTACGGAGAGGGAGAAGGGAAGGGGGTTCAGGATGGGGAACACGTGTATACCTGTGGCAGATTCATGTTGATGTATGACAAAACCAATACAATATTGTAAAGTAATTAACCTCCAATTAAAATAAATAAATTTATATTTAAAAAAAAAAAAGACTGGAAGCATTTATCCCCTAGAGAGTTGTTGAAAGAAATATATCAATCAGCTAGCAATTAGTGGAGGCTAAATGAATGTGATTCTGCTAGAGACAGAACATCCAAACTTAAGAGGGAGATCAGGTAAAAAGACAGTCAGAGCCCAAATAAAACTCCATTCATCCTTCTGTAGGTTAGCGAGAGACTGTGCACACACTCCAGGCTGTACACTCTCAAGAGCAACATCAGAGGCAGCACACTGTGCGAGAGAAAGACTTCATCAAATTAGTCCTTTCCAGTCACCACACAAATAAAACAAACAAACAAGACGGGGGAGTGGGTGGAGGAGACAAGATCCAGAATTGTTTCAATCTATTACCCAAAACAGACAATTTCAACAAAGAAACTGAGTCATGCAAAGATCAGAAAACTGTGATCTATACATACGGAAAAAAATGCAGGCAGTAGAAATTTATTTTCAGAGTACACAGTACCCTTAGCAGACAATAACTTAAAAGCAGCTGTTATAAGTATCATCAAGAAATAAAAATAACTATGCTTAAAGAATTTAAAGAAAGCATGAGAACAATAGTGAACATCAGCAAAAAGATGGAAAGTGTTGAAAAAAAGAAAATCAAATACAAATTCTGTTGTTCCAAAGTACTGTAAACAAAATAAAGAACGTACCAGAGAGACTCAACTGTATTTTTGAGCTGGCAGAAACAAAACTCAATGAACTTGAAGATAGACTGATAAGTATTATCAAGCGCAAAGAAAGGAGAGGAAAAAAAGAATAAGGAAAAATGAACATGACTTCAGAAGAATTGTTGTTCAGCTGCTAAGTTGTGTTGGACTCTTGTAACCCCATGAATTGCAGCATGCCAGGCTTCCCCGTCCTTCACTTTCTCCTGCAGCTTGCTCAAACTCATGTCCATTGATTTGGTGATGCCATCCAACCATCTCATCTTTTGTCACCCCCTTCTCCTGTCCTCAATATTTCTCACCATCAGGGTCTTTTCCAGTGGGTCGGCTCTTCACATCAGGTGGCCAAAGCATTGAAACTTCAGCTTCAAAATCAGTTCTTCCAGTGAATATTCAGGGTTGATATCATTTAGGATTGAATCGTTTGATCTCCTTGCAGTCCAAGGGAATTTCAAGAGTATTCTCCAGTACCACAGTTTGAAAGCATTAATTCTTCAGTGCTCAGCCTTCTTTATGGTCCAACTCTCACATCCATACATGATTATTGGAAAAAACACAGCTTTGACTAGATGGACCTTAGTCAACAAAGTAATGTCTCTGCTTTTTAATAGGCTGTCTAGGTTTGCCATAGCTTTTCTTCCAAGGAGCAAGCATCTTAATTTTGTCACTGCACTCACCATCCTCCCTGATTTTGGAGCCCAGGAAAATGAAATCTGACACTGTTTCCACTATTTCCCCACATTTTGCCATGAAGTGATGGGACTGGTTGCTATGATCTTCGTTTTTTGAATGTTGAGTTTCAAGTCAGCCTTTTCACTATTCTCTTTCACTTTCATCAAGAAGCTCTTTAGTTCCTCTTCACTTTCTGTCATTAGAGTGGTATCACCTGCATATCTGAAAATGTTGATATTTCCCCTGGCAATCTTGATTCGAGCTTGTTATTCATGCAGCTGGTATTTTGCATGATGTACTCTGCATATAAGTTAAATAAGCAGGGTGAAAATATATATCCTTGACATACTCCTTTCCATTATTTGGAACCAGTCCATTGTTCTATGTCCAATTGTAACTGTTGCTTCTTACCCTGCATAAAGTTTTCTCAAGAGACAAATAAGGTGGTCTTGTATTCCTATCTCTTTAAGAATTTTCCACAGTTTGTTGTGCCCCACAGTCAAAGGCTTTAGCATGGTCAATGAAGCAGAAGAATGTAAGATACCATATATTCCATTGCAATGCCATACCATATTCCATTGCAATATATTCACCAAGGAAGTATGTGAAGGAGAAGGGAGAGAATAGAAAAAATACACTGTGAGAGATAGTGGTCAAAAACTTCCTGCTGCTGCTACTGCTAAGTCACTTCAGTCGTGTCCAGCTCTGTGCGAACCCATAGACGGCAGCCCACCAGGCTCCCCCTTCCCTGGGATTCTCCAGGCAAGAACACTGGAGTGGGTTGCCATTTCCTTCTCCAATGCATGAAAGTGAAAAGTGAAAGTGAAGTCGCTCAGTCATGTCCGACCCTCAGCGACCCCATGGACTGCAGCCTACCAGGCTCTTCTGTCCATGGGATTTTCCAGGCAAGAGTACTGGAGTGGGCTGCCATTAAATTTCCTAAATTTAATCAAAACATCATCCTGTGCATCCAAAAAACTGATGAATTTTTGTAAGATAAATAAAAGAATTTCTACAGCAGACATTTCAGGATCAAAATGTTGAACATCAAGGACAAAGAAAAATCTTGAAAGCAGCAAGCAGAACTGACTTGTCATATACAAGGGAACTCCAAAAATAATAGGCTGACTTCTCATCAGAAACAGTGGATGTCAGGATACAGTGGTATTACATATTCAAAATATTGAAAGAAAAAAAAAGTTTCAACCTGGAATCAAAATCAGCAAACTTTTCCAAATTAACCACTTTAAAAATGAAGGTGGAAATAAAACATTTTCACATTAAAAAAAATTTACTAACATATTCAACATATAAGGGTAGTGTTGAAGTATTTCAGGCTGAAAACAAGTAACATCAGGTGGTAATTTAAAACCACACACACTTAAAAAGAGAGTGCTGGTAAACATAACTATGTAGGTAATCATAAAAGACACTATAATTGTATACTACTCCTCTCATCTTTCCCAATTCATGGTATGAGGTCAGTATCACCCTGAGTCTAAAGTCAAACAGAGACATCACAAAAAAGAAAATAGAAAACTGCAGATCAATAACTTTTATGACTACAGATGCAAAACATCAGGAAAATACCAGCAAACTAAATCCAACAACGTATAAAAAGGATTATATATAAATTATAAAGTGTCCAATATATCCCACAGCCAGGTGGGATTTATCCCAGGAATGAATATTTTGTTTTACATACAATGGTAAATTAATATAATTAACTTTATTAATGGAATAAAGGATAAAAACCACATAATCAAATTACTTTAAAAATCCAACACACTTTCTTGATAAAATTACTTGAAAAATTCATAATAAAAGGAAAGTGATTCAACCTGGTAAGGAGAATCCATGAAAAACTGACAGATAATGTCATACCTAGTAAAAGACTAAGAGCTTTCAAAGATTAAAAAAAAAAAAAAAGACAAGTCAATTTTCAGCACTTCTATTTAATATTTCACTTGATTCCAAAAGGTAAAAAGATAGTAAATACATAATACATACTTGCATACATACACACATACAGATTGGAAAGGAGGAATTTAAAGTGTCTTCTTTTGGAAAATGATATAATCTTATATGTAGAAAATCTGAAGAAATCTACAAAAAATAATTAACATATTACTTTGGTAAGTTTGCAGGATTTAATATCAATAATCAAAAACAAGTTGTACATCCATACACTAGCAATAAACAATCATCAAATGAAACTAAGATAATTCTACTTACAGCAGCATACATAATAAAAGTTTAAGAAATAATTTAATAAAATATGGGCAATACTTACACTCTGAAAACTATAAAGCATTTTGAAATACACTAACAAAGGCCTAGTAAATAGAAACAAATCCCATTTTGTAGATTGAAAGACTCGTTATGATAGTTAAGATGTTAATAGTCTCAAATTGATTTAAGTTCAATGCAAAGCATATTAAAATCCCACTACTTTTTAAAACATAAATGACAAGTTTATCTTAAAATGTACATGGAAATTCAGGATATCCAAAATAGTCAATGCAGTCTTGCGTAATAACAAATTTGGAAGACTCATGTTTTCTGATTTCTAAAGTTACTACCAAGCTACTGTGATCAAAATAGCTTGATATTGGCATATAGATAAATGGAATAGGATTGAGAATCAAAATAACAATTATGAAGCTGAACTGTTTCCTTATACTATAACCAAGAATTAATTCAAGACCAAAATATAAGTGCTAAAACTATTTACAGAATAAAAGTAACACAGAATTCATCTTCACTACCTTGGATTTGGGCAAACCATCTCAAATATGACAACAAAAGCACAAGCAACAAAGGAAAAAATAAATTATTTGGACCTTATCAAAATTAAAAACGGTTTGCTACAAACTATTGAAATGGGTAAAAATCATATATCTGGTAAGGATGTTGTGTCCAAAACATAAAGAACTCTTAACAATTCAAAACGACAAATGAATTAAAAAACGGGCAAAGGATCTGAACAGATATTTCACCAAAGACAGTCAATAGGTAAACAGTCAATAAACCCATGATAAGATACTCAACATCACTATTCAATAATGAAACACAAATCGAAATGGTTAATATCAAAATGATAATTACAAGTGTTGGTAAGATAGTAGAGAAGTTGTAACATTATTGGTAAGAATGCAAAGTTGTGCTGCTGCGTCAGAAACCAATATGAGTTTCTGAACATGTTAAATATGGAGTTATCACATGACTCAGAAATTCAATTCTTAGGTATATATCCAAGAAAAATGGAAAAAAATTTCCATACATAATATGTGCATGAATGCTCATAGCATCATTATTGTTTATAAACAGTAAGATACTTTTCACTTTCATGCATTGGAGAAGGAAATGGCAACCCACTCCAGTGTTCTTGCCTGGAGAATCCCAGGGACGGGGCAGCCTGGTGGGCTGCCATCTCTGGGATCGCACAGAGTCGGACACGACTGAAGCGACTTAGCAGCAGCAGCAGCAGCAAGATCAACTCAAAACTCCTTCAACTGATAAATGAATAAATAAAATCTGATGTATGTATCCAAAGGAATATTATTTGGCAATAAAAAGTAATGGGTTACTGATATGTGCTACCATATGGATGAACCTTGAAAATATGCCCAGTGAAACAAACCAATCACAAATGACCACACAGGAAATATCAAAAATTGGCAACTTTATAGAAATAGTGGATTGGTGGCTGCTAGGAGCCAGAGTGAGGGCCAGGAATTGAGAATAACTAAGAAGTACAAGGTTCTTTTGAGGATGATGAAAAAATTCTGAAGTAGACTCTGGTACTCCAATAGACTCTGTGTACTACAATACATGCTACAATGTGAATGAACCTTGAATATGTTTTGTGAACGAAAAAGTCAGTCAAATATAACCTTATATTATATGATGCCATTTACATGAAATGTTCAGAGTAGACAAACCTGTGGAGATGGAGTATATTTGTGGTTTAAGTGGTGCCAAGGATGGGGAGGGAGGAGACAGGAGCAGGGACTTTGAGTGACCGCAAATATGCAGATTTCCTTTTAGGATAATGACAGTGTTCTAAAGCTAAATTATGATGATGGTTACACAGTTCTCTGAACATACTAAAACCCATTGATCTGAGAAATTTAAAAAGATGAATTGTATGATAGATGAACTATGTGTCAATAAACCCGTTAAAAACTGTACAAAGGAAAGGCAGATAAGCTTAGCAGAAATTTAGGCAGGAAAAATTCAGACAGCTTATGGACATCCCTGAGATATAGGGAGAAACAAAAACTCTTGATATGTGGGGAGAATTATTCTCTGGCACATGCCTGCATGCATGCTAAATCACTTCAGGTGACTCTGCAACTTCATGAACTATAGCCCGCCAGACTCCTTTGTCTATGGGATTCTCCAGGCAAGGATACTGAAGTGGATTGTCATTCCCTTCTCCAGGAGATCTTCCTGACCCAGGGATGGAACTCCTGTCTCCTGTGGCTCCTGCACTACAGGTGGGTTCTTTACAGCTTAGACAGCAGGGAGACCCTCTCTGGTACAAAAATAAGGCAGACAAAATGTAAAATAACAATTCCAAAAAATAGACATCAAAAAATTTTAATATATGAGCTTTGTAAGTAGTGAAAATTTTTACAGAATTTTGCTGAGAACAATATTCTTTTCAGGATTGAGCAGAGGTTGAAGTGGTCACATGTATAAAAAGAGAGAAAAGAGCAGAGAACTGGCCATAATCAGAGTTGACCATACTAGATGAGATGAGGGGTAGGGGTTGACATTTTGAGAATAAATTCTAAGACACATAAATGAGAGGTAATTTTTAATATGATCTTAATTTGCATTTCTAATTATAATCACAAACGCAGGATATTAATTTACCATTTAACCATTTTTTATATTTATTTATTTTAATTGAAGGCTAATTACAATAGTGTAGTGGATTTTGCCACACATTAACATGAAACAGCCATAGGTGTACATGTGTTCCCCATCCTGAACTCCCCTCCCACCTCCCCCCCAACCCCATCCCTCAGGGTCATCCCAGTGCACCAGCCCTGAGCACCCTGTCTCATTCATCTAACCTGGACTGGCGATCTACTTCACATACGGTAATCTACATGTTTCACTGCTATTCTCTCAAATCATCCCAACCTTGCCTTCTCCCACAGAGTCCAAAAGTACGTTCTTTACATCTGTGTCTCTTTTGCTGTCTCACATACAGGGTCATCGTTACCATCTTTCTAAATTCCATATATATGTGTTACTATACTGTATTGGTGTTTTTGTTTCTGACTTACTTCAGTCTGTATAATAGACTCCAGTTTCATTCACCTCATTAGAACTGATTCAAATGTATTCTTTTTAATGGCTGAGTAATACTCCATTGTGTATATGTACCACAGCTTTCTTATCCATTCATCTGCTGATGGACATCTAGGTTGCTTCCATGTTCTGGCTGTTGTAAACAGTGCTGCGATGAACATTGGGGTACATGTGTCTCTTTCAATTCTGGTTTCCTGTGTGTATGCCCAGAAGTGGGATTGCTGGGTCGTATGGCAGTTCTATTTCCAGTGTTTTAAGCAATCTTCATACTGTTCTCCATAGTGTCTGTACTGGTTTGCATTCCCACCAACAGTGTAAGAGGGTTCCCTTTTCTCCACACCCTCTCCAGCATTTACTGCTTGTAGACTTTTGGATGGCAGCCATTCTAACTGGAGTGAAATGGTACCTCATTGTGGTTGTGATTTGCATTTCTCTGATAATGAGTGATGTTGAGCATCTTTTCATGTGTTTGTTAGCCATCTGTATGTCTTCTTTGGAGAAATGTCTGTTTAGTTTTTCTTTGACCCATTTTTTGATTGGGTTGTTTATTTTTCTGGAATTAAGCTGCAAGAGTTGCTTGTATATTTTTGAGATTAATTATTTGTCAGTTGCTTCATTTTCTATGATTTTCTCGCATTCTGAAGTCTGTCTTTTCCCCCTTGCTTATAGTTTCCTTCGTTGTGCAAAAGCTTGTAAGTTTAATTAGGTCCCATTTGTTTATTTTTGCTTTTATTTCCAATATTTTGGGAGGTGGGTCATAGAGGATCCTCCTGTGAGTTATGTCAGAGAGTGTTTTGCCTATGTTTTCCTCTAGGAGTTTTATAGATTCTTGTCTTACATTTAGATCTTTAACCCATTTTGGGTTTACTTTTGTGTATGGTGTTAGAAAGTGTTCTAGTTTCATTCTTTTACAAGTGGTTGACCAGTTTTCCCAGCACCACTTGTTAAAGAGGTTGTCTTTTCTCCATTGTATATTCTTGCCTCCTTTGTCAAAGATAAGGGGTCCATAGGTGCATGGATTTATCTCTGGGCTTCCTATTTTGTTCCATTGATCTATATTTCTGTCTTGATGACTGTAGCTTTGTAGTATAGGCTGAAGTCAGACAGGTTGTTTCCTCCAGTTCCATTCTTCTTTCTCAAGATTGCTTTGGCTATTCAAGGCTTTATGTATTTCCATACAAATTGTAAAATTATTTGTTCTAGTTCTCTGAAAACTACTGTTGGTAGCTTGATAAGGATTGCATTGAATCTATAGATTGCTTTGGGTAGTATACTCAATTTCATTATGTTGATTCTTCTGATCCATGAACATGGTATATTTCTCCATCTATTTGTGTCATATTTGATTTCTTTCATCAGTGTTTTATAGTTTTCTATATATAGGTCTTTTGTTTCTTTAGGTAGATTTATTCTTAAGTATTGTATTCTTTTCATTGCAAAGGTGAATGGAATCGCTTCCTTAATTTTTCCTTCTGTTTTCTCATTGTTAGTGTATAGGAATAATGTGCAGTTCAGTAGTGATAGTTATATAACATTATTGTATGACAGATTTCTAGAAATTTTTTATCTTGCAAAATTGTAACTATACCTATTAATCACTAATATTGTCTTCTTCCTTCCAACAGCCTTTGACAACCAACTTTCTACATTCTGTTTCAATGATTTTGACTACTTTAGATACCTCATGTGTGTCAACTTATACATTTGTCCTTTCAAGATTGTCTTATTTCACTTAGCATATCTTTGAGTTTCATTCATATGCTTCCATGTGACAAGATCTCTTTTTTAAAAAAGCTGAATAATATCCACTGTATGTATATATCATATTTTCTCTACCCAGTCATCATTGATGGGTATTTATGTTACTTCAATCCCTTGGCTATTGTGAAAAATCCTGCAATGAAAGTAAAAATCCTACAAACATTTATTCAGGATTGTGCTTTGAACTCTTTTGGATACATACCCAGAAGCAGGATTGCTAGATCATATGGTAATTCTATTTTTTATTTTTGGAGGAAACTACATATGGTTTTTCCACAGCAACTGTACCATCTTTTATCTGTAGCAACAGTGTAAAAGCAATCCAATTTCTCCAAATTGCTGCCAGGATTTGTTTTCTGTTCTTTTGACAGTGGCCATTTTAAAAAGCATGAGATGAAAACTAATTGTGATTTTTGACTTGCATGTCCCTAAATGTGATACCTAGTGATGCTGAGCACCTTTCATAGGCTTGTTGGCCATTTGTACATCTTCCTTGGGGAACTATTTATTCCAGGTCTTTGTCCACTTTTAAATCAGGTTATCTCTTCTTGTTGTTGTACATTATAAGAGCTCCTTATATATCCTGATTATAAAACCCTCATCAAACATATGATTTGCAAACACTTTTTCTCATCCTTTGGATTGTCTTTTCACTCTGTTAACTGTTTCCTTTGATCACATAGACTCTCTCGCATACTGCAGGATGCTAGTTTTTATTTTTAAAAAGTGTTACTTTAAAAAGTAGAGTACTTTCATATAAATATAATAGTATTTCAATACAAGCTAAAAATAGATTTTACCATAATACTGTCTCCAGTCACAGACTCCACAACATGGACCACTATTCCTACCTCTTTTGGACACTGAATAGCAATAATTTAACCACTGATGCTACTGATTCTGGAAACTACCATCCTTAATACCAGTCTCACCAGAAAAATTCACTCTGGTTCCTGCTTATATGTCTCACTAGCTTCAAAAGAAACATCAGCTTCATATATTTGACAGCCTAAGTGAGAACTGTGCCCATGGTTCACAGTAAGTGAGGCCCGGAGAGTGAATACAAGACATTTTCAAATTTCTCCCATTTTAAATGGGAGACAGACTAGGTTTCTTTAAAATGGAAAATTCCTGAAACATAAATATATTGGCATTTTGATCAAAAATTTTAAAAATCACATCTGCCTCTCATCTTTAAGAAAAATATATTCTTTATGAAACATATTTTGGTACCATTATTACCAATAATCATGTCTTGATGGGCCATTTCAGTTCAGTTCAGTCGCTCAGTTGTGTTGATTCTTTGTGACCCCATGAACCACATCATGCCAGGACTCCCTGTCCATCACCAACTCCCAGAGTCCACCCAAACCCATGCCAGTTGAATTGGTGATGCCATCCAACCATCTTATCCTCTGTCATCCCCTTCTCCTCCTGCCCTCAATCTTTCCCAGCATCAGGGTCTTTTCAAATGAGTCAGCTCTTCACATCAGGTGGCCAAAGTATTAGAGTTTCAGCTTCAACATCAGTCCTTCCAGTGAACACCCAGGACTGATCTCCTTTAGGATGGACTGGTTGGATCTCCTTGCACTCCAAGGGACTCTTAAGAGTTTTCTCCAACACCACAGTTCAAAAGCATCAATTCTTTGGTGCTCAGCTTTCTCTAGTCCAACTCTCACATCCATACATGACCACTGGAAAAAAACAGCCTTCACTAGATGGACCTTTGTTAACAAAGTAATGTCTCTGCTTTTGAATATGCTCTCTAGGCTGGTAATAACTTTCCTTCCAAGGACCAAGTGTCTTTTAATTTCATGTCTGTAATCACCATCTGCAGTGATTTTGGAGCCCCAAAAAATAAAGTCAGCCACAATTTCCACTGTTTCCCCATCTATTTGACAGGAAGCGATGGGACCAGATGCCATGATCTTCGTTTTCTGAATGTTGAGCTTTAAGCCAAATTTTTCATTCTCCTCTTTCACTTTCATCAAGAGGCTCTTTAGTTCTTCTTCACTTTCTGCCATAAGGGTGGTGTCATCTGCATATCTAAGGTTATTGATATCTCTCTCAGAAATCTTGATTCCAGCTTGTGCTTCCACCAGCCCAGCATTTCTCATGATGTACTCTGAGTATAAGCTAATTAAGCAGGGTGACAATATACAGCCTTGATGTACTCCTTTTCTCTTTGGAACCAGTCTGTTGTTCCATGTCCAGTTCTAACTGCTGCTTCCTGACCTGCATATAGGTTTCTCAAGAGGCAGGTCAGGTGGTCTGGTATTCCCATTTCTTTCAGAATTTTCCACAATTTATTGTGATCCACACAGTCAAAGGCTTTGGCATAGTCAATAAAGCAGAAATAAATGTTTTTCTGGAACTCTCTTGCTTTTTTGATGATCCAGAGCATATTGGCAAGTTGATCTCTGGTTCTTCTGTCTTTTCTAAAACCAGTTTGAACATCTGGAAGTTCACGATGGGCCATTTAGCTTACCCAAAATAATGCTTCTAAAGCTGTTATATATATAGAATATCAGGGTAAATTTCAAATTGAAGTTTCATCTACTTAATAGTCTAGTCACACACTTGGTATTTATGGTTATTATAATGTTTAGAGACAGGAAGGGGACCTCATTTACCTGTAAATCCACTCTGTTTAAATAGAGAGTACATATCAGTGGTAGAAGGAAGAATGGATGAATAATTAATAAGTTACACCATCCAAGTCAGTATCTGTGACCTATATGGCCATAGATGTTATAGCTGATCACTTTAAAATTCTAGAAAGTAAATGATCTAAATCATGTCAATTGGTCAAATCAATATTTCTTCTTCAAAGGACAGAAGAGGTCATATTCTATTCCATCATATTAGGAAATGAAAATAATTAGCCTTACGATGCTTTCTTGAAGATGAATATAGAAAACCTATTATGAAACACATTATTTTTACACTTAGTGTACTGTTACGTGCACTTACCATGCTGTCTACTGTCTCCATAAACTAACAATACACTAGAAGTCTATGGGACTTGATCAGATCTTTATATTATTTTATATATATATTTTCAATTTATACAACTATTATCAAAACTATTTTCACCAGTTCTTGCTTTTTTACATTTTAATCATATTTAGACACTTTCTCCCACATCAAAATTTGTATAGCATATTTTTAGTACTTATGCATCTGAAATACTCCAAAATCTGTTACCAAATTAAATCATTTAACTGAAATATTCCCAAATTTTCACCCATAATAGTTTATAGACAGATGATATGATAGAACAGTTAATTAGCATTTTCTAGGGTTTTTATTAAAAGAAAAATCTCAACATCAAGATGCCATGGTCATCCTACATGTAATACTGTGATTTTAACCCAGCCAGGCCAAAACTAGTGTTAGTCAAAGAAAGCGCTATCCATCTCTAACTGGGGAAATTCATCTGAAAAGAGTCTTTAGGTATAAAGTTAAATACTGTCTTTGGACTGAACAGATATCCACTATGTCCACCCCCATGAAACAAACCAGACTCTTGTTGATCACCTTCCTATCTCTAGTTTCTTTTAGTCCATTTCCAGTCAGACTGAAGATGAATTTCACAGATAAAAATATGATGCGTTACTGTAGTTTAAAAATCGTGGTTTTGGTTTCCCAGGCTCTCACCCTGAGCCAGTGACATGGGTAGATTTATATTAATTCCAGAATTGGCTGGAAAACTTCAGCTAAGCATGGGAAGGAGAGCGAGATGTGAGTCACAACCACAAAATGCTTTATTTCATGTGAAACTGGTGTAAGTGAGAACTTTAAATGGTATTGACAGGAGTGTGAATTTTCTTTTTTGAGAGTTCCACCTGCCTAAAAGTGGAAGCTCCCCCTGCTGCTGCCCATTCTGTCCTCATTTGAAGAATAAACAAAAGCCTCCTCTCCAAAAGTCTGTCAATCCAGCACCGCTATGAGCCTCTGAATTCATTTAAAGGGGAAAAAAAAAAAAACGTGCTAAACGAATACATTGTCAAACTAAAAATGATTTTAATTTTTTAAAGGGAAACTTGGCATACCAATTATTCTGAATAATCATCTCAGTAATGAGTAGTTTTGCATTACCAACAACTATGGTAGAGATAAATCCAATATCATATATACTATTTTAATCAGTAGTTTCTGTTAATATCCAAAATACAAAGAGCAAGAAATGGCTACAGAATCTGAACATAAATACCTTAGAGGGTGGGAGCAAAACTGCTCTTGATAAATGCTATCAGAATGAATTTGAATTCTTTTAAAGATTGCTTATTTTTAATTTCTAGCATTAGAAATAAATTATATAAAAATGAAAATTCTGATGTTTTAAACCAAGTAATTGTTTTATTATTTCTTGACAGATCCCCACTAATCATTAAAGTATCAAGTTAATACTTTTGAGTGTTAGTTTTTCTTTATCTTTCTATTTTGGCCTAGATAAAAAAATTTTAAAACTTATTGTGATTTTTAGAGGTAAAGAATAAAGATTTTCTGTGCCCTCTCTCAACTTAGAGATTATTATAAGTCATTTGTTTATGTTTATACCATGGAAATGTATACAATGTCTTCATGGTTTTTCTCTTTCCAATAACCAAGTTAGGAACATTTTTTCAAGTGCTCCTTTCAAGTGCTGCTCTTCCATTTCAGTGCATCTACTGGTACACAAGACCTGATCAAAGATGGGATCTAGTTAATACTCCTGATTCATTGTGTGCACATCAGCTTCCTCTTTGGTACCCTGATCATGAGCAGTACACAATAGGAGGCGTTTGGGGACTTATTGTGCATAATTATTAAGGTGTGACAAAAGGATGAAGGGATTGCAGAGGCAATCTGTTCTTCAATCTGGGCTGTCTGAGGACCCTTTCAGAGCATCAGAGTGTTAATTTCCTGAACATCTCATGATAAGCAAAACAAGCCTTTTCTGACAAGAAGTTTGCCATAAGAACATGCTGTTGCTGCATGATTTATTCTCTAATGTACTAAAAACCCGAGTGAAAGAAGAGGGTAAGTTCTCTTAGTTAAAGAAACTCTCAAGCTTTTATAAACAATTGATCTTCTGCCAAGGGGTAGAATAGAGACAATTGGCTATATTTTGAAAGTTAATGAATCCCTCAACTTATATTAATTTTTAATTCACATAAGCAGTGATGAAAGAAAAGATAATTTTTATGATGATTCATAGTAATTTGAAAGTCCATTCTTCTTTAAATAGAATAGTTTGCAAAACATCCACAGTTATAAAAGTAGCATCTACTAGTTAACAGACAGTATTTACTTGTGAATATTTACTTATTCATATTTACTTGTGAATCAGTTTCAGATAATTTTCTGGTGGCTCAGAAAGTAAAGCATCTGCCTACAATGCAGGAGACCAGGGTTCTCAATCCCTGGTCAGCAAGTTCCCCTGGAGAAGACAATGGCAACCTACACGAGCATTCTTGCCTAGAGAATTCCATGGACAGGGGAGCCTGGTGGGCTACAGTCCATGGAGTCACAGAGAGTCAGACATGACTGAGTGACTAACACACACACACACATACACAAATTGTGAAAATTAGTAAACACATTAAAGTTTCAAATTCATATGCCGTATCATATATATATATATATATATATATAAAACTTAAAAGCTAAAACCAGATCTGTTTTAATACAACGAGCTTGAAAAACAAACCTCAGGTACTTTTGCTTTACTGTTTTTTAACAGATCATCTTTTCAAACCAAAACCCTATACAGGGAAATTAAATGAACTGACAATTTGTCTTTTTGATCTTAACCTTAATCTGAGAAAAAGAAGTATTATAATGAATGACACAAAATACTCGCTTTTCCCCTGAGTTTTAAATACAATACCAGATTATGTCATGCAAGTTTGGTCTGAAAAGTAACTCATCAACTCAAAATCTTTGTTTGCCTCCTGTGATGTTCCAAACCTAGTTAGAGATTACCGTCTGTCTTAACTCTATGCCTCAGGAGTTTTGAAGTCATCCAGAGAGAGCATTTTGAAAGAAAAGGAAAAAAAAATCAAGAGCAGAGGGAGTTTGGAATATACAATCATCCCCTGGTATCCGAAGGGAACTGCTTCCAGAACTCTGCTGCTGCTAAGTCCCTTCAGTCGTGTCCGATTCTGTGCAACCCCATACAGGATAACCCATCAGGCTCCCCCGTCCCTGGGATTCTCCAGGCAAGAACACTGGAGTGGGTTGCTGTTTCCTTCTCCAAGGCAGGAAAGTGAAAAGTGAAAGTGAAGTCGTTCAGTCGTGTCGACTCTTTGCGACCCCATGAACGGCAGCCACCAGGCTCCTCCGTCCAAGGGATTTTCCGGCCGAGTACTGTGAGTGGGGTGCCACTGCCTTCTCCGACTCTAGTGCATAGCAAACTACAGATGCTCAGATTCCTTACTGCTCCTCCCAATTGGCCCTCTGTATCTATGGGCTCTGCCTCCTCAAATATAGAGGCTCCACTGTATTTCTGCCGAATTCTTTTTTAAGTTTGACACTATTGGTACGCTCAGCAGCTTAGGCAATTCAGCTCCATTTGAGTGGTTTTCAGATATCTCTTATGATGGCTTAAAAAACAACCTCAAGCTTTTTTTTTTTTTTTTTTCTCTCTCTCTATTCAAAGGGTAGGCCTCCAGGTAGATCAAATCAGAAGTACTCATCTCAAACTGTGTACCTATTCCTTGTGGAGAGAAACAGTAATTTATTCCAGTTAGTGTGATACCTAGGGTAGATGGCAGGAATCTTCAACTGGGATGTGAAACAAATGGAAAAACTTTTGTGTAACCCACAGTTACAGAGATAGCATCTACCAATTAATAAATATTATTCATTTTTTCATTGGTTCCAGATAACTCTGAAAATTAGTAAATGTATTAAAATACCAGAAGATAAGCATTTCTCAAATTTAGTTTGATAAAAATACAATCCATCAGTTCTCTGTGCCAGAGAGTTTGACATGGGTCTAGGTTGATGTCCAGAAATCTATCTGCATGTTTAACATGTATCTATGATACTTTTGAGAATCACATTCTGAAAAACTCCACAGTATAAGTATCACCAAGACACACAAACAATTCAACCAATTACTGAAAATTACAGCTAGTCTGAAGCTATGATATAGTGTAAGTATACATTTCATTCAATTCCTCCTCTGATGGAGGGACTGTAAAATTCACAGAATCAGCTACATGTCTCCATTAAATGTCTTGAAGGGTTGCACCTCTGCCTGTAGATATTTTTGGCCATGTCATGTGACTTGCAGGATTTTAATTCCCTGATTAAGGATTGAACCCAAACCGGAGCAGTGAAAGCCATGAATCCTAACCACTGAACATCCAGGGAATTTCCTTTGTTCCTCTGCTTTTGATTTTTTTGCTTTAAATATCTTACATGTGGCAGTTTTCTCTATTCTTTCAAAATATTTTTCCAAGCCTACCTGTATGTTTGTCAGAGGTAATTGTTATCCTGATTCCCTACGCTTTGTTGTTGTTCAGTTTCTAAGTCGTGTCAAACTCTTTGCAACCCCAAGGCCTGCAGCATGCCAGGCTTCCCTGTCCATCACCAATTCCCGGAGCTTGCTCAAACTCATGTCCATTCAGTCAGTGATGCCATCCAACCATCTCATCCTCTGTCGTCCCCTTCTCCTCCTGACTTCAATCTTTCCCAGCATCAGGGTCTTTTCCAATGAGTCAACTCTTTATAGCAGATGGCAAAAGTATTGGAGTTTCACCTTCAGCATCAGTCCTTCATGTACTGTAACTAAAAAATGAAACTATATTTTCCTCAGCCTCTCCTCCTACTCCCCTCATCCAGTATTTAAGGTGAGAGTAGAGTTGCTTATGCAGGAAAACTCTAATTCAGAAATGTGATCTAGCCTAAGATTAAAAAAAAAGGGTAACTGAAACATTTGGTCGAATTTTTGCACAACTGTCAGTGGATCAACTAACCATCCTGCACTGAACCTGCTTCTTAGGTAGATCAACCAAGGTAAATATCCAGAAAGCCAGTGTATACACAAAAGACAGCAAACTGTTTTGCAAATGTTACAGTGAGGAACTTGAGATAAAAGAAAGAAGAGAAGAAAAAATTATGAAAAAGAAAAGAGAGGCCTGAGAATGGATTCATTTCCAATGGCAATTGGAACAAATTACCCAAACCTGAGGGCATAAAGCAACAGAAACTGATTCCTCACAATCTTGGAAGCCAGAAGTACAAAGCAAGGGTCACTGTATGGAAACAAAGGTGTTTGGCAGAGCTGTACTCCCTCTGGAGGCTCTGGTGGAGAATCCATCCCTTGCCTCTCCCCACTTCTTACAGTAAATAACTTCCGGCATTCCTTGACCTGTGGCTGCATCACTGCAGTTTTCAAGGTCAGCACCTTTACATTTCTTTTCTCTCTATCCGCACATCACCTTCTCCTCTGTATGTCTGCCTATAAAATTTTGCTCTGCCTTCCTCTTACAGGGATTCATGCATTTGAATTCACAGTCCACTCAGACAGAATACATCTTTATTTTAAGTGAAGTGAAGTCGCTCAGTCGTGTCCGACTCTTTGCGACCCCATGGACTATAGCCCACCAGGCTTCTCCGTCCATGGGATTTTCCAGGCAATAGTACTGGAGTGGGTTGCCATTTCCTTCTCCAGGAGATCTTCCTGACCCAGGGATTGAACCCCGGTCTCCCTCACTGTAAGCAGACACTTTACCACCTCTCAGGATCACCACCTCTCCTCCTGCCTTCAATCTTTCCAAGCATCAGGGTCTTTTCAAATGAGTCACTTCTTCGCATCAGGTGGCCAAAGTATTGGAGTTTCAGCTTCAGCATCAGTCCTTCCAATGAATATCCAGGACTGATTTTCTTTAGGATAGACTGGTGGGATCTCCTTGCAGTCCAGGGGACTCTCAAGAGTTTGCCCCAACACCACAGTTCAAAAGCATCAATTCTTTGGCGCTCAACTTTATGATCAAACTCTCACATTCATACATAACTACTGGAAAAACCATAGCTTTGATTAGACAGACCTGCGTTGGCAAAGTAATGTCTCTGCTTTTTAATATGCTGCCTAGATTGGTCATAGCTTTTCTTCCAAAGAGCAAGTGTCTTTTAATGTCATGGCTACAGTCACCATCTGCAGTGATTTTGGATCGCCCCCAAAATAAAGTCTCTCACTGTTTCCATTGTTTCCTTATCTATCTGCCATGAAGTGATAGGACCAGAGGCCATGATCTTAGTCTTCTCAATGTTGAGTTTTTTTAAATATAAATTTATTTATTTTAATTGGAGGTTAATTACTTTACAATATTGTATTGGTTTTGTCATACATCAACATGAATGTTGAGTTTTAAGCCTAGTTTTTCACTGTCCTCTTTCATTTTCAACAAAAGGCTCCTTAGTTCTTTGCATTCTGCAATAAGGGTGGTGTCATCTGCATATCTGAGGTTATTAATACTTCTCTTGGCAATCTTGATTCCAGCCTGTGGTTCATCCAGCCCAACATTTCACATGATGTACTCTGCATATAAGTTAAATAAGCAAGGTGACAGTATACAACATTGACCTACTCCTTTTCCTATTTGGAACCAGCCTATTTTTCCATGTCCAGTTCTAACTGTTGCTTCTTGACCTGAATACAGATTTCTCAGGAGGCAGGTCAGATGGTCTGGTATTCCCATATCTTTCAGAATTTCCCACAGTTTGTTGTGATTCACACAGTCAAAGGCTTTGGCATAGTCAGTAAAGCAGAATAGATGTTTTGCTGGAACTCTCTTGCTTTTTCGATGATCCAACGGATGTTGGCAATTTGATCTTTGGTTCCTCTGCCTTTTCTAAATTCAGTTTGGACATCTGGAATTTCATGATTCACATATTGCTGAAGCCTGGCTTGGGGAATTTTGAGCACTACTTGTCAAGCGTGTGAGATGAGTGCAATTGTGCAGTAGTTTGAGCATTCTTTGGCATTGCCTTTCTTTGAGATTGGAAAGAAAATTGACTTTTTCCAATCCTGTGGCCACTGCTGCATTTTCCAAGTTTTCTGGCATATGGAGTGCAGTACTTTCACAGCATCATCTTTCAGGATTTGAAATGGCTCAACTGCAATTGGTCCACTAGCTTTGTTCATAGTGATGCTTCCTAAGGCCCACTTGACTTCACATTCCAGGATGTCTGGCTGTAGGTCAGTGATCACACCATCATGGTTATCTGGGTCATGAAGATCTTTCTGTACAGTTCTTCCGTGTACTCTTGCCACCTCTTCTTAATATCTTCTCTTCTGTTAGGTCCATTCCATTTCTGTTGTTTATTGTGCCCATCTTTGCATGAACTGTTCCCTTGGTATCTCTAATTTTCTTGAAGACAAGTCTAGTCTAATCCTTTGGTTCATAGATTTCACTCACTAAATCTTTACCTTCAAATTTATGATAAGAAAGACTTTTAATCTCCATCAGGAAACACTTTGATCTGGGAGGAAAGGAGAAAGTCTCTGCCAGATTGACTGCAGAATTATATAGGTACCATGTGTAAAGTAATTGTTTGCCCTACAGTAACCTATCTTGTCTCAAAGGTAAGCCTTCTCCAATTGGTGGCAAGAGTCACATCAGTTTATGAGGAGGTGGAAATAAAGAGATTAGCAGTCCATAGGACTGAAGTCACTAGGGTAAGAGAAGTCGCTAATGCTGCAGTCTCATATAAAAGTGGGTTACACAGTCTTCATTATGGCTTATGTTTCCTTACATTTTCAGCTTTGTGCACCTGTGTGTGTAGTCGCTCAGTTGTGTCTGACTCTTTGTGACTCCTTGGTCGGTAGCCTGCCAGGCTCCTCTGCCCATGGAATTCTCCAAGCAAGTGGGTTGTCTTTACCGCCTGAGCCACCAGGTAAGCCCTTTCAGCTTCACAGACACCCCCAAATGTCAAAATGATGAGAGTTAGTTTAGAATGACTTCTCAGACCACCTCTTCAGGACATCCTAGCAGGCTACATTCAAGTGGGTTTACTTCCAGGATAAGGTTGAACAGGTAAGAATAAGGATTCTCCTCAAGAGTCAAGGGCAGGTGCAGAGCAGGAAGTGTTTTCCCTTTGCTTTCACATAAACAGGGGAAGGGACCTCTAAGACCATCCTTCAGAACACTTTATTTATTTCCTGTAGAGCTGGAGAAGTTAGCGTATAAGTCTTGCTAGGAAAAGCCTAAGATCAGGGAACTATGCCTGGAATTGACTCCTCCTGATTGTAAAAGAGTAAGGACTGCATGGGGTGAGCTATGAAGTTAATTTCTGCTTTCATGGTCATACTTGCCCTACTTTAAATTATAAATATTCCAGTGCCCTGCTAGACCAACACATTTTTTTTTTCATTAAACAAATGCTTGTTGAATGTTTATAGCATGCAAGATACTGTGTTGAAAGACTTAAGAGACGAGAGAGTGTTTAGACCTTTTATTCAGGACAGTTACTTGTAAATTAATAATATGAAAAGCAGGTTCTAAAAAAATATCCAACAAGACATTTATTGAATGTACCCCATGACAATACAGCGTGTGAGATGCAAACATGAATCTGATGCAATCTCACCCAGAAAAAGAGGAGCTTATTGCTTAGGGAGTAGTCCCTGGTGGCTCACATGGAAAAGAACCTGCTTGCAATGCAGGAGACGTGGGCTTGATCCTTGAGTCAGGAAGATCCCCTGGAGAAGGGAATGGCCATCCACTTCAGCTTTCCTGCCTGGAGAATCCCGCGAACAGAGGAGCCTGGCAGTACTGGAGCCCCACAGTACTGATTAACTAATACTTTCACTTTCACTGATGATAAAATATCACATGCAGTAAAATGTGACAAATGAAAAGCTATGAAGGAAAAAATAAAGAAAAGCTATGAAGGGTCAGCTGCAGTGTGAGACAGCACCATGGAGAAGAGGTAAAATTTCTGGAGTGGGTTATAAGTGAGGTGTTGCTAACAGCTTTTCAGTAATCTCACAGAAGTCTGCTTAAGTTTTAAATAAGACACACTACAAAAAATATATATATATTGAGACCTTTATATATCAAATTCTATGTCAGGGGTAAAGAATCTAAAGATAGCCTATTCTGCAGTCTCAAAAAGGTTAAAACTCAATGAAAGCAATACAAATTTATAGAAATTAGTTTAACGAAATTATGTGTGTAGGTTTCCAAAACTGAAATCCATACAAAATGCCAAACCCTGTTGAGGAAAGTCAGGAAATGGTGAAAGAGAAAATCAATAATGATTTTAAAAGAATAGATTCTGTTAGTACAAGTGTCTCTTACCCCAAACTGAGTGAGTGAAAGTCACTAAGTCTAGTCCAACTCTTTGCGACCCCATGGACCATGGAATTCTCCAGGCCAGAATACTGGAGTGGATAGCCGTTCCCTTCTCCAGGGGATCTTCCTGATGCAGGGTTTGAACCCAGGTCTCACACATTGAAGGCTAATTCTTTACCAGCTGAGTCACAAGGGAAGCCCAAGAATACTGGAACGGGTAGCCTATCCCTTCTCCAGAGGATCTTCCTGACCCAGGAATCGAATTGGGGTCTCCTACATTTCAGGCGAATCCTTTACCAGTTGAGCTACCAGGGAAGCGCTATCCCAAACTAAATGGATTTGAAATCCTAAAGTGGGTCTCAGGAAACCAAGAATATAGATTCAGTGTGAAGGGTTGCTTCTCACCCTGCCTGTCCTTGGTGGTCGGACAATGCATGCCTCCTGCATCACCAGTGCTGGAGTGGCACGATCCTAGGCACCATATGAAAGAGACCTTTAGCATACACTTGGCTGACACGGTGCTAGTTCTCTAGAGTCATTTTCCTGGACACAGGACCTAATTCTTTTCTGCATCCAATGATCTCAACAACTAATCCTGTAGCTATGTCTCTTACTGTATTTCTCCTTAACTTCAAGTTCTGTTTAGATGTTTGAAACTCTTCTTCTGAAAAATAATCCTAATCACTCTCAATAAACTGGGTTTTTGTTGTTGTTGTTGTTATTTACAAAAGGCTACTCTGACTTAGGGCAGAGTACTTAAAAATAGTGCTCAGACTATATTAAAATTTTTAACACTCACAACCCAAACATCATCTTTATAGGCATACTACCTTGGTCAAAAGAGTAATATCTTGACACACTTCATAATGCCACTGCTCACAAATATCTATAAAAATAGGATTTTTGCTCAACAAAGATTAAAAAGATTTACAAGAAGGAAAACGAAAAGCAAAGTTAATTTTTCCTAAAGTATAATTGAATTAGTCAAGTGTAAATGCTCTGGAAATATAAATTCTGAATAAACAAATTTTCCATGAAATTAGGCTAAATATATTATGGATTAGCAACTTAACCTTGAGAAAATAAACCATTGGAGATTGTTTTATCCTTGAAAAACTAAATGCAGAACCAATTAGAACATTGCTGCTTTGACTGAGATTAAAATTTTTAAATGCTTGGAAACTTAAATTTTATATAATGCACACAGAAAAGAATTGCAAAGAGGCAGTATTTTTTTCTTTTTACAAGGTTTCACCAGCCATATGAGAGACCATGTAATAGCTGCAAGGAAAGTTTGCTCTAAGGGGTTTTAGTTAGAAGTTTGAAGTTTGGATACGCTATATAAAAAGAGATACTTTGAGAAAAGATTTTTTTTTAATATGAAGCTTTTTGGTAATAGGAATACAGTTGACACAATGTCATACATTTTAATGCAGAAAGTTGCTCCTTTACAGATTTACTATGCCAAAAGAAATGAAATGCATTTTGTTGTGGTCACTCCACAGAGGCGAGATGGATCCCTCAAACTCACAATCTGGTTTGGATATCAAGATTGATGATGCCGCAAACTCTCCAAAAGAGTATGAAAAGGCTTACTACTCATATAATGAGGTTTTTCTGGAGGAAATAGAATGGGCTCCCAAAGTTCAAGGATAGCTCGAAACAACAGTGAACAGAGATTGTCTTTAGCATTTGTGTGGTAGACCGGAGGGATGAGGTAGTGTGACTGTGGCTTGTGTGGTTTGGAATTCCCACTAGTACCAAGGAAGGATGCACTGGGCTTCCATATCAACTGGACCAGATGCAGAGCAGAAGGGGAAAGGAAGTCATGGGCTTGATATCTGCCAGAAGTCAAACATTGAACATTGAATTTCATCCTTTATTACATCTGATATCCGACTGATGGCCAATGCAATATTTCAGTTAACTGAATTTCAGTTCAGTTCATTTCAGTTGCTCAGTCATGCTTTGCGATACCATGGACTGCAGCACACCAGGCTTCCCTGTCCATCACCAACTACCAGAGTTTACTAAACTCATGTCCACTGAGTCAGTGATGCCATCCATTATCCATCCATCTCATCCTCTGTCATTGCCTTTTCCTCCTGTTCTCAATCTTTCTCAGCATCAGGGTCTTTTCCAATGAGTCAGCTCTTCATATCAGGTGGCCAAAGTACTGGAGTTTCAGCTTCAACATGCGTCTTTCCAATGAACACCCAGGACTGATCTCATTTAGGATGGACTGGTTGGATCTCCTTGCAGTCCAGGGGGCTCTCAAGAGTCTTCTCTAACACCACAGTTCAAAACCATCAATTATTCAGCACTCAACTTTCTTTATGATACAACTCTCACATCCATACACGACCACTGGAAAAACCATAGCCTTAACTAGGCAGACCTTTGGTGGCAAAGTAATGTCTCTGCTTTTGAATATGCTATCTAGGTTGGTAATAACTTTCCTTCCAGGGAGTAAGCGTCTTTTAATTTCATGGCTGCAGTCACCATCTGCAGTGATTTTGGAGCCCCCCAAAATAAAGTCAGCCATTATTTCCATTGTTTCACCATCTATTTGCCATGAAGTGATGGGATCAAATGTCATGATCTTAGTTTTCTGAATGTAGAGCTTTAAGCCAAATTTTTCACTCTTCTCTTTCATTTTCATCTAGAGGCTTTTTAGTTCTTCTTCACTTTCGGCCATAAAGGTAATGTCATCTGCATATCTGAGGTTATTGATATTTCTTCTGGCAATCTTGATTCCAGGTTGTGCTTCCTCCAGCCCAGTGTTTCTCATGATGCACTCTGCATATAAGTTAAATAAGCAGAGTGACAATATATAGCCTTGACATACTCCTTTCCCTATTTGGAACCAGTCTGTTGTTCCATGTCCAGTTCTATCTGTTGCTTCCTAACCTTCATACAGATTTCTCAAGAGGCAGGTCAGGTGGTCTGGTATTCCCATCTCTTTCAGAATTTTCCACAGTTTAGTTTGATCCACACAGTCAAAGGCTTTGGCATAGTCAATAAAGCAGAAGTAGATGTTTTTCTGGAACTCTCTTGCTTTTTCGATGATCCAGTGGATGTTGGCAACTTGATCTCTGGTTCCTTTGCCTTTTCTAAAACCTGCTTGAACATCTGGAACTTCATGGTTCACGTATTGTTGAAGCCTGGCTTGGAGAATTTTGGGCATTACTTTGCTAGCGTGTGAGCTGAGTACAATTGTGTGGTAGTTTGAGCATTATTTGGCATTGCCTTTCTTTGGGATTGGAATGAAAACTGACCTTTTCCAGTCCCATGGCCACTGCTGAGTTTTCCAAATTTGCTGGCTTATGGACTGCAGCACTTTCACAGTATCATCTTTTAGGATTTGAAATAGCTCACCTGCAATTCCATCACCTCCACTAGCTTTGTTCCTAGTGATGCTTTCTAAGGCCCACTTGACTTCACATTCCAGGATGTCTGGCTCTAGGTGAGTGATCACACCATTGTGATTATGTGGGTCATGATGATCTTTTTTGTACAGTTCTTCTGTGTTATCTTCTGTGTATTTTGTATAGTTCTTCTTTGTATGCTAACTGAATTTGAACTTGTTGAAATAAGCCATCCCCATAATCCACATGGCCTATAGCCTGAAGCTGGTAAGGGATAAATGCTATTTTCAATATATTATTCAGGAGTTCAGTATCGTGTGGCTTTGGAAGTGAAATGAGTGCTTTGGTCACTATCAGTAATAGGCTTTAGAACTCTGGAAAGGGTAAGGAGTTTTTTTTGTGTGTGTTTGTTTGTTTGTTTTGTGGTGCCTTGTATTATGGCTTTGGTATAGGCAGAAATGTGTGTGATTTTGATTTATTTTTTTTGTGTATCTATGAAGCAAAAGATCACCAGACCTCCTTACACAAAAAAAAGGCAACTTTGCATAAACAATTTTTGTCCTTGCCACTAACAGAAAAAATGGCCAAACCACTGGCAATGACCAAGAGTCTGGAACAATGAGCAGATGGGACCAGTTGTTGGCCAGCATAGCCAATGCTGACAGTATGCCTAATGTGCAGCCAATTATGCAGACTTTTGCATCCTATCTTTGATCAAGGACATCTTGCTAAAGGGATACAGAACAGCAGCCTTCAGTCACCTCCATTATGTGTGATGGTAGTTCTGTTGTTCATAAAGTATATGAACTTGCTTTGCTGTTCGCAGAGGACAGAGGAGTTTTCCTGTAGAATCGTTAACACCTCTCAAGATGCTGAGGATGGAAGAGGCAGTCTTCCTGTAGATGAGAAACAGCACCTGCCTTTGACTCTATCCTCTAGGAGGAAGTCTCTATGGTTGCGTTGAACTTGTGGAGTGCTTTTCTGTAACCCAAGACAAAAGCGAAGCTAAAAATCGAGGGTCTTTGGCTTAGGCCTGTGAGAAATTCTATCTCTAGGGGAGGCCAGTATGCAACCAGCAGTGGCCACTGGAAGGCATGTACTGTGGTATCAAGGAGGGAAATTTCTTATCAGAAGTCAATAGGCAACTCCTAGCTATCTTCACCAGCCCAGATCCTCCAGAAGGCAGGAGAGAAAGTTGACAAAGTGCCTGCAGTGAAGGAGTCTCTGAAAAGTGAAAGTGTTAGTTGCTCAGTCATGTCCAGCTCCTTGTAACTCCATGGACTGTCGCCCATCAGGCTCCTCTATACATGGAATTCTCCAGGCAAGAATACTAGAGTGGGTTGCCATTTCCTTCTCCAGGGGATCTTCCCAACCCAGGGATCGAACCCAGGTCTTCTGCATTGGAGGCAGACTCTTTACTGTCTGAGCCATCAAGGAAACCCCAGATGAGTCTCCAGCAGATACTAAAGAGAATCCCCACTATCTCTTAATGTGGACAGATTTTTTTTGAACATTTTATTATAGAACACCTTATTTAAGGTGGGCAGATTTTTCAAGGAAGAATGTAAAAGGCTTAAACAAAATTTGAAACTGAGAAATGCATTGCCTCCAGAACCTAAAAATACCTAAAAGGTGTTTGGCTTGTTTTAAATTTATGAGTACTAAGAGGGTCAATAATTGTTGCTTAAGCGTCAGAATGGCTTTGGTTTACCTAATAATTTTCAGAAATTTAACTGGGAGCCTTTGTACTATTTGCAGGGCCATAGTTTTGTGAGTTCTGTTGTATTTGTATGTCCAATCCGAGTGTGTCAATGTATCTTCTTGGAAGGGAAAGGGATGCCTTCATTATAATGTCTAATGTGTGTTTCTGGAGAGAGTTGTACATGGTTAAGAATTTGCCTGATGTTGCCTTATGACTCCTACAGCTAGATAAAGGTGCATTGGTCTCTTCAGAGGAGAAAGCAAACTGCAGCTTAGAGGTTATTGAAACAGGAACTGACCAGAATACATTAGCCAAATCTATAACCAATAACTAATTTTTTACCAGATGGTAACTGGATGGGTTCAGGATTTTTAATAACATTGGATACGAGGCCTTAGTGTATAGGATCAGGGCATTGAGGCTGGGGCACTGCAACACTGTGTCTGCTCAGTCGCTCAGTGGTGTCTGACCCTGTAGCCCGCCAGGCTCCTCTGTCCACGGGATTTTCCAGGCGAAAATACTGGAGCAGATCCCATTTCCTCCTTCAGGGTGTCTTCCTGACCCAGGGATTGAACCTGAATCTCTTATGTCTCCTACACTGGCAGGGGGATTCTTGACCAGTAGTGCTACTGACCCATTAGGTGCCATTTATTCTTTCCAAGTTTAACAAAAGTGTAAATTCTGCTGTTAAATGGAGAAACAGTGGGAATCATTGCCCCTTCTTTAAATAGGTCTTTCATAATGTGTAATAGTCTGTGAAGGTCCTGTTTTAAAGGAGGAGAAGAATCATGGAGTTCTGTTTTATCAAGTTATTTATTAATGTAAAAATTTAATTAATTTAGTCATTACTTATTGAGTAAAAGCCTCAAGCCCCAGCATGGGCTGTTTTAGGGCAACAGGTACTATGAATGAGGGAAATTTTGGCAAGCCAGCAGTCTAGTGGTTAATGTGAGGCCTATCTTTTTGTCCTCTGTTTTAGGTCAGAAACTCCTCTAAAGGTTATAGGAAACATCATATTTAAATGCAGTGGGATCCCAGGTTGAACTGTAATTTGGGCTCCAGTATTGATTATGGTCATGAATGTTTGCCAACTGGTGCATTTCAGTAGCTGTTAAAGTTAATTCAAGACCTAAATTGTGTATAGAACAAAAGCCAATCAGCACTCTTTTTTTTTTTTTTTTTAACAGTATAACTTTTTTATTAGCAAATTGTGGATTTTGTATTGGGTCACATTGTTGTTGGTGTCTATTTTATATTTTATTTCTTTCTCCATATTTAAGGGTTTTTTTCTTTTGTCTTTATTTTGTTTGATTGTTAATGGTTGTAGTTTAGGAAGGGGATTTTCCTCTCTACTCACATTTGTACATTTCTACTTTCTCCAAAAATCTCAAATCAGGACCTTCAAAGTTAGGGACCTCTCCCATGCCAATGGGCACTTTATAGGATTTAAGGGCCTTGGACTTCAATCAGGTTTGAATTAATCCCTTGGCTGTGACACGGGAATGTCATGGGTATTTTCTCTATAACCTTGAGGATGGGGGTCTTGGTTAGAGAATCAGGCAGCAGCAGCATAGGCAATTTTCAGCATCTTAGTGACTCATTTACTTTCAGCGGTTTTATCTCAGCATGTCACATAGTAAACACTTTTCCTCCGTATGTGCAACCACCCAATGGACTCATATATTGCACAGAGTCTCAATCTTTCTGCTTTTAAATGGCCAGACCACTCAAGATTGCTTTTCACTTGCTCTTGGTACATTCCCTGTTCAAACAACCCAAGCTTTACCCACCCCCTGCTCACATAAACATGCTTGTCCACTGTCCCAGCTAGTGACTACTCCAATTCTTAGGTCATAAGGTCCATCTGACTCCATGAGACTCCATCTGACTCCATCTCCATGAGACCACTGTCCTCATGATGGTTGTTAACCTGAGGGACTGTAAGGCTTGTGTCCCAGCTATTGGTTTCCCTGGCACCCAACCTGACAGTCAGTTCTCCCTATGAATGAACACTTCCTCTTCCAGAGTAGCAAATATGGCTGCCATGCCCTGCCTGCTGTCTGCTATGCACAGCGGGGGTGTTGCTCCAGGACCCTTTTACTTCAGACACATAAGATTCTCTATCCGGTAAACAACTGATGTCTCTGTCACTGTTTTCAGGCTCTTTTCAGCCTGGAGACTGGCTAAATACAAGGCTTGCAGCCCTGCAGGATGCAGCTTAACACATATCAACTTGCCCATATGTGGGGCTGAGGAAGGAAGAATGGCGGAGCTTGACAGTTAACCACAGTCAAATGTCAAAAAATGGAGTCTGATATTTTGTTGTACATTTCGTGTGTTTGTGTGCATGTGTGTTTATTATCTTAGAAGAAAACATTTGATTTGGAATTCTACTACATTTTCACCTGTACCCACCAGGAAATAGTGATTCGTAGGAAGTCAAGGATGGCATAGAAATAGCATGGACTTTAGAGTCAGGCAGAAACTTTAGAGTCAGGCACATCCCTAATCTGCTATTATTTATTCTGTTCCCTTGGGAAAGTGTGCTTACACATTTCAATTTCCTTTACTATATAAAATGGAAACCTCATAGAACTGTTTCATGGAAGAGGCCAATATATGAATTCATGTGAACTCTGTAGCATGTCCCTTGACATACAGTAGGTATTATTCACGCTAGTTTTACCCCTTTTCCTTTAGTCACTCAATATTTTATGTTTATTTCTGAATGGAAATCCTGGCAATAGTAAAGCTTTACTGGACATCCAATTCCCAATTATTCATAAGTGAATTGTTCTTCTTGAGGAAAAAGTGATGCCCCAGGGGTTTTGCAGTTCCCATTTCAGCTGGCCAGCATTCTTCCTTCTAAAATAAGGTCTGAGTCATACCAGCTACGGAGAAGGCAATGGCATCCCACTCCAGTACTCTTGCCTGGAAAATCCCATAGATGGAGGAGCCTGGTGGCTGCAGTCCATGAGGTCGCGAAGAGTCGGACATGACTAAGCGAGTTCACTTTCACTTTTTACTTCCATGCATTGGAGAAGGAAATGGCAACCCACTCCAGTGTTCTTGCCTGGAGAATCCCAAGGATGGCGGAGCTTGGTGGGCTGACGTCTGTGGGGTCGCACAGAGTTGGACACGACTGAAGTGACTTAGTAGCAGCAGCATACCAGCTAATTTAGTTACAGATTAAATTAGCTTATGCAAGGTTGTTTTCTCCACTATCTGCCTTTATACCATAACAAGTATATGTGAACATTTCTATTTAATCCTTGTGAATCAGTTATCTTTTTCACCTATGCATTTCAAGTTGTTTACCACATATGCCTTCTTCACTCTGTTCTTTCTTTTAACAACACCTATTGAACCCATTGTCGTGGGTCATAGTGACACAGTAGGTTTCATGACAGGATATTATGTAACAATAAGATGGAAGTAAGAAAAATTAACATAAATCAAAATGCACATATGTAGTGAAGCAGAATATGCTGTTTGTCAGTAGGTAGACCATGCACTTCTATGCATTGTTCTTTAAACTGGTGGCCTCAAAGGCTAAAACCCCATGACTGCGAGCTCCCCTAATGGGAGGTTTCTTTGTTCCATAAGGGTCATTTCTAGCACTGTAGTCAATATTTTGCTGCCCAACCACATCCCTTTAACCTTACTATTTCAGTGGACACAAGTTGATTCCAACTCCAGTATCTGCATTTTTCTATGCCTGATGGCTTTCCCCAAGTCTAGAAACCACTCTGCCCACATGCCAGGCATCCTGGAAATGTCAAGTATTTAATAACCCACAAGAGCAGCTCCCAACCAGTGACTGATGGGAACTAGTATATAAATAAGTTTATTATCCTGTTTTTGAGATGAGGTAATTCTGAAGTATATGTTTTTCATTGACTTTCATAGTTTTCCCAGTGGGATTGAGCTCCAATACCTGCAGTGACATTATATAACAACCCTTTGTTGATCTCTGTCTCATTTCTGTACTTACCTAACAGCATTTTCTGCCAACCACCGAAAAATACTTGCACTCATATTCTTGATTTAGGGTCTGCAGGTAGGTAAAGCCAAATTGAGATAATTTTGGTTTATTTTGTTGAGGAATTAGGAAATAAGGTGCAATACATTGTTACTTGTATCTGTCCAAGTCTGAAAATTCCTGGATTTTACCTACATGTAAATTGATAAAGTAGCCTGTTTCTGTCTCATGGTTACTGACAGAAGACATGAAATTCCTAGGTCAGAGGCAAAGACCTTCATTACTCACAGCCCAGCAGGCAACATCAGCTTCACGTTCATGTCAGTTTTTCTTGCTCTTCCTTTCCCCATGGCCTTAGGAGGGTCATGCAGATGGACCCGTATGAATGCTGGATACACAATAGGTGTGTCATGACTGAGGAATACTAAACTTGAGGACTTCACTGTTTTTATCACAACTGGCAAACAAGCCTGCTTATAGTCTTCATCCCTTACTGAAAATGCAAGCCTGAGAAACGGCCCAAGTGAGGAAAGGCCATAGTCTTACATTCTTGGTATACCCAGCAAGAACCCAGAAGACACTCAGGGCCCATGGCAGATCGCCTCTCCCAACAGTATTGTGGTTTATACTTTTCTGTCTACTCACCAGTAAACTTAAGTGAGCTGTGAGTCATCATGTTCATTTTTAAAACAGAATGTGTCTTTGTGCTCTTCTCTGGCTCATCTTGGAATACCAAGAGCTAGATACTATCACACTTTCCCTAACTTGAATGCACTTGTGGTCAACTAGACAGAGTGCAGTATAGTAAGCTCAAGAAATGAAGTATGAAGAAAGAATAATAGAATCCTCTAAGGACCTGCAATTCAATTTGGGGAAGCTTCTCAGTTTTTACAAACAGCTGAATCATTGGAAAAGACTCTGATGGTGGGAAAGATTGAGGGCAAAAGGAGAAGAGGGTGACATGGGATGAGACGGCAGGATGGCATCACTGATGCAATGGACATGAGCTTGGAGCCAGTGAGGGACAGAGAGGCCAGTTGTGCTGCAGTCCATGGGCTTGCAAAGAGTCAGACACAACTTGGCAATTGAACAATAACTCAGTTTTCACAGGAAAGTGCCATTTGAGCTGGCATGATAAATGTGAGCTTTACAAGGAAAGAGAAGATGGATCACAAACAGAAGGGAACCCATAGATGAAAGGCTTTAAGATGTGGAAGCCTCATGGTGTATCCAGTACTGCTCAGCAGGGCATTATGAAGTATAAGGGAAGGAAAAAAATCATTCAAGTGAGAGTGGCAAAAATCTGGTGATCAGTTTATAAGGAGCCATGAAGTCATTTATGTGTATTTAGCAAATATTAACTGAATATGTATATATGCTACTCCAATAATATAAGCTGCTCTCCCAGGGTCTCCATTCGCTATTCTTCCCTCTCTACTCAAACATCTAATTGAAATAGCAGGGCCACAGCTTCAGACCAGGTAAACCAAAATTAGCAGCCCCTTCTCCTCTGCTATCCAGAGGACTCTATTACAGATGTGAGGTAAAGGCATCTGTTGAGATACCCACATCTATCATTACAGTCAAACAAGAATATACTACTTTAAAATTTTTTCTTCTTTTTCAATAGTGGCATTTAGTAAACATGAGAATCTATGGGAATGGCATTTACAAAAGCTAATCTATCAGGCTCTGAATTTAAACTCTTAAGTGTTTACTCCCACAGACTTCTTAGCCATATGACCTTAGACTAGCTACATAACATTTAAGGACTCAGTTTCCATCTCCACAAAATAGGAACAATGATACAACATTCCTCATGGAAAGTGTTCTCATGATTGAATGAGGTAATTCATTCAAATCCCTGGTGCAGAGTATCATCCAATACAAATACCTATCATCTTTAGATTTATTTTAATATTATCACAGATGGTTGGAAGGTGGCAGTATTTGATAAAACTATACACATAAAATCAATCCATTGGGCTTATGTGGATACTATTAAAAAATTTTTTAAGGAAATGAGAGATAGTCATAATATTTACAAGTTGTAATATTCTTATCAAAACTGAAATCTGCTCACTACATCAAAATCTGACTGTGGTTTTCTAAAGAGTGTCAACAAATTTTCAGAGAAGTTTTGAGATATGGATCTGTGTTTTTTTTTAAATCCCCCACATTTATAAGAAAGAAAGTACATTATCTTTATATAAATTATTTCCACATGCCAGGATGGATTGAAAGAGTTAATATACTTGTAGAACACTATTAAGAGGCTGACAAAACTTTAAATTGGAGGAAAAATAGTTACAGAATTTATAGTTTAAAAATATAAAATATAGAACACATGGTTAAATACCTGATGTTATTCCAGTATACTCTGTTATAATTAGAAATGAAAAAAGGGTAAGTATGTATAACCCTGTACCACAGGCGCCTGTAACACTTCTCTTGGCCAAACCCCAACCCAGAAGCCACAAAATATGCCCTATTGGATAAGTCTGGGGCTTCCCTACTTGCATGCACTCTGACACAGGTCACAAACAATGCTTGTGCCAACAATTACATAAGTTGCTCTGTAGCTATAGTAATCTTGCTCCTTCCTCTCTGGGGCCCACTCAGTCATTGCTCGTTTATCTTGGTTCATGCTGGCCTGTTCATTTTATCCAGCTTCTTTTAAGCCATGGTACCCATGCTCTCCACCACAAATTGGCCTTGAAACTGCACATTGCAACAGATTTCCTTTTAGCATTCACCTCTGATGTGACTGCCTCCTGCAAATTTATTTCTGAACCCTTGTCCTATATCTACCTTTATCTTTGCATTTGGCATAAATGTGACATGACTCCTGGGAATGACCCTCTAATCTAACCCCTCCCTTTACAGATGATGAAATGTTCTCACTGAAGGCCCTCTTAGATTAGAATGTTTCATGTGGGATTTTTACAGAAATATTTATTAATCACTTCAAATGCTAGGCTAATTTCAGGAAAGTTTCCACATGTGGCTGTTTTTCCTCTCTGTGTTAAATTGGTTCCTAATAGTTTTATTCAGAGAATAAAATTTCTATATTGTCCTTTGAGGGAAAATATCTTTTTATTGATAGAAGAAGGGAGAGTATATTGTCTGAAGTAGATGGACAAGATTTTTTAAATAGCTTTAAATTCTTTATAAAAGGTATTAATTCAAATAATATGCCATTTTATGAATTCATTATGGAATGTATGTCCTCTTTACTTGAGTCCCTTGAAATTTACCACACTTTTATTTATATAGAACTTTATATTGTTTAAAATCCTTTATCCTATATTCTACTAATAACAATGAAAAATAGACTCGGGTTTCTAGCTATGTGGATTAGACTATTGACTAAAAAATAAATAACTTGTAAAAATTCTAGTGTCATTGTTGAAAAATTATATACTTGAGATCCCCAAATTTGATGATTTTTATCTCCCCCAAAGGCCAAGTATTTTAAAATACACATAGTGAAAATGTCCAAGGAATTGTCTCATAATATGCCATTCTCAGGGTGTGCCAAAAGCAAGACTTTAAGCATTTTAGGAACCAAATCCCTTTGATGGAGTCCATTTTACAATGAATTATTTTCTGCCTTGTATAATATTGTTACAAAGTTCCAGTACCTATATTTGTCTTTTGAGTTAGTTTGAATAGATTATGGAGATAAACTCACTTTTAATTTTAACTATTTTGTTGTCTAAATAATTATATTAATAAAACATGGGGTGAATAATTGATTTTTTTTTCAAACAGCTATCATAGCATTTCAAACACGATGGGACAATAATATCATCTAACATTCACCTCTATTACACAGAGTGCAGTAAGCCAGAAAGAAAAACACCAATACAGTATACTAACACATATATATGGAATTTAGAAGGATAGTAACAATAACCCTGTATGCGAGACAGCAAAAGAGACACAGATGTATAGAACAGTCTTTTGGACTCTGTGGTAGAGGGCGAGGGTGGGATGATTTGGGAGAATGGCATTGAAACATGTATATTATCATATGTAAAATGAATCTCCAGTCCAGGTTCGATGCATGATACAGGGTGCTCAGGGCTGGTGCACTGGGATGACCCAGAGGGATGGGATGGGGAGGGAGGTGGGAGGGGGGTTCAGGATGGGGAACGCATGTACACCTGTGGAGGATTCAAGTTAAGGTATGGCAAAAACCACTACAATACTGTAAAGTAAAAAATAATAATAATAACTAATTTAAAAAATACCCCCCCAAAAAAAGAAAACCTGAAAAGAAAAAAAAAGGAGGGGGCTAATATTGTATCTCAGTTTTTCCTCAAACCAATTTCCTGGTGTTCATTTGGAAACCTTGGCTTAAGATCATTTTGGGAAAATCAAACGTTAATCCATTAACTACTTCAGTGGCACACATCCATTTTAGACCATGAAGACTTTTCCATCTAAATGTACTAGTCTGACATAGTCAGACACACTTTAATCCTCCCTTCTTTATCTAGAACATGGCAACTTCCTCTTACACTTGGAAAGAGCATCAGTCAAAATACTCCATCAACGCTCTCTTTGTCCCTCTTAGTACTATTTCTTTCATGTTATTTCAAGGATTTCTATAAAAGCATCTTTCCCTCTTTAAAATGTCAAATTTTACTACTTAAAATATATGTACTTCTGAACCCCCTTAGACCACTGACTGGGCCTAGTGATTGAATATGAGTTAGCTTCTCCTAGGAAACGTGCCATGTTTTCCCAGTACCACCTCCACCCTGCAGCACATGGGCTTTGACTATTTATTCAACAAAGTTATTCTGTTGGGGAAAAAAACACCAAACACTTAGAAAAATGCATTTAAATGCTTGATTATCCTGATGATTTGACACAGTCAAGCTTGTGTCAGACTATTTGTCCTCTGCATTTTCAGCAGAATTGTTTTAATCACAGTAATGTGTAATGTGTTGTAATGGTCAATACCAAAATTAGATTGATTATATTATTTGCAGCCAAAGATGGAGAAGCTCTGTACAGTCAGCAAATCAAGATGGGGAGCTGACTGTGGCTCAGATTATGAACTCTTTATTGCCAAATTCAGACTTAAATTGAAGAAAGTAGGGAAAACTGCTAGACCATTCATGTATGACCTGAATCAAATCCCTTATGATTATACGGTGGAAGTGAGAAATAGATTTAAGGGACTAGATTTGATAGACAGAGTACCTGATGAACTATGGACAGAGGTTCATGACATTTTACAGGAGACAGGGATCAAGACCATTCCCAAGAAAAAGAAATGCAAAAAAGCAAAACAGCGGTCTGAGGAGGCCTTAAGTAGTTGTGAAAAGAAGAGAAGCAAAAAGCAAAGGAGGAAAAGAAAGGTATAGCCATTAGAATACAGAGTTCCAAAGAACAGCAAGGAGAGATAAGAAAGCCTTCCTCAGTGATCAGTGCAAAGAAAGAGAGGAAAACAGTAGAATGGGAAAGACTAGAGATCTCTTCAAGAAAATTAAAACATTTCATGCAAAGATGGACTCAATAAAGGACAGAAATAGTATGGACCTAACAGAAGCAGAAGATATTAAGAAGAGGTGACAAAAAACACAGAAGAACTGTACAAAAAAGATCTTCATGATCCAGATAATCACGATGGTGATTATATCAATAATAATATCAACAACCTCAGATATGCAGATGATACCACTCTTATGGCAGAAAGTGAAGAACTAAAGACCCTCTTGATGAAAGTGAAAAGGAGAGTGAAAAAGTTGGCTTAAAGTCCAACATTCAGAAAATATAGTTCATGGCATCTGGTCCCATCACTACATGGCAAATAGATGGGTAAACAGTGGAAACAGTAGCTGACTTTATTTTTTCTGGGCTCCAAAATCACTGCAGAGAGTGACTGCATCATGAAATTAAAAGATGCTTACTCCTTGGAAGGAAAGTTATGACCAACCTAGACAGCATATTAAAAAGCAGACACATTACTTTGCCAACAAAGTTCCGCCTAGTCAAGGCTATGGTTTTTCCAGTGGTCATGTATGAATGTGAGAGTTGGACTATAAAGAAAGCGGATTGAATAATTGATGCTTTTGAACTGTGGTGTTGGAGAAGACACTTGAGAGTCCCCTGGACTGCAAGGAGATCCATCCAGTCTATCCTAAAGAAATCAGTCCTGAATATTCATTGGAAGGACTGATGGTGAAGCTGAAACTCTAATACTATGGCCATCTAATGCAAAGAGCTGACTCATTTGAGAAGACCCTGATGCTGGGAAAGATTGAAGGCGGGATGAGAAGGGGATGACAGAGGATGAGATCGTTGAATAGCATAACCGACTCAATGGACATGAGTTTGACTAAACTACGGGAGTTGGTGATGGACAGGGAGGCCTGGCATGCAGCAGTCCATGGGGTCAGGGTTGCAAAGAGTCAGACAGGACTGAGCGACTAAACTGAACTGAATGTGTAATGTAGATTGTCACACTGTTACTAATATCAAACAAATTATGCAGCAATTGTTTATTAATCTAATAACAGAACTAGCAACAATAACTGAGTTTTATTGTTCCTCTATTTCTTTGCCTCTTTTCCTCTACTTCTTTGGTCATTTAAGAAGACCTTCTTTTCCTTGCTAGTCTTTGGAACTCTGCATTCACAAATAAATGGTATTCTAGTCTCAAACCAATTTAGGTTTGTTCTTAGGGGAAAGATCAACTCTGCATTCATATCTTTCCCTTCTTCCCTTGCCTTTTGCTTCTCTTTCCTGTAAGTCAAAGGCTTTTTTTCAGAGGTGCACATGCAGCTTTTATTCAAGCGTGGAGTCAGCAAAGTATAGGAAGTAACCCGTGAAAGGATTAAGCCTTTGTAATTTTCTGAAAATCCTATTAAGAAAGTTGTCCCATTACAATTTACAAACAGGAATCTATAAGTTGACCTTTAGAAACCTTCTTCCAGCTTTAAAGTCAATGTTTCTCAGCTGATCTTAAACTTGAAGCTTATTTGTTAATGTTATGTAAATGGAGCTGACATGTTGGTAGAAAAAGAATATCGTTTCTTGACGGAGTAAAAAGTTCACAGAATAGACCATGCATTAAAAATGCACATATGCACAAACAAAAAGATACAGTGTACACACACACACACACACAGTGATTCATTAGAAATATATGGTTGTCTGGTTGACCACAGTGTTACATATATTCAATTTTTTCATTACTTTGTAAATGTTGATAATGATGTCTTTCAGAGCTATAGTTTCACATATATCCATTTCACCAGAGCAGTGATAAAGGTCAAACCAGGATTAAACTACCCGCCTTTAATTGTAGATTAATATCTTAATATTGATATTTCAATATTCCATTGACCTGGAAGCCATTGTATTCCCCACATTTTTAAGTCACAGTAATACATATTTTCCATAAGAGAAGGGAAAATAAAGCCTGCAAAACAATGCATGTACGTGGTAGATAGTACATTTGATAGAAATGTTTGATATATGTTGACTGGAGCCACAGTCTGCACTAGCAGTTTTAGATTTATCTCCTTTGCATGCTATATTCCTTCATGTTGATATACACTGTTATTTACACACATGTTCTGTGCCCAAATGGTTCTGGCTCATGGAAGGCTGTTAGGTCTCAACTATTTCCCCAGGCCTGTGTAATTGTTTGCACACATAGTACAAAACACAAGAGACCAAAGAAACAACAATAGCCACAAAATATGGACAGTCATTAGTGATCACTGGGTATTATTTTGGCATGAGAAAAATAAAATATCTTCTAATAAACTAAAACATTTCTCTCCTACAGCACCCTTATAGACCTCTTTAAATATCTTGCAATCACTCATATATTTCTCTAGCTTCTCTAACTATGGTGTACAGGAATACTGTTGGGAATTACTGCAATTAAAAATTTACATCTTAATTTTGTGACACCAATTATTTCTTAAATCATGGATTGCTAAAGCTTGGAACATACCTAGAAGATCACCTATTTCTTTTCCTTAAACAACTGATGTTGAACCTGCAGAGAAAAACAGCAATAAAAAATTTAATGGAAACTCAAATAAATGGTATTCTAGTCTCAAACCAATTTAGGTTTATTCTTAGGGGAAAAAAGATCAAAGTCTGTCTGAGTTGGAGAAATTAAAGATAAGAACAATTTTGGGGGAGAGTGCTTATTTTCAATGTTATTTATTGAACACCTACTATTTGCCATTCACTAGACTAAACACAGAGATATTTCAAAAAGCAGGAAAAGAAGAAATCTGCTATCTCAGAACTAATATTTTAGTGAAAGAAGTAAGATAATAGAATAAAAGTATGTATGCTTTGTTTAAAATATGCAAACTGTAAGCAAATATTATAGTACTTAACATTATGTTACTTACATATAGTGATAGAGAAAACATCACTTTTAGAATCAAGAACCCCGAGAGTTAATCAGCAGTATGAAACAAGATATAAGGTACAAGATACATTACTTATCTTTTTGAGCTTCTGTTTCACTCCAGGTAATCATGAATCTGATTATGCACTCAGGCTTCCTTACAGTATTTCTGGAATCACAAAGGTGATCAATGGACATTATAGCATTTTTGTAAAACTGAATTAAGCACCATACAAACATAAGGCAGTGTCATTATTTGGTACTTTGGTGTGAGGAGAGAAGAAAACTGCAAGTAAAATCAATAGAGCATCCCGGATTTTAACATGTACTAGAAATTGGCCAGCAAATTGATGTAGCTAATATGAGCTGTATCAGTGAAGACTGTTGAATTTAAGACATGTACTGCCCACCAATGGACGTGAGTTTGAGCAAACTCCTGGAGATGGTGAAGGACGGGGAAGTTTGGCATGCTGCCAGACTTGAGTCCATGGACTCACAAAGAGTCAGAAACAACAACATATGCCCTACGAGACCCAGACCTAGAACAGAATATACTGGGGGCTTCTTAGCAGTCCAATGTTTTAAGGAGACTGTTTTGCTATCTGCCAAGTGGTAATGAAGTATGGATTTGAAAAATAGCCATTAGGATAAAAAGACATCACTCTGCCAACCTGTGGTAAAAGTCACAGATGACTTCAGTTCAGTTCAGTTGCTCAGTCGTGTCCAACTCTTTGTGACCCCATGAACCACAGCACACCAGGCCTCCCTGTCCATCACCAACTCTAATTTACCCAAACTCATGTCCATTGAGTCGGTGATGCCATCCAGTCATCTCATCCTCTGTCGTCCCCTTCTCCTCCTGCCTTCAATCTTTCCCAACATCAAGGTCTTTTCAAATGAGTCTGCGCTTCACCTCAGGTGGCCATAGTATTGAGGTTTCAGCTTCAACATCAGTCCTTCCAATGAACACCCAGGACTGATATCCTTTAGGATGGACTGGTTGGATCTCCTTGCAATCCAAGACTCTCAAGAGGCTTCTCCAACACCATTGTTCAAAAGCATCAATTCTTTGGCGTTCAGCTTTCTTTATAGTTCAACTCTCACATCCATACATGTCCACTGGAAAAACCATAACCTTAACTAGACAGACCTTTGTTGACAAAGTAATATCTCTGCTTATTAATATGCTGTCTAGGTGGTTCATAACTTTCCTTCCAAGGAGTAGGCATCCTTTAATTTCATGGCTGCAGTCACCATCAGCAGTGATTTTGGAGCCCCCCAAAATAAATTCAGACATTGTTTCCACTGTTTCCCCATCTATGTGCCAGGAAGTGATGGGACCAGATGCCATGATCTTAGTTTTCTGAATGTTGAGCTTTAAGCCAACTTTTTCACTCTCCTCTTTCACTTTCATCAAGGGGCTCTTTAGTTCTTCTTCACTTTCTGCCATAAGGGTGGTGTCATCTGCATATCTAAGGATGTGGATATTTCTCCCGGCAATCTTGGTTCCAGCTTGTGCTTCCTGCAGCCCAGCGTTTCTCATGATGTACTCTGCATAGAAGTTAAATAAGCAGGTGGCAATATACAGCCTTGACATACCCCTTTCCCTATTTGGAACCAGTCAGTTGTTCCATGTCCAGTTCTCACTGTTGCTTACTGACCTGCATATAGGTTTCTCAAGAGGCAAGTCAGGTGGTCTGGTATACCCATCTCTTTCAGAATTTCCACAGTTTATTGTGATCCACACAGTTGACGGCTTTGGCATAGTCAGTAAATCAGAAATAGATGTTTTTCTGGAACTCTCTTGCTGTTTGGATGATCCAGCAAATGTCGGCAATTTGATCTCTGGTTCCTCTGCCTTTTCTAAAACCAGTTTGAATATCTGAAACTTCACAGTTCATGTACTGTAGAAGCCTGGCTTGAAGAATTTTGAGCATTACTTTACTAGCATGTAAGTTGAGTACAATTGTGTGGTAGTTTGTGCATTATTTGGCATTGCCTTTCTTTGGGACTGGAATGAAAACTGACCTTTTCCAGTCCTGCAGCCACTGCTGAATTTTCCAAATGTGCTGGCATATTGAGTGCAGCTCTTTCACAGCATCATCTTTCAGGATTTGAAATAGCTCCACTGGAATTCCATCATCTCCACTAGCTTTGTTCGTAGTGATACTTCCTAAGGCCCACTTGACTTCACATTCCAGGATGTCTGGCTCTAGGTGAGTGATCACACCATCATGATTATCTGGGTAGTGATCTGTTTTTGTACAGTTCTTCTATGTATTCTTGCCACCTCTTCTTAATATCTTCTGCTTCTGTTAGGTCCAGACCACATCTGTCCTTTATCGAGCCCATCTCTGCATGAAGTGTTTCCTTGGTATCTCTAATTTTCTTGAAGAGATCTCTAGTCTTTCCCATTCTATTGTTTTCCTCTATTTCTTTGCATTGATCATTGAGGAAGGCATTCTTATCTCTCCTTGCTATTCTTTGGAACGCTGCATTCATATGGGAATATCTTTCCTTTTGTCCTTTGCTTTCACAATGACTTCACAACAAGCTAAAGGAGAGAAATGGCTCATCTTTCAGAATTTATGTTAAATTTTATTCTTGATTTACATTTGCTCTTGATGTTAATTTTAAACCAAATGCATCCGCTTTAAAAACTTTGGCATTTAGTCTGAAGTTAGAATGAGAAATATGGAGAGTAATTTTTCTTATGGCTTCTACGTCAGTGGTTTTCATGTTAATGTGGGTTTAAATTCAACTGTTGATCTTGGAAAACACTGGGCATCTCTGGGCCATGGCACAAGTGTTCTGATTCAATAAATCTGGCGTATGTCCCAGGATCTTCATATTACATAGTATCTACCTACCTCCCCATATAATTCAGTTAATTTTTATAACACACTTCAAGAAAAAAAAACTACTCTAAGGATAATGGACAAAACCCCACTTTTAAAGCTTTCAAATAATATTTTATATAAAATCCTGGTTTAGTTATTTTTGTAAAATGTATTATAGGTAGTTATGATAGGAAAGAAGAACACACAGAGGCCCATGTAAATCCTGCTTAGCTGATGTCTTAAATATGCAGTTTTTCTATCCCAATTTGTTCCTTTTGATTCTCTTGAGACATTGTCCTCTTCCTTTCCTAAAGAAATCAGACAAATAACAAAGCATAGTAAATATTTTTTTTTGCCTTTTACTTAAAAGTAGAATACATATCCCACAACAACTGAAAGAAAGTTTTTCAGAATAGAAATCTCCTAGAAATACAAGAGAGAAAGGAAGAGGTAATATAAACATTAATACAAGAAGAAGCAAGGGAACATATATTGAATGAAACAATCTCGGGATCCTGGAAAATTCTGCCTGACTTGAGAATTCTCAGTAATGGGACTTTGTGCTTGAGAAATGTGTGTGAGATGGGAGGATGGAGGGGTGGAAAAGAGAAGGAATGGAATTCAAAGAGAATGTGGGTTTATATGTCCATGCTTGTGCACACGAACACATGCTAGCATGCTAGAATGCAAAAGATACACTTACTATCACACTATAGTGAAGTAACCTGCTAAGAGTCGGACACGATGAGCGACTCCACTTTCACTTTTCACTTTCGTGCATTGGAGAAGGAAATGGCAACCCACTCCAGTGTTCTTGCCTGGAGAATCCCAGGGACGGGGGAGCCTGGTGGGCTGCCGTCTATGGGGTCACACAGAGTCGGACACGACTGAAGTGACTTAGCAGCAGCAGCAGCAGCTTAGAGTTTTGTTTTTATTTTGTTTTAAATATGATGTGAATACTTGGGGGGGGGATGGCTAATTCAAAGAAAGCACGTGAAATTATTTTTTTCTTTTGAAATTACAAATATAAGGGAGGAGAGGAAAAGAATGGTTTCGATTACAGTTTTCAGTTGTCTTATAAAAGTCAAGAACTTCCTTTCGTTTACTCAAGTTTTAAAAGATTCAGAAACATTTGATGGGATTTTACTTTCCTCTAGGTATTTTCCTGGCTATTCTCTTGAGCTCTAAGAGTCATTACTTGATAGTTGGAGTTGGGGCCACTCCAAATTTGAAAATAAATAGCAAACACGGGCTATGGTTTAGCAAATAGAATGTATGTAAAAAGTTAATTTTGCTTTTGGAAGGTATGAATGAAAGGTATTACAATCCTTTCAGCAATATTCAGAACAGTTACATAGAATTTTTGTCCTTCATCTCCTTTGAGGCCAGATGAGAGGAAATGGATGAAGTCGAATTATTTACTTCAAAATATGAAACTCCTGCAACAAAAGACCAATGAGCATTGAAACTGTTGTGTGTATTTTAAATGTTTTAAAGGAAATTTGTAACTGTATTACAATAAGATTTTCCAATTGGAACTCATTGGTTTCAGTTGGTTTCTGTATGTTCCTGAATGAGGGAAAAAATGTAAGTGGATTTCTAGAATTTATTCTACACCCATCATTCTGTAAAATTAAAATCCAAGTGAATATTTTCTTTTCTTCAGATAATTCAAACTATCTGATGAGATGTCTTTGGGGAGTTTTCCCTGATCTTCTTTCCCATGATTCTCCTCTTCTTTTACCCTTTGTCTCATTCATTCCCAAGTACTTTCTTTCTCACCATAGTGGAAGTTAAAAAGGGTGGGACACACAGAGAATGTTTTAGACATAATCCTTCCTGCATGAATTAAAATACAGCATTTGGAAAAGTTTATGCTACAGTTTTCTGAAATCTTAAATAGAAACCTTATTGAGATTAGTTTTGGAAAAATATCAATAGCAACATAAATACTAAAATTTACTTTAATAATTTAAAATGCCACTTTAATATAATAGGAAATTATGAATTGGTCTCATTTTATAAAGCAACTGAATTTGATTGACTTAAGGAATGCCAAGCTGTATTCATTAATTGCTATAATCTTTAGAGGGACAATGTAATGTAATCTAAGGTGTAAAGAAAAGATGCTTTCAAAAACTCAAGACATCTGAAACGTATCTCGGATATGAGCTAGCTTCCCTGGTAGCTCAGGTGGTAAGAAATCCACTCGCAATGCAGGAGACCTAGGTTCGATCCCTGGATTGGGAAATTACCCTGGAGAAGAGAAAGGCAACCCACTTCAGTATTCTTGCTAGGGAAATTCCATGGATGGAGGAGCCTGGTGGGCTACAGTCCATGGGTTTGCAAAGAGTTGACCATGACTAAAAATTTGAAGAGAAATAACTGTTTATTTTCTGAAATAAAAACTATATGTATTCAAAAGATAATTAACTTTCCATTCACATAATATAACTTACAGTTTTTAAATTTAATCTTACCCCCACGTATTTTTCAGGAATCTACGTTTTTCTTCTAACAGTAAAGATGATAGAGATGATTACTCTTGATAGAATGAAAACCTTAACTTAAAAATGGTGAATGGTGTCAGATTCATGATCTCCAAAGAAGATTTAGCTTCAGGACCAGGGACCAGGCTTGATCACTCAAGTGCTTTTGCATAGCAGAGTTTTATTAAAGTGAAAAAGGGGCATAGAACGCTTCTGACATAGACATCAGAAGGGGGACGGAGAGTGCCCCACTCGCTAGTCTTACAAGGGAGCTATATTTTTTTAATTGGCTATTACAATACATTAAAAGAATGTCTCATGGTTGTGAAGATCTTACTAGACCCACTCACACAATTTACATCTTAAGATGACAGGTTTAGAACTAACAATAGAAAGGTCTTACCAGACCCTCTCCCATAATATTTTAAGACAACAGGATTAGTCAGAAGGTTCTCAAGGAGGAAGATGTCCTCAAGCAGGATACACTGTTGTTATGTAACCCTTAGTACAGAGTTTAAGCTGAATTGCTTTGTTGTGTAATCATCAACTTTGAGTTTAAAGAAAAAAAAAGTTTGTCCTTTTCTCCTCTTTGAGAATTCCAGACCCCTATCTCTTTCTTGAGAGCCCCAGACCCCTCTCCCTTCCTTGGGGACCCCGAACTTCTTATCAACCTACCTAGGAATTGACTCCCTCAAAAATCTATACACTTTACATGCTAACTGCTCTGGAGTAATATATTAAAAGATATTTAAAATTAAATACAAATAAGACCTTCAAATCAAGAGTTTTTTTTTCCTCCTATTTACCCTGTCTTATTTTACATACTGAGTCATGATTTTCTTTGGGAAAACAATATGCCCAAACTTGAGTGTTTCTTTTTTGCCATATGTTTGCTTTCCCAGACTTCCTTACAGTCAGCTGTGGCTGTGTAACAAATATTTGGCTAATAAAACACAACAGAAACATGTTGACAGTCTCTCAAAAATTAGCATTGCCTTTTTCTTGCTCCTTGTACTTTAAATATGGACATAATACATAGAGCAAAAGGGGCTATCTTTTGACCATAAGACAAAAATTAATAAATACACAACCTCTGTAGACCACGAATTAAAGAAAGAATTTGATAATGATATAAACTAACCCTTAAACTGTTTTTCTCTAGATTCCTGGTTTGGAAAATTATAAACATCCTCATGATTTAAGCCATGTTTACACACAACTTAGTCACTTGTAGCTGGCAGTATTCTTAACTTGAGAACCCCATGAGCAGTATGAAAAGGCAAAATGATAGGATACTGAAAGAGGAACTCCCCAGGTCGGTAGGTGCCCAATATGCTACTGGAGATCAGTAGAGAAATAACTCCAGAAAGAATGAAGGGATGGAGCCAAAGCAAAAACAATACCCAACTGTGGAGGTGACTGGTGATAGAAGCAAGGTCCAATGCTGTAAAGAGCAATATTGCATACGAACCTGGAATGTCAGGTCCATGAATCAAGGCAAATTGGAAGTAATCACACAGGAGATGGCAAGAGAGAACGTTGATATTCTAGGAATCAGGAACTAAAATGGACTGGAATGGGTGAATTTGACTCGATGACTCTTATATCTACTACTGCGGGCAGGACTCCTTTAGAAGAAAGAGTCCAAAATGCAGTACTTGGATGTAATCTCAAAAACGACAGAATGATCTCTGTTCATTTCCAAGGCAAACCATTCAATATCACAGTAATCCAAGTTTATGCTCTAGCCAGTAACATGAAAGAAGCTGAAGTTGAACAGTTCTATGAAGACCTACAAGACCTTTTAGAACTAACACCAAAAAAAGATATCCTTTTCATTATAGGGGACTAGAATGCAAAAGTAGGAAGTCAAGAAATATCTGGAGTAACAGGCAAATTTGGCCTTGGAATATGGAATGAAACAGGGCAAAGGTTAATAGAGTTTTGCCAAGAGAACGCACTGGTCATAGCAAACACCCTCTTCCAACAACACAAGAGAAGACTGTAAACATGGACATCACCAGATGGTCAACACCAAAATCAGATTGATTATATTCTTTGCAGTCAAAGATGGAGAAGCTCTATACCGTCAGCAAAAACAAGACTGGGAGCTGACTGTGGCTCAGATCATGAACTCCTTATTGACAAATGCAGACTTAAATTGAAGAAATGGGGAAAACCACTAGACCATTCAGGTATGACCTAAATCAAATTCTTTATGATTATACCGTGAAAGGGAGAAATAGATTTAAGGGTCTAGATCTGATAGATAGAGTGCCTGATGAACTACGAATGGAGTTTTGTGACACTGTACAGGAGACAGGGATCAAGACTATCTCCATGGAAAAGATATGCAAAAAAACAAAATGGGTGTCTGGGAAAGCCTTACAAATAGCTGTGAAAAGAAGATAAGTAAAAAGCAAAGGAGAAAAGGAAAGATATAAGCATCTGAATTCAGAGTTCCAAAGAATAGCAAGGAGAGATAAGAAAGCCTTCCTCAATGATCAATGCAAGGAAATAGAAGAAAACAATAGAATGGGAAAGATTAGAGCTCTCTTCAAGAAAATTAGAGATACCAAGGGAACATTTCATGCAAAGATGGGCTCGATAAAGGACAGAAATGGTCTGGACCTAACAGAAGCAGAAGATATTAAGGAGAGGTGGCAAGAAGACACAGAAGAACTGTATAAAAAAGAGCTTCACGACCAAGACAATCATGATGGTGTGATCACTCACCTAGAGTCAGACATCCTGGAATGTGAAGTCAAGTGGGCCTTAGAAAGCAGCAGTACAAACAAAGCTAGTGGAGGTGATGGAATTCCAGTGGAGCTATTTCAAATCCTGAAAGATGATGCTGTGAAAGTGCTGCACTCAATATGCCAGCACATTTGGAAAACTCAGCAGTGGCCATAGGACTGGAAAAGGTCAGTTTTCATTCCAATCCCAAAGAAAGGCAATGCCAAACAATGCTCAAACTACTGCACAATTGCACTCATCTCACATGCTAGTAAAGTAATGCTCAAAATTCTCCAAGCCAGGCTTCAGCAATACGTGAACCGTGAACTTCCAGATGTTCAAGCTGGTTTTAGAAAAAGTAGAGGAACCAGAGATCAAATTGCCAACATCCGCTGGATCATCCAAAAAGCAAGAGAGTTCCAGAAAAACATCTATTTCTGCTTTATTGACTATGTCAAAGCCTTTGACTGTGTGGATCACAATAAACTGTGGAAATTCTGAAAGAGATGGGAATACCAGACCACCTGACCTGCCTCTTGAGAAACCTATATGCAGGTCTGGAAGCAACAGTGAGAACTGGACATGGAACAACTGATGTTCCAAATAGGAAAAGAAGAATGTCAAGGCTGTATATTGTCACCCTGCTTATTTAACTTATATGCAGAGGACATCATGAGAAACGCTGGACTGGAAGAAACACAAGCTGGAATCAAGATTGCCAGGAGAAATATCAATAACCTCAGGTATGCAGATGACACCACCCTTATGGCAGAAAGTGAAGAAGAACTAAAGAGCCTCTAGATGAAAGTGAAAAAGGAGAGTGAAAAGTTGGCTTAAAGCTCAACATTCAAAACACTAAGATCATGGCATCTGGTCCCATCACTTCATGGGAAATAGATGAGGAAACAGTGGAAACAATGTCAGACTTTATTTTGGGGGGGCTCCAAAATCACTGCAGATAGTGATTGGAGCCATGAAATTAAAAGACGCCTACTCCTTGGAAGAAAAGTTATGACCGACCAACCTAGAGAGCATATTCAAAAGCAGAGACATTACTTTGCCAGCTAAGGTCCGTCTAGTCAAGGCTATGGTTTTTCCAGTGGTCACGTATGGATGTGAGAGTTGGACTGTGAAGAAAGCTGAGTGCTGAAGAATTGATGCTTTTGAACTGTGGTGTTGCAGAAGACTGTTGAGAGTCCCTTGGACTGCAAGGAGATCCAACCTGTCCATTCTGAAGGAGATCAGTCCTGGATCTTCTTCGGAAGGACTGATGCTAAAGCTGAAACTCCGGTACTTTGGCCACCTCATGCAAAGAGCTGACTCTTTGGAAAAGACTCTGATGCTGGGAAGGATTGGGGGCAGGAGGAGAAGGGGACGACAGAGGATGAGATGGCTGGATGGCATCACCGACTCAATGGACATGGGTTTGGGTGAACTCCGGGAGCTGGTGATGGACAGAGAGACAGGCCGGGCGTGCTGCGATTCATGGGGTTGCAAAGAGTTGGACACGACTGAGTTACTGAACTAACTGAAATGAATTTTCAAGGTATGTGTTTCAGTAAAGAAGTAGATGTGTGACCCATGTGTTAACCTATGAATAATTTAAATCAGGAAAGCATGGGGTATTTATTTTTCTACCTTTCAAGGGTTTTTTCATAATTTCTTGATTTTAAGAAAGTACTTTTTAAGTGAGATCATTTTCCTTTTAAATTTTACCAAGTACATTTTATGTTTCTGAGATATATTTTTTGTAATTATAATGTTTATATTTATATGTAGCAATTACTTAATTATATAAGAATTTACCAAAAGCCAGACAGGTAAAACATGTTTGAAATTATAGCTTTCAACAGAAAGCACTTCTGGATGAAAACTATTATTTGTAATTATTGTGATTGCTGAAAATATTGTTGAGCTTTTAAAATAAATTGATATCCTTGTTGAAAAATATAAATTTCATTCACAATGAAAAAAATGATTTCTTATCATAAATATATTAAATAATTTCAACTCAAAAGTAAATAATATGTTCAAAATATTTCAATACATACTACAATAAATGCTGAAACAATGTGGAACAACATTTGTTATCCATGCCACTACATATATATAGCCAATGTCAGAGGAACCAGAGATCACATTGCCAACATTCCTTGGATCATGGAGAAAGCAAGAGAATTCAAAAAAAAACATCTACTTCTGCTTCATTGATTCCTCTAAAGACTGACTCCTTGGATCCCAACAAACTATGGAAAATTCTTAAAGAGATGAAAATACAAGACCACCTTACCTGTCTCCTGAAAAATCTGTATGCAGGCCAAGAAGCAACAGTTAGAACTGGATATGGAAAAACTGACTGGTTCAAAACTGGGAAAGGAGTATGACAAGTATATATATTGTCACCCAACTTCAGTTCAGTTCAGTTCAGTCGCTCAGTCATGTCCGACTCTTTGCAACCCCATGAATTGCAGCACGCCAGGCCTCCCTGTCCATCACCAATTCCCGCAGTTCACTCAGACTCACGTCCATCGAGTCAGTGATGTCAACCAGCCATCTCATCCTCTGTCATCCCCTTCTCCTCCTGCCCCCAATCCCTCCCAGCATCAGAGTCTTTTCCAATGAGTCAATTTTTCGCATGAGGTGGCCAAAGTACCGGAGTTTCAGCTTTAGCATCATTCCTTCCAAAGAAATCCCAGGGCTAATCTCCTTAGGAATGGACTGGTTGGATCTCCTTGCAATCCAAGGGACTCTCAAGAGTCTTCTCCAACACCACAGTTCAAAAGCATCAATTCTTCTGCGCTCAGCTTTCTTCACAGTCCAGCTCTCACATCCATACGTGACCACTGGAAAAACCATAGCCTTGACTAGACAGACCTTAGTCGGCAAAGTAATGTCTCTGCTTTTGAATATGCTCTCTAGGTTGGTCATAACTTTTCTTCCAAGGAGTAAGCGTCTTTTAATTTCATGGCTGCAATCATCATCTGCAGTGATTTTGGAGCCCAAAAACATAAAGTCTGACACTGTTTCCACTGTTTCCCCATCTATCTCCCGTGGAGTGTTAGGACTGGATGCCATGATCTACGCTTTCTGAATGTTGAGCTTTAAGCCAACTTTTTCACTATCCTCTTTCACTTTCTCAAAAGGCTTTTTAGTTCCTCTTCACTTTCTGCCATAAGCGTGGTGTCATCTGCACATCTGAGGTTATTGATATTTCTCCCAGCAATCTTGATTCCAGCTTGTGTTTCTTCCAGTCCAGCGTTTTTCATGATGTATTCTGTATATAAGTTAAATAAGCAGGGTGACAATATACAGCCTTGATGTACTCCTTTTCCTATTTGGAACCAGTCTGTTGTTCCATGTCCAGTTCTAACTGCTGCTCACTGACCTGCATACAGATTTCTCAAGAGGCGGGTCAGGTGGTCTGGTATTCCCATCTCTTTCAGAATTTTCCACAGGTTATTGTGATTATATTCAGAGTACATCATGCAAAACTGGATGAAGACTGGATGAAGCACAGACTGAAATCAAGATTGCTTGGAGAAATATCACCTCAGATATGCAGAAGATACCACCCTATGGCAGAAAGTGGAGAAGAGCTAAAGAGCCTCTTGATGAGGGTGAAAGAAGAGAGTGAAAAAGCTTGCTTAAAACTCAACATTCAGAAAAATATCATGGCACCTGGTCCTATCACTTCATAGCAAATAGAAAGGGAAAAAAGTGGAAACAGTGAAAGACTTTCTTTTCCTGGTCTCCAAAATCACTGTGGGCTGTGACTGCAGCCATGAAACTGAAAGATGCATGCTCCTTGGAAGGAAGACTATGACAAACTTAGCATAGATTCAATTCACGATACAGGATGCGTGGGGCTGGTGCACTGGGATGACCCAGAGGGATGGTACGGGGAGGGAGGTGGTAGGGGAGTTCAGGATGGGGAACTCGTGTACACCGGTGGCGGATTCATGTTGATGTGTGGCAAAACCAATACAATATTGTAAACTAATTAGCCTCCAATTAAAATAAATTAATTTATATTTTAAAAAAAGAAACAGAAACATCACTTAGCTGACAAAGGTCCATATAGTCAAAGCTATGGTTTTTCCAGTAGTCATGTATGGATGTGAGAGTTGGATGTGAATATTCCAGTTAATATACATTGAGAGGACTGATGCTGAAGCTGAAGCTCCAAAACTTTGCCCACCTGACACAAGGAGTGGAGTCACTAGAAGACCTTTATCCTGGGAAAGATTAAGAACAGAAGGACAAGGGGGCGGCAAAGATGAGATGCTTGGATGGCATCATCAACCATCTCAAACCATGAGCATGAGTTTGAGCAAAGTCCAGGAGATAGTGAAGGACAGAGAAGCCTGGGTTGCTGCAGTCTGTGGGGTGGTAGAGAATTGGACACGAACTAGCAACTAAACAACAACACATATTTATATTTGACAGCCTATCCTGGAATATACTAAATATTATGGTATTTATGTGTTTTTAAACACAATAGCCTTGATTCATTTTTAGATTTTGGAAAGAAAATTCTTTACTACTACATTGACTTCGAAGATCTATAAATCAATATTAGGCCTTATCAGAATTTAAATTCAGTGTATTCTGAATTTAGGCTTTCTGAATAAATTGTTTTTATTATAGCTAGTGAAAAGAGTTAAGAGTTTTCAGTTCACTACTTTTGAAATTTGGCTGAAAAGTCTTTAAAGAAGTCATATTTCCCTTTTTCAATTAATTGAAATTATGATGTGAATTCAAAATTTTCATTGTTTTTATTCTTGCTACTTTGTGAATTTATTTGAATGTGACACTAATGTTTATTTTAAACTTTGTAATGTAAATAAATTGGATTCTAGTAAAGTTATAAGAACTATGGGATACAGTAACTTAATACACTTTAATACAAATATTGTAATATTCCAGTCTCACTATTCATTATTTTGGCAAGTGGAACAAGAGAAATAAGTTAGTCATCTGTTTGGTTTCCGCAGATCATTTTATTTTATTTTTTTAAACCGTGATTGAGCAATACGATGTCAATGAAAGAGCAAATAAAACCATGAATTTGTCTCTCCAACAGAGGAAATAAGTAATTACACAAAATTTATTCATATATACATTGTTAAATATATATACATATATATATATAATCTTTGTGAAAAATAAAATATTTTCAAAAAGATTAAGAAAACTTCAAAGTATTTCCCCAAATAATAAATTTTGGAGGAATAGAGAAAAATGGATTTATAAATCATTATACATAAGACTGATTTTTCCCTGTAGTTACAGAAAGTCTGTGCAAAACTTCTTTTTTATAAGTCCTATTATGTTTTGCAAATTTATTTTACAAATTGTATTTTTCGACTATTAACAGAGTTGTCTTTAGTACCAACATAGTACCTTTTCAAAATGAAAAATTCTAAATTCTCTGTGGGAAGCATCTCAAGGGGTACTGTAAGTATTGACAGATTCTCACTCATTTCTTCTGAGCTTAAGTCCTTACTTTAGTTAATAAACTTGATCAATAACAATTTGACTGTTATTTGCAAAATCTGAGTGAAACAAACAATCCTTGATTCTTTTCTACTTCATATACTTAATGTGGTATGGATCAGGATAGATATCTGTAATCTGTAAACAGATCTTTCAAGAAAATTTAGAAATTCAATGAGATGAAAATGAATCTTCAGTTGAAATCAATAAGAATAAGTTTGCAGTTAAAACAAGCTCTTAATCATTTTCATTATGGAAGAAAGAATATTAACTTGATTTTCAAATGAACCGAGGGGAAAGCTAGGCCTTCATGATAGGGAGGTACGTGGCAGTGCCTTTTAGAATTCTTTTCTTCCCAAACAAACCCTCACACATGGAACAAAGGAACCAATGCCTTTCCTCTCATCTCTCCCCTTGTCCTTACTGTTTTTAATAATGTACGTCTGACATGCTAACAATCAAGCACATGTTCTTTCATTGTTGTCTGATCTCAGCTGTCTGATAATGGCTTAAGAGGAATGATGAGTGAAATCACACATCAAGGGTCTCCTTTGTTGATAGTAAAACCAGGGGTGTATTTCCAATTTGCAGTTTGGTGCTGCAGCTTTAGAAGTGCCACGTTTGTTTGATAGCCACTTGGTGCTGTGCCATTAATCTACCAAACTCAGGGTCAACTGTTCCACCAACGTGTGAATGAGGAATAAAAGATACGAACATTGCAGAAGTTTGTGAAAAATAAAAGAAACAGTTTGTTTCCCAGTTTTTAAAAAAATCTCCAGATGTAAAATAAAATAACATTCAGAGAAAATCCAAGTATACTATATGATATATACACACATTTTACACCACCTACGCATACATGCTCAGTTGCTCAGCCATGTCCAAGTCTTAAAAAAAAAAAAAAATGCTTTATGTTTTCCAGAATGAATGAAGAATCAATCTGTTCTATGTTCTACCATTTGGAATTAATCCATGACAAATTACTTTCCAGTTTATTCTCACAAATTTTCTGTACCTCAAACTCTTCTTTAGAGAAAAGTACATCTTTTCAATAATTTGAACATTTTTATAGTACCAGTATTACTTTGATAGTAATAAAAACTGTGGTAGACAAATACCTAAATGTGTTACCTTTGAAAATAACATCTTAAGTCAAAGTGTACATTCTTTTCTTCAAAAGGCTTCTAGAATTACTGAAGTAGTTACTGCAGTAGTTAAAAAAAAAAATTCAAGTGCAAAAGTAGGCTGCAGAAAACCCTGAGTTTTGAAAACAAACTTTTAATAGGACCTATACATAAACTCGGAGAAGGCAATGGCACCCCCCTCCAGTACTCTTGACTGGAAAATCCCATGGATGGAGAAGCCTGGTGCACTGCAGTCCATGGGGTCGCTAGAAGTCAGACACGACTGAGGGACTTCACTTTCACTTTTAACTTTCATGCATTGGAGAAGGAAATGGCAACCCACTCCAGTGTTCTTGCCTGGAGAATCCCAGGGACAGTGGAGCCTGGTGGGCTGCTGTCTATGGGGTCGCACAGAGTCAGACATGACTGAAGTGACTTAGCAGCAGCAGCAGCATACATAAACTATGATTTGAGCAAAAGATTCTCATAAAGTCTTGATTCGATTAGATTTTTCTTGCAACAGCAACTTAATTGCACTGTAACATAGGACATAAGTGAGTTTTTATCAAGGAAGAAAAGTAAAGATTTTATTATTTTCTCTGGGTATGGATGAAGGACAACTTTATAATCACCAAAGAAGCTTCCAAATACAAGTCAAGTACAAGTTTGACAGTTTACTCCTGAAATAAACACTCCTTTCACCTTCTGAATAGTTAGACACTGCATTTCTGGGTTCCAATAATGTCTCACAATAGACTATATTTTAACTTGAATATTACACTCTCGTTCATGTCAAAAATGTCTCCAAATCTTAACAGGATTAAATTTTATCTTACAGTATCCTATTAGCTAAATGGAACTTTTAGTTGAAATGCATAGCAAGATTTTTATGATGAGGTATATAATATTTTATTTTTCTGCCATGACTGTGATATTAATAATAACAATTACTTTTACTAGGGATGAAAAGCAAAGCTTGAGAAAAGTTTATAGTAAGTACTACTCTCAAAAGACACATCTTTAAAGATGAAATTAAAATTGTATCATATTTAACTCATTTTGCACTTCAAATAATCAAAGTTGCCTTGCCAATATTCTTTCAGAGAGTTTAGTCATTTTCTTTTCCTAAACATTTTGAAGAAGATGCTGATGACAGAAAACTGTTTATGTACTTTCCTTTAAAGTAATTTTTATAAGAGAATAGTCTTCCATTTTGTCACAGTGGATTTTAAGTGTGATGTAACAGTAAAGAGTGGACAGGAACCACAAAGTAGAATTAATACAATGTTAAATACTATGTATCCAAAATGCAGTCAGGTAGAAAATTTACTCATTATGTGGGTACAAAAAGAAAACCAGTTTTTTTTAATTTGCTTTCATTTTTTCATAAGGCCAAAGTCCACAAAACGAGAGCTTTGCAACGGGAAAAAAAAAAGAGAGAGTTCGTTCTAGTATTTTCTAGTTTAAAGGTCTCTTTTTTGTTAAAACTCTGAACCTGTCACCAGTAAAGCCAATGTATTAACAATTCCCAGGAAATAAAAATTAACTTTGGGTAATAAAATAACCCTTTGTGCTTTAGGCCAGTCTCACTTGCTCATAGGGAACCCTGTGCAGAAGCCTCGCACTTGGCCCTTCAGACTAGTTATTGGCAAGAATGGGCTTCCTGGTCATTTCAGCTCTGGGACTGTGTACGGAAGCATCTCACCGGACGCTCAAGTCAAGATGAAGGCGGCAGGCAGGTGTACAGAGACGCGCGTGTACAGAGACACAGCACCAGCAATGAGATCTAGAGTTTGAGCAGCACAGCTGTGCACGCTCTGAGAAAACTCTGCCCACTCCAGCTTAACACTGAAGACTTAAGACTCTCTTGCTGCAAAGAAGCCCCGCCCATGGCCTGTCAGGAGGGTGTGTGCAGCATGTGCTCTAGGGCAGTGGGCCCCAACCTTGCTGGCATCAGGGATTGGTTCCTTGGAAGACAATTTTTCCACACAGAGTGGTGGGGAATGGTTTGATGATTCAAGTACATTGCATTTATTGTGTACTTTATTTCTATTATTATTACACCAGCTCCACCTCAGATCATTAGGCGTTAGATCCCAGACATTGCGGACCCCAGTCCTGAGCATAGCTCTAGATCATAGCTCCCACAATTCCACTCTCTGATATGCAAATAAAGCCTTCCTTTGCTTCTGAACTGAAACTTGGTCTCCTATTGGCTCCAAGGATATCAGGTGGGCAGACTCTTGTTGGAGCCCAACTGAAAAGTCCAGTAACAAGCCCCTTCAAAGCCTCTTTTCTGCAGAGTTGATTTCATTAACTTTATTTCTTCGGGTAAATGCTCTTTCAGATGTTATCCTCTCTCCTTTCCCCTAACCTTAAGATGGTTGTAGATATGTTGGTAGGAAGAGTGTGTTTAGCAACATGGCAGCAAGCATTCTTCAATTCAGAATCCTCTGTATTTTCATTGTCTTTCCCCTGGAGTTGCTGGAGAAATCTAGTCTGGTAGATTGAGCCACAGTCTTTCTTCACATTATATTCAACTATATTAATAATGTAAGGCAGCAGGCCTCATGGCCAAGTCATCATAGATGAAATGGTTTCTTCTCTACTTTGTAGAAGAAATTCTCTTATCTGATTCCTCAAGATTTATTTCTGAATATGTCAAAGCAAGTTAAAAATTTCTTTCTCTCAAAACCTGAATTTACAAAATTATATCTTGAATGCTGAGGCATATTATTTATCCTTTTTTTTGCATGTCTTTTGCAACAACCTTATATCCTTTATTAAATCTACTAATTGATAAAAAGATAGGAAAACAGAAGGAAGGAAAACAATACTTGCAATATATCTTTTAAATATTTTTGAAGTGAAGACTATGTAGTTTTAAAAATGATTAAAATAAATCCGAATGTTAATAATTATTCCCTTAATTAGCTAACTAATGGATTTCTTTACCGAATAAACATTGGGTATTCATATATTCTAAATAGAGTTCTACATCTTGGAAAAAAACTCTCGTCCTCTTTGAGCTATTTTCCTGTGAACAGCACAGTTGTTAATCTTATTTTTTTCCCTGGCTTCCCCTACTTATAAACTGATAGCTATATGCTGATAACTACTATCAGTGAATATGTAATCTGGTAAACAGAAAGTACTCTAAGGATTGAAAAAGGGGGGGCTTTAATAGAGTCAATTGGTATACAAGTGATAAAAGAGCAAAGAAGAAAAGGGGAGAGCGAAGAAGAAAAGGGGAGAGCTATGTTGGTAACTAACATGTTACCAACAGCTACACTCTTAGATTAGAGGATCAAAGAAATGGGATAGAGTTACCAGCTATCAGATTCAGGGACTGACTGGCTAGGATCATAGCCAGCCTGTGGAGTGGGAGTTGGAGCCACAAAGGGTGTTCAGCCACCACTAGCGATATTATTCAAGGCTAAATACAGGGAAATACACCTGATTGTCCACACTTTCATTTTTCAGTCTCTCACCAGTGTATGCCATGAGCCAAAGCCCAAGGTGAGACATAGTCAGCAGTGATTAGTCTGCTTGTGATGCAGAGCAGATCAGGGGAAGGATGAGGAGTGAATCTGAGAAAAAACAGAGCAAGCCTGGCACGACTGCCACACCTATATCTCCTGTCATTATTTTCCTCCTGAACTCATGTGTTCAAATGCTTATGTGAGACTTCCCTTGGGTATGTAGAAGGCACAGCATACTAATTACGAAAAATGTCAAAATTTGATAAGGTTGTACAGAGTGAAGAAGCCAGGAAGAGAAAAACACATATTGTCTGTTAATGCATATGTATGAAATCTAGAAAAGTGATACTGATGAACTTATTTGCAGGGCAGGAATAGAGACACAGACATAAAGAATATACTTTGGACATGGCGGGGAAAGAAGTTTGGAAGAATTGAGAGAGTAGCATTAAAACACGTATTACCACATGTAAAATAGCTAGCTAGTGGGAAGTTGCTGTATAACACAGGGAGCTCAAGGAAGTGCTCTTTGACAACCTGGAGGGGTTGGAGTGTAGGCGAGGAGGTTTGAGATGGAGGGGATGTGTGTCTGCTTGAGGGTGATTAACATTGTTGTGTGGTGGCGGCCACTGAAATGTTGTGGAGTGGTTATCCTCCAATTAAAAATAAAACAAACTTTGATTAGGAACATGCACACACACTGAAATACACCACCAGAGCTTATCTAACTAATACTGATCCCTCATATTCCCCTGGTACACTGAAAGCTATGCCTTATCCCAGTTGTTCAGCATTAAGTTAGGAGTTATTTGTTCACTCTTCTTTTGCTTTTACCTCCCTTCTCCTGACCCTGTTCATTTTATATATATTGATAAGTCCTACCTCTGAAATATTCTTGGTCTCTTTACTTCTCTTCATTTCCACAGCTAATAAATCTTACTGCCCCAACATGGTAAATTGCAGTTAGGAGATACTGCCAAAATCCAGAGTAAATATAGTGGTGTGTTATTGGCGGAGGGAGGATGAATGGGTGGTGAGCAAGAATGGGGAAGAAAGTACTAATGATTTTATGCTTTCCTTTTGGGGGGATGAAAATGTTCTAAAATTATATTAAAGTGATGATTTCACCATGGAAGGGGACTTCCCATGTGGTCCAGTGATTAAGAATCCACCATTCCAATGCAAGAGACACAGGTTTGATCCCTAGTCAAGAAACTAATATCCCACATGCCATACTGTGTGGCAAAAATAATAAATAAATAAAATCCACTTAAGCATAAATGTTAAGCAGAGACTATCTATCTATATATGTATCCGTGTGTGTGTGTGTTCAGTTGTTCAGTCATGTTTGACTCTTGACAAACCCATGGACTGTAGCCTGCTAGGCTCCTCTATCCATGGGATTTCCCAGGCAAGAATACTGGAGCAGATTGCCATTCCCTTCTCCAGGGGATCTTCCTGACTCAGGGATCAAACCGGCATTTCTTTCCTCTCCTGCACAGGCAGCTGGATTTTTTATCACTGATCCACTTGGGAAGCCCATATGATATGTAAATTATGTCTCAGTAAAGCTGTTAAAAAAAAAAAACAACTATAATCAGAGAATGTAAATCCTTTATTAAAATCTTTATTTGACTTCACATTCTCCCAGAATAAGCTACAATCCCTTATTCTAGGCCTATGATCCTAAGAATAATAAGTGAGGTCACAACCTGTTGTACCATTCTGATCTTAACACTCTTCCAAAAGTCCACCATATTTCAGTTGTGCTGATTCTTTTTCAGTGCTTCCATAGTCTGACTTTGTTTTCTTCCTAAGGTATTACCATAACTGTGCCTATACCTAGAAAATTCTCTCCCCAGGTCTCCACATGTTTACATGCTTCTAGCTCTTCAGGTCTCAGCTGAAGATTAACTTCTAAGGCAATCACAATAGACTGCTAGTCATTCTCTTACACACATGTTCTGTCTTCATGGCACTTCTAACACCATGAAACATTATTGAGTCTATTTATTTACTTGCTATGTCTTTTTTCTCCCACTCAAATTTGAGCTCCATTAGACTTGATATCTAATCTCTTGATCAACATTTTGCAGAACTGGAAGAGTGAACAGAATAGTTTCTTGATAAATATTTGTTCATTGAGGAATTCTTTACATTTAATTATCTTCTTATATTTACCATCTTGGAGCAAATGATAGCGTTTCAAAACAGCTATATGTCTTATTGTCTGTAACCTTAATTCTCACCTTTCTCTGCTTACTGCTGGGGAAAGCCCAGGCTGCCTTTGGACCAGACCAGCACTGCTCAGAAGGCTGCTTCATTAGTTCTCACCTGCTAGAATCACAGATCTTCCCATTGCTACACTAACAATGTGTGTGTGTGCTGAGTCACTCAGTTGTGTCTGACTCTTTTCAGGTCCATGGACTGTAACCCACCAGGTTCCTCTGTCTATGGGATTCTCCAGGTAAGAGTACTGGAATGGGTTCCATTTCCTTCTCCAGGGGATCTTCCTGATCCAGGGCTAAAACCCATGTCTCTTGCATTGGCAGGCAGATTTTTTTACCACTGTGCCACCTGGGTACCTTAAAAAACTGTTTTATAAGTATTTAAACTTTATAGTTTTACAATGTTTAATATAAACCAGTAAAGACCAGCCATTATAGCAGGTAACCAGTATCTTGCCTATATCTTATTCTCAAAGAGATTGAATTACTCATGAGTGTATAAAATATTGAACATTTTCTAGACAAATTCTGAAAGCTCTTCTTGTTTCTAAAGCAAAGAAAAAAAAAGGGGGGGGCAAAAAACCTGGGCTACAGGAGCAAGGCACACATCCTAACAGCATCTAGAAGTTCTAGGTTTGTCCCTCCATGCTTGTCCCTGACTTAGTCTAATTGTTGTTTCCCTAATTTGCTGGGGATCATTTTCTACTTCACCCTCTACATTTCTGTGAGAAATGTCATGTATTGAGCTGATTCACAATCTCATGGCACTTCCTTGCCAACCCAGTTTAGCCCACACTACAACAGATGCTGGGTGGCATTTTGTCTTGCCTCCTTGTCCATTTATCTTCTGCCCTGGGGCTACTCATCCGCATGAAAGTGATTAGTTCAGCCCTGGTTCACCAAACTGGGCCTAAGAGGCTACATGCTGCATGTGGATGAGTAGAGATTACCTCTTCTTGGTCATCCTGCAAGACCTTATACATTTCTTACATAGTGCTACATTAGCTTGTAGTCATTGATTTACTTGTCAGTTTCTCCTTGAGACACTGGGACTGGAACAGTGACTTGCTTTACATATCTTAAATAATATCTTCATTCACTGAGTGCTTATTGTCATCAGGGTATCATAGTGGGCTAGCCCAAAAGTTCATTCAGGTTGTATGGCCAAACCCAACTGAACTTTTGGCCAACCCAATATTAAATGCTTTTTATCTTCACAGCAAAAAGTTGTGAAGACAAAGTTACGATGATATCTGCCAATGCAGTAGGTACTATTTGTGTCTTCATATTACTGATGAGAAAGCAAAGACCTAGAGAGAACATCATTTGCCTTATGACACATAATTCACAAGAGGCAAGCTGAAATTAAAATCCAGAGAGTCTAGCTCCAGGCTCATTAAAGATCAAAGACTATGCTCTATGGCACTCAAAAGGTACTTACTAATTATAGAGTGAATTAATAAATTCTTATGATGAGATGGTACAAGGTAGTTAGAACCTTGACTGTAATACTGAGAAATTTTTAATTTCCAACTTAATAGCTTATGAATTTGAGTAATTTGTATCATCTTTCTATGTTTCTTTGCCTTCATTGCCAATATGTAAAAAATAGCACAGGTTTATGATCAAGGAATTGGGTAAGTTCTACCATGTGCTTAGAAGACGAAAGCAAGAAAATTAGTGAACTTTCAATGCTTATCACAGTAGTCAGCATATGTTCAATATTCTTATTTTTGATATGACCATTATTTTAAAAAGTCCTATATAACTTGATTGTTAAGGAAGTATACCTTCTATTCAGTTCAATTTAGGGGAAAAAAAAATTGAAGAATTCTCATGTTAAAGGCATTAGGGTCATCTAAAGGAAAACCAGAGTTCTGATGTTCAAAAAGCTTATATTGAAATGATGGAGGCTGATATGTCAAAATTTAATATTGATGGTACATTGTAAATTTTCAGGATGATTCTGTAAATAAAATAACCGTGGATTACACAAATAACATCTCAAGTAAATTACAGTAGATAACCGTCCATGAGAGTAAGATGGAGAAAATGGGGAACACTCACCCATGCAAGGAGATAAGAAGAATAAAGGCAGTGTAGTGCCAAGTGCCTCATGACCAAAGTTCAGCCCATGTCAGGGTGTGGTAGCTTTGCATAATGGATCTGAGCCGTGTTGAAGATTATGAATAAAGTGTTACAAAAGTCAGGCTTTCTCCTTCGGGAACTCAAGAATGAACTGAACATAAATGATCAGATTTATATTTTAGAGGAATGAATGTGTGATTGTGTGTGTGTGTGTGTGTGTTTTCTGGAGAGAATTCAGGAGAAGTTTCTGGATGTAAGAATGAGGAATACAGAGATGAGTTTCCTCTCAGATGAATAAGAAGGCACATGAGAAATGGAAGGAATAAATATCAAAGCAAGACTTAAAAGGCAGGATATACTAACTGTGGGCTTCCCAGGTGGTGCTAGTGGTAAGGAACCCATCTGCCAATGCAGGAGATATAAGAGACACAGTTTTGATACCTGGGTTGGGAAGATCCCCTGAAGGAGAGCATAACAAACCACTCAAATATTCTCTATTGGAGAATCCTATGAACAGAGGAACACGGCATGCTATCCACAGGGTCACAAAGAGTTAGACACGACTGGAGTGAGAGTATGCTCGCACAGACATGTGATTGCTATGAAATCCAAAGAATGAGCATAACCTTTTAGAAGAGAGGAACAAATTGGATATGGCACTAAAATTCTTAATACACAAGAAGAGCTAAATTGAAGTAAACGAGGGTCACAAAGAAAGCAGGATTGTGATGAAGAAATGGGTTTGACTTGCATCATATGAATTGGAGTTGTTTATAGGAATTTTATATATGGAACTATTTAGATATTTATTAGCTAATGGTTGAACTGAAGCATAAAAAAGACAGAAATTTTGTAAAGGAATAGGAGAATTTCTCCACTTGTAATTTAAATAAAAGAGATGGACAGGAAGGAAAATGACATTTGAAGAAAAAATTAGAAACATTGATTTTTAAACTATGAAAAACATTCAAGAGTTCCAAAACAAGCTAGAAGGAAAGGTAGGGCAGAAGCTTAAGGTAAACCAGAGAAGGGAAACTTCGAACATGCTGTTTAGAGTGAAAAAGAGAAGACTTGTAAATTTCCTGGTAGTCATTCCAAGGTAGAATTCTTCCCTCTTTATCATACTTGTGTTGCACATTGCTTTCAGTATGATCATCTTTCCAGAAAAGTACAATGTGCATCATTTAAAATGAAATTTTATTCTACTGTTTTCTTCAGATACAGTCTATTTTGGGTAGAGATAGGTTAATATGGAATGTCAGTATATTTTATTCACTGAAATTAATCTATGTATTGATATATATATATCTTGATTTTTGCATCATATGTATATATTGTGTATATATATGTATAGTGTTCAGTCCCTTAGTCATGTCTGACTCTTTGAGACCTCATGGACTGTACCTGCCAGACTCCTTTGTCAATGGGATTCCCCAGGCAAGAATACTGGAGTGAGTTGAAATTTTCTTCTCCAATGTATGTATATGGGTAAATATAGATGTGTATGTGAATATATATAAATATATATGTGTGTGTGTGTGTATGTGTGTGTGTGTGAGTGTGTATACCATCAATATAGTAGATAAAATTAGCTGGTCTTAGGTTTTCTTAGAATTGCGTAGTGGAATTGCAGGAATCTGGTATCTTTCTGTCTTGAAAGTGGATTTTCCACTTGATTCCTGGCAGAAGCTTTCATAATCTATTCAGATTGATAGCTGCGTTTTAAGATTTAATGGGATGAGCAGTGGAATACGTATACCTCTCTAACAATTCAGTTGCTTTACTAAGTGTTTTTTCTTTTAACTGATTTGTCATTAGAAAGCAAATGTAACATTTTTTCTATCTATAAAGTTGTATCAATACATGCACATTAAAAGAAAAAGGAGAACATTCAACGAGTTATCCTTGATTTTACAATTACCAGTATAATTTTTTGGTAATTTTTATGGGTAAACATCAGTTCTAACCTATTTTACTATGTATAGGTTAATTTTTAAATGTTGTAACTAATAATGTTAGAGCTTTATTTGTTTAATATACTTATTTTAGACAGACAATAACTAATAATGCATACAGTTTTACAGTCTGATTTCTATCTATAATCTCTATTATTAGTATTTCTTTTTACAGATAGTTAAATGCTCTTGGAAAAGCTAGTTTTTTCATTGCTGTATAATATTCTATCCTATGGCATTTATTTAACCATTGTTCTATTTGGAATTTTTTTTTAATTTCCCTTTTGTTATAAATATTACTATCAGAACTTTTCTACATAAATTCTTCACCTATTTAGAGGCGTAAGTTTTATAATTCTTTGAAATATTATCATTGTTTCTGTGCAAGATTATCATCATAACTATTGAGTTTCTGTTTTTAAACCAAAACTTCAGACAGAACATTGAATACTAATAATTAATTTCATATTTATATACTGACACAGTGTCTAAGAAATAGCAATTTTGGTAGTTACATTATCTTACCCAAACATTCACTGTTGGTAGTTTTCATGAACTTGTGTCCTGTTTTGTATTAATACATTTGTTAAAAATACTAAAACTGAAGTAAGTAAACTATGCGTCGTATGTATTCTTAGACACAATAAGTAGTAAACAGCTCTAAATTCTGTATTTTATTTGAACCATATTTTTTATAATCATCATGAGAAATAATATTACTATAAATTTTGTTTCAAATAGTAGATAATGCTGTCCCCAGACCAATATTTGGACATTGGGAGTTACTTGAAAATTGTTTTATTTAAGCTTAAATGGAATTTTTTTTTTTACATCAAAATATTCCCTGATAGTATTAGACCAGATATTATATTAAGTTTTTCAGAATATACATTATAAATGAAATACAGTTATCTGAAAGATTGTTTTTTCCCTGGGTAGAAATATCCTGCCCTGTTGCATTTCAAGAGCTATTTCTTTTTGTTGTTCTTGTTCCAGGAACATAAGTGCTCCTGAGTGAATGGATAATGTTGGTTGAGAGAAGAGAACAGAGGAGGATAAATTTCACATGTTTCTATTTGGAATTCATCAATGGTCTCTGCTGATGTTCACGGCAGACAAAGTTGCTTAAAATGCAGACTTCTTGCTGTTTCCACTACAATCGATAGTGCACATCACTTTCATACTTTAAAGGCTGATTTTACTGTAAATCTTCTAACATTCCTTTAGGTGATAAATGGCAAGCTTTTAAGGACCAGACCATTCAACTAACATGGCAACTGTATTTCTATATGAAGATCTATGGAAAATAAAGTGAACTTTGTTTCTGATGTAAATGCAAGAAATGAAGAGAACCATTCTTATGACTTCTGATAGCAAATCATCAGATGGTGCTTAGTTTCATTTGTTTGTGTGTGTTTCTTATTGGAACTTAATGTTCTTAGAGCATTGTAGTGTAAAGGAAAGAAAGACATCAAAAAATATAGTGCTTTCTCCTAGATCACTTAACTTCTACCTGAAAGTGAAGTAGCTCAGTCGTGTCCGACTCTTTGCAACTCCGTGGACTGTAGCCTACCAGGCTTCTCCCTCCATGGGATTCTCCAGGCTAGAATACTGGAGTGGGTTGCCATTTCCTTCTCCAGGGGGATCTTCCCCACCCAGGGATCGAATCCGGGTCTTCCGCATTGCAGGCAGACGCTTTAACCTCTGAGCCACCAGGGAAGCCCCTGAAGGCATATATAATTTACAAAATTTGCTAAATCGTATAACTTTCTTCTGGGGAAACTACGTCTCTATCCAACCCAAGATTCCCATAGGCACAAAGTATTACAGCATATAATAAGGAACAAGTTGCTGCTGCCGCTGCTGCTAAGTCGCTTCAGTCATGTCCGACTCTATGCGTCCCCATAGACGGCAGCCCACCAGGCTCCCCCGTCTCTGGGATTTTCCAGTTGGTGACCCTTAAAAAGGAGATCCAGAATTTCCACTGCTGTTGTCATAAAGCTGAGGTCCTGGTCATTGAATAACCATTTTGGTATTTGTAGACTCTTGCGGGCAGAGAAATTGAGGGGAAATAAAAAAGTGACTTGAGGGGTTTCCAAGAAGAATGCAACCTAAAACACATGCGTAGTACAGCTTAAATTTTTTTTCAAATTTTTAACCCATTCCCATATTTGTAAAAAAAAAAAAAAAAAGAGAGAGAGAGAGAGACTTGAATTTATCTCATAGAATGTTTACATGTTTGTTTTATTTCTTTAAGAGAAATCCATTTTTATTTATAGGAGATATTTGCAGCTGACAGGTGCTATGTCTCCCATGACCTAATGGGTCTGCTTTTATGGAAGAAAGTAAGTTATTTTTGGTTTTGAGATGAGAGGAGAGAAAAATTATAGAGGGGATATCATGGTAGTAAATTCCTTTATGGATTGGTATTGAATTATTTTTTTTTAAGTGTTCTTGGAAAAAGTTCTAAGACAATACAATGGGAAAATGAAAGTCTTTCCAACAAATGAGATTGGGACAACTGATTAATACAGTGATATATTAGATGCTTATCTTGGGCATCTGTATGCAAAAGCTTGAAGTTGAATTCCTTTCTTATACTGCATACAAAAAACAATTAAAAATGTCATAGACCTAAATGTGAGAGCTAGAACTATTAATGTATTAGAATAAAACATGAGTATAAATAGTCACATCCTTGGATTAGAAAATATTATTTATTTCTGTTACAAGTAGAGTCATATCAAATATAAAATTGCCAAAATTTTAAAAATAGTTAAACTAATATTCATCAAAAATAGAAACCTCTGTGTTATAAATGATAACATCAAGAAAATAAAAATCTCACAGACTGGTATAAAATATTAATATACTTGATAAGGGACTGGAATTCCAAATATATAAAGAACAATTACAATTTAATAATAAGAAAATTATTGAAAAACTAGCAAGGGATTTGAATAGATGTTTTTTCAAAGAATATATACACTGGGATAATAAGGACTTAAAATGATGCTCAGCATAATTAAATATTAGGTAAATGTAAATCAGAATCACATGTTCATATCCACTAAGATAGCTATTATTTAAAAGATAGATAATAGCTAGTCCTTGGGAGGATGAAAAAAAAATTGGATTTCTCATTCCCTGCTTATGAGGATGTAAATGTTAACTTCTCCAGAAAGCAGCTTTCAGTTCCTCAAAAAGTTAGGCATAGAGTTACCATATGACTCATAATTCCACTCCTAGTTATGTGCCAGAGGGAAATAAAAACAAATAATTAATATCTTTTATGAATATATTTCTAGAAATTATTAGTAAAATATTAGCAAATTGAACACAAAACATATTAAAAGACAGTCAGCTATGACTATGTAGTGATTATCCTAGGACTACAAACTCATTTCAGTGTTCAAAATCAATGACTGTAAGTTGCCATACCAGAATGAAGGATAACAACCACATGATACTTCCAAAAGAAGCAGAAAAAAATTAGCATTCAACATTTATTCATGATGAAAACTACCCAAACTGTCTTCAGCAAATATCATAAGTAATGGTGATTATGATGGCTAATTTTATGTGTCAGATTGACTGGGCCACAGGATACCCAGGTATTTGGTCAAATACTATTCTGAGTGTTTTTGAGGATGCTTCTGGATGAGATTAACATTTAAATTGGTAAATTTTGAGTATGAAGCAGATTGCTCCCCACCATGTGGTAGACCTCATTCAATCAGTTTAAGGCTTGAATATAACAGACCAGCCCCTTCTGAGCAAGAGAGAATTCTCCAGCATACTGTCTTCAGATTTCATCTACAACATTGGTTCTTACGGTTCTGCAACAATTCCTTTAGACTCAAACTTGATCACTGACACTCCTGCCTCCCCAGCCTGCTGCCTAATCTGAAGAATTTGTATGGACCAATCTTCATAATCACACAAGTCAATTCCTTATAATCAGTCTTGTGTTTTTTTATACATACACACACAACCTATTGGTTCTGTCTCTCTCTTGCCTGACTAATACAGTGATATACTAAATGCTTCTCCTGAAAGTTCTGGAATAGCAGGATGAAAGCTGTCATGACTTTTTATTTCATCATTATACTGAAGTTCCCAATCTTCTTTTGGAAGAAGAAAAGAAAAATAAAGAAAAGGCATAAAGGCTCAAAAATAAGTGAACTTTTTGTTCAGAGATGACAAGATTGTTTTCATAGAAAATCCTAAGGCATATGCAACACTACTAGAACCAATGAGTGAATTTATCAAGATTGCAAAATAAAAGTTGATACAACTGAGTAAATATATATTTACATACTAGGAGCAAAAATTGGAAAATAAATCTGCAATAGCATTAGAATACATAGAACACAGGAATCAATTTAACAAAAGGAGTCAAGGCATTTACACTGAAAATTATAAAATATTACTGAGAAATTACAGAAGATATCAACAAATGAAAATATACATGTTCACATATTGGAAAGCTCAATATTATTAAAATAGTGATTCTGCTTTAATTACAATCTCAACCATACTCTCAGAACATTTTCTTTTCACTGAAATTGTCAATTTGATGCAAAATTGTATATGGAAATGCAAATGATCTAGAATAGTCAAAGCAATGTTTAGAAAGAAGAATTAAGTAGTAAAACAAACTAATGTTAACATTTCTTCTATATAGAGATATTTAGTATCAAGTCACTGTGTTATTGGCAAAATGATAGACAGGTAGATACATACCCCAAAATAAAGAATCCTTAAATACACCTATGCTTATATGCTGTGTTGTTTTTTGAGAAAATCGTCAAAAGGATTCAATGAGCAGACAACAAATAGTGCTAGAAAAGTTGGAAGATCATTTAAGGGGAAAAAGTGAACATTTAAACCAATTCACATCATATAAAAAATTAGCTCTAAGTCAAATACTTAAATAGAAAATCTAGAATAACAAAACACCTAGAAAATAAAAACACAGAAGTAAAAGTTTACCAATTTGAAGTAGACAAATGTGGCTTAGAGAGGACACAAAAGCTTAAATATAAAATAAATAATTATAAATTGGACTTTATCAAAATTAAGAATTTGTATCTTTCAAAATAAAATATCAAGACAACAAAAAGGTAAACCAAAGAATGAGAGAAAATATTCATGATATTTATTTTACCAAGGATTTTTATTCAGAATATTTATTTTTGTAGCTTAATAATATGTAGACAACCAATTAAAATAGTGAAAGATTTGAAAAGATATCACACAAGAAGACAGCCTTCAGAATGGGAGAAAATAATAGCAAATGAAGCAACTGACAATTAATCTCAAAAATATACAAGCAACTCCTGCAGCTCAATTCCAGAAAAATAAAAGACCCAATCAAACAAATGAGCCAAAGAACCAAACAGACAGTTCTTCAAAGAAGACATACAAATGGCTAACAAACACATTAGATGCTCAACATCACTCATTATCAGAGAAATGCAAATTAAAACCACAATGAGGTTTTACCATCTCACGCCGATCAAAATGGCTGCTATCAAAAAGTTTATAAACAATAAATGCTGAAGAGGGTGAAGAGAAAAGGGAACCCTCTCACACTGCTGGTGGGAATGCAAACTAGTACAGCCACTATGGAGAACAGTGTGGAGATTCCTTAAAAAACTACAAATAGAACTGCCTTATGATCTAGCAATCCCACTGCTGGGTACACACACCAAGGAAACCAGGATTGAAAGAGACGGTATACCCCAATGTTCATCACAGCACTGTTTATAATAGCCAGGACATGGAAGAAACCTAGATGTCCATCAGCAGATGAATGGATAAGAAAGCAGTGGTACATATACACAATGGAGTATTACTCAACCATTAAAAAGAATACATTTGAGTCAGTTCTAATGAGGTGGATGAAACTGGAGCCTATTATACGGAGCGAAGTAAGTCAGAAAGAAAAACAACAATACAGTATATTAACGCATATATGTGGAATTTAGGAAGATGGTAACGAAGACCCTATATACGAGGCAGCACAAGAGACACAGATGTAAAGAACAGACTGTTAGACTCTGTGGGAGAGGGAGAGGGTGGGATGACTTGAGAGAATAACACTGAAACATGTAGATTATCATATGTGAAATAGATCACCAGTCAAGGTTCGATACATGAGAAAGGGTGCTCAGGGCTGGTGCACTTGGATGACCCTGAGGGATGGGATGGGGAACACATGTACACCCATGGCTGATTCATGTGAATGTATGGCAAAAACCACCACAATATTGTAAAGTAATTAGCCTTCAATTAAAATTTTTTAATAATAAACAAATAAACCACTTAAAACCAAAACAAACAAACAAACAAACAAACAGGTCAACAAGCCCGTGGAAAGCTTTGCTGCTGCTGCTAAGTCACTTCTGTCATGTCCGACTCTGTGCGACCCCATGGACGGCAGCCCACCAGGCTCCCCCATCCCTGGGATTCTCTAGGCAAGAACACTGGGGTGGGTTGCCATTTCCTTCTCCAATGCATGAAAGTGAAAAGTCAAAGTGAAGTCGCTCAGTCGTGTCCAACTCTCAGCGACCCCATGGACTGCAGCCCACCAGGCTCCTCTGTCCATGGGATTTTCCAGGCAAGAGTACTGGAGTGGGGTGCCATTGCCTTCTCCATGAAAAGCTTTAGCCCATGCTAAACATAAAAAAGATGCATTTATCATCAGGAAAAATGTAAATTAAAAACACACTGAGTAGTGATTACTCATAATCAGATTAGTTATAATTAAAAGGTAAGTTATGGACAGGGGTTTGTTGCAACTGGATCTCATATACATGGCTTTTGAGATATCAGAAAATTACTTTAAGGGCTTCCCTGGTGACTTGGTAGTAAAGAATATGCCTGCCAATGCAGGAAACGTGGGCTTGATCCCTCATCCCAGATCTCACATGCAACAGTGCAACGAAACCCCTGCAACACAACTACTGCACCTGTGCTCTAGAGCCCTGAATGACAACTACTGAGCCCACCTGCTGCAACTGACGAAGCCCACGTGCCCTAGAGGTGAGCTCTGCAGCGAGAGAAGCCACTGCAATGAGAAGCCCGTTCACTGCAATGAAGAGCAGCCCCACTCCCTGAAACAAGAGAAAAGCCCCTGCACAACCAACATTTTTAAAAATAAACTTATTTAAATGTTTAAAATATATCTACTTTATGATCTAACCATTTCATTTCTAGATATTTACCCACCAGAAATGAATATAAGTATTCATGAAAACTGAGTGTATTGCACATGAATTTCCATAGCAACTTTATTCACAATAGTCAAAAGCCAATACAGATGTCTACACAGACGTGAATGGGTTAAAAAATACGTTTTACATTCCTGTAATGAAATAGTTCTCAGCAATAAAAAGAAACCAACGACTGCTGCATACAACATGTCTGATCTGAAACTCATTTACCTGAGTGAAAAAAGCCAGACACAATAATACACACTGTAAGAATCCATTCAGTGAAAATTCTGAAAAATGGAAACTAATGGATTGTTACTAAGTGTGTATCAATGATTGCCTGGGGCTGAGCAACAGAGAAGAGATGGACTACAAACAGTGTGAGCACTCTTTGCAGGGTGATGGAAATGTTCTATATCTTGTTTGCAGGGAGACTTTCACAGAGGTATATATCCATCACAATTCAAATACATGTACACTTTAAATAGACACAGTTGTATGAAAGTTATGAATAAAGAGAAGTCATTTTGTAAATGGAAACAAACAAATCATCAAATAAATTATGTTATGTCTTCAGGACTAAATATTGATGTAACTTTAAAAATGGTTTTTAACTGTTGGTAAATGACATCTTTTCAAATTCTATAAAATGAATAGCCTGATGAATGGATTTATTTAGGAAGATGGAAACTATGTTAATATATACATGCAAAAAGAACAAATGAAACTGGAAAATATGTGGACACACTGCTATATTTAAAATAGATAACCAGCAGGTTCTTGCTCTACAGCACATTGAGCTCTGCTCAATATTATGGGGCAGCCTGGAGACAGGGGAGTTTAGGGTAGATTGGATGCATGTATATGTATGCCTGAGCCCCTTCATCATTCACCTGAAGCTATTACAACACTGTCAAAATGAAAAGTTAAAATATATATATATATATATCTCAGGGAGTATTTTCCCCTACCTTTTGTAAATTCCAAGCATTCTATAAATGAGAGAGATTCTTTTTGTCCTAAAACTACTTTTAAGTGATGTTGATATGATAGGAGTGGTAGCATGAGGGAAGAGTCAGGGAATTTCTATGTCCTTTTTCAGTATTACTTAGCTTTTTCATGCTTCTTCAGAAGAGACAAGTTGCCTGCATTGCTTCTTGAGAGTCAGATGAGTAGAAGACAATGAATAGTTACGCATCATCTACCGATCTGATGGGGCTTCCCTGGTGACTCAGTGGTAAAGAACCTGCCTGCCAATGTAGGCGAGACAGGTAGGGAAGATCCCCGGAAGAAGGAAACAACCCACTCCAGTATTCTTGCCTGGAGAATCCTGTGGACAGAGGAGCCTGGTGGGTTACAAACCATGGGGTTTCAAAAGAGTCCAACACAGCTTAATGATTCAAACAACAAACAACAAAGTCATCTGACAGTAACTGAAGCTGTAGTTTCAAGGGGAAAAAATGGCGATGTACACAATAATGGCAGGGCACAGTAACAAAGCAGGGAAGCATATTACTATTGCGATCGCTTGCTTCTGCATACCAATTGATACAACCAATAGTATGATGTCCAGTTGAAATAGATAAAAGAAACTGGTGTAGTACATTAAACGGTAATGGTGTTTGAATTTGCTTTTAAATAAAAGGGTTAGAACTGTAGAAGACCTTATAAATCACAGGCAAAAAAAAAAAAAAAAAAAAAGCCCCATGTTGCCAATAAGACAGTAGAACAGACTCTTCTTTAGGGCTGCACATAAACGTTGGGTGGAAATGAAACAAATGTTTCTCAGCACTGTGTTTTTATTAAAGCATAGGTTTCATTCATCTCTGAAACCTTAGTGCACTAATTTTAAGTAAACTTTTGTGGGTTTTTTCACTTAAAAAGTCTCAGAGAGTACATTTTTTGATCCATTACTCATGTATCATTAATTCCTGGATTATAGATAACAAATCAAATTATTATATTTTCATGTGATTTATACTTACATTAGCAATTAAATCCTCTTTTTAAACTTCCCATTCAAATTAAGCAATTGTATCATAAAATCATATTAACATATATAGCCTGATTCCACAGCCACAAGAATATACTCAAGTAAACTGGGTTTGTATAATGTAATGGAAATTTTCTTTTTAATTTTAGCTTCTAGATTTCTTAATCTTTTCATTCTAGTGACATCAGTCATAATATGACAAAAATAATTATTTCTCTTTGATTGCCACTATTGAAAAAAGTAGTCTTGGGAGCATTTATGTATGTTCACAGGAACTCTAACTAAAACTGTCTTAGTGTCAACATTCTAATAACTACAGTCAAGTGATTGTCATCATTCCCTTAATCAAATATGTTGATCTTAAATTCCCTTGGAGTTCATGTCACTATACTGAGTTAACCTGCTTACCATGATTAGAGTGAACTTGTAGGTTCTGATCGATGACAAGAATTTTGTTTTTCACCTATAAAGAAAATGTCAGTGTTTTCACAATATTTTAGATAACTTCTACAAACAGTGGGACTCTGCAGATGAGTTATGGCTGATGATATCACAGTTTTTTATTATGGCTGAGTCTCAAATAAAATTTTGCTATTTTTAAAAGACAGAAAATTTTAGTTAGGGCTTATGAAAAGTAGTGAAAGTGATAGTTGCTCAGTCATGTCTGACTCTTTGTGACCCATTGACCATAGCTTGCCAGGCTTCTCTGTTCATGGAATTCTCCAGGCAAGAATACTGGAGTGGGTAGCCATTCCATTCTAAGGGGATCTTCTTGACCCATGGATAAAACCTGGATCTCCTGCATTGCAGGCAGATTCTATACTGTCTGAGACAACAGGTAAGCCACTAGAGGTTATAGTATACATATCTGTATGTATATCTTTATAGTACATGGTCCTGGATATTTAATTCTATGATACATGTTTAATGTCTTGCTATTAACTTTTTTTTTCCCTCTGGTTGAAGTAGGACTTCAGCTCAAATATTGAAATAACTATTTGTGGTCTTTCCAAGGACCTGATTAAGAGGAATATTCAAAATTACAGTCTTCCTGCAGACTTTTTTGCTTAAGAAAATCTTGGCATTCCATTTTCTAACAGAAATATCTTTGAAGGGGTGAATCTGTAATACTCTCTTTCCCAAAACATAGATATACCCTCTTTCAAACTTAAAATTAATATATTTGATATTATATATTTTGATTCAGTTTAGCTGTTTTAGAATCTCAATAAGAAATATTAACTAATAGCATAATTTCAAATTACAAATAAACATTTAACTGATTAGCATATTCTTTTAATATCTAACTTCAGTTGGTCTTTTTTAATTTTAAACTTAAAAATACTGAATTTCTGAAGGAGCTAGATATTCTTGAAGCAATATCAGAAACTACATATTCTTGAAGGAATATCTAGTTCTGGAAAACAACTGTAGTTCTTCATAGTTAAAGTTTTGTCCTCAGGAAAGTAAGTTAAAGCTACTAAGACAGGTAATAATTATCAAAGGTAGGATGTTTGTACTCATTAAACTTTATAATATGCCATTGCTTTTCCCTTTCAATTTACTTTCAGTTGCCATCTTTGGAATAGAGGATCACTAGGCATTAGAAAAAATTACTCCATGTAAATCACAAATAAAATGAATGTATTGATCTTTAATTGTGTCCTGTTATTGAATCTGCTTTAAAGAGTACATGGCTTCTGCATGTCCTAAGCTTGAACGTTTCCTCTCATTCTCACTTTTGTCCTAGTTGCTGCCTACGAGTGTATAAGTATCCAGTCCACCTTGCTCTAGAAGTCATTCCAGAAGCAATAAGACAGATTTAGGCAGCATTATTAGCCTTCTTCCTCAGATACGTTAGCTGATTTGCCAGCTAAGTCAGGAAGTACAGATGGAAATTTTATTCCTAGGAAGATCTCTTGAAAAGGTTGTAAGAATGAGTTCATGTATTAATTTCTAAGTATTTATTAAATGTTCATACACAAAGTAAGACGATGAAAAGAGATGTGATCAAATAGATTGGATAATCATTTCTGTCACTCAGAACTGTACTTACTCCATTTCTCTAGGGACTTACTGATTTCTAGAGAGTTTGTTATTGAGAAAAAAATATAGTTATTAGAACTTAGTTTGAATGTTAGAATGATTTAGGGAATATAATGACTGACTTTTCTATAACTAGAATCTATGTCTGCCTTTCTCTTTTTCCTTTTAAATTGTTCTGTTTATTTTACTGTAATATAATCAAGTGAAGTATGTTTCAATATTTCTATGGCCTAAGATTTCTTTGAAGAATTCCTTCCTCTAGTAGGTTTTATTGAAACATCATTCTCTGTTTTATTATTTTTTTTTTAATTTTTATTTTTACTTTATTTTACTTTACAATACTGTATTGGTTTTACCATACATTGCCATGAATCCACCACGGGCGTACATGCATTCCCAAACATGAACCCCCCTCCCACCTCCCTCCCCATAACATCCCTCTGGGTCATCCCCGTGCACCAGCCCCAAGCATGCTGTATCCTGCATTGGACATGGACTGGCGATTCGATTCTTACATGATAGTATACATGTTTCAATGCCATTCTCCCAAATCATCCCACCCTCTCCCTCTCCCTCAGAGTCCAAAAGTCCACTCTACACATCTGTGTCTCTTTTGCTGTCTCGCATACAGGGTCATCATTGCCATCTTTCTAAATTCCATATATATGTGTTAGTATACTGTATTGGTGTTTTTCTTTCTGGCTTACTTCACTCTGTATAATCGGCTCCAGTTTCATCCATCTCATTAGAACTGATTCAAACGTATTCTTTTTAATGGCTGAGTAATAACCTAGATGTCCATCAGCAGATGAATGGATAAGAAAGCTATGGTACATATACACAATCTCTGTTTTAATTCCAGGACTGTGATGCTCCATGAAGCAAAGAAGCATCAAGGTAATAAAAACTCATTTTTCCAAGTTGGATAACTTCTCTGTAATATTCAGAACCTGTGTTAAACAGGCTGACTTCTGACTTCAGTCCTTGTTGTTGTTCAGTCACTCAGTCATGTCCGACAGTTTGTGACCCCATGGACTGCAGCACTCCAGGCTTCCCTGCCCTTCACAATCTCCTGCAGTTTACTCAAACTCATGTCCATTGTTGGTGATGCCATCCAACAATCTCATCCTCTGCTGTCCCCTTCTTCTCCTGCCTTCAGTCTTTCTCAGCATCAGGCTCTTTTCCAGGACTTTTCAGTCCTACCTGAAATTTTCTTTACCCAGAGTTAATCCTGATTATTCTTGAATAATTAAATATATAAATAAAGATAAAGGGGGCTAGGTTTTTCTCTTAAACCTCACAAATAATGATCATTCTTTCTCTAGGTTCTTTCCTTCTACTCTTAAGATTAATAAAAAATGTAAATGACTACAAAAGGATATTCTGGTAATTGTACATTGATTAGGAAAATTAACAAATAAAAGACTATCTACCAGACATGAGTTGACACACAAGGGGCAGAGCAACACAGAGGGAGCTGGGTGTCACTATCTTTTCCTATAACATACTTGTCTGAGGACAAATAAGGACCTTAAATCTTACAGCTGCCAACCAGGCTTTCTCTATAAATAAGATGCTAGAGTCATTCTATTCCATAAGTTACTTTGCAAATAATAGTATTGCTAGTTTGATGAATATTGATGCTTCTAAAACGAAGATGACTTACATGTGGTACGATTAATTAAAGATGCAAAGTAAACTTTGTGGACATTAAATAGCTTTTTTCCAGGCAGTCTAAAAATTGAAATTTGACTAAATATAATATTTGATTTCTTCTGCAGTCATTTAAAATATTCACACATAAGAGTTGCTGCTGCTGCTGCTAAGTCGCTTCTGTCATATCCCATAGACGGCAGCCCACCAGGCTCCCCTCGTCCCTGGGCAAGAACACTGGAGTGGGTTGCCATTTCCTTCTCCAGTGCATGAAAGTGAAAGGTGAAAGTGACGTCGCTCAGTCATGTCCAACTCTTCGCAACCCCATGGACTGCAGCCCACCAAGCTCCTCCATCCATGGGATTTTCCAGGCTAGAGTACTGGAGTGGGGTGCCATCGCCTTCTCCAACATAAGAGTTATATACTTATTATTTATGAAACCATAAGACAGAGCTCTCTGTCATTTGGTTTGTTGGGAATTTAAAGGTGTAAGAATTCTCTTCTTCCTATTTGGGAGAAAATAAACCAACAAATAAAATATTACATTTCAGGGACTTTAAGTTTCAAAAACAAAAAGTAAAGAGAACAGTTTTACATGTTGAAAATATTTGCACCACTTTATTAAATTGAGTTTTATTTTGCTTCTAAAACTCTTTGAAAGTCTCTCTGTAAAATAAATTTGTTATGAATGATAATAAAGATGTTAACATAAAGACTGCTAAACAAATTCAATGGATATAAAGGAAAAATCATTGTTTATTTATTACTTAAGAATATTTTCTAGTTATTCCTCTAGGGTCAATAGTCCATTTAAACAGTTCTTAATACTGTTGACTCAACTCAGTTGTCTATGTTTTTAAAGGGTCAGGCATATAAGTTTACTATCAAAAATAAAATAAATGTATCAATTTATTCAGACGTAATGATATGTCTTACTAATACACTGCTATATGAGTTTCTCCTTCTGTCTACATTTGGGTTGTGTTAAACTGTTTGAAAAGGAAAATTAAAGAAGCAAGCTAATAGGTAGAGTGTTGAAGTTTGACATAAAATGAACCCCAAATAAGTGACAAAATGGAACAATTAAAAAAACCAGAAGTTTACATTTCCATTCATTCAACAAATATCCATTATAGACCTACTATGTGCTGGCCACTGTTGTAAATGCTATGAAGACACAGTGAACAAAGCAGACCAAAACCTCAGCTTTCCCATAATTTACACTGCATTTGCTTAATTACCAACTGTTTTGGATGAAGTCATCTTCTGAACTCTCAGGAATTGTTCACAAATGGTCTGTAGGCTACTTAGCATCTGTAAGTTTCCCTGCGTTTCTAACAACACAGTACCTTGACATCATCAAGCCTATCCTAATATAGTATGTATTTCTTAAGTTTGGCATATTACTCCATCAGTGAAGGGTCTCCAGCAACCTGTCAATATAGTGCAGAGTTAGCAAATTGTTAAGGACATTGTTAAATTATTATAGAAGTTTTGCAAACTTCCATTCAGAAGGATATTAAAAATGTATAATTCAAAGTTGTACAGGAAAGGTAGAAAAAGAGATTAGCTTTTCTAAGTTAGGCATGGTCTCCTCCACAGCTCATCCATATGATAAATGATATGCTTATTCAAAGAGTGTCTCAAGTCTCTCTTGAAAATCATGATGGATTGAATCACTTAACTAGTGAAGGCATGACACATTCTCAGAAACATCAGACACATTGCTACCCAGAACAGATTAGGGCATTTGATCTATTCATTTTTTATTTTAATCCCTTTTTAAACTTATACACTTTTAAATTTAAAATGCTAAGTCCAAATTATTTAGTTTTTGCGGTGGTTGCTCTCTGCAATACCTTTACCATAAATGATACAGGTAAGCCCCTGTCTTTCCTCTGCCACACGCCTAAGGGGACTTCTTGGGTAATGACTATCCATTTTGGAGATTTTGTTTATTTCATTGGTAGTTTTACCATATTTCCTTATCTTTCCTAGTAAATTTTACTAAATCACGTATTTTGCAGAAAATATCTACATATACTATAATTCTTACACTCATGTCATTCTCATTATGCATCATAATGGGGAAATTTAATAGGAAAACACGGCATAAAGAGAATGATTAAAAAAATTGTATCACTCATCTCAATGCTTTTTAGGGTGGAAATGGGGTAGATGTCTCTGAACCAAGCATCAAATGCGACACTTTCTTTTCTTGATTCCTCAGGGATGAACTCAGCACAGGGTCCAGATAAGGTAAGTAAAAGAATGTTATGGGATCATGTAAAACTAACACGTTGGCATTCATAACCCGTCTTAATTAGTACCAATCAGGAAACTAATTAAACTAAATCTAAAAATAAAGTTGCGCTAGTTCTTGTGAAGACTTCTGGGCTTTGTATCAAGGAGCTGATCTAAACACCTGAATCTTCAGCTGCAGCGGCTGCTGCTTCTGCAGAGCCCTCTAGTGGACAGCATGACTATAGCAGTTTCCTAAAACCTGGCCTTATGTGTGCCCTCAGTTGTTCAATTGTACCGGTTTCTTTGCGACCCCATGGACTGTAGCCTGACAGGTTCCTCTGTCCAGGGGATTATCCGTGCAAGAATACTGGAGTGGGTTGCCATTTCCTGCTCCAGGGGATCGAACCCTCCTAAACCAGGGACTTGACAATTAAAAAAACCTTTCATGAAACTGAAGTGAGTGCTGGCACTTGCCATTACTCCAAGCCCTTAGATGCGATGGTACCTCCAATAGCCAGGTTTCCTATATATGAACTTGACTTGTAAATTTATTCCTGCTTTTGTCCTGCAAAGTAAATTGAAAAAAAAAATCAAAGTTTTTACTTGGGCCTTGCTTTGTGCAAGTGTTTAAAAAAAATAATATTGAACATTAAGCCTAAACTAACTTAGAGAAACTGCAAAGTGAACAGATTTGAAATAATAATATAACTTGCACATTTTAAATCTTTCATTGTTGCAATTAATAACTGGTGGAGAGCTTAATTTTTTTCTAGAAAAAATCAGTATATTTGTAATTATTTAAGTGTTTAAAGTACATTATACTTTACTTTGAATTTTTTTCAATTTAATTAGCTTTTGAGTTTCACTCACCTCTCTAAAATGTATATTTTTTTTAATTTATGATTTGAGATATAAAGGCTAAAGTTTGAGATGGAAGTAACTTCCATTTTAACTAGGGGAATACTGCACAGGTAAAGATGATTGACATTAAGATGCGGATTACCTGCCACATTTTAAATTATTTATCATTATTTAACCACTGTATTGACATGACATAATAGGGATCACTGACCCATAGCACAATCGAGGAGACAAATTAGAAAAGCAGGTGAGGTTATTTGGGCACTCATGGAAACCAGAGCATCCGTGAAAAATCACAAATGTTTGACACTGTTGAATATAAGATCCCTATGACTTAATATGGATTATTTTTCCGGATCCCAGCTGAACTGACTACTATGGTTAGACAAGCACATAATCAGTTAATTTTTCTGTATTGAGTAATGCTATTTTATGTTCAGGCTTACAAGATACTTGAGAAACAAAATTGAAGCCATGTGTTCTCAAAATATACCTCTATAGAACATTTAAGAATACTTTACCACCTTTTGTTTTTTATTAAAAGCTACTCCAGATGCACCTACATTTTTACCTAAGCCATGAATATAGCTTCAGTTATGACACCATTAAAACAAATTTCCTTCAATCAATTAACCATATTGCTCTTATTTTACCAAACCAAAAATCAATATACTAAAAAAACTCCAAAAAGGTTAATTTGTATTTAAAATTAATTCACCAAAAATGAAGAAAATTACTTTTTCATCTTTAGATAAACTTCTAAACTTGTAAATACAAATTTCTTTTGTATTAAGTCTTAGGTTTGCTTTTACAATGGTTTTCTTAATGCTTGTTAAGGTTGCAAATCTCCTTGGATAATTATAAATTGGCCGCCTCACAGATATCTTGAGAAATTACCATCCAACTGTAGTGATCACTTATATAACATATCTAAAATAAAATGAAAGAGATGTTAGGTTATACACACCAGTGTTGAACAGTGTCTTCCCTCTTCTAAATAATATTAGGTATTTACTTTGCCAGGAAAGAACATAAAATATTGGGCAGACAATTCATATCCTTGAAATAGTTAACAATGCAGATTAGTCAATTATAAAATGCTTAAAAACTTGATTTAGCTTTAAGAGCAATGAGTTCACACAATGATGAATTTGTCTTGCAAATTCATATACCTTCAAGAATAGGCAGATTTAAGGTAATAAAATATTGTCTAACTAGTTTGTAGGAGCCTTAGGTTTATCTTGAAGTTTACTGGAGAAAAGGTTGAATTGATTCAGCTATGATTCCTATATTATTTTACCACCTGATGTTTTAATATATTAATGCTTGTATTTAAATATATATCAACATATCTATATTAATTTTTCAAAAAAATTTATGTATTCTGGAACTCTGCCATACAAAATATTGTCAAGTCTACAAAGACATTGCCTAGGAACTTGTCAGAATTGCAGAACCCCAAGCCCTGTGCTAGTTTTTCTAAATCATTTGAACTAAGATTTACTAAGTCTGGATTTGAACAAGCTCCCCAATGTCTTGCATGTTAAAGATGGAAGCCTCCTGTTCAAGAAAACACAATTGGATAGTGTACTGACACAGTATCTCTTATGTTTGTGTGTGTGTGAATGTGAGTGCACTTAAGTATATAAATGTGTACTTGTGTAGATACGTGAAGTATTTCTCAAAAACTTATTTCAAGGGACTATGATACTGGTTCTGTTTCAGCCAAAACACTCCCTTCACTCCCCCACCCTCTCCAGCCCCATATGCTGTTGCTCAGAGTTTGCTCGGAGCTTTGGGATGTTTTCCTTAGATTTTAAGATGAACTCTTGGCTTGTTTTGACTGTCTTTTGGCAAGAGAAATGGAAGACTAGGAAGTAATGGTAGTAGTAAAATTTGTTTTTAAAAATGGAGAAATGTTCCAGAGGTAATAGTGAGAATGAGTATGAGAGTATGTTTTAAATAGCATTGGACAATCCTAACACCCAAGGCATAATTATAATCTATTTTTTGCTTTTCCTTTGATAACTGTGTAACAATTGAATGAAATCTTTCTAATTTATGATGAGCACTTTTCGATTAACTCAGGCATGCTAACTTTTATACTGATTACATAAGCTTACACTTTCAAATTTAATATATATTAATTTAGCTGATAAAATATAGCAAATTAATTTGTGCAACCTACTGTGACTATTTTCAAATCCAAAATCCAGTAATTGTCCTGAAAACAACTCATGGTGCTTCAAGGTATTTTCTTGGATTATTCTGTTCTTCTAATCAACCTCAAACACTTTAATAACAGATTTCCTGCAACCTTTCTCCCATGCATTATTTCTAATATTTTCTTTGTATAAGGCAAGATCATTCGGATAATTTTCCTGTTGTTGCCCTGGACTGTGTGAACATAATGAAGTCACTAATGCTTTTGACTTTCTCTAACTGTAAAATGATAGGCTCCAAAGAATTTTGCAGCTCTAAATAGGATTTTTCTGAGAGGAGAGTCCCAGTCCTGTGGTCTTTCCATTAACTGGAAAAGCCATTTTCGTTTTTAATTTTCACCAAAGTCTACCTTTTTTTTTTTCTTTTGGCTGATTGTCCTCTCCCTGAAATTTTCAGCTCCCTTTTCATCTCCAACTCTCTCTCTTCACCCTTCACCTTTCTTTTATATTAATAATATTTACTTCTACTCAATGAATTCTGATAATTAAACACCCTCTGCCTGCCTTAAGAACTTTTTACTTATGAGATTGAAGTTTCCCTCACTGTTTATGATCCATCTGGACAGTTTCATCTACGCAGTGTCTTAAGCTACTACCAAATCTACTAATGCTCTTCAATTTGCAATCTCAAACCTTTCTTCCCTTCTGGGCGTTTACATCTAACTTTCGGCTTGAATATATCTATACTTGAATCCCTCCATGTCCTAAACAGAAGCTGTTATTTCCCCACCTTTTTTTCATATCCCATATTTGATTTCCTACACGCCTTTGAAAATAAGTTGTATCATTAGTCAGCTAAACACAGGAGAGAAAAATCTTATGAGCCTCTTCCGTTTTGTAATACACCTCGCTTTCTGCTTTTCTAGAGGTCCCTTCTTTTAGCCTACTTTCTTGAAACTAGTAGTACATTTACTGTTTTTACTTCCTCACTTTCTATTTACTCTTTTATCTTAATCCTATTTGCAGACCAGTTACTCACCAAAACTGCCACCACCAAAGTTATTAAAAATCTTCATTCGTCCAACCCAACTGTCATTTTTTCAGTCAATATCTTATTGGGTATTTTTATTGAATGCATTCTTGACTATAAGCTGTTTGTGAAACTCAGAAGTTTGGCTTCCAGTATGCTAATCCTTTTAGTTCTTTGCTCTTCTGTTTTGCCTGTCTTTTAAATACACATGTATCTCATTCCATTGCACTTTGCTTTATTGTGCTTTGAAAACACTATATTTTTTACAGATTGAAGGTTTATGGCAACCCTGAGTCTAGCAAGTCTGTTGGTGCCATTTTTCCAACAGGATTTGCTCACTTCTGGTTACTGTGTCACATTTTGGTAATTCTCACATTATTTCAAGCTTTTCCATTACTGTTATATTTGTTGTGATGATCTGTGGTCAGTGATCTGCATTGTTACTATTGTAACTGTTTCAGCATTTTTAATCAATAGAGAATTTTTTAATTAAGGCATTTGACTTTTTGAAACACTGCGTTCACACACGTCATAGAATAGAGCATAGTGTAACCATAACTCACGTGCACTGGGAAACCAAAAAGTCTGCATGACTTGCTCCACTGCCATAGGTGCTTCACTGTGGTGGTCTGGAACCAACTTGCAATATCTTTGAGGTCTGCCTATGCTGGTGTACACTAGGGCTTCATCCTTGGCCAACTGATCTTTCTGCCAACACTTTGTTTACATGAATGAATGTACTTATTTTTTATACTAATTACAGTCATCCCTACTTCAGCATCCTTCAGGGATTTTTCCAGAGCTGCTTGAACACCAAAATATGTGAATGCTCAAGTCCCTGACATAAAATTAGAAGCACAATGAATACAGTCAACCCCTTCATATCACTGGGTTCAGCCTCTGTGGATGCAGGGGGTGACCTGTATTTGCAGAGGAAATTATTTCCAAAAGGACAACACCAGTCAAGGTCTTTGTCTCCATAGTTCATCTGCCTTTGACTTTCCACCAGCTCACTTCATCTATGCAAACCTCAAATAAAAATTTTGTATCTTACGCCCATTCTCTCTTCTCAAATCTCTTTTGCAGTGCTGACTGCCTCCTCACTCAAGCCACAGATTGAAAGGCCTCCTAAACATATGTATTCCTCATGACCAATCTATGAAGCCACTTGCCAGTCCCACCCACTCACGTTTTTGTGATTTGTAGTTCTACCATCACTGTTCACTATGAGACCCTCTGGATCTCTCATAAAGATCAAGATAAAACAATGTATTGAATGGCTTTAATGTGTCAGGCATTAGACTTAACTTTATCTGTGCTATCCCAAATCTCATATAATCCTTACAACATCCCTATGAGATAAGATCTGTTATTACTAGAATTTTACTAAGAGTAACAGAGCCAGGATAGTCTGGTTCAAGAGCCCCACTTATATCTCTGCATGATAATCCTTTCGCAAAGGGATTGTAAGTGGTCTCTTGACTCCTAATTGGTGTTTTTGCTTTCATTTTACCCTACCCACTTAACTATGTCAAAATAATATTTTTAAAATGCTAACTGAATGTGTTAGCATTCTTCTTCACATCACCCTTCTGCTTCACATCACCCTTAAGTCCAAGCTCCGTAGAATAGCTTACAGAATTCACTATAACCTTGCTCCTCCCTAACCTCCTGTCCTCTCTTTGCCACATGCCTTGACACTGCCTCCAAATCCATGTGCTAGTAATGGAGATATGTTATTTCCTCCAAAAAGCATGCTTTTCGTGATTAATCTCTCTTCTCTGGACTCTGTTCTTGAAAACACATCTTTCCAGGTGCCACTCGGTTGCCGTCTACTCCAAGGAAGTTCCCTTTAATTCCTAACTTGAGATACACCCACTCCTCTATCTTGTACTATGAAGATACTCTACGTGTTGTTGCTGTTCAGTCGCTCAGTCATGTCTGACTCTGAAACCCCATGGACTGTAGTACAACAGGCTTCCCTGTCCTTCACTATCTCCTGGAGTTTGCTCAAACTCATGTTCATTGAGTCGGCAATGCCATCTGATTCTCTGTTGTCCCCTCTCCTCTACCTAATAATTGCATAATTTCTTGATGTGACTCTAGATTATTCTAAGGGGTGCCCCATCCATGTTTTTTGCCCTCAGTGCCTAGCAAATGATCAGGAACATGTTAGGCACGCACCTTATGTCCAACTGAACAGAGGGGAATACAGTCTTGCAAATGTCTTAGTCATCTCCATCTTCTTCAGCACCCAAATCCATTTTCCCTTAGGGAATACCATGTGCTTCATCTCAAACATGTATTTTAATTGCATCATGTATCTTCCTCTTTCTGTCAGATGGATTCTGGTTCAGTTTTATTACTTTAGTTTTTCACAAACGCCTTCACATCGTACCATTCTGCCCCGGATTTTCCCTCCTTCACACTCAGCAGTGGTTCCCCAATGTCAGGGATCAAAAGGATCACCCGAGGAGCTTGTCACACTGCAAGTTCATGTGTTCCAACGTCAGATATTCAGATTCCATGAGTCTATGGTGGGCAGAAGTGATGTGCTACTTTTAATTCCAGGTACTTTGGGAGCAGGTAAGCCCTAAACCACAGGTAGAAACACTGCTCAATGTTATCAGTAATTTCCTAAAACACATATGATCCAGCTCTTCGTCGATGAAATAATTTTTGCGTCTCTCTTTCATTTAGAATCGGAGAATGCAATGGCACCCCACTCCAGTACTCTTGCCTGGAAAATCCCATGGATGGAGAAACCTGGTAGGCTGCAGTCCATGGGGTCGCTAAGAGTTGGACACGACTGAGCGACTTCACTTTCATTTTTCACTTTCATGCATTGGAGAAGGAAATGGCAACCCACTCCAGTGTTCTTGCCTGGAGAATCCCAGGGACGGGGGAGCCTGGTGGGCTGCCATCTCTGGGGTCGCACAGAGTCGGACACGACTGAAGCGACTTAGCAGCAGCAGCAGCAGTAGCAGTTCATCTAGAAGATATTGTAAAATCATTGTCATAGAAATGTCTGTAGTTTCCAATCGGCCTTTGGAAGAACATCCCCTAGTACTCTGTCCCCCCGAAACCTGCCTCCCCCAACCCTGGCCCCTTCTCTTCTCTGTCTCCTGGCTCTTATTGTATCACATGTGCTCTTTCGCTCTATACATGCCAAATGCTTTCCTTGGCCCTGACATGGAGACTATTCTGATTTTGTTTATGTTCCATCTTCTTGCATGCAGTGCCGTCTGACTCATTCTCCAATCATCCAATTCCTACTCATGCTTCAGACTACACCTCAGTTATTATCATCATTATTTATTTATTTTGATGAGGCTTTTCCTGAATGGGCTGCTCACACATCTATCCCTCCTCTTACTATTTGGGCCAAATTCTTTGCATCCTCCTGTTTGCTGGCATCATTCCACATCTATTCAGGATGACGTTCAGATTATTGAAACTTCTTATTGTCTAACAGCTCATGATCTTGAGTGTCTACAATTGAAAGATCCTATATTATTTCCATCCTATTCCCAGGCTAGGAATTGCTTTTTACTTATTTTCACATCACTGTGGCTTCTTTCAAATGTGAATGTCTCTTTCCACAGTGATAAGCAGTTTAAGTGTGAAAAGAGAAGTAGTGTGAGCGGAAGCCAGTGGACTTGGATATCAGCACATTGGCATGTTTTTCCAAAATGTTTTTAAATTGTCACTTCCAAATAAGACTTTATTTTCTTTCACCTTTCAAAAAAATTTTATCTAAATGTAGAACAATGGAAAGACTAAAGTCGTGTTGGAACTTTAAAAAATGCCAGAGTCACCACTATCTGAATCCTCTGTTCAGTATCTTTCATTATTTTCAATTCTGACAGACTTGGCACTTGAAGAGGGTTCTACAGTCTCTGGTGACATAATGTGGGAAGAAGTTAGAGATACAAAGTAACAAGGCACACACAAAAAAGTGAACAGAGTCACTCTTTTATCCTGGCTGCCTCTACCCACCCAACCCCATCCCCCAATTCCAGATAGCAAACTGTTATCAGAAGCCACTTATTTAAATTCATGTGAACATCATGTTCTCTCATTAAAATAATAGTGCTTACGAAAAGGATATCTTATTAGCAAGGCCTTTGCAACACTTATTTAGATTCCACATCTTGAAGCTCTAAAATTAATCACTGATCTTACAGCTGTCAACTTACCTTTACTTTCTACAGTTGTGCAAGGAATCTAAGAGTTTTGTTTTCTGCTTAGGAAAGGAAAAGATAAATGAGTAGGAGGCTATTTGAGTGGTCATTTTCTGGGCAATATTTTAACGATAAGCAAGAATATTTCCCAAAATATAAATTGCAAACTTATTTGGCTGAAATAGATTGCAATTATGTTGTCCAGCAAGGAAACTGGAAAAAAGAGAAACCATTTATAACCACGGTGCAAAGTAAGTGAGAAAGTGCAAAGACACTGTTATTCAGCCTTTAGATTTGGAATGCTAAAGAACTGCATCCATCCAACTATTATCACATTGGATGCGGCTGAAAAGCTAAATGCGGAGTTGTGAATTATACATTGTTTATCTCATATAACCCAGAGATCCTAATGCTAGATGGTGAAGGAGGGAGGGTAGTGATGTGCTGTAGAGAACTTTAGGCTTGATTTTTCTCTTATTCTTATTTTTACCCACTGTATAGAATGAGGGATGCCTGCTGATGCCCACTGACCTGCAGCTAGCCCTGGGACTGGGTTTGCTCACTTCCTTAGGTTGCTGAAGCACACTTCCTAGTTTGGAAACCCAAAGGGCACTCTATACTCACTGAGATCCTGTGCCCATTCTCTTTAAAAGTCCTGATACCACTTGGTGTAGAACTGAAGAGACTTTCCGATCTGAGATGTGTATTAGTTCTTTCTGCACCAGAAAGGATTTGTAAAGAGTTATGATCACATTGAACATGGTGAAGAAATAATCCTAATTTTTCTTTGACTACAATCAACAATGTATTTTTTAATTTTAATGCAGGGCTCCTGTTCTTTTAATAACAAACATTTCTCTGACATTTCAGTTTCTTTTCCACTCACTGTGCCATAAGACATTCTGTCAGGGTTTCTGGTTTCTTCAGGGAATTAACCTACAAGAGCGTGTATTGCAAACAATAAAATAGCTGCTTTCCATTGACAATAAAGGGGGGGGGGTTCTGTCCCCATCACTACTCTCCACCACCGCACCATCATAACTTCTGGGTTTCCTGCGTCTTCGGTGATGCCGCCATCCCCCAACCCCTTCCTCCGCAGCCCGGTGCTTCAGAGCTGTCTGCTGGGCCCCCGCGCGTGGTCCAGTCCTTCTTCAGCGCTCGCTTCCGACGGCACTAGGACCCAGGGAAGTCTCTGAGCGAGGTTCGCGGAAAGGCAGCCAGACTCCTCCTTATCTCCAGTGTCAAACTTGACATCAGCCTGCGAGCGGAGCATGGTAACTTCTCCAGCAATCAGAGCGCTCCCCCTCACATCAGTGGCATGCTTCATGGAGATATGCTCCTCTCACTGCCCTCTGCACCAGCAACATGGATTGTCACCTCTCCATCCTCCTTCTTCTCAGCTGCTCTGCTCTCCAGTGCTTCGGGGAACTGACTCTCCAACCTTCCAATGAAGGTAAGCCAGGTACCGCGACGCGCACAGACCTGCCCCGAGGGGCTAACGCTTTTCCAGGCACGTTTTCACCGTAGCGGTTTCAGGTCGCCGAGATGCCTCTGAATAAAGCACTTTGCTCTCAGAGTAAACTAAAGGTGCTTTTATTTTCGGCTGTCTTCTAAAGCACTTTTAGAGATAATTTTGGATTGCCTAGATGTAAAATGTGTTTTGAATCTGATACCAATTCAAGCAATTACCTTGTTTGCCCGTTTTAAACAGAAAGAAAAAAATCCTCCAGTTTTACAACCCGGTATGTTAATTGACAAATAGCCATGGTAGTATTTTATTTCCTAATTGTGACCATGTAGTGGTACTCTGAGAAGTTTAAAAGAATATTCTGCCCTCCTCTCTAGATTCTTTAGTATGTTTAAAGGTAATGACAGGTTGTTCCTACTTAGGATCATGGCATTTATGAATGGGCTAAAGGGAAATCGGAGTTTGTTGAAGCGCTGCTGTGTGTGCCTGTGTGTGTATTTATGTTGTAACTGCTGTATTGAAGGGATGTGTATCCCGCCAGGCGGTGGTTTGCTCTATGGAACAGGTTCTAGTGAGCAGCATATGCCACATTAACATAAGTAATATTTGTAGGAATTACAATAAGGTTAGACTGGATTTTCTTTGTTTAAGGGTTTATGCGAATAGGAGATTATATTTAATGAATAGTGAAACTCTCCTGGGTAGGTGTAGTAAATAACTGAACAGCAAATTGAGGAAGAATGTCCATATGCAGCAAATGGTATTTCCTTAATGTTGGGTTATTTATTTACCTCCTAATGGGCATTCGTTCCTTTTCAATGAATTAAAGTGCAAACCTAATATAAAGGACAATAATGTTTACTATAAGATTGCATGCTTAATAGACACATTGCCTTTTCCCTGTATATCTTTTGTGATCTATTCCTAATGATTTGTGAATACGATTGCTAACTCTTAAGACAAACTTTTCTGAATAATTGATTGCTTTCAAGCAACACTTACAATTTCTATTTCCTCTTAATCATTTTGAAGTTATAACAGTAACCTTTAGTAATTTATTTTGCAATTCAGCAAAACTGAGCAATTGATGTGCAAATGCTACGTTATATATTGTGTCACTCACTAAAAATATATTGGCAAGATGTTGCAACTATATATTGTATATATCATTTTTAGAAAAAACAAAAACTCAAGAATATTTAGCAACTTTTTAATTAAATATGAAAACTGCCTCTCATATTTGGTGACCTACTTTCAGTGCTAATAGAGCAGTTTTAATTTCATTCTTTCCTTAGTGACTGCTTTTATCAACTTGGCAGATTTCATTATTTTTTTTGTCTTTTTTATAGGGAAATTAAAAATTCTAACCTAGAAGGATCAAGAAATTATCTTACCTTCAAGTGAATTTTTTTTTTACAAATTAAATTAAAATGTTTATTTGAAAGTAATGGGCAATTATTTTTTTATGAATGAAAGGCAAGGGTAGTTATTTGTATAATGAGTAATGTATCAGTAATTTCAAATTAGTGTTTATACTTTTTGTTCCTTTGAAAATATTAAAGTATTGGTAATAGCTAGACAAACAGTAATATTATTCCCATATTGCTATGATAAATTGTATTTCTCCAGATGGAATATTTATAAACTATTTAGATAATGGACTTTAGTGAATTAATAATGCACAGGGATATAGCTGAGAGTCATTATTTTTTTGTGCAAAACATAACCTTTCAGTAAATTGCAAAAGGAAAAAAGGGCCGTTTAAACTCATTGATATTTATATAAAATTCATGAGTATTAATTTAATGAAGCAAGAATTATCAAGTGCAAGTTGCTTTTAAGCCACACTTTGTATATATTTGGGTATATAGTGCATATTATTATACAGGCATATATACATTAACAGTATGACTATATAAAGGTAAATACATTCAGAAAACTGACATGATTACATTTAATTTGCTTGGGCAAAAGTTTATCTATACATTGTTTATGGGATTATTCTTTACAGGTCATGTTCTATGGTAGTGTCTCTCTCTTCTGAAGTCATGAAGGAAAGGTTTGAAATAAAATTTAAAATAAATGATTTAACTTGGATAATATTTGAGTAAGATTTTAAATATGAATATTGAATACAATAGCTTGGGACTTAGTTGTAGATTTGAACAACATGAAAAGTGAAAAATCCAAGTATGCTCTAAGATTTTCATGCAATTTTCTAACAATGTCATTTGACTAAAAAGCAATGCTTCTGAAAATTCATATGTTGGGTAGAAGGAATAATGATAGAAAGAATCTCATTAATACAGCTTTCTGATATTAATGTTGAAAACTGAAATACAAAATATTAGGTTGCATTTAAAATACTATGCTCAAATTATATTTCCATACTACAGAAAACTTACTAGTGAAATTTACTAGAATTTACTCTGCAATCTATTATGAAGTTAGTCATGAAAGAACTCTAAGAGAACAAGATCCAAGCCATTGAGCTAATTGCTAGGAAATATGCCATTGTGTGACTTTTTCTTAATACTTGAGATTTGATAACCAAATATCAATTGTGAAATGCCATTAGTCCATGATAAGAGGAAAAAAGCTTAGAAAAAAGTTTAATATGAGCTTTCCTTTTCTAAATCCAGTTACAGATAACTTTCTAATATGCTATCAAGAAGATGATTCAAGATGATACTTTCTATGACTGGTCTCCTTGATAATTGTTTATAATTTTGATGATCACTTAAATCAAGAATTGACCTCTATGCATACATGGGATTGTTATACTTAGTGTTGTTAAAGAAGTTTATATATTTGCTCCTTGCTCCTTCCTATCAGATGGATGATGATAATGATAAATAAAAATAACTTTATGAAAAGGTTAAAGCTTGATATAAAGAACTATCACTAGTTCAATATCTTTTAACAATGGATAAAGTAATTTCTTTAGTCACTTTTCTACATTTGAAGGCTTCTGAGGCATAATTCACTGCTTATTCTTTAGTACATAATACACTTTTCAGTACATAACACATTTTACTATCTAACAGTGTTTATAAGTTAGATTACCTTTCACCTATAGAGCTCTTTACATTGAAAATCAGTTTTGAAAATAAAAGTCAATAAAATTCAATCTGCATATTTATATACTACTTATTTTGGGAGACTTTTATTGGAGTGTTGGGATACTGTTTGTATGAAGTGTATTTCACTGGACATAAGTCACCTAACTACTGAAGATACTATGTGATTGTTTAAAGCTTAAAAGTAAAACTTAGAGATGAACACTGTATGTTTCCCTTTGAATATTAGGCAAATAATGGAGACAATATACATTTAAATAATATATTTTTCCCTTTTTAAAAATTATTATGAACTGGCATCATTTTCATGTATAAACACTTATCCTCAAACAATAATACACTGACTGAAATATTTATAGGAAACTAAGCTATCATATCATCTTTATAGTTTTAAGAAGAGGGCTTACATTTGCTTTTAATGGCATTTTATCATTCTAGACTAAATAATTGAATGCATTATACATTTTCGTAACTTAATAGCTCACCTAATAGCTTGCCCCTACTTCCCCCTAACAGTTATAACTATGCTATTTGCCTGGAGGTAGGAGAAACCTTAATTTCACTATTTTATAACCCACAACAGTTAACACTTGACCTAGGTCATTAACAGGATTATCAGCAAATTTGTTTAAGCTTTTACTGACAACCTGAATTGCTACGATAATATTTTGATTGTGCCGGAAAGAAACTTCTTGTAACCTCTCAAAATCTATCATGAAATTAATTCATTCTGAATCTATATCTTCCTAAAGACTAATATTGATAATAATTCAAGTGGGGAAATGTCCACTTTGACGCTCCATTCTCCTCACCCTTATATATCACACCATTCTTGCCCTTGTCATAAACAAGCAATTAAAAACTCTTAAATAGTAAATGTTCTGGCAATAACAATAGACTTACAGATACAAACCAGCTTCATTGTAACTATCAACAGTTTCAATTTTATACTTTTTTATTGATGACCTAGTTAATATCATTTTTTTTGCCCATTTCAAGATATAAAGTCAATTGAATAGGTTTATAACTCAGAAGCAACTAGAACCAATAACAGAAACTACAAATAATAAAACACCATTACCCCATGTGAGATTATGGTGGCATTTTATATAAAGTTGCCTTTCCCATGCAATGCTAGTAACTGGAAGCTACAATGAAAAGAACTTAAAATTAACATAAACATTTTAAACAAAATGTTGTGCACAATCAGAACATAAATGTATTTTTACACTGTGTAGTCAGTTCAGAGAGTTTCATGTGAAGACTTTTATTGCTTAAGTTTAATTTTGGTTTACTTTTTGCTTGTATAAACAATACAGTAGTTTCACCTTGACTTGTAAAAAACTTATTGTCCTTAAAGATTTAATAAGATTCTTTATTATGTCCATATATTATCCATATTTTAATATTCAAATTTTTGTATGTTCTTTAAGAGTCCTTCACTTTTGATAGTTTTTCAAAATAACTCTCATGAAGATCCTTAATGTTAAAATTGTTTCTGAAACTCTGGAATTTTTCTGAAATAAAATATATGTAATTTTTAAATATCAAATAATCAGTTACATATGCAAAGGATTTTTAAAGGCAAAACATATTTCCACAGTATATTTGATTTACTAATTTCAACACAAATGGAAACAGCAAGAACTGTTCTTGAGAGTTACATTTTCCAAGTCATAAAATCTTCAAGAAAATATTAATAAAACTTTCCACAAATCATCAAAACTCGATAAGTTCTTACAGACATTTACTTACTAAGAAATCTGTGATGTGGGTTACCTTTGATTTTAGTCATTTTCCAATGATTTTGTTTGGCATAAATACTAGATGGAAGGCGAATATGTATTTCTTGGAAGAACACTAAGTTTTACAAATCATTTTCTGTCAAGATCCTCAATTTTACTTTTTAATGCACATTTGTCTTTTAAATTTTTAATAAACCTAATTATTTTAATTCCTGTTTGATAAAAGATTTAGAAAAACAGATGCAGGTGTCCCCTTTTTTATTCTGTTTTCAGAGATCTGGATTTTATCACCAGGGAGGGTCAGAGCAGGGCTTTTACCAAGTGCACAAGTAGCTTTCCACAGATTTTTCAAATAAAGGGATGACTGGTGGTGTAAAACATTCATTTTATTATTCATCCAAGTATACTGAAAACCAGAGTATAGAATTTATTTCTAAGAAATTTGAAGACCTTAATTTTTCTGCAATGACTTTAGAAATAAAAGCATTGTTGGACATTTATAAAACGCAAAGGATTCCAAGCCACAAATCAATCTAGGCAGACACTTCTGCGAATCAGGGTGTGGGCACATGTACACACTGGGATTTCACTCTCTGGGTCTGTTACCAGCTCCCTAGAATCAGGTAGTTCTTAGAATCTGGCAGAAGCTTTTCTCCTGGAAAACTCAAGTCTGAAAGTCAACAAGTTTTAGTTTGGCTCCTATCAGCTTTCTGTGAAATTAAAAAAAAAAAAAAAAAAAAGTGGTGGATTACAAAGAGAAAAAAAGACTTTGCAAGAGGAAAAGAAAATAAAAAGTCGATTAAAAAGATGGAGAGGTAGAGAAATGCTAAGGTTCTAAAACCAGTAATACATATTTTGCTTAAAAGAAAAATATCGCCTGAAGCATCTGGCTAATCGGTGTGGTTTTTTTTTTTTAATTAAATCTCTAAAAATCTGCACATACACAAAAAAGGGTGTGTGTTTGGGGAGGGGTCGGGGTGAGGGGAGTTGCGTGCTTTTGTTTCTCCTCTCAAGTTTACAGATTTTGATTTTTCCCCTGAAGAAAGTATTTTATCTAGGAAAGTTTTGAAAGTGTAAGCCAAACCCTCTTTGGAAGCCTGGGCAAATACATGTGGAGGATGGATGGAATCAAAACCAGTTCAGCAAATAAAGCCTCCAGCTTGGAGTGATGTTATTAAACTGGAAGCCCTGAGTGGGGAACCCCCTCCCTCCCTTCATTTTCTAAACCGTGTCCTGCTGTTCCAGTCAAAGCAGAGGGTGAAAATCCACATAATCCAAACCAACATGATGAAGTCAGAATAATAGGCAAGGAAAGAGGGGGAAAACAAGTGGCAGCACTGTACAAACAAACTGTGGTGAATAACCTTTGCCAGGAACTGGGGTGGCCGCAGGAGCGAAGACGCTTCTTTTCCTTCGCATCACACCCCCCACATCTGCAAATGCAGTACTGATTAGATTTCCAGGTATGCCCTGAGAAATTTTAGCGCGAAGCAGAGCTTTACAGGGAGGGAAAGGGGTGTGGCGACAGAGAGATGAACAGAGGCCCTCGAGGCCACCACACCCACCACCATGGCATCTTAACCTCAAATTACGCTCCGCCGCCGGCACCAGGCTCTTCGGTGCGGCGGGAAAACGGAGTCTCCCAACAATTCGCTACTTTTCACTCCGCGTCGGATTCAAGATCGGATCAGAAATCCCGACTCCGGGGCCACGTCCCCCAGTTCAGCTCTCGGGGTTCGGTGGGTTCTTTGTGCCCGAGCCATCTCCGCGCCAGGCGGCCAAAGCGCGCGGCCAGAGCGCTGCGAGCAGGCGCGCCCCCCGGGGGCGGCGGACAGCGGGAAGGCGCGGACCCCCGCGGGGGCCGGCTTCTCCCAGCCGGCGGGCGCAGGGCGCCAGGCGCTCGCGGCCGGGGCGGAGACTGGAGCCGGGCGAGCGCGAGGGCGCCAAGTTCCGCGGCAACGAGCGCCGGGCGGAGGCGGGGCGGACGAGAGGCAAACGTGCGCCCTCTGCCTGCGGCCGCGGGGCTGCCGCGGCTCGGAGAGGCGGCGCCCAGCTCACCACCTGGACTCCCCTCACCTGGGGAGCCCGGTAGCTCCTGGGACGGGCCGGGCAAGTCCTGAGTTTAACCACAGACTTTGACGCGAAGTCTCTGTCGCCCCCCCTACTCTCAACCCTCTTCCCCCCAGCGTTGTCAGCCTCTTCAACGTGGCGCGGTCCCCTCCCTAGGTTCCCCGGCTGCCACGTGACAGGTGCAGGAGGAGGACTCAGTTCTCCAGGGTTCTCAGCGCTCCCCGCAGAGTTGGGAGACCAGACCCGTTCTCTTGGGACGAACCTGAGACCTCCACTGTCCTGCTTGCTGCTCTCTTTCCCTACCACTTCGCTAATTGTTGAATTTTTCAAAAGACCTGTCCTTTAGTCTCTGGACGAAAATGAACCTTTTTTTTTTTTTTCCAGTTTTCTTTAAAACTATTTATTAATGCCAAACTGTTAAGGGCCCTCAGCGCTAAGGGGTATGTTCACAGACCCTATCTCCACCCTCGTGCACAATCAAAAGTTATCTGTTTTCCCCTAAGGCCCCTCTGTTTGATTGACACTCTTTAAAAATTATAACAGGATTTCCCACTCTTCTGATTTTGGGAGTAAGCCCGGAATGGGCCAGATGGGTTTCTGGGAGCAGTGTTGTCGAGGTAGATTAGTAGTGGGGATAACGCTAAAGTTTGTGTGGTCTTCAGAACTTTAGTGTTTTTCATAAAAGATAGAATTGTTGAAAATCCAGGGCATACCCAAACTAAATAATGGCCTCAGTGTAATGCCCCCTAATCAGAAAACACACAGAGTTCCACTGGTTGGAAAGATTTTTTCCCTTACATTATCATTCAGTACTTACTGAACCTCATTTAATCTTAAAGCACCTCTAAAGAAAGTATTGTGACTTCTCGCATTTTACAACTGAGAAAACTAAATAAACATCATAATAAAGTAGGAACTGATTCAGGCCCTCTCCTGTCTGTCTTCTGATTTTAACCTTATATTTTTTTCCTGTACACAAATGCCTGTAAATTAAGGAGGTATCCTTCTATTTAGGAAAAGCTCTAGTTTCTTAATCTTAATCCTACTGAGGATACTAATTTGTCTTGGGACTTGCAGGGAAAACTTAGAAATAGAGTATTGGAGTGAAAATTTAGACTTCAAAGTACTTTTTAAATAAGTACTTTCAGGAAAGTACTTCAAAGAGTACTTTGAATCTGCTGTGTTTACCCTCATAAATTATGATCATCTGGAAGAGTTAGGGACTCACTAAGAAAACCAAGAAAATTTGATGTGGACCCAGGAATAGGAGATGTGATGTGATCTGTGATGTGTTTTCTTCACACATTCCTCCTCTGTCTTCCTTTCCTGACACTCAAACTCTGCTTACCCTGGAAAATTTCTTCTCAAGAATTCCATACACAGAGAGTGTGAGGCAATTGTCACTGTAACTTGGATGTGATTTTTTTTTTTTTTTCTAAAAATGAAGCATGGATTGACTACTGGAATTGTCATAAAGGTCAGTAATGGGTGAAAGTGGAACTTGGCCTAAAAAGTAGACCTCAATTTCTGTGGAAACTTTCCCGTTTATAAAAGATAATTTATAAATTACTTAAGATGAGAAAGTAAATTATAAAGATTTATCTCCTCTTTTATAAAAACACTTGTACTGTATTTAAGTGGAGACATTGAGAAAGGTAGCTAAACAAGAGTTTTGAAAGGTAGCAAATTAAATTGGGGGCAATTATATTTTTCGTGTGGGTATTTCAGCACATATGTTTTGCATTAATTGCTGCAATAAATTCTGTTAACCTGGCAAAGAGCAAAAATAGCATATTGATGACATCAGGCTTTCACATCAGAAAGCTGCTTTCAGTATCTTCCTTTCTTCGCTGTAATGTGAAATAAAAAATTTTTCAAACCTGTTACCCTTTAGGTTCCCAATGAGTTTTCTAACCACTCAAGCTATTGGCACATTTTCCGTGAGCAAAGGGTTAACAGCAAACTTTTGTTTTCTCATTTCTGAAGGATTAGAATCAACAACTAGTTTCCCTGCTATTTAATGTTATAGTTCACATATGATTTTGGAGAGCTCTCTCAAATCAAGAAAATGTGACTTCAAAGTCTCCAAACTGAGTTGCCTCTCATTTTAAGACAAAAATTCTTGACAGATTATGTAATGTGGACTGAAGCAAAGGGAGAAACCTGGATTTACTTTATTGCTGATAAGTCTAATCAATATCAAAATGATTACATCTTGAATTTTCTATATAGTCATTAAGGGGAGGTTAATTTATTATCTTTTAAATAATATTTAAAGATAGATCAATAAACTTATTTTGTACAAAAAAATAATAATAATACCCATTCCCCAACCCCCACCCCTTCTTTGATGAAAAATGAGACTTTAAAGTTTACTTTTTGCCAGTGATAAAGATAGTTGGTTTCTAATCAATATGAAATTTAGATATTTTCCACTTCAGGATGAGTAAGAGAAACAGAGAACAGCTTGTTAGTAGTTAACATATACTTCATTCCCCTATTTTCAAATGTAATTTAGCAATTAATACAATTCTATAGATTTTAGACAGATACACTTTTTGATTTTATATGGTAGTAGTCTTCACACTGAAAAGTTAGGCTGGGAAGCTGATTTGCAGTCATTTCCTTGTAGACTGAATAATCCTCTGGTTAACAGACCAACACTCTGAGGAAGTCTATGAGCAGCCCAGTGTGTGTGTGTGCGTGTATGTAACCAGCAGTATTGTCTTCTTAGAAAACTGAACCACTCCCACACTGTGCACAAAATTTTAGGGATGAATATTTACCTTTTGAAATGAAGTAAAATTCTGTTTTCCTGAATTACAGATTGGTGATGCTAAAAAATAAAAGCAATCATTTGTTTATCTGTCACTGTCTAATCTTGTTAATTTTCCCCAACTGGACCCTTCATCACTGATAATATTCAAAAATGACATAAAGCTACAGTTATATCCAAATTTTTATTTTCCCCTTCAATATGCCAAAGCTAGTTATGGTATGTTTCGTATTTTGACAGAATGAAAAGAACTGGCATCATAACAGGAACTGTAAATAGAAGTTAAATAGGGTTGTTATTCTTTCATTAAATATATAAACTCCATCAAATATTATAGCCAGTGCCAAATCTTGAAAATATTTTTAAAGAGGCAGAATAAAAGAGAATAATATTTTTCTCTTGGTTTAGTTTTACTATCTAGTTTACCACAAATAAGTTAACACTCATTTACATTAAATCAAGAAAGATAAACTCAGAGATTTTATTATGATGTTCTTGACATTTCTGATGTGAAATTATAATGATTTGATAGTCCTTTTTATTTAAAAATAAAAGGTTTCCAAGTGTAATTATATATATATTTCATCCAACTGAACAAGTTAGATTAATCTATGCTTACAATGATGATTTATCTATTTTTTTAGGCACAACTGCTTTTTTTCCTTAAACATTTATACATTGAAGAAGGACAATTTTTCTTCTGCTTAAAAGTGATGTCTAAAATAATTCTAAATGTTTTAATATCTTTTAACAATATATACACGATTAAAGAAGAAAAAATCTAAAAATGTATTAAATTAATATCCCTTTATATTTTTCTTTCCAAAGGTGATCCTTTGGAAACTAAGGTTTACAACCCTGGCCCTAGTGAAAACATTAGAACTCTATATTTAAATTCAAAGGCATACATTTAAAAACCATTAAAATTAAGAAAAAATTAAGGAAAAAATTAACTCATCTTTCATACCAAAATAGTTTGTTTTTTGCATTCATTTATTTACGAAGTAGTGAATACCTGATGTTTAGTTACTGGATTTTGGAAAAGAAGGTTATCAGTAGTCGCATATTGAATGGCCTTGAAAGATAACGACTTAGTTGGGACAAATGACTACAAAATGAATACTTACATAAAAACTTCTAACATAGGTATAAAAGTTGTTAAAATGCAATATGAATCTTTAAACTAGCTGCCTAAAACAGTCCTGGAAGTAAAAGGGGAGAGTTTTTTTTTTAAAAGGTTTTAAAATAAAGTTAAAAATAACAACAATAAGTTAATAAAAACAAAGATTGTAGATTACATGACTTGCCTAATTTCATGTGTTAGGGATGACTATAACCCAGATTTTATTTTTTTACCATATAGAGGTAGAAAACTTTAAATACATATACAAGTAAAAAGCACTTCTGAAAGAACTGAACATTCAGAAATAGCTATTTCAGTAGGCACATATCTAAGCTCAATGTAAATTCTGTGTGAACACATCCATATACATACGTGTGTGTATTGGAAAGGCACATGATTGAATATGAAAAAGGCCATCCCCAAATAGAAGCTTCTATTGGCTCTATTCATATTATGACTACACTACCAAGAAAAAGCACACCAAGGTTTATCTGAATGCTACATTCTCCTGCAGCGATGAATGAAGTTTCCTGACCATCTCTAGCACAATGACCTAATCACGCTAGTTTCCTGACCTAATCGTTTGATGCTTTCCATTGACACTATGCTCCTAATATGGAAAATAAAGGCCTAGAGTTGTGAATTAAAGTGATAGGCATGTGGCACTTCACTGGATCGTTTGTGGGCTTTTATAGAAACACATATTTACACCTTGAAGAGTTGTGTGTGTGTGTGTGTGTGTGTGTGTGTGTATGTATGTTTATTCAACAGTCATGATGTAGGATAACAAGTTGAGATTTAATAATCCTATAGAATATGATGTCAAAGTTATATCCTGATTTTTTTTCCAGAAATTTAAACAATTTATTCTGAATTGGGCTTCTTTTAAAATTAAAACAAGTTTTGTGATATAAAAAGATCCAAAGAATGTTTTTCAATTGAAATTTTGCTTCATCACAATACTTTATGTTCCTTATGTTAAAATTTGAACCCTTATATACAAGGGACTTCCAGACACATTTTTATGTTGAAAATAACTACTATATTATAATTGTTTTACAGGCCATTTGCTTATTATATTGCATTTTCATAGCCTTTGTTCAAACCCTGACTAACAGAGCTTACATTTACTAATAAAAGCTTAGTAATCAAGTGATATAAGAGAATATATACCAAGACAGCCTGAATTTGTGGTGTGATGGCAAATATATGTACTAAAGTTTGAGCACAGATTTGTCCTAATGATTTTATATAATTTCAAATTGAGTGATGTATTTTAACTTTTTAATCTGTTTAAAAAATCCTTTCAAATTAGAAATAAACAAGTTTTTTTCTGTTAGTTCTGGAACATTTAAAAAAACTAAAATGTGTTGCAGAAGTACAATGTTTACATAATCATTAATGTTCTGCTTTTAGTATCTTACATTTTAGGAAACACATTTCACTTGTCTAAATGATTCATAATATAGGTTGACAATGCACAGAAACAAAGAGAACTGTGATTCTACGGACTGCTATCAAAGCTGAGGCTGTTAATGTAGTAACACTTCACTGATGGTAGAACATCCCCACTCATTTATGTGAGATAATTATTTTGTTATAAGTACACATTCCCAAGAGATATTTTAATAGCTGTTTTCTCCATAAAAGTATTGGACTCAGAATGACCTTCAGAGTTTTAAGATTAATAAGGAAAAAAAGAAAATTCTAACACTTTAAAAACAGCATAGAGTTAACATTTACTAAGGTATCTGAGTTTCAAGTGGAATTTTGGTCTGTATTTCTGTTATTTCCTTGAGCTGGTCTAGTTATGAGAACACAGACATCTTACTGTGAGACTGTGTTTTCATTCCAACAAACGCTTCCTGCTGTCAGCAAAGATTGAGATGTGGCAGCTAATTACAGTTTCTTCCTTGATCGGGGCCTGCCTGTATATGAGTTAATCAAAAATTATTGTCTAGCATTGTTAATCACAAATGTCTAGCACTACAGAATTTTTTTAAAAATTATACATTATTATTTTAGTTGGTTATTTAATAGAGAAGCCTATACATTCTCTGGCGGATCTTCCCACCCCAGGAATCAAACCAGCATCTTCTGCATTCCAGGTGGATTCTTTACCAACTGAACTATCAGTTCAGTTCAATTCAGTTGCTCAGTCGTGTCTGACTCTTTGCGACCCCATGAATCGTAGCATGCCAGGCCTCCCTGTCCATCACCAACTCCCAGAGTTCACCCAAACCCATGTCCATCAAGTCGGTGATGCCATCTAGCCATCTCATCCTCTGTTGTCCCCTTCTCCTCCTGCCCTCAATCCCTCCCAGCATCAGACTCTTTTCGAATGAGTCAACTCTTCACATGAGGTGGCCAAAGTATTGGAGTTTCAACTTGAACATCAGTCCTTCCAATGAAAACCCAGGACTGATCTCCTTTAGGATGGACTGGTTGGATCTTCTTGCAGTCCAAGGGACTCTCAAGAGTCTTCTTCAACACCACAGTTCAAAAGCATCAATTCTTCGGCACTCAGCTTTCTTCACAGTCCAACTCTCACATCCATCCATGACCACTGGAAAAGACATAGCCTTGGCTAGATGGACCTTTGTTGGCACAGTAATGTCTCTGTTTTTTAATATGCTGTCTAGGTTGGTCATAACGTTCCTTCCAAGGAGTAAGCATCTTTTAATTTCATGGTTGCGATCACCATCTGCAGTGATTTTGGAGCCCCCTGCAAAATAAAGTCTGCCACTGTTTCCACTCTTTTCCCATCTATTACCAATGAAGTGATGGGACCAGATGCCATGATCTTCGTTTTCTGAATGGTGAGCTTTAAACCAACATTTTCACTCTCCTCTTCCACTTTCATCAGTAGGCTTTTTCATTCCTCTTTACTTTCTGCTATAAGGGTGGTGTCGTCTGCATATCTGAGGTTATTGATATTTCTCCCAGCAGTCTTGATTCCAGCTTGTGCTTCTTCCAGCCCAACGTTTTTCATGATGTACTCTGCCTATATGTTAAATAATCAGGGTGACAATATACAGCCTTGGCGTGCTCCTTTTCCTATTTGGAACCAGTCTGTTGCTGCAAGTCCAGCTGTAACTGTGGCTTCCTGACCTGCATACAGGTTTCTCAAGAGACATGTCAGATGGTCTGGTATTCCCATGTCTTGAAGAATTTTCCACAGTTTAATGTGATCTACACAGTCAAAGGCTTTGGCATAGTCAATAAAGCAGAAATAGATGTTTTTCTGGAACTCTCTTGCTTTTTCGATGATTCAGCGGATGTTGGCAATTTGATCTCTGGTTCCTCTGCCTTTCCTAAAACCAGCTTGAACATCCGGAAGTTCACAGTTCACATATTGCTGAAGCCAGGCTTAGAGAATTTTGAGCATTACTTTACTAGTGTGTGAGATGAGTGCAATTGTGTGGTAGTTCAAGCATTCTTTGGCATTGCCTTTCTTTGGGATTGGAATGAAAACTGACCTTTTCTGTTTTCTGAGCTATTAAGGAAGCCCTAATAGAGAAATTGCCATAAATTAATATTCTATGACACAAAATGCCAGTAAAATTTAAGATTATAGGAAGTTTTATCTGCACACAATAGATTATAGTTGACTTCATTTTTAGTTTAAAAACATTTTTATAATTTTTGGTCTGTGAGATAGAATACTAATGATCTATTACAAAGATGTTTTCATTATGTTTGAAAGTGAAAGTGAAAGTCGCTCAGTTGTATCCGACTCTCTTATGACCCTATTGCCGATACCGTCCAATGCATTCTCCAGGCCAGAGTCTGCAGCCTTTCCCTTCTCCAGCAAATCTTCCCAACCCAGGAATCGAACCAGGGTCTCCTGTATTGCAGGTGGATTCTTTACCAACTGAGCTATTAGGGAAGCCCTTACATTATGTTTCAGTTCAGTTCAGTTCAGTCACTCAGTCGTGTCCAACTCTTTGAGACCCCATGAATTACAGGACGCTAGGCCTCCCTGTCCATCACCAACTCCCAGAGTTCACTCAAACTCATGTCCATCGAGTCGGTGATGCCATCCAGCCATCTCATCCTCTGTCGTCCCCTTCTCCTCCTGCCTCCAATCCCTCCCAGCATCAGAGGCTTTTCCAATGAGTCAACTCTTCTCATGAGGTGGCCAAAGTATTGGAGTTTCAGCTTTAGCATCAGTCCTTCCAAAGAACAACCAGGACTGATCTCCTTTAGAATGGACTGGTAGGATCTCCTTGCAGTCCAAGAGGACTGTCAATAGTCTTCTCCAACACCACAGTTCAAAAGCATCAATTCATCAGCACTCAGCTTTTTTCAGTCCAACTCTCACATCCATACATGACCACTGGAAAAACCATAGCCTTGAATAGATGGACTCTTGTTGGCAAAGTAATGTCTCTGCTTTTTAATATGCTACCTTATGTTTAGGTAGAAATAAATATAAACAGGAAGTCCACCAGAACTGTTAAGTAAGAATAGTTAATCCTAGTGGATAAAAGTTATGTTGAAATATCAATAGATAACTTTATTGATAAAACTGACCTCTAAATTTCTTGTCAATGGCATACTCAAATGTGAACAGTAAAAACGAAACGCTGAGCTTCGGTAGACTCTTGTCAGAAAATAAATCTTGATTTCTTGATTCCGTGTTATGATTGACCAGAGTAATAGATAAAGAATTACAACATTGATATCAAAATTTATTACTTCCTTTATCATTTACTTCTATATGTGACATTTAAGTATAACCAAAGAGCAGATTAAAGTAGTATTCTGCTATCTGTAACTAGAGAAAAGCTATACTTTTCATCATAACAGAAAGTGATGAAAATAATAGAGATAAATAGTGTACAAGAAATGTAGCTGAGACAATTAGAGTGATGCTGTAAACGGGAAAGAAAAAATATTTTTTTAGTAAAAAGACGTAATCAATGATGGGTTTGTTTTCTACTGTAGTGATTTCCTAATTATTTGCAACTGGTTATAAAAGTACCTTATAACTGAAGGTTTTACAGGAAAATATGTCTATTATTACAAGTCTGAAATTCTTTGGCCCTTAAACCCTACTGTTCACCTTGAAATTTCTAAAGGTTTTCATAAAATGCAACTATAGCATTACTACAATGTGTATATATATGCAAAGTGTATATATAAAAATACACTTAAATAATTGAAAGGATCTTCTACTTCAGTAAGAAATTGTGAGATTTAGTTTTGCAAATTATTTTGCACTGTCTGTATATTTGCAGCACTGAATTTGTAAGAGGAGAATGTTTGTTTAACTCAGTCTTTCTAAGTGAGCAGATAGCCACTATGAATCAAAATTTTGAAATGCTCTTGAAAAAATCTTGGTGTATTAATGATTCTTTAAAAGTAGAACTCCAGAAATTTATGCTATAGTTTTTCATCTCTCCTTACTGAAAACATTTGTTTGGAAAAACATACTTTAATGGCTGAGTCCTTTAAAGAAGTGTTACTGCATTCTTAGTAGTAAGAAGGGAAGGTGGTGTACATTCTTGACACAGAAAGTTCTTCATGACATTGACAATGTCAGTGAGCAGAGGAGTAGATGTTTGATTCTATCTCTTCATTATAATAGAGGGTGGGGATAGAAGAGAAGCAAGACTCCTGGGCATCTTAAATCCATAATTAAGGAGGAATAGTGATAGTAAAGATCAATGCAAGGAATGCAAGCAAGGTTTCCTTCTTTCCAGAAGCACTTACAACCAATCTAAGCCAGGTTTGCTGTTGTTGTTCAGTCGCTGAGTCCTGTCTGACCTTTGACCCCATGGACTGCATCACAACAGGCTCACTATTTCCTGGAGTTTACTCAGTATTATGTCCGTTGAGTTGGTGATGCTATCCAACCATCTTATCCTCTGCCTCCCTCTTCTCCTTTCGCCTTCAATCTTTCCCAGCATCAGGCTCTTTTCCAATGAGTCAGCTCTTCACATCAGGTGGCCAAAGAATTGGAGTTTCAGCTTCAGCATCAGTCCTTCCAAAGAATATCATGGTTGATTTCCTTTAGGATTGACTAGTTTGATCTCTTTGTTGTCCAGGGGACTCTCAAGAGTCTTCTTCAGCACCATAGTCCAAAAGCATCAATTCTTTGGTGTTCAGCCTTCTTTATGGTCATACTTTCACATCCATACATGACTACTGGAAAAATCACAGCTTTGACTGTATGGACCTTTGCCAGCAAAGTGATGTCTCTGCTGTTTAATATGCCCCCCCCCCCCCCGCACCAGGTTTGTCAAAGCTTTCCTTCCAAGGAGCAATTGTCTTTTAATTTTATGGTTTTATGGCTACAGTCACCATCCACAGTGATTTTGGAGACCAAGAAAATTAAAACTATCACTGTTTCCACATTTTCCCCTTTCTATTTGCCGTGAAGTGATAAGACTATTTGCCATGATCTTAGTTTTTTGAATACTGAGTTCTAAGCCAGCCTTTTGACTCCTCTTTCACCCTCATCATTAGGCTGTTTAGTTGCTCTTTATTTTGTGCTATTACAGTAACATCTGCATATCTGAAGCTGTTGACAATTCCCTCAGCAATCTTGATTCCAGCTGTAATTCATCCAGTCTGGCATTTCCCATGATGTGCTCTGCATATAAGTTAAATAAACAAGGTGACAATATACTGCCTTGTCATACTCCTTTACCAGTTTTGAACCAGTCTGTTGTTCCATGTCCAGTTCTAATTGTTGCTTCTTGACTCACATATAAATTTGTAGGAAGCAGGTAGGGTGGTCTGCTATTCCCATCTCTTTAAGAATTTTCCACAGTTTGTTGTGATCCACACAGTTAGCAACTTTAACATAGTCAATGAAGCAGAAGTAGATATTTTCCAGGAATTCCCTTGCTTTTTCTGTGACCCAACGAATGCGGACAATTTGATCTCTGGTTTTTCTGCCTTTTCTAAACTCAGCTTGTATATCTGGAAGTTCTCAGTTTATGTACTGCTGAAGCCTCGCTTGAAGGCTTTTTAACATAACCTTGATAGCTTATGACATGAGTGCAATTGCACAGTAGTTTGAATATTCTTTGGCATTGCCCTTCTTTGGGATTGGAGTGAAAACTGATCTTTTCCTGTCCTGTGGCCACTGCTGAGTTTTCCAAATTTGCTGACATATTGAGTGCAGCACTTTAACAGCATAATCTATTATGATTTGAAATTGCTCAGCTGGCATTCTATCACCTCCACTAGCTTTGTTCATAGTAATACTTTTTAAGGCCCACTTGACTTCATACTCCAGAATATCTGGCTCTAGGTGAGCCAATTTACCCTATATTTTGTAACCTATACTTTGTTCTTAGTCTTTTACTTAATTCTGGTCATTGTTGTTCAGTTGCTAAGTCCTGTCCAACTCTGTGACCTCATGGACTCTAGCACTCCATGCCAGACTCCTCTGTCTTCCAGTATCTCCCAGAGTTTGCTCATTTCATGTCCAATGAGTGGTGATGCTATCTAACCATCTCATCTTTTGCTGCGTATCCCTTGTTTTGCCTCAGTCTTTCCCAGCATCACGTTCTTTTCCATTGTGTAGGCTCTTCACATCAGGTGGCCAAAGCACTGGAGCTTCACCTTCAGCAGCCGTCCTTCCGATGAATACTCAGGGTTGATTTCCTTAGGGACTGACTGGTTTGATCTCCTTGCTGTCCTTGAGACTCTTGAGTCTTCTCCAGCACTGCAATTTGAAACCATCAGTTCTTCAGCACTCAGCCTTCTTTATGGTACAACTCTCACATCTGTACATGACTGCTGGGAAAATACATAGCTTTGACCATAAGGATCTGTGTCAGCAAAGTGATGTCTGTTTTTATTAATTGTCTGTCTAGGTTTGTCACAGCTTTCCTTTCAAGGAGCAACTGTCTTTTAATTTCATGGCTGCAGTCACCATCCAGAGTGATTTTGGAGCCCAAGAAAATCAAATCTGTCACTGCTTCATTCTATACCTTCTAATTCCTATCAGACAGCACACATTGCTTTGAAAAGCAAATCTCTGCTTATTGCCCACCTGAAAGCCAGTTCAAGGAGACTAAGGATTCTCTTATTCTTTTCATGATTGTAAACCCCTTCACCTATTTATACACTTTTCTTTTTTCCATTTAAAAGCAGTGAGACTAGACAGTAAATAAAGCATGTGAAAGACATTGAGAACAATATCCAACCAGGCTTCTCACAGTGTTTTTTTGCCAAAAGATTTCTATTTATATCTCAACCTAAGTGGATTGGAACACTGCAAAATATGTCAAATTTCAAACAATTTTAGAAGTTCATATATGCTATATAGCTCTTTGACTAGAGAGTATTTGGAAATTAAGGAACTGAGATATTTTCTATTACAAATCAAAACTATTTAGAAATCAAACTATTAGAATATGAAGTCTGGTAAGAGATCATTTGTATCTTTGGCATATAACCTGGCATGAGGCAGTCATTAAAGAGTTAGTCTATCTATATATTCCCACCTACCCTTAAACATAGTTACCGGATTCTTTTTTGTTAAAACTGATAATTGTAAATGCAAAATTTTCAGCGATTAAACTTTTCATGTTATGCATTGTTACTAAAACTCAGACTACAATATATTTGTACGTCACAATTCTATCTCCTCTGGCATTTAAACAGTACCCTTTAGATTGTGATTAGGTCTCCATCATTTTTGCAAGAGGAAAGCAAGAACTAATGTTCTTGCCTGTATCACTGCGAGGATTAAGACATTGTATTGCAAGGTTAGAGTGATGTCTCTGGATCAGTGAATCCAGAGACATTACTCACAGCAGGTTGACTTTCAAATTCCATTAACTTTCTCTTCTCATCTCAATTATGCTACACGCAGATTGCTATACAACTGATCCCAGCAGGCTGGAGGTTTTATATCATGGCCAGTTTCAGTCTAACAGTCATTACTTTAACACGGCTAGAATTCTTAGGTTGTGTTGTTCTTATTTATCTATAAACAAAAGACACTTTATAAACCCCAAATAAGTGCTTTTGAAAAGAATTTTGATGCCAGTTTTCTTCTCTATTAGGCCATATATATTGATGGTTGATTTTCAATACAATTCAGAAGACAAATGGAACTGTTGTTAGCTAATATTCTAAGTTTACAAGAACATTGAATCTGTATAGCATGTTAAGATCTCAGGTGGCTTTAAATAAATTTATATTATTTGATCATCATAGCAATATTGTGAAATAACCAGTGCAGACATTATTATGTTTAATAGATCAGAGGATCAGAATCATGAGTAATGCTTCTAATTTTGTGTTCCCTCATTCAAGTTAAATAGAGTGCACTAAAAATTCAATTTCTGAGTGAATGCAATAGATTTAATTAATCTCTCACACTTAATTTTAATTGACAATGCAATACAATTCTTTTTGGCTTAGCTTTTCTCCTTCGAGTAGAAACCAAATGCTAATGTGATTAATCTAGTCTTTTCCCCCTCATCATTATCATCAGAGAAAACTTAAGGATATAGTTCTTTAGTGAACAACCTACCTTCCAATGAGTAATTTACTAAATTTACTAAATCTCATTTTCCTTGCCGCAAACAGTTTTTTCCTCTGGTTATTAATATTGAAATTAAATCATCCATTCATCTTAGCATGTGGAGTGACATATTCATCATTTAGTACGGATTCAATTATTACATACACACAAAAACTTTGAACCATTTAAATCCCTAAAGACATTACAAATATGATCTAATGATTTATGAATACTGGCCCTGTAGATTCTACTATGCGAATCCCTGAGTGTAAATCATCTGATGGGAAATCACCTAATGACTGACAGAAACAGCAACTGAAGTATGTGTGTCTTTATCAGAATGAATGTTGGTAACATTCTTTAAAGGTGAGGATGTATTCTCATATTTGCAAAAATTCTTTAACATGATTTAATCTGAAATTCTGGGCTTCCCAGGTGTCACCTGTGGTAAAGAATCTGCCTGACAATGCAGGGGACACAAGAGACATGGGTTTGAGCCCTGGGTAGGGAAGATCCCCTGGAGAAGGAAATGGCAAACCACTCCAGTATTTTTGCCTGGGAAATCCCATGGACAGAGGAGCCTGGCAGGCTACAGTCAATGGAGTTGAAGAGTTGGACACAACTGAGCAACTGAGCTCAATCTGAAATATTATCTGTAACACTAACTGGTAGATGTTTTTAAAGAATCATTTTTCAGAGATAACTTCAATATAATTAAGCATACTGTTAATTTCCAAACTGATATCTGGGGAAATAATTTCATTATGGAAATTACACTATGCAATCTATGCAACATCTTTCTTCTCCTTTTCAGTTCAGTTCGGTTCATTTCAGTTGCTCAGTCGTGTCCGACTCTTTGCAGCCCCATGAATTGCAGCACACCAGGCCTTCCTGTCCATCACCAACTCCCAGAGTTCACCCAAACTTGTCCATCAAGTCGGTGATGCCATCTAGCCATCTCATCCTCTGTCATCCCCTTTTCCTCCTGCCCCCAATTCCTCCCAGCATCTGAGTCTTTTCCAATGAGTCAACTCTTCGCATGAGGTGGCCAAAGTACTGGAGTTTCAGCTTTAGCATCATTCCTTCCAAAGAAATCCCAGGGTTGATCTCCTTCAGAATGGACTGGTTGGATCTCCTTGCAGTCCAAGGGACTCTCAAAAGTCTTCTCCAACCTAAATATAATTACTTCTCACTGGGATTAACTTATTGTGAAGGGAAAAAAGTTTAATCATTAAGGAATTCCAGTGTAATAGATTAAGTTTACAGGTTTTTTTTTTTTTTTTGCTTTGTTTTTACTAGCAAAACAGAGAATCTGACTTTGAGAATTTTATCTTTTTTAACTTAATTATTAGAAACTTTTCTTATACTCATCTTGTATATTTTTCATCTAACCAAGTATCTTTTAAAATCAGTGCTTAAAAATTCAGAATTCTAACATCAATCACATATAATTCTTTTTCTTAACATTTTATAAGTGTAGTGTTTCCTTTGTAAGACAATAAATGGGATGATTAAAGAAAGAGTGGTGCTTCTCATTCATCATGAAACACTATTGACAGCATGTGGACACGTACTTTGCCTATATTAACATTATGTTTTGACTTATGAATATATGGAACCCTTCAAAGTAAGTCTCTCTTATTATATTTATTGATTCACCTTCTCTAGTTCATGTTAATAATACCTTCATATTTTATGTAAACTTCTTCTGCATCTTCCATTAATCAGTCATGGGGTTATTTTCTAATTTAGAAGAAGGATGTGGTAAAACCACAGTTTCCACTATTTAACAGATTGGCAATCAACATAAGCCCTTTGTTAATAAAGTACCTTTTTATATTTTAATCCACTTCTAATTAATGCTTTCTGGGCTTAAATCATTTGCCTTTCTCTTTTAACATATTCAAAATGCAGTCACATGCTTGTTATATTTTATCATTTATCAGACCTAATAACTAGCAGAAAATTCTGAGCCAAATTATTGAAGCCTTTGGGTAACATTACTTTCTTTAAATAAGTAAAGATTTACACAGGTGAGATTATAATATATAATTTTACTTTGGTTTTTCCTCAAACTGGTAGCTAAGCATTTTATTCATTATGTATAAGTACACAATTTATACAGTATTAAAAATATGCACATTACAGAATAATGTATTTAGCCAGGGACAGTATGAAGATGCCATATCAAATATGTAAAAAATATGTTTCACTATGAAATCATGTTTAACTAATTTATAGTGAGATGATGTCAATTTATCAAATTTAATGGTCTTTGCAGTTACTTTGATTTCTTATTTGCATTAATGTTTCCTACTTTGGATTTTTATAATGTCCTCTTTAAACCTGAAATTATTCTGTCAGTATATTGAATATATTTATAAACAAACATAAACAGTTTAAAAAAATGTCACAGAAACTTCTGGTTCCTTACTTTTCCCTATTATTTCTTTTCTTTGTAATACCCTTCTATATTAATCATACACATATAATGAGAATGAGCAGAGTCGTGTTTTTTGAACATGTTGTCATTTCAGCAACACATACAACATCAATTTGACAGAGTTAAATAGAATTCACTCCTTTTAACTGTGTTTGTGTACCTGTGTTTTTTTTTCAGTCAATTTACTGGATTCAAAAACTATTCAAGGGGAGCTGGGATGGATCTCCTATCCATCACATGGGGTGAGTTTGGTTACCTATTGAAAGGAACACAATTCTGTGCGTTGCCTTTCTTAGAGATTAGGATTATTGGGAACAGGAACTCCTATACTTCTGATGAGAAATTATGTTTGTCACTGTAGTCAATACATGGACTAACACACTTAATATTTGTGTCCAATGGAACTATCGACCATTTGGAAGTTGTTTTTTTTTTTTTTTCCTCTTCTGAATTTGAATAGTTTGAATGAACTAAAATAAATGGTTTGACTATTACTGTCATCATGCAGATGATCTAAACATGATACCTAACATCTTTTTGTGATGTATTCAGAATCAGTGAGTTGAGAAGAGACTTTACAAATTTTAAGTGACGTGGAAAATGTATATTTGGAGATGGTCACCTCTGGAGTTGTAGCCTTAAAATAAACTGTGGAAACAATTCCAAGTAGGGTAGGACGTATTTGTCAAGACTGTAAACCTGCATTGCCATCATTCCTTTGCTTAAAATGTCTTCAATTTGTCTAGGCCAGTTTAAAATTAGGCATTTTATTTACAAAAAATATGTATGCTTGCTAAGTCGCTCAGTCATGTTCAACTCCTTGCGACCCTTTGAACTATAGCCCACCAGGCTTTTGTCCATGGGATTCTCCAGGAAAGAATACTGGAGTGGGTTGCCATGCCCTCCTCCAGGGGATCTTCCCAAACCAGGGATCTAACCGTCTCTCATATCTCCTGCATAGACAGGTGGATTCTTTACCACTAGCACCAGTTGGGAAGCCAGGAAAAATATGGCTGCCTTTAAACTCTAAGCTTTGTATATACCTTTAATGTTATGAAATCAGACACAGGTTACTAAAGTGTATGCCATTTTGGGACCCAAATGTTTATGATGATTCTTTGTGTGAGAAAATTTTCCTTTTCTTTTTTTAATTGAAGGGTAATTGCTTTACAGTATTTTGTGGTTTTCTGTCATACATTCTTTCTTTCAGAACAAAAAGAGGCTCATACATTTGGAAAATTCTTCTTCCTAAAAAACTACAAAAAATGCCTAAACACATCTGTTTTGTTTCCAAGGATAGCTTGTAGAAAATACAAAGTGCTATTTCGAAATAGTTGTCATAGGAAAAAACGTATATATTCCTATTTATTTTATTCCTACACCATCCTCTTTTCAAGGAGGTTATAATTACTTTGACTTGGTGTTCAGTCTTTAGATTTCTGTGCCTAAACATGCTAATTTTTACTAGCAGCTTCTTCCTCACCAACGGATGTTTTGCATCAGGGATACTCCATCTATCTGTCATCTTGTATCTGCTTCTCTTTCTTGTGCACCTTGACACTGACATAATGCCAAAACCTATCACATAATCAGGTCTTGGTTTGTGGCTCAGAAAGGGAGAGTAGGAAGTACACCAGCATTTGGTTTTCCCATAGGTGCAAAAGGAATCAAATGGTTAAGATAAAGCACATCCTGGATAGTCATAACAAATGAATAGAAACTCAGGATTGAGCTGGAAAACTGATTTAAAACTCATTGTCCAACTCATACTCAACTATAATGTTGATTTTAGAAATTTGAGTTTTTCATTACTCCGTAAGATAACATATCATAGAAGATATGATTGCTGTCTAGGAAGATATGAAAAGCAAAACCATACTAATTCTTTATATCTATAAATATAAATAGAAAATCTGTTTAAAAATAAAAAATTAACTTAAATATCAAAGCAGCAGTTTACTTCTCTTTTTTTTCTGCTCTAAAGAAGGTATAAGGAAAACATTTCTCATATTGAATATTTGGGTAAATGAATTCATTTACCTTGTTTATCTCATAGATTTTATGATGAACAAAGTTAACACTTTCATTTCCAGATATACTTTGGATGGGGAAGGCTGTTTTAGAACCCTGCCATGTAAAGTGTGTGTGCGCCAATCAGCAGTGTCAGCACGTGGGGGATTCTCAGAAATGCAGCCCCACCCCAGCCTTTTTGAGTCAGAATCTGCCTCTTAACATGGTCTCAGGTGATTCACATTAAAGCACATTAAATTTAAGAAACACTCCTCAGGGTAAGGGTAACTTGCCCCTTGACTTTTCCTATCTCTTGCACAATTTCCCACCTCCTTTCTCCTAGGAGTCACTTATGGTTTTCTCATGAGCAGTTTTCAGTCTCTCCTTCAGCCTCAGAAAGCTGACCTCAGGCTCCCTGGCCTCTTCTTCATGGCTTCTCTGGTTTATCTAGCAGCTGTGACTTCTGTATTTCAGATGCATTAAATGGCCTTAAAATAGCTGGCCAACCTTTCCAAGCTTATCATTAAAACTAGCAGGGAGAAAAAAAAAAAACACATCTCCCTGAGAGAGAGTGATGTTTATAATCTTAAGTCCCAAAAGATTTAGTAAAAAAGAAAAGGAAAAATGAAATATGTAAATTATTGTCCTGGGTTGATTTGTAGTACATTTGTAGTATATAATGTCCATGTGGAAATAGCACTAATTTAGAAAATATGATGTTAATATTAATTTCTTTTTGAGATACTAATGTTGTTGACTGAAAACTCTATGGTCAGTTGAAGTTTGGGATCTAACGTCTTTGCTTGTATGATTGTTTGTGCCTGCAGATTCCATTTATTATTTTTATTGCCTAATCATTGCCATTTTCAATTTGACTAGGATATAAGAATTTGGTGTTTGTTTTAGTTTTAAAAGGAATAGGTAGTTAAATCAGCAGTAATATATATGCCTCAGGGTTTCCCATAAAAAATGAAGTGATAGCCGGAAATAAGTTTGAACTAGTTATTATTTTAATTAATTAACCCTAACAAGTAGAAATGCATCTGTTTTCAGGTTAACTAAAATATAAATATAAACTTTGGAGGGGAAAATTATAATGATGTCACAGCATACTTAATCACTTAAATATCCTACTCTCTTCTGCTTTTTTTTTTTTCTGAGAACATGTATGTTCTACTCTCTTAGAAAATTCCAATATTATGATACTGTATTATCAGTTATAGTCACCAAGTTACACATTAGATCCTCAGTCCTTATTCTACAGCTGACATTTTGTACTATTTTACCAGCCCCTTCCCATTTCTCCCACCCTCACCTCTTGGCAACCACTTTTCTATTCTTTGTTTCTGTGAGTTTGACTCGACAAGTGGCATAGAAAATATGGTACTTTTGATTTAGGGAAATGGTTCTCAATGGATGAGGGGGTAGATAAGTGGGGAAGCAATTTTGATTTTGCCCCATGGGGATATTTATCTGGAGATATATTGGCTGTCACAGCTGGGTAGGCAGGGCACAACTGGCACCTAGTGTGGAAACTAGGGGTCCAACTTAACACCTTACAAAGACCATGACAGCTTCCTACAACTAAGAATGACCTTATGCAAAATGACAGCTTCCAGGCTGAGAAACCCTTACTCAAGGGGTGGATAATGGTGATCCATCAAGAGGTATGGTCAAGGAAAAGACCTTAAGGGTACTCAGCAACTTCTTTAAGTCCCAGCCATACTTCCATCAGAAGCTCTGCATTCCAGATCTTTTTTAAAAATAAGTTTTAAGAAATAGACCAATAGTTCTTTCCAAGTTTGAAATGTCTTTCATGTAATGATTACATCACCGGAGCTATGTAAAATTATTATTTGGGAGAAAATTGTCAAGAACAGCTCATTCCTTCATATATAGTATTTTCTATTCCTAGTCATCCTCTTCCCCAGAGATATAGTCACACTTAAAACCTTAGAATTGACTTATGGTATTTTCTTGGGAGGATTATTTCTATCTCTATTTTTAAATAGTTCTTCATATCTTAAAGGAAACCTGGTAGAAAAGTATGGTGTTGTGTTAATTGCTCAGTCATGTCTGACTCTTTGCAATCTCATGGATTGTTGCCTGCTAGGCTCCTCTGTCCATGGAATTCCCTGGGCAAAAATAATGGAGTGGGTTGCCATTCCCTTCTCCAGGAGATCTTCCTGACCCAGGGATCAAAACCAGGTCTCTTGCATTGCAAGTTGATTCTTTATCATCTGAGCTCTCAGTTTGGTACTTTATTATTAGGTATGAGAAAAAATATCTATGAAGAAGTTTAATGAAACTTTTGTTTTCTCTAGTAAATTTCATGGAAATATTATTCAAACTTGTCAACTGAAATTATCAAGAGGGTCATGATAATTCATTACAATTCATTTTCAATAAAAAGTTTTTTCTTTGACATGGATATTTTCTGGTACTAAATTTGTTCACTTTAGTAAAGTAAATAAGCAATTAACCTTCTCTGGCCCTATAAACTATGAATTATATTAATAATATTTGAATGTGGGGTTTAATTATTCAGAAGTGTTAGTAAATAATTCAGTAATTTAATTTTTTTTTGATTTAGAGAATAATCAACACATATCAAAGCCTATACATATTGCTGGATTATAATAAAGAAAGAATCCATAGTTTACACATGACTAGTACTTAAACTGATTGGTCAATTGAAATGTCTTAGTCAGTCTATGATTACAGAGAAGAGATTAGCGGAAAGTAGGCCCAACATAGTTTTCACTTAGGATAGTATTGGTAAGATGGTTAAGCAGTACAAAGGAATCAAGAACTTTGACTCAATTAAGTAAACTCAACTAAGGAGAAGAAAATGAAGAGAGATTTGAAGGAGGAGTGGGGTGGAATTAGTAGTCTCAAAATCAGCAATTGTAAATTTTAAAAATAATTAAACCACCTCCATCTTTCAATTCTTTTAAGTATTTTTTCATAAAGATTTTCCTAGCTACTTATTGCTGTCTTAACAGTGATAATGTACTTAAATAGAAAACAGTCTCCTGGCAAATAGAGACCCCATTGGTTGCTCACACAATATTTGTTCCCTGGTGTTTCTTTGCTGACAGAACACTGAAACGGTTCATGTTTTCACCCTCCTATGTGTTCTTGGAAAATGACCCCTCTGTTACTTTGCAGGGTGAGTATTGATTCATCTGAGAGCAAATCATGATAATTAAGTCATTTTTCCAGTGTTGGTTTAGGCAAGAGTGTGTAAAGCCAGTGAGACTGGAACAAGACTCCAGTGACTTTGGGAAAGTTTCCTTCCAATAAAAAGATAGGAGGTCTCTGTGACAGTCTAGAGGGGTGGGATGAGTTGGGAGGTTGGAGGGAGGTTCAACAAGGAGGGAATATATGTATACTTAATGGCTAATTCATGTTCTTGTATGACCAAAACTAACACAATACTATAATTGTGGTCCTCCAATTAATAATTTTAAAAAAAAACATGGTGGGGAGGCCAGGTGCTTTGTGCCTCCAGGTTTGCTCTGTGATGGCCCAGAGTCCGGTCTGGAGGACTTGCATTCCCTTAATGGTCAGAAAGGTAGAGCCAGAGAGCATTAGAGAGGCCATTCAAGAACCCTGACATCTCAGAACCACTGAGTTATGTGGAGTCATAAGTTTTCCTTATTGAATCCACTCTTTTTGTATTTCTCATACTTTCCATGTAAAGATATCCTGATAGGATGCAATGCTTTATCTCCTGGTCAGACACCCTGATTTCTCAGTGAAGGCTATGGCATTGCATAATTCTATCCTACAATGTTATCTGTATTTTCCCAGCTTGTCTTTTTTTGTGCTTTAATATGATGTCAAAGATAACAGGAAGAATAGTAAAATAGAATAAGCACATTATGTAGAATTGGCACATCTGCATTTGGATGCTGGCTGTGTCTTTTACTGCTGTATGATCCAATGCAAGCCTATTAACCTTCATTAACATTTATCCTCACATTTAATTGAGGCATAACAGTAATTTCTAAGTCATAGCACTCTAGAGTAAATGATAGTTGGGCAAGTGAGATGTTCCTGTATATCTAACTATGTATATCTATCTATCTGTCTAATACACAAATGTATGTAAAATAGGTATACAGATATCATTTCTTAATCTTAGATAAATTTTACAATTTTTCCATTCTAATCGAAACCCACTAAATTCATTAATTGCCATTGTTCAGTTGCCCAGTCATGTCCAACTCTTTGCAACCCCATGGACTGCAGCACGCCAGGCTTCCTTGTCCTTCACCATCTCCCGGAGCTTGCTCAAACTCATGTCCATTGAGTTGGTGATGCCATCCAACCATTTTGTCCTCTGTCATCCCCTTCTCCTCCTGCCTTCAATCTTTCCCAGCATCAGGGTCTTTTCCAATGAGTTGGCTATTCAAATCAGGTGGCCAAAGGATTGGAGCTTCAGATTCAGCATTAGCCCTTCTAATGAATAGTCAATTCATTGATACATCTGCTTAAATCTCAGTCTATAACATGTCTTAAAGATGAATTTTGAAAAAGGAAAATTGATGGTATTACCTGGGGTGCCAATTAATACCTCTTCTCAATTAAGAGCTCAAAATATTACCATTAACAGCACATGATTGTTATTTCATTGAATCGCACAGGTCAAAGTTTGCATATAATCTTGAAATTTTGAACTGAAAGAATAAAAATAAGGTAAATCAGGTATCCAATTTATTTATTTAGATTTCTAAGTGGTTAGAATTTCCTCAAATATTAATATTTCTTCTTCAGGGATACCTTTTAACTCTCATATGCCACCCTCCTGCCGCCCCCAAGACTAGGATATAATACCTATTAGCTCATCTGCCTTGTTCTCTGTTGTACTGCCTCAGCTTGTAGTTATATGTTATTGCAGTTATTTCATTGATATTTATCTCAGCCTGGAAATGGCAAGTTCTTTGACACCAATTCCCATTTCATGAAATTCTCCCTGTTTTTCTCCCATTTAAGATTCTTAGATTAATTGCCCATAAATTTAAATTACCTGGATAAGTAAAAAATAAAAGCTTTCCAATACAAGGGAGGACAACAAAACTAACACTGATTTTGCATTTGTTGAGAAAAATTTGATGTTCCAATCTGTTGTTTTAGATGGGGTCTGTTAATGATTTCATGCTTTTTTCAATGGCATAATTTAGGTAAAATGACATATACTATAGTGTATATATTATATATGTATGAGTATATATTATAGATGTACTTATCTAATATATAAATATACATATATAATAGTATAGATATATGTCTATATTACATATATTATTTTTTGTACTAGCAGATCTACTTAGTTAAACATAGTTAGAAAATACTATAAGCCTATGCATTGGAAGTTAACTGAAAAAGAAAAGTAGCTTAGGATAGCTCTATATTGAAAATTATATAGGCTGTTGTCTAGGGGTAAAAATCTGGTATCCTGCAAATAAATTCCAGTTACCTAAAACTAGAAATATTTAGAATTGAGTGAATTGTCAAGAATAATGGAAATAATAAAAGTACTCTCTAAAACAAGTCTTTAATATAGTATAATTTGCCTTCAATATTGGAATTATTGCTATTCGTGAAGTCTGGTTTCTAAGAGTCTTATCTGCTGGATTTCTACCTTTCATTTTATGAATGGTGTCTGAAATGCAGGAAGAATATGTTGACAACTGTATGTCAACGATAACCACCTGGGACTCTGACTTTGTGAATCACAGTCCAAAGTCTGCTTCATATGCTGAATAGTACATCCAGGAAAATAAAAATTTTGACATATGTGATTCTTGGTCATTTAAAATTTTTCTGCCTAGGATGGACGATGCTATATATTTTATATACATTATTATATATGTACTTTATATATATTTTACGTTCACTTTCACCTACTGTGCTGACCTTTCTAGGACGGTTGTCCGATTAATTAGAAAAACATGACAAAGTTTTATAGGTCTTTTTTAACCTTTTCTTGAAGCAAAATACACTATAAAATAAGGTGGAAGGTGAATAAGTGGTAGAAATCAACAAAAATAGAATTTATTCTAGCAATATTAAATTAATAAAATTTAAAATGTTATCTTCTATCTGTTTTATCAGAAATGATGTTAGTGTTTAAAGAAAAAGAAATATTTTTCATTGATAATGTTGTATGTTTCTGTATAAATCCTCCTCTTTGTATCAAAACAGTGCTTGTTTATATTTTGGGGATTGAATTAGAATTTTTAAAATATGACATGTGATATACTTTGGTGTTTTTTTTTTTTTTTTTTTTTTTTTTTGCTTTGATGTATAGCCTTGTTGGGTTTAGAGGAAAGGAGACTTAAAACATATTTGAATGGGTTTTCTTTATTTCGGCTTTACCCACAAATTTGTACTTTGTGATATTTGACATTTAGATGATATTAGTCATTTAACATAAGTAACTATAGAGTTAAATAAAAAGCTAAGATACACAAATATTTTTCATATCTAATTTTAATGTTTACATATTTAATAAATTTATTATGTTGATTTCATATTTGTTTCTTTAAAAAAATTCAAATTGGCAATAAAGTTTTGCTTCTAGTGATTTGTCATATTGATAGCATTTTATAAAAATAACAACTTTCTTAGCACCAAAATATTTTACTTTGTGCAACTTCAAGTGAAAGACCTTTCTGATGAAAAAGGAATTATTAAAATAAGAATAACCAAAATATAGATACTAAACTTAAAAAAGAATGGTTTTCATGCTAATTTTTCATTAAATTTGTTGACACATGTACAAAAGGATATATAGCAGATCGGATATCAATTTTTGTTTTGCTAGGAAATGTCCAGCTCCCTTAAAATAAAGAGCATACTTAGAACAAATGCTGTATTTTCAAGTTTCCAAGTTTTCATTTGAATACAGGATATAAACGTAGCATATGTGTTCCAATAGAGACGAATTTCCATTCTGTCATTTCATTAAGAGTAAGTCAAGAATTTTGATGGGAATTTTAAAAAATCATAATTTTCCCCAAAGTTTTACTTATTTACTTTACTCCTTAAATATTTTCTTTTTAATTTCATAAATTAATGGTCTTGACCTTTAGGTTTATTAGTCATTGGTGTTTCATTTCTTTTGAAAGATTTTTATTTTAAGAAATTAAATTTGGCCTGTAAAAAATATGGCATAAAATACTTTTTAAATAAGTCCCATGTCCCAAATGATAGCCATTGCACCTGAGAACATTTAAAGGTTATAACATTTAGAACACAAGAAACTTCAAGTATTTCTGCAAACTTCGTAGCTCACTGATTGCCATCAGTTTTGTTTGTTTTTTGCTAGTGATGTTCACTTTATTCAGGAAATGTTGTATGAAGAATTATCAGTGTAATTGCCCAGATTTCTTGGGACCTACTAAAATAATTTCTCCCTTTTACATGGGACATAAGAAGAAAAACATCAAGGGGGATAATATGCTCAATTTTCTGAATAGCCTGTTTACAAGTTTGTTTTATTCATTCTGGTAGTAAGGCAGCTTACCATACACAACACACACACACACACACACACACACACACACACATATGTTATGTATATACAGTTATATAAAACTACATACATATATATTAAACTATAGAGAGATATATAGCTGTATCTATATAAACTAATATATTGAAATTGTTTTTAATTTTTAAACAATAATTATTAGAAATGCAAAATTCTGGGCTTCTAACTAAGACCTACTACTATGTTACAAATCCTGGGATCAGGGTTCAGCCATCTGTTTTTTCACAGGCTTTCTATGTGATTCTCATGCTGTTCAACTTTGGGAATCACTGTGCTAGAAAATCATTATCTGCTGTAATTAAACAGGTATTACTTATGAATATAATTGACTGCTGCTTGGTATGGTGCTATGCTGTAGTGTGTTCCAAACTCTTGATGTAGCACTATGCATAATTCATTATAAATATAGCTCTGGATATTTTAAAATTTAGGATATTACAATAAACACATAGCAGGAAAAATAGGCATTTTACCAGCCACTCAAGGGAACTATTCTTAGCACTTTTGTAACAGGAATTCATTTTGGCATTCTCAAGTTTCTCTCCTGTAATCTTGGAGCTCAGTTTGAGTTGATTGTAGTAGCTTCAGTATTTGTAAATGCTGAAGATATTTATACATTTGCATCCATTGCTCACAATAAAGAGATAACATTAAAGCCAAAAGACTAGAAAAGCCATAAATTAAGTGACAGTGAAATTGGAATAAGGAATATGAAAATCGCCCATCAAGGAGTTACTTGAATTTAAGGTTTTCTGGAAAATAACTATGAAACATTCCTAGAAAGTTACTGAGATCTGCTTATAATAGATTTTATGTGCCCCACTAAAGATATTGGAGATTATTCAAAGGCCATATTTTAAAGAGATGATTATAAGTTCAGTTCAGTTCAGTCACTCAGTCGTGTCCAACTCTTTGCGACCCCATGAATCGCAGCACGCCAGGACTCCCTGTCCATCACCAACTCCCGGAGTTCACTCACACTCACGTCCATCAAGTCAATGATGCCATCCAGCCATCTCATCTTCTGTCGTCCCCTTCTCTTCCTCCCCCAGTCTCTCCCAGCATCAGAGTCTTTTCCAATGAGTCAACTTTTCGAATGAGGTGGCCAAAGTACTGGAGTTTCAGCTTTAGCATCATTCCTTTCAAAGAACACCCAGGACTGATCTCCTTTAGGATGGACTGGTGGGATCTCCTTGCAGTCTAAGGGTCTCTCAAGAGTCTTCTCCAACACCACAGGTCAAAAGCATCAGTTCTTTGGCGCTCAGCTTTCTTCACAGTCCAACTCTCACATCCATACATGACTACTGGAAAAACCATAGCCTTGACTAGATGGACCTTTGTTGGCAAAGTAATGTCTCTGCTTTTTAATATGCTATGTAGGTTGGTCATAACTTTACTTCCAAGGAGCAAGCATCTTTTAATTTCATGGCTGCAGTCACCATCTGCAGTGATTTTGGAGCCCAGAAAAATAAAGTCTGACACTATTTCCACTGTTTCCCCATCTATTCCCCATGCAGTGACAGGACCAGAAGCCATGATCTTAGTTTTCTGAATGTTGAGCTTTAAGCCAACTTTTTCATTCTCCTTTCACTTTCATCAAGAGGCTTTTTAGATCCTCTTCACTTTCTGCCATAAGGGTGGTGTCATCTGCATATCTGAGGTTATTGATATTTCTCCCAGCAATCTTGATTCCAGCTTGTGCTTCTTTCAGCCCAGCGTTTCTCATGATGTACTCTGCATATAAGTTAAATAAGCAGGGTGACAATATGCAGCCTTGATGTACTCCTTTTCCTATTTGGAACCAGTCTGTTGCTCCATGTCCAGTTCTAACTGTTGCTTCCTGACCTACATATAAGTTTCTCAAGAGGAAGGTCAGGTGGTCTGGTATTCCCATCTCTTTCAGAATTTTCCACAGTTAATTGTGATCCACACAGTCAAAGGCTTTGGCATAGTCAATAAAGCAGAAATAGATGTTTTTCTGGAACTCTCTTGCTTTTTTGATGATCCAGTGGGTGTTGGCAATTTGATCTCTGGTTCCTCTGCCTTTTCTAAAACCAGCTTGAACATCAGGAAGTTCACGGTTCACGTATTGCTGAAGCCTGGCTTGGAGAATTTTGAGCATTACTTTGCTAGCGTGTGAGATGAGTGCAACTGTGCAGTAGTTTGAGCATTATTTGGCATTGCCTTTTTTTGGGACTGGAATGAAAACTGACCCTTTCCAGTCCTGTGGCCACTGCTGAGTTTTCCAAATTTGCTGGCATATTGAGTGCAGCACTTTCACAGCATCATCTTTCGGGATTTGAAATAGCTCAACTGGAATTCCATCACCTCCACTAGCTTTCTTCGTAGCGACTATGGAGGTGATTATTGAGGATGTTGTAATCAAAGAACAGACAGGAGTCAGAAAAAGCAGTCGGAAATCACTGTAAAGGTTCTCAGAATATATTATAGAAACCAAGGGTCAGCCCTCTATTCTTCTAATTCTGTATCTTAGTGATTTGGCATAGGCTAAATTTTCATTATCTTGCTGACACTCCAAGAAGGGATTTTTTTTAATTTTTATTAATAGATCATTTTTATAATAAAGGTATAAAATAAAGAGAAACCAAATTTGGTGAATTGTGTAAGTTGTAAGACCTTGGGAAACTCCACAGAAGAAAAATTAATGAACTAAGGAAGACAAAGCAAAAGGAAAAAAAAGGGCACAAAATGCTTGGTTCAGTTCAGTTCAGTTCAGTGGCTCAGTTGTGTCTGACTCTGCGACCCCATGAATTGCAGTACGCCAGGCTTCCCTGGCCATCACCAACACCCGGAGTTCACTCAGACTCATGTCCATCGAGTCAGTGATGCCATCCAGCCATCTCATCTTCTGTCGTCCCCTTCTCCTCCTGCCCCCAATTCCTCCCAGCGTCAGAGTCTTTTCCAATGAGTCAACTCTTCGCATGAGGTGGCCAAAGTACTGGAGTTTCAGCTTTAGCATCATTCCTTCCAAACAAATCCTAGGGCTGATCTCCTTCAGAATGGACTGGTTGGATCTCCTTGCAGTCCAAGGGTCTCTCAAGAGTCTTCTCCAACACCATAGTTCAAAAGCATCAATTCTTCGGCGCTCAGCCTTCTTCACAGTCCAACTCTCACATTCTTGGTAAATGTAATCAAATTTTCCTTCCAAGTGACAATACCAGTTAATGTTCTTTTGGGTGTAGGGCTAAGAATAAGTTAAAGTTTTTGTGGCCCATGCACGCTCAGTCAATCAATTATGTCCAACGCTTCAGGACCTTATGGACTGTATCTCAACATACAGATACAAGACCATGAATCCAACTACCACGGAGATTCAGCTAGTGCAGGAAGAGAGGACAGACACAGTGTGGTGGTTTCAAAGAACCTTAACTCTTAGCCTACACTTGGATACTTGGTGCCATGAATATCAAGGCATCTGGCAGTCATAAACATTGATCTACAAAAGTCTTCAATGGAGTTTAAAGCTCATGGATAATATGAATCAATTTTGCACACTGTGCTATAAAACAATTTGTCATGTCTATCCTGAATGGATGGATGTGCTGGGTAATCAGTTTTTAAAGTAGAATCAGTGATAATTTCAATTTTTATTTACTCATTCTCTTCAGTGTTGAAAAACAAGTAACAATGTAGTCCTAAACCAGATTACTGAATAGAATTTTGTGAAAATGTTGATAGAGCTGCTTCACTTTCTTATCAAGGGGGCATATTTTTATCTTATTTGGGGCAGTAGCATATATTTGAATGAGTAATCAATGTTGGAGCCAGCAGGGACTTTAGAAGTCATCTACTGCAATTCCTTAATTACACAGACAAGCAGTTGAAGCTCAGAGACCCTCAAGGTCATCCTCAAAGTCATTGTTTTCTGGGTCTGTTTAGTGGTCTTTCATTAATCCTCTCGGTCTTTTCTGAGGACAGTACCAAATAAAAATTCAAGATTATGTGATTTAATGTTGAAGAGACTACATTTCACAGAATTTCAGGACTATTGTGTTTGAACGTCTTTCTTACAGTACCCTAAAAAATAAGCAAATCTTGGGATACATCAGTCAGTGTTTTGCTCTTTTCTCAGCAGTTGAAAAATGCTGATCTTTCGTAAGGCCAAGAGGAAAATTGGGTGGTATAGGATTATTATTACCTCTCCGTTCTCTCATGTATCCCTATCCTCTCATCACAAGTTGATTTATGATCCACGGACTGAGATGTCACTTTCTGCTTAGAAATTCTTAACTCATTCTCTGACAACTAAAAATTGATTTTAGCTTAGATTCAAATATAACTGTACTTGCATCGAAAGAGTAGTTTTATATGTTAGCTCATAATCAAAACAAATCTCATTTACTCTCATAAGAACCAATGAATGTTTTGAGATCTTTTAAAAAAATTAGTACATCATTTTAATGTGACTATTCTTCAGATAGAAGGCTTAGATGTGTTATCTTCTAACCAATAAATTCTCAAGATTTTAAACATCTCAAAATTATTAGCAATATTTTTGCCTTCTCAACAGTAATTTTTATGGAATATTTTTATAAAATATATGTCATTCTTATGTAGCTTTCTGCAATGTGATAATTATAAGTTAGGATAGCAAGTTAGTTTTTCAGCAGATTTTGGAAACTAGAATGAAAAAATCAGGGCAGGAGTTTTATAAACCAAGAAATATTTTGTGGTATACTTTTCCATGGTAATAATCTCCTCTAAAATAAATACTTCTTCATTTCTGAAATATATGATCCTAATTCAAAGACAATCTCTGTAGTGGTAAACACTATGGGAAGAACTAAAGATGCTAACATTATTTTAGAAAGGAAAGTCTGTGGAGTCACATTATTTTTTGGAATTGAATTCTGAATAGTTTATGTGGTATAAATGGGGCTTACGCAAGCTTCAGTGTATTAGAATTTATTCATCCTGTATAGTAACTGCTTGAGCTCCTGCTATGTACTGGTACTATCAAAGGCAGTAAAAGACACAAAAAACAATACCCATTGCTAATATTTCTACAATGTGCTGGGCTCTATTTGTAGTGCTTTCCATATGTCAACTTGTTTAATTCTCACAACAGTCTTATAATGTTTTACTCCCATTTTACAGAAAAAATAAGCCCCACCTCCAAATTTAAATAACTAAACAAGATCATGCACTTAGTAGGTGACGGAGTCAGGAATAAAACCAGGTAGTCTGACTTTTTACATAATGTACATTATCATTATTCTATACTGCCTATTGTAAGAGAGTTCAGTTCAGTTCAGTTCAGTTCACTCGCTCAGTCGTGTCTGACTCTTTGCGACCCAGGCCTCCCTGTCCATCACCAACTCCCAGAGTTCACTCACACTCACGTCCATCGAGTCAGTGATGCCATCCAGCCATCTCATCCTCTGTCATCCCCTTCTCCTCCTGCCCCCAGTCCCTCCCAGGATCAGGGTCTTTTCCAATGAGTCAACTCTTCGCATGAGATGGCCAAAGTACATAAAACCAGGTAGTGTGACTTTTTACATTGTGTCCATTACCGTTATTCTATACTGCCTATTGTAAGAGAGTTAATGAAGCCATTTCCTTGACAAACAATCTGGTAGAAGAGAATGCATGGAGCAGTAACTACAATATAGTGATAGTCATCAATTAAGATACACAGTGATTCAATAATACTGTAATGTGTGTCATCAGCTCTGCTTAACGTGAGTCAGAGTAGACTATGTCAAGAGTAAAGTATGTGAAGCTTTAAAGATAAATAGTAATTTACCAGGTATATGTGATTGGGCATCATATACACAGAACACAGATTACAAAATAGCATTGTACGCTGAGAAAAAAATATAGTGCATGTATTCCGAAACTAGTGTAGAGAAGAGTAGAACATGGAATTTGTGAAGGGCAAAACAGAATTATCCTGGATTGTGAAAAGCCTCATACACCATGTCAGAGGGTTGGAATTCTTTTAATGCAAAATTGTTCAGGAGTCTAGACATTAGGAAGTTCACTCTATGGACTTAAAATAGAGGTACAAAGAACAGGTGGTTTGCTAAGGTCATCCAAGAAAGATATCTGGCACGGCATAGAATGAAAGTTATGGATACCGGCCATTTACGATGTCCAATAAGAAACGGTGTCAACTGGATATAGGATATGGACAATTTTAGGGTAATTTCTATGATATTGCATGTTATTGATGATGACTGATATGTATCTTAGTTTCTCCTAGATTAAAGTTTCTTGATTTTTAGTGTTCTTCAGAATCAACTATTGAACAGTACCCCTATAGATGTGAATTGTATTGCTAAAGAATGACGTATTTATTTATATTTACGTATGTATATGCACCCTCACAGATATACATCTGTAACACATAATATACCTAGTAGTATGTTATGTGCTATTACATTTGAAATTCTGTATCATTGCCCCAATGTTATAATTTCTAAATTACAGAAAAATATAGATTCTATGAAGATTAAATTTTCAAATGGAAGGTCACAGATGCAAAAAGTCATATAATATAGTTTTAGAGTTTGGGCAGATCCAGTTATGGGTATTTTGGCAGTAAAGGATACATAAAAACAAAACTAAACTTTTAATTTCATTATTGATTTTATAATAAATGGTATCTACAGTATAAAAAAGGTAATTTCTAGATAAGCATTATCTAGAATGCACTCATGATATGTGATAGACAAAGGAGAAATAGAAAATAAAAGACAAATTTTGAATAGAATTTTAACCAGTGACAAACTTAGAAAATGTTCACCAGATAATTTTTCTCTCAGCAATCAATTTTCCTTTGAAAAAACACTGATATTATTAGACATAAGTTGTAGAAATTATGATTTTCAACAGAGATACAGGTAGGTATTTTCAACAATGTTTAAACAGGAGACAGATATTGTTTATAGAAGCAAATGTTATAGAAGCAGATGTTCCATAGGAAGTGAGTATGAATAAATACAGCATGAAACATCTCAAGCCACTTACAAGCAAAATATTGAAATGAGATATGTTACTTAAGTTTATATGTTCCTTAGGAAACAGATGTAAGTCTGAATTGTTACCTTGGAAAATTACAACATATATCTCTCATGAAATACCCTGGTCAAGGTGTAGAAAAGAAGGGTAGCTTTCTTTATGTAAAGAACAGCTATCTCTTTAAATTTTATATAACTAACTTTTATTCTTATAATTAATTGGGATTTAGTGTACTGATTTAGATCTCTGATTCACCAAGTCTTTCAATAATCTCAGCCATCAGGGGCTCGTTTTTTGGTTCTTCAAAAAGGATCATGAACCTAGCACAGTGCTAACAATTATTTAAAAACTTAAGTTGACAGAACAGTTAATGAAATGTAATGCGTTTAACAATAGGATGGGGAAATCCCTAATGACCTCTCAGCTAATTAGTAGATACCAAAATATGGAAGAATCACTAAATGTTACATACAGGGTATTTTGTACAATTCAATGAATCTGAAAAATGAAAAACTTGCTTTACAAAAGGATCTACATAGTTTGGGAGAAAAAAATATTTTTAATGAGGCCAGATTTCTCTTTGCTTTTCTATAATTTATTAGCTTTCTTTTGGAATACATAATGTGACTTGTGAGCAATAGTAAAGAAAAAACTGTTATTTTAATTAATACAACATAAGCTGTTTTTAAAAGTGGCTTCAGAAGATATTTGTGTCATTTGGTTCTAGATAATTGAGAATCAGTCATTGAACATATATAAGCACTTCCTTTGCTAGACAGTTTAGAGTCAAAAGAGAATGAGAAAAAAAATCACTGCCTGCAAGGAGTTTCTTTGCTGTTATTATTCAGTTGCCAAGTCGTGTTTGACTCTTTGTGATCCCACGGACTGCAGCTCACCAGGCTTCCCTGTCCTTCAGTGTCCCACAGTGTTTCTACTATACTAGTATCAGTTCAGTTCAGTTCAGTTCATTTCAGTAGCTCAGTCATGTCTAACTCCTTGCGACCCCATGAATCACAGCACACCAGGCCTCCCTGTCCATCATCAACTTCCGGAGTTCACTCAGACTCATGTCCATTGAGTCGGTGATGCCATCCAGCCATCTCATCCTCTGTCATCCCCTTCTCCTCCTGTCCTCAATCCCTCCCAGCATCAGGGTCTTTTCCAATGACTCAGCTCTTCCCATCAGGTGGCCAAAGTATTGGAGTTTCAGCTTCAGCATCAGTCCTTCCAATGAACACCCAGGACTGATCTCCTTTAGGATGGACTGGGTGGATGTCCTTGAAGTCCAAGGGACTCTCAAGAGTCTTCTCCAATACCACAGTTCAAAAGCATCAATTCTTCGGTGCTCAGCTTTCTTCACAGTCCAACTCTCACATCTGTACATGACCACTGGAAAAACCATAGCCTTGACTAAATGGAGCTTTGTTGGCAAAGTAATATCTCTGCTTTTCAATATACTATCTAGGTTGGTCATAACTTTCCTTCCAAGGAGTAAGCGTCTTTTAATTTCATGGCCGCAATCACCATCTGCAGTGATTTTGGAGCCCAGAAAAATAAAGTCTGACACTGTTTCCACTGCTTCCCCATCTATTTCCCATGAAGTGATGGGACCACATGCCATGATCTTACTTTTCTGAATGTTGAGCTTTAAGCCAACTTTTTCACTCTCCTCTTTCACTTTCATCAAGAGGCTTTTTAGTTCCTCTTCACTTTCTGCCATAAGGGTGGTGCTATCTGCATATCTGAGGTTATGTGAAAGTGCTGCACTCAATATGCCAGCAAATTTGGAAAACTCAGCAGTGGCCACAGGACTGGAAAAGGTCAGTTTTCATTCCAATCCCAAAGAGAGGCAATGCCAAAGAATGCTCAAACTACCGCACAATTGCACTCATCTCACACGCTAGTAAAGTAATGTTCAAAATTCTCCAAGCCAGGATTCAGCAATATGTGAACCATGAACTTCCAGATGTATAGTTTGTCTTGTTCTTGTATAATACATTCAGCTTTCAGAGCCAAGGTGGAATACGGCCAGTCAGTGTTTGGACATTTCATTCTAGCCGTTGGTTATTTCATAATCATATTTTATTCTGGTCTTTACATTTCGGCTCTTTTGGAACAATTTGTTGTTGTTGTTTAATTGCTAAGTCGTGTCTGACTCATTTTGTGACCTCCTGGACATAACTTGCCAAGTTCCTCTGTCCATAATATTTCCCCAGCAGGAATACTGGAGTGGGTTGCCATTTCCTTCTTCACAGGATCTTACCATTCCAGGGATCCAACCGCATATAGTACTAATGGAAAAACTGTAGCTTTGTCTGCAGAGTGTATGTCTCTGCTTTTTAATACACTGTCTTGGTTTGCCATAGCTATTCTTCCAAGGAGCAAGTGTCTTTTAACTTCATGGCTGCAGTCACTGTCTGCAGCGATTTTGGAGCACAAGAAAATGATATCTGACAGTTCACACTTTTCCTGGATGTCATGATCTTCGGTTTTTGAATGTTGTTTTATCTTTTTTATTTTTATTTTTTGAATGTTGAGTTTTAAGTCAGGTTTTTCACTCTCCTCTTTTACTTTCATCAAGAGGCTCTTTAGTTCCTCTCCACTTTCTGCCGTTTAAGTGATATCATCTGTGTGTCTGAGATTTTTGATCCCTCTCCCAGCAATCTTGATTCCAGCTTTAGATTCATCCACCCTGGCATTAGGCATGATGTACTCTGCATATAAGTTAAATAAGCACATTGACAATATATAGCCTTGATGCACTCCTTTCCCAATTTTGAACCAGTCCATTGTTCCATGTCTAGTTCTAACGGTTGCTTCTTGTCCTGCATATAGGTTTCCCAGGAGGCACGTAATGTGGTCTGATATTCCCATCTCTTCAAGAATCTACCACAGTTTGTTGTGACACAGTCAAAGGCTTTGCCTAGGCAATGAAGCATAAGTATATGTTTTTTTGGAATCCACTTGCTTTTTATTTTTCTATGATCCAGTTGGCAATTTGATCTCTGGATCCTCTGCCTTCTCTAAATCCAGTTTGTATATTTGGAAGTTCTCAGTTCATGTACTGCTGAAGCCTAGCTGGCAAGATTTTTAGCATAATCTTGCTGGTATGTGAAATGAGTGTAATTATACGGTAATTTGAACATTCTTTGGCATTGCCTTTCTTTGGGATTTAAATGAAAACTGACCTTTTCCAGTTCCATAGCCAATGCTGAGTTTTCCAAATCTGCTGATATAATGAGTGCAGCACTTTAACAGCATCATCTTTTAGGATTTGAACTAGCTCAGCTGGAATTCCATGACCTCCAGTAGCTTTGTTCATAGTAATGCTTCCTAAGGCCCACTTAATGTCACACTCCAGAATGTCTTGCTCTAGGTGAGTGACCACACCATCTTGGTTATCTGAGTCAGAGAAAACATCATGGTTTTCTGGGAAAAAAAGAATAGATACATGTAATATATATAACTGAATCACTTTGTTGCACATTTTATCATGATATTGTTAATCAACTACGTGTGCTGTGTCTTGTGCTTAGTTGCTCAGTCGTGTCTGACTCTTTGCAACCCCATGGACTACAGCCTGCCAGGCTCCTCTGTCCATGGGGATTCTCCAGGAAAGTATACTGAAGTGGATTGCCATGCCCCTTTCCAGGGGATCTTCCCAATCCAGGGATCGAACCCAGGTCTCCCACATTGCAGGTGGCTACTTTACCTTCTGAGCTACCAAGGAAGCCCATTAATCAACTCTACTCCAATCTAAAATAAAAAGTTTAAAAATGTCTTATATGCATATGGTAACGTTTCTAAAAACTAAGAGGTTCACACTGATACATTACTATTAACTAAACTACATTTTTTTTAAGTTCATCAGTTTTTCTACTAACATCTTTCTTTTCCAGTATCCAATCCAGTGTACCCCGTTGCATTTAGTATGAAAATTTTTTCTGCCAGTTTCTATTCATTAATATGTATTACCACGTATAAGTTTAACTCTCATCAGTTTGTTTTTCAAAATAATAGAGTTTATTTCATAGAGTGACTTTAGAGTTATAGAAAAGTTGAACAGAGAGTACACTATACTCTGTACAGAGAATTCACATAGATTTTCCCCTTCCCTGGGTTCCCCAATAATTAACATCTTGCAATGCTGTCATATGTTAATTTGATGAACCAATATGATGCATTATTTTAGCTAAGTCCACAGTTTACATTAGAGTGTTGTACAGTTTTCTAGGTTTTGCCAACTGCACGATGTCTGTACCCGGTTTCATTATCACACAGAATGTTTTCTCTACACTGCAGATCCCCTGTGCTGTACCTATTCATCCTTTCCCCCTTCTGTGGCAACACTGATCTTTTCATTCTCTTTATATTTTTCCTTTTCTAAAATGTCCTAAGGGTGGGATAATACTGTGTGTAACCTTTCCAGAATGGCTTCATTCACTTAGCAATGTGCAGTTAAGTTTCCTCTATGTATGATGCTGCTTTATATTGCTTTGACTTTCAACTTATACTTCTAGTTTTACACGTTTTGAATTCTAAGTTTACCAAAGATGTTTTTGTCCTGATGCTCATTTCGTTTTCTACTTAATGAGGACTGCTTATTTTTTGAACCCATTTTGTTTTGTTTAACATAATTCTGAGTCTGAAGTTATCACAAAACTTTCAGTGCAGTTTACTTTAGGCAATATCTAAACATAGTAAGACCTTCCTTTCTTTGCATAGCATCACTTGTAAAAGGACACGGTGTAGTTCTTTTAAATTTTTGTTAGTTTTTCAATATCATTCAATTATTTATTTTTGGTGAAATAGTCTCAGATGTTAGGTTTACTTCTCATTTTCTGAACAGTTTGAATCTGTTCAGAAAATGAGTTGAATTGGTCGTGGTAAACTGCAATTGTTTATACTTCTTAATTCCCAAGACGAATTATTAGGGTGAGAGTTTAACGAAAGTTGTGAAAAAAGTCAGAATAGGCACACTCTACTGATTTAAATATAACAGTTGATCAATTGATGTTAGATGTATACTTTAAAACAAGCGAGGGAATTATAATCATATCTTTCCTATACTATTACTAGCATGCAATTGATAATGCCACAGTATTTCATAGAACATTCAACAAGATAAAAATAAAATTAAATATACCATCATAAAGTAGACACATTTATTTTTCTTCACAGAAAGAAAAAATGATTTCTAAAAAGTATGCAGCTACACACACATTCATGCTCAGTCATGTCCTACTCTTTGCAAGCCCATGGGCTGTTGCCAGCCATGCTCCTCTGTCTATGGGCCTTTCCAGGCAAGAATACTGGAGTGGGTTACCATTTCCTCCTCGAGGGGATCTTCTCAACCCAGGGATCAGACCCAAGCCTCCTGCATCTCCTGCAGTGGCAGGTGGATTCTTTACCACTACACCACCTGAGAAACCCTCTAAAATGCATAAAGAACATCCCCCACACACACACCTCCGGTGGCCTATTTGAAAAAGACAGAAAGGAAGAGGGAAAGCTTTGGAAAACTGATATTCTTTTGCTTAAAATCGCTGTTCTCAAAATTTTGTTCCTAATAAACTTGCTTTTATTTTTTTCTAAATAAAATATTTAGAAGTTTAAGTTGTATATGTGCATATCCACACATATAGAGATACAGACACATTGACACACATACACACATATAATGTTTTTTCTTTTATAGAGAGATTCTTTAAGTAAACATATAGAAAATTTTTGTAAATAATATCCATTACAAACACCCTTAAAACCATTCTCTTATGTGGACTCAGTCATTTTTCAGATGGGTAAGCTCTTTGAGCTAAATCAGTTTTTAAAAATTGAAGTATAGTTGATATACATCATTATATTAATTTCAGATATATAACACTGGGATTCAATATTTTTATATATTATGAAATGATCACCATAATAAATCTAGTTATCATTTGTCAACATACAAAGTTATTGCAATATTATTGACTATATTCACCATGCTGTACATTATATCATTGACTTTTTAACTGTATAACTAGAAGTGTGTATCTCTTAACCCCCTTTACCTAATTCGTCCAACTTTTACCCTCCTCCCCTCTAGCAAATAACAGCTTGTTCTCTGTATCATGCGTCTGTTTCTAGCTTGTCTGTTTGGTTTTTTGGATTCCATTTATAGGTGGACTTTTACAGTATTTGCCTTTCTCTCTCTGACTTATTTCACTTAGCCTAATACTCTATAGGTCCATCCATGTTACCATAAATGGAAAGATTTTGCTTTATTTTTTATGGCTGAGTAATATTCCATTGTATATATATACCGCATCTTCCTTATCCATTCATCTACCAATGGACACCTAGGTTGCTTCCATATCTTGGCTATTGTGAAGGATGCTTCATCAAGCTTTAAAGCTTTTGGGCAGTAACGGAAACCATCAACAACAAAAAGACAGCCTACTGAATGGGATAAGATCTTCACAAATCTGATAAGGGATTCCTATCCAAAATGAAGAGAGAGAACTGATACAACTCTACATCACAAAAGCAAAAGAAACCTGATTTAAAAAGGGGCAGAGAACCTGAATAGATACTTTTCCAGAGAAGACAACCTCACATATGTTAGAATGACTATCATCAAAAAGATAATAAAAATGTAAGTATTGGCAAGGGTGCGGAGAAAAGGTAAACTGTGCGTTGTTTGTGGGGATGCAAATTGGTGCAGCCGCTGCGGGAAACAGTATAGAAGGTCCTAAGAATTAAAGGATAGAATTACCATACAATTTAGCAGTCATACTTCTGAGTATTTCTCTGAATAAAATGAAAAAATCATTTTGAAAATATGCCTATGGCCTAATGTTCATCACAGCATTATTTCAATAAATTGATTCTTATCAAAGTTATTTAAAATAATGTTGAATGATCTCCCGATGTAGATGTTTGGAAGATCTTATGGCTTTTTCTTCATAAATTTATCTGAATTTGTAATAGTCAATAATTTGCATCTTCCTCACTGAATGAAATGATTGAAATACCACAAATATATATATTTTTAAATCTACTCTTTCTTCTGTATTCTTTCTCTGAGCTAATGCCTTAAATATCTACTTGGTCACATATTGTCAAGACCTTTGACTCAATCCTGATTTATTGTTTCTTTTTATTCATATAAAATTATTCACTACTTGCTTAATATTCTTTCTCAAATATTTTAATTTTTTTTCAATGTTCATATTAACTGTTGCTGTATTTCAACCTAGCAACAGTGCAGATATACTTATTGGAAAACTACCTATATTAAATGCATAGAAAGAGTAAGGAAAGTCACTATAGAAATCCCACAGAAAATATAAAAGTTTTCAATCTTTTAAAAATTTAAGAAATTGTAAGAAGCAAGTTAAAACAGTTTAAGTTCAAAAAAAAGAAAAGAAAGTTACTGGCATTCCAACATGTGATAGACAAAGGGGAGATTGATATTAATTGAAAGTTTTAGGTAGATATTTTTATTCACAAAAGAATAACAATTGTAGTAGAATTCACAAGTAAGGCACCAAAATGTGTTCCTATGTACAAATACCAATTTGTTCTCACCATTGTTGTTTAGTCTCTAAGTCATATCCAACTCTTCTGCGGCCTCATGGACTGTAGCCTTCAGCTTGGTCCATGGGATTTTCCAGGCAAGAATACTGGAGTGGGTTGCCATTTCCTCCTCCATGGGAATCTCCCTGACCCAGGGATTAAATCCATGTCCCCTTCTTGGCAGGCAGATTCTTTATCACTGAGCCACCAGGGAAGCACTTGAGTATGACTACAACCTACCGTCAGCAATAGGTCCTGTTGCTGTATATCCATTCCTCATATTTCTGGCTCTCTGTTCAGTGACACAGTTGGGATAGAAAAAGAGGATATATTTCGGTGGCATGGGAATGACCTTATGATTAATTAAATACTTACTAAGTTCAGTTGTGTTGAATCACACAACAGATGTCGCACATACTAAACTCACATTAATAAAAACTAGACATCCATGTTCGATCACTGAAACAAATGCCTTGAATTCTGAGCTTGATACAAAATCAGCAGTCTTCAGGAAATTTGGACAATGAAATTTGACATGTATTCCTTTTATATATGCAGTCTAGTTTACATTATATATATAGACAGATAATAATGTACATCACATATGGAAGAAAGACATCTAAAAGGCTAAAACAAATGTCAATAGCCAGGGTGAATTCATCTCATTTTGGAGATCTGCTAATGTAGATAATAGATGGTGTTCTTCATTTTATTATTAACGGTCATTTCCAGAATTTGAAAATTAATATAACGTCTCCAAACACATGTATACAGCTTTGAGAAAACTTCAAAATACTGATAATAAATTAACATTCTATGCTACTGAAATGTTATTAGTTATCAATATGAATTTTATATATATTGTTTTTTCCATACCATTAATTGCTTGCCTCATATAAAACAGTCAAAATGACAGGTTGATACAGGGAGAACATAGCATCATATGTACCTGTCCGACATTCATAAATTTAATGTCTTTAAAAGAGTAAAGGATTTGCTGCTTATAAATTTGGACAAGTTCTAACACCTTTTCTTGGTTATGCTCAAGATTAAATACTATGGGAGAAGGCATGCTCAATGCTTTAATTTTGGAAGTGAGAGAAATATTATGAACAAATTAAGTATTATTATAAGGGGAATGGGGCAATTGATGATTCATAAAAGCAGCAGAAAGGTAGATCCAGTTATCACGGCTGGATTGTGTGCCTCTGAAAATCCTTTGTGTCTAATTGCCTATTCCAAAATCCATTCAATCCTTTCTCCTAATAAGAACTGCTACTTTATTCTGACTGACATTGTATCATGCTAGAGGAGTAGATTCCCCAGATTCTATCAAGACAAATTTTGTACAAATGACAAAGTTTTGATTCATTTGATATAAGCAGGGCTATGGGACTTCTAAGAAGATGCTGTACAGAAATCTGGCATTTCGGTATTGTCTGGCACTAAGCAGTGACCTTGTAATACCAGAATGTGAGCCACATACTGGAGCAGTGTAGGAAAGAGCTGAAAGAAGCCTGGCCCACTGAGGATTGGAAGGAGCTGCCAGAGCAGACACAACTGTCTGCTTCTAGGCTCTTAATGTGAGAAAATTAAACCTTGTATATTAGTGAAGATTTTCTAGGTCCCATCTCTAGTAGAAAATGATTATTAATGTACCAACTGTATAATATTTTAGAAAAACCTAAGTCTAGTATGGATATGTGCATAAATACATATTATGCATCTGTATAGAAGCATAGCATTTGTACTCATAGAAGTTAAATAAAATACAGACATTAAATATCAATACATGAAATTTGCCAATTCATTTCATAGTATGGTATACCCTGAAACTCAAGAAAGGAAAATATTCTTCCAAATTCTGCTTGTAGCAACCTATTTACATTTACTCTTAGAAAGAGTGAGAGACATTTACTGGAGACTGAAATTGGGATTTTTTATTCTTGAAATCATAGATGTCCTAATGTTGAAAAAGTATCCAAACATGCAATATTGTTTGAAAGGAGGTTTTCATTTGATAAAGACTGCTGTCCCACCTTGAGATTGTGAATTGGATTATATATATTATTTCACATACATTCCTGGATATTTTAACTCATTTTTACTGAGATCACAAAAGCAATCATCATCATTATGGTGTCCATATTAATTTATACCTATGTATTCTCTGCCTTATCTGATAGCAATTACAAATCCCGTCTCAAGATCAATTAATGACATGAGGCAACAGTCTATGTATAAATCATATAAACTAGAATTAACAAAATATTCTCAGTTGTCTACTTCTGCTCAACATAAAACAACCCCCTCATGCTGCTTCTTATTATGATTAAAGGCTCTCAAACAACACAGGCCCTCTTTCTCCATCCCCAAACTCCTTTCACATATGGAAGTTTTAACTTAGGGTCAAGACCACTCAAGATGTCTAGGTGATTTTTCTCATCTGTATTTATGAATAATTCTCAGAACTTAAAAGGTTCATACTGTTAAACATTTTAGGGAGGACTAATGGAATACAAACCCTTATTATGGAAAAAAAAAACCTGGAATTCACATCATTATTCTTTCATTTATTGTTTCAGCCTTCAGAAGCTTATAATTTTCTAGAAGATTGTGCTTGTCTAGTCAAATATATTTGCAGAATCAAGACAGTATAGTATAAAGTGCAAATTGCTTTTATATTTATAGGAATATATTTAATACAAGATGGATGTGAAAATCACAAGGCAATTGTTAGTATGTTTCTATATGAAAGAGAGGATGTGAGTATATATATGTTAATAGCAATTTGAAAAAATTCATTATGAACTAGGGACTAAACTCTAGCATTTTTGAAATCAATTTGCTAGATAAGTTTAGAAAGAGTCTCTCAATGTACAGTTTTTATTACTTATATATAAAATTATTGAATTATTTTATTGTCTTTTTTTTTTGGTAAACACTAGGTGTATATTTATAAGCTGAGTGGATAGAAATATCTAAATACGTATAGCTATTTCTAAGTCGTGTCTGACTCTGCAACCCCATGAACTCTAGCCCACCAGGCTTCTCCATAGAATTTTCCAGGCGAGAATGCTAGAGTGGGTTGCCATTTTCTACTCCAGGGGATCTTCCCAACCCAATAATGGAACCTGTGTCTCCTGTGATGGAAAGTGGATTCTTTACCACTGTGCCACCTAGGCAGTCGAATAACCACCTCACTATATGTTAATTATTAACCAGTATGTATACAGTGGGATATGGGGGAACGTCCCCTGTGACACAGCAGTAAAGAATCTGTTTGCCAGAACAGTATATTAGAGTTCTATCCCTGGATTAGGAAGATCCCCTGAAGAAGAAAATGGCAACCCACTCCAGTATTCTTGCCTGGAAAATCCCATGCTCATAGGAACCTGGTGGGTTACAGTCCATGGGATTGAAAAGGCATTTTCAACAGCTTAGTGACGAAACAACAGCAACAATGTATACAATAAATCTATAGGTTTTTAGGAACTGAAGATATCCACAATGAACCGGAGTGGTTGGATAGCGAGACCTTCAAAGCTGCAAGTTCAGCTTTATCTTGAAGGTTGTGTATGAGTCAGAGAGAGAGGCAGGGAATGTTCTGTATCCACGCCAGGGGATTTAGAAGATGCCTTTCAGTTCAGTTCGGTTCGGTCGCTCAGTCGTGTCCGACTCTTTGCGCCCCCATGAATCGCAGCACGCCAGGCCTCCCTGTCCATCACCAGCTCCTGCTTATTTCTTTCTCACAAGTGGCACCTTCCTTATTGACTTTGCTGTTGCCTCTTCATTTCTAGAATTCTCTAAAATGCAGATTCATTATTTTCAACTTCCTTCTTAACATATTCATTTCAAGTGACACTGATTAGAAAGTAATTTCCTCTTTATCTCTCTCCCTCACTCCGCAAGCATTCTTCTTCTGTAGCCTTCCTCATCTCAGTTCGTGGTCACTTCCTCCTAGCAGGTGATTACACCAAAAACTTTGGAGTCAACTTTTTTTTTTTTCCCTTTTACATTTCACTTGCAATAGTGGTAAATTGTGTTGACTCTCCTTTCAAAATATGTTAAGAATATAACTATTTCTTATCAGCTCCCTTGCTAACACCCTGGCCAGGTCACCACCATCTTTTCCCTGGATTACTGTGAAAATTAAGCTTACTTCCGCCTTTATCCCATTATAGCTGCAGTCCATTTTGAAATTAAAATGTTCAGTTCAGTTCAGTTCAGTCTCTCAGTCGTGTCCGACTCTTTGCGACCCCATGAATCGCAGCACGCCAGGCCTGCCTGTCCATCACCAACTCCCAGAGTTCACTCAGATTCACGTCCATTGAGTCAGCGATGCTATCCAGCCATCTCATCCTCTGTCGTCCCTTTCTCCTCCTGCCCCCAATCCCTCCCAGCATTAAAGTCTTTTCCAATGAGTCAACTCTTCGCGTGAGGTGGCCAAAGTACTGGAGTTTCAGCTTTAGCATCATTCCTTCCAGAGAAATCCCAGGGCTGATATCCTTCAGAATGGACTGGGAGAATGGCATTGAAACATGTATACTATCATGTAACAAACGAATCACCAGTCTATGTTTGATACAGGATACAGGATGCTTGGGGCTGGTGCACAGGGATGATCCAGAGAGATGATATGGAGTGGGAGGTGGGAGAGGGGTTCATGATTGGGAACTCATGTACACCCACAGCAGATTCACGTCAATGTATGGCAAAACCAATACAGTATTGTAAAGTAAAATAAAGTAAAAATAAAAATTTAAAAAAAAGAATGGACTGGTTGGATCTCCTTGCAGTCCAAGAGACTCTCAAGAGTCTTCTCCAACACCACAGTTCAAAAGCATCAATTCTTCGGCACTCAACCTTCTTCACAGTCCAACTCTCACATCCGTACATGACTACTGGAAAAACCATAGCCTTGACTAGACGGACCTTAGTCGGCAAAGTAATGTCTCTGCTTTTGAATATGCTGCATTAAAATGTAAAGTGGCTATATTTTCTTAGCTCCAAAATCACTGCAGATGGTTACTGCAGCCATGAAATTAAAAGACGCTTGCTCCTTGAAAGAAAAGCTATGACCAACCTAGACAGCATATTAAAAAGCAGAGACATTACTTTACCTACAAAGGTCTGTCTAAGTAAACCTATGGTTTTTTCAATAGTTATCTATGAATATGACAGTTGGACCATAAATAAAGCCGAGCACCGAAGAATGGATTTTCTTGAACTGTGGTGTTGGAGAAGACTCTTGAGAGTCCCTTGAATAGCAAGGAGATCAAATCAGTCAATCCTTAAGGAAATAAGTCCTGAATATTCTTTGGAAGGACCGATGCTAAAGCTGAAGCTCCAATACTTTGGCTACCTGATTCGAAGAGCCGACTTATTATAAAAGACCCTGATGCTGGGAAAGTTTGAAGGCAGGAGGAGAAGGGGACTACAGAGGATGAGATGGTTGGATGGCATCACTGACTCAATGGACATGAGTTTGAGCAAGCTCTGGGAGTCAGTGATGGACAGGGAGGCCTGGTGTGCTGCAGTCCATGGGGTCACAAAGAGTCAGACACGACTGAGCGACTGAACTGAACTGATGTTACTATGCTCCCACCCTCCAGTGGCTTCCATCTCATTCAGAATAAAAGTCTTCAGAATTGCCTAGAAGGCCCAGAAGATCTCTGTCCAGTGATGTCAGTGACCTAATCCTGTCCCCTCCTCATGTGGCTCCACTCGCACTGGCCCCCACAGTGACTTTGGACAAGCCAGGTCTGCTTTGATCCCTAAATATCAGCACTTCCTCCTCCCTCTTTCTGCAAATGTAGCCCATCCCTGAGGCACCTCCTGTCATATTGTCTTTTCCTTCACAAACTATCTTATCTGCTTTTAGTCTGTTTTCATCTGTAATTTAGATGTTTATATTAGTTTCTATTAATCAATACAAAAATGATTGTCAAAAGATTTATAAGATCTTTGTGTTTTAAAGATTAAATTTGTTTAAAGACATTTTGAAGTCTTTTCAATGTGACGTTATTAAGTACTTCCTGTGAGTGTGTCTGATAGCGTGATACAGGAAAAGAGAAATATATGACATGATTCTTTGGTTAGAGGAACTTTGGAGCTGGTAGGGTCAGATACACACACACACAATTGATAAGTAATAAGCAGTACTCGTGAATAGTGAAAGTGAAAGTCATTCAGTCGTGTCCAACTCTTTGTGACCCCATGGACTATAGAGTCCGTGGAATTCTCCAGGCAAGAATACTGGAGTGGGTAGCCTTTCCCTTCTCCCGAGGATCTTACAAACCCAGGGGTCAAACCCAGGTCTCCTGTATTATGAATAATGATCATGTATGTTCTTCAATAACTTACTAACTATTTCTTATGTAACTGTGGTTTCATTCAATCTATGTCACTTAATAAATTTCTCAAAATACAGAAGCATGAAATAGTTTTTTTCTAAGTATGTTAAAAAGATTATTATGTTGCATTTAATGAGTGCTTACCTTATACCAGGTACTGTATGTATAGGATTTCATTTAGTCTTTCCAACAATACATTGATTTCTAGTATGATATAAACCAGAAGGATGCTACTACAGATGAGAGACTGAACAAAAATTTTAAATAAAATTTCAGATTAGGTCACCTATGATAACAATCCATTTTTATTTTCAAGGTGCCTTTTGCACTGTTAATGGAAATCCTGAAAAGGAAAGCAATCAATACTTTTTTTAAAAAAATGATGTCAGGCTTCACAGGCAAAGAAGGCAATGGCACTCCACTTTAGTACTCTTGCCTGGAAAATCCCATGGACAGAGGAGCCTTGTGGGCTGCAGTCCATGGAGTCATTAAGAGTCGGACACGACTGAGCGGCTTCTGTTTCATTTTTCACTTTCATGCATTGGAGAAGGAAATGGAAACCCACTCCAGTGTTCTTGCCTGGAGAATCCCAGAGGACAGGCAAGCCTGGTGGGCTGCCGTCTATGGGGTCGCACAGAGTCGGACACGACTGAAGCGACTTAGCAGCAGCAGCAGCAGGCTTCACAGGGGGCTTCCCCCAGCTCAGACGGTGAAGAACCTGCCTGCCAGTGCAGGAGACCTGGGTTCGATCCCTGGGCCGGGAAGATCCCCTGGAGAAGGGAATGGCAACCCACTCCAGTATTCTTGCCTGGAGAATTCCATAGACAGAGGAGTCTGGAAGGCTACAGTCCATGGGTTAGCAGAGTCAGATACGACTGAGCCACTAACACTTTCAAACTTTCACTCTCAGGCTTCACGGACGTCATTTGTGAAAGAAAAACAAAACAGCAAAATAATCTTAGTTTTACAATTATATTTTAACAAGTTTAAATTAAAAAAAAATCTGTTATATGCCTGTTGTCACAGGTTGAGTTTCTATTGGGTGAAAATAGGGCCTTATGATTTCTTTTCTGAGATTACCCTTTCTCATCTTTGAAAACATTGAACAGACTCATGGTTTATACAGTATGTAGTTGAACATCAGGAACCACGTCCTGTTGCAGTGGTAGGAGTAATTACAGCTGTCATTTCTTTCAACATGAGAAAGCAACCTCTTTCAACTTTACAAGAAACAGATTGTAAGTATCCAAAGGAAAAGAAATAGCAATCTTTATGTGATGAACAGTGTGGTGATTGTTAAACTAGTCAACTAGGGCATTTGAAAGGATACATTTATTGGGGGCTGTTGGATAGAAGTTACCTTTTGTATGCAAGTCAGAGAGAGTTTATGAATGAATAAACAAAAACAGGAGGACTAAGTATCTTATCAGGACAAGACCAAGACTAATGAATAATGACTAGTAGACTTTTCAGAACAGAGAAATGGTGTCTGAGGAAACTTGTCTTAAATGCTTTCATGTGAGCTTTGTTTTTGTGAAAGGGCTTCCTCTGTATCTGGGTGTTCTTCACATCTTTATTTGGATGTTAGAGATCCATGACTTCCTCTTTCATACTAAAGAAGAAGAAAGTAGGTTAACTGGAAGAAGTTGAAAACATTATAAACTGAGGAAAAAATGTTCTTAATTTTAACTAAACCCCAATTAAAAAAACAACAACAACAACAACTTTGTTATAGCAATTGATTTAGTTTATAGTGCTTCCTCTCTATTCCTGTACATGGAGGAGTGATTTGGTGTGCTTTTAACAAAGCTAGGCCAAAGTGTCAGGCTCACGTGTTTTGGAAATTGATGGAAAAGGTAATATATTATTATTTTTTATTCTACTGTGAGGTATAATGCAAGGTCTGATTTTCTAGTGTTTGCTATTTACTTTCCCATTTCTTAATGACAATGTTTGTTTCTTATCCTAGGCAAAAATAAGAATGAAATTAGTTGGCAAATCATCTAAACTAGTTAGCGTGCAAAAGCTAAAAGAGGATATTATAATGCCAGACACACCAGCAATATTTTATTTTAAAAAAGGTAGACTATGAAAGTGCTAAATATATTAAGACAATTTTTTCTTCCTACTTTTTATAGCATCACTTTCCATTCTCACTTTATATTCACTCATATCCACTGCACTTTTTTTTTTTCCTGAACAAATTGTACGTAAGGGCAGCCAGATGGCCTAGGACAGAAAACAGGACACCTCTCATTGCTTGAACAGTTTTCAAAGTTGACAGAGTGTCAGTGCACTAATGAATCCAGATAATGTGGCAGAAACAAGGTGTCTGTGTAGAGTGTAAAAGCTGAAAGAATAGAATAAACTTCCATGGACACTTTTGGTTTGTAGATATCTAAGCCTGAAATTGTGATGAAGTGAAGGTTTCTACCTGGATAAAAGCCAGGACACTGAAGTAGTGTTGTGCAGGTCCCTAGTCTTGGCCAACTGAATTCTACCCTTTTCTGACTCAATGATTTCCCAAGTTTAACTTCAGAAAAATTATGATTAATGAAGACAACTTCATTTAAAAAAAGCCAGCTATTCCATAATACAGCTTTCATACAATTTTCTAAGCTTGTTAAATTAAAACAAACTATTTAACCTTTATTAACAGACACCCTTTCTCGTACTTCAGCTGTTATCCATAACACCTGTAGCAAATTCTTATGGTGTTCTTTCATAAAACCAGATCTCTTACAAAAGTTGATGGAAAGGGAAGAGGAGCGAGTTGCACAGAATATCACATTTCTCTTAGGTGTTTTTCCTGATTTCCTTTGGGTTCTGAAATATGTGCTTAAGTTCATGGTTATCTGAATAACTGTGCTGTTCGAAGCAGATGGCTGTTTTAAAAGTGTAACATTGAAAGAATAAAGCCCAGGCCAGGGGGACCCAGAAGTAGAGATGAAACCATCTGCGGGCTGAAGATGTGCATATATTGATTTTGCAATCATCCTACAGGTGACTAGTTCCAGGAAGTTATCTCTACATGTCTCTAGTGACACAGTGGTAAACAGAAAAATTTGTGCTTGGAAATGGAGGAGATAGACAGTAAACATCATTAATAATATATATGATGTTTTGATGGTGACCTGTGCTGTGGAAAAAAATGAAATTAAAGCAGGTGAGGGAGACGGGGAGAATCCATTGATAGAGCTGAAATTTTAGATAGGGTCGACAGAGAGAAGGCAGATAAGATATCATAAAGGCCTAACAGTGGTGCAGCCTCTTTACCTATCCCAGGTGGAAGACTCTGCATTTATTTATAACAAACTGACATACATTGATATATACCAATGCTTTAAAAATATGAATTTACACATGGTAACCATGGAACAACACACTGGTTCCAAATAGGAAAAGGAGTACATCAAGGCTGTATATTGTCACCCTGCTTATTTAACTTGTATGCAGAGTACATCATGAGAAACGCTGGGCTGGAAGAAGCACAAGCAGGAATCAAGATTGCTGGGAGAAATATCAATAACCTCAGATATGCAGATGACACCACCCTTATGGCAGAAAGTGAAGAGGAACTAAAATGCCTCTTGATGAAAGTGAAAGAGGGGATTGAAAAAGTTGGCTTAAGCTCAACATTCAGAAAACTAAGATCATGGCATGTGGTCCCATCGCTTCATGGGAAATAGATGGGGAAACAGTGGAAACAGTGTCAGACTTTATTTTTCTGGGCTCCAAAATCACTGCAGATGTTGACTGCAGCCATGAAATTAAAAGACACTTACTCCTTGGAAGGAAAGTTATGACCAACCTAGATAGCATATTCAAAAGCAGAGACATTACTTTGCCAACAAAGATCTGTCTAGTCAAGGCTATGGTTTTTCCAGTGGTCATGTACAGATGTGAGAGTTGGACTGTGAAGAAAGCTGAGTGCCGAAGAATTGATGCTTTTGAACTGTGGTGTTTGAGAAGACTCTTGAGAGTCCCTTGGACTGCAAGGAGATCCAACCAATCCATTCTAAAGGAGATCAGATGTTCTTTGGAAGGAATGATGCTAAAGCTGAAACTCCAGTACTTTGGCCACCTCATGCGAAGAGTTGACTCATAGGAAAAGACCCTGATGCTGGGAGGGATTAGGGGCAGGAGGAGAAGGGGACGACAGAGGATGAGATGGCTGGATGGCATCAACAACTCGATGGACATGAGTTTGTTTGAACCCTGGGAGTTGGTGAAGGACAGGGAGGCCTGGCGTGCTGCAATTCATGAGGTCGCAAACAGTCGGACACAACTGAGCGACTGAACTGAACTGAACTGACCCCTATGAGACACATTTTACTATCATTTTATAGATGAGAAAACTAAAATACAATGAAGGGAAAAAAAACTGGCCCCAGTCATACAACCAATGTATGGTGGAGACAGAATTTAAACCTAAACATCTTGACTCCAGAAGGTCCTAAATCATTTTAGAATCTTCTCCAAAAATCTGAAATTTCATTATACAGTCTACTACTCCATTGAAGATTACCTTTAATACTAATAATAGAAGGTGTGCCATTTCTCATTATAAAACCTTCTTTCTCACTTTGATATTATGGCATAATTATGTTAATAAGTTGGTGGAGTTTTACTTTTTTTTAACTATTAGAAGGAAATAAAGAACATACCAATTATTGGTTGGCTATTTGATTTGGTCAAGAATTCCTAATCCATCAGGAGACAATGTTTATACCCCAAATGTTAGGATTAACATTTTAAAAATATAAAATGAGTTTATAGGATGATACCTATCATGTTGCCTTCTTTCAAAAAATTCATAACAAACCAACACAATACTGTTTTAAAGATTCTGAGAAGTCCTGTTTTAAAGGCACATGATTCTCTTTTTTAATAAGCCATTGTTTTTCAAACATATTTTAAAATGGGTCTTTCAGTAATATTCTGAGCTCCCCCAGGGGCTCAAATGGTAAAGAATCTGCCTGTAATTCAGGAGACCTGTATTTGATCCCTGGGTCTGGAAAATCCCCTGGAAAAGGGAATAGCAACCCACTTCAGTATTCTTGCTTGGAGAATCCAACGGACAGAGGAGCCTGGTGGGCTGCCATCCAGGGGGTCGCAAAGCACTGGACATGACTAAGCAACTTTCACTTTCAATTTTCAGTAATGTGGTAACTCTTAATATTGCAAAGGACTCCGATGCCCCAAGGAACATTGCTTAATAGGTCGACTGCTTTTCACATCTGAAATTAGTTGTATCCAAAAAAGAAAAAAATTGGTAGGCTATTGAATACCAAAACTATAAATATACTTCCCCTTAAAGTGAAGTCGCTCAGTCGTGTCTGACTCTTTGCGACCCCGTGGTCTGCAGGCCACCAGGCTCCTCCATCCGTGGGATTTTCCAGGCAAGAGTACTGGAGTAGGGTGCCACTGCCTTCTCCCTTAACCACTATTGCGTACCCTAAATTATCTCTCTGATCCATCAGCAAATCCTGTTGCCTCTACTTTCAAAACATATCCTGAGTGCTGTCTGGTTGTGGCACCATTGTCCCTTTCCTGGTCTAGGGCAGTAGCCTCATAACTGGAATCTCCACTTCCACTTGTGCTCTTTACAATCTACTCTTCACAAAGTAACCAGAATGATTCTTTCAAAAGGCAATTTACCCTTTTCCTCTAAGCTCTCCAATGGCTTCCCATCACACTTGGCAAAAGCTCCAAGACTGCTTCCAAAGTCTGCTGTGCCCTGTGTGATCTGGACCCCAGATCTTTGTGTTCAGCTCCTCTAGCTCTGTCCCTCTTACTTCAATCCACTCATGTGAATACTTCCCCTTAATTTTCCTTAAATAAAGAAAAATATCTTTTACACATATATTGTGGAAAGAGGAAAGGACATATCTTTTTTGTTATTTTCCTAAGTAATACATTGTTTTTTTAGGCAAAGACAATGTATTTTAAGTAATTTTACCCATATCTTCAAAGGAGGTTATTTAATGATGTATCAGTTTGATTTGTACTACTGTGGCTGCATATTGACCAAATGTTTCTAATGAGACATCACTGATTCATGAAGCCGATATTTATGAAACATCTACTATATATTTTGATATAGTAGTAGTAGAAGTTCTCAGTCTTATCCAACTCTTTGCGACCCCATGCACTGTAGCCCACCAGGCTTCTCTGTCCCTGGAATTTCCCAGGAAAGAATACTGGAGTTGCCATTTCCCTCCCCAGGGGATCTTCCTGACCAGAGGATCAAACCTGTGTCTCTTGTGTCTCCTGCATTGGCAGGCTTATCGTTTACCACCATGCTACCTGGGAAGCATTCATATTTTGGTATGCTGAGATTTAATTTTAATGTCATTTCTACAGCCCTGAGCCTTTCATACAAATCTGCAATTCTTTTTTATTTTAACTTTTTAAAAATTGTTCAATTTTTAAAGGTGAAGGTTACTTTACACTTACAGTTATTTAAAAAATGTTGACTGTATTCTCTGTGTTGTACTGTATATCCTGAGCCTCTCACAGTCAATGGTTAGTATCTCCCACTCCCCATCCCTATATTGCCTTGCCACCCACTCCACTCGTAACCACTAGTTTGTTCTGTCAGTCTACTTCTTTTTTGTTATATTCAATAATTTGTATTATTTTTTAGATTCTATATATAAATGATAGCGTATGATATTTGTCTTTCTCTGTCTGACTTATTTCACTTAGCAAATGCCCTTCAATCCATCCATGTTTCTGCAAATGCCAAAATTTCACTTTCTTATGGCTGAGTAGTATTTCTTTTTATGTATATACCACATCTTCTTTGTCCAATCATTTGTTGATAGGCACTTCGGTTGCTTTCATATCTTCACTATTGTATGTAATGCTGCTATTAGTATTGTGGGGCAGGTATCTTGTCAAATTGGTGTTTTTGTGTGGTTTTTAGATATGTACTTAGTGGAATTGCTGGGTCATGTGGTAGTCTATTTTCAATATTTTTGAGAAGTCTCTATATAGCATTTCACAGTAGCTGCACCCATTTAGATTCCCACCAACAGTATACCTGTTCCCTTTTCTCCACATCCTCACCAACATTTGTTATCTGTGTTCTTTCTGATGTCAGCTATTCTGACAGATGTGAGGTGATAGCTCCTTGTGATTTCGATTTGCATTTCCCGTATGATTAGCAGTGTTGAACATCTTGTCATGTACCTGTTGGCTGTCTGCATTTCCTCTTTTGAAAATTGTTTATTAAGTTCTTCTGCATATTTGAAAAATTGAATTGGTTTTCATTGATGAGGAGTTGTATGAGCTATTTATATGTGCTGAATATTAATCCCTTACAGAGCATATCATTTTCAAATATTTTCTCCCATTCAGTATGTTGATTTTTTGTTTTGTCAATAGTTTCCTTTGGTATAAAAAATCTTTTTAAAGTTTAAGTAGGTCCCATTTGTTTATTTTTGCTTTTATTTGTGTTATTTGGGGGATAGATCCGAAAACATTGCTGTGATTTGTGTCAGAGAGTGTTTTGCCTATGTTTTACTCTAGGAATTTTATAGTATCTGGTTTTACATTTAAGTCTTTAATCCATTTGAGTTTATTTTTGTATATGGTGTTAGAGAATGCTCTAATTTCATTCTTTTACATGGAGTAGTCCAGCTTCCAAGCAACACTTAGAAGAAGAAGAAATAAAACTCAGAGTTAGTAGAGGGAAAGAAATAAAGATCAGAGCAGAAATTAAGGAAATAGAGACTAATAAATAATAGAAAAGATCAATAAAACTAAAAGCTGGTTCTTTGAAAAGTTAAGCAAAATTGATAAATCTTTAGCCAGATTCATCAGTAAAAAAGAGAGATGGCCCAAATAATTAAAATCAAAAATGAACAAAGAGAAATTATGCCACCACAGGAATACCAAGAATGATGAGACCACTATCAACAACTATATGTCAATAAAATGGACAACCTAGAAGAAATAGATAAATTCAATACAATCTCCCAAGACTGAAGCAGGAAGAAATAGGAAATGTTAAGAGACTAATTACCAGTAATGAAATTTAATCAGTAATTTTAAAACTCCCAACAAATTCTAGGACCAGATGAATTCATATGCAAATTCTACCCAACATTTAGAGAAGAGATAACACCTATCCTTCTGAAGGTATTATGAAAATTTTCAGAGGAAAAGAACAAACTGGAATTATTTTACTAAAGCAGGCACTGTTTTATGTCTCAGCACCCGTGTTAGCATCAGAAACTCACTCAGGCTGATTTAGCCAGAAAAAGAATTTACTGAAAGGAATATCAGCAGGAACTAAGTAAGAGTTAGAACTGGACATGGAACAACAGACTGGTTCCAAATAGGGAAAGGAGTATGTCAAGGCTGTATATTGTCACCCTGCTTATTTAACTTATATGCAGAGTACATCATGAGAAACGCTAGGCTGGAAGCATAAGCTGGAATCAAGATTGCCGGGAGAAATATCAATAACCTCAGATATGCAGATGACACCACCCTTATGGCAGAAAGTGAAGAGGAGCTAAAGAGCCTCTTGATGAAAGTGAAAGAGGAGAGTGAAAAATTTGGCTTAAAGTTCAACATTCAGAAAACTAAGATCATGGCATGTGGTCCCATCACTTCATGGGAAATAGATGGGGAAACAGTGGAAACAGTGGCTGGATTATTTTGGGAGCTCCAAAATCACTGCCAAAGGTGATTGCAGCCAGAAACTTAAAAAGTGCTTACTCCTTGGAAGGAAAGTTATGACCAACCTAGACAGCATATTAAAAAGCAGAGATATTACTTTGTCAACAAAGGTCCATCTAATCAAGGCTATGGTTTATCCAGTAGTTATGTATGGATGTGAGAGTTGGACTATAAAGAAGGATGAGCCCTGAAGAATTGATGCTTTTGAACTATAAAGAAGTATGAGCACTGAAGGATTGATGCTTTTGAACTGAAGAGACTCTTGAGAGTCCCTTGGACTGCAAGGAGATCCAACCAGTCTGTCCTACAGGAGATCAGTCCTGGGTGTTCACTGCAAGGACTGATGTTGAAGCTGAAATTCCAGTAATTTAGCCTCCATATGCAAAGAGCTGATTCATTTGAAAAGACCCTGATGCTGGGAAAGATTGAGGGCAGGAGGAAATGGGGACGACAGTGGATGAGATGGTTTGATGGCATCACCGACTCAATGGACATGAGTTTGGGTAAACTCTGGGAGTTGGTGATGGACAGGGAGGCCTAGCATGCTGCGGTTCATGGGATTGCAAAGAGTTGGACATGACTGAGCAACTGAATTGAACTGATTCAAATATAGGAAGGTGGCTCAGTTCCTGGAAATCCAAGGTAGATAACTATCTTTGTTGACTTAATAATATTATTATTATTGTTATTACCTCAATCATTTTAATTGTTATGTTGGAGTATGCTCATTGTAATTAATGAAATATTAATTCTACGTGGTGAGTTGTGAAATCTGATGCTGGTACATAAGCATGGTTCTTAAGATGTGGGCCTTGGGTGCCTTTTCCTCTCCCTCATGTCCTCTTTTCTTCTTTTTTTCTTCCTTCCTTTTTTCCTTTCTCTTTCTTTTTTTCATTCACTTCTTCCTTCCTCCTTTTCTTCTTTTTCTCTTCTTTCCTTATTTTTTCTTTCCTTATCTTTTTCTTTTTTGGTAACTTCTCCAAAAATAGAAACATCATACTGGGTTTCTGTGTATATAAATGTATATATGGTGGTAACACTGACATCTTAGGCCTCTGTCCTAACACTGTATACACTCTAGCAGTTGGAATAAAAAATATTAAGCATCAGATTTATTGTATTCTTTCAGGAGAGACAGTTTGCAAACACAGCCAAGGAGTATAACGTATAATATATTGGAAGTTGGTAATGTTATGGAGCGATTCAAATGGATCTTACATTCATCCGGAGGTAGATAGACAACAGATATACTAAATAAGTAAATTGTGTAATCTGTTAATGTTTAATGATATTGTAACAACAATGCAGAGTATCTTGTAAGTATCAAATTCTTACATGAAATGATGGTAATATTCAGGCTGTTTCCCTTTCAATTGTTAGAAGGATAAAATGAGACTTATGTGAAGGCCCTATGAAATGTTTTTAGAATTATAAAATTATCAGTATTTATAACTAAATAACTGTAAATAAATGTCATCAGTAAATAACTCCCTTATATAGGGCACTCAGAAAAGCAGCATTTGAATTGGGCATATTTTTTCCCTATACGCTTCTTTTCCCTATCCACATCTTTTAACTTAGAATCATGTTGCATAAGCAAGCATGCATCCTGTTTATTCCCACCCCTGATTTTGTAGCTTAAACTTTCTTTAGTATTGTTATAAACTTGACATATCTCTTTCCAAATATTTTCCAAGCTTTTTATACCAGATCCATCAGTGAAATTGTTTCACTTTTTGTTCTCCTCAGCTCACTAATTGCTTCCATCTCACAGCCTCAAATGTCTCTACACTACATTTTTTTTCCTTTTTTAATTTCCTGTATCAGAGTGGTTCTTCTACATTTTTGGCCTCAGGACCCCTTGATACCCTTAAAAAATACTGAAGTTTTGTTTTTATGGGTTATGTCCATCAATAATTACCCTAATGAAAATTAAACTGAGAAATTAAAAGAAATTACTAATCCATCTAAAATAATAGTAAGTTCACTAGATGTTAACTTAAGAGATATAATGATTGACACTCGTGGAGGTTCTGGTAAATGCCTCTGAACTCTAGAGATTCAATTCAAGTGAAAAGGCAAATGCCACCTTATTATTATGAAAATCATTTTGACCTTCTTGAACCAAAGTTTGAGATCCATAACATATCAGAAATCTAGATTCAAAAGGAAAGTTTCAAATAGGGAATACATTGATATGGTTCACTCATCTCTGCTAGCAGTTAATCTGACTTTTCCAGAGGTCATTCATATTATTAATATATTTATATGTGGACAAGAATTATGTCATAGTATATAATTTAAATCAAATGGAAGTTTTCAATTATTCTTTTTAACAGCCTAGTGTTTTTGAAACCTAACAATGTGTTTTGGGGATCTTTCATATAGAGAACTTCCTTTTTTAAAATTTTTACATTTGCATGGTATCACATAGTATGGATGTGCCATAGTCTATGTGGTTTCCTACTGACAATGAGGCATTCATTTTTCTTTCTCGTTTTCCCCTAACACAAATGTGGCTTCAGTGAATAGCCTGGTATATCATTTCACAACTGAATAAAATAGATCTCTGTTAAATGTTTAGAATAAGAGTTGCTGGGCAAATTTGTATGCATATTAATTTTTTATAAATATTTTCAAATAGCCCTCAGTAGAGCTTGTACCAGTTTACTCTCTTGCCAGCAATCCGTGGAGGCACAGGTTTCTGCACCCTCTTGCCCATACATACTGGTGTTAAGCTTATAGTTCTTTGGCAGATCCTTAATTTATTATAATTTTTATTATTTTAAACCTGCTGTGCTTAATGCTTTGCTTAATGACCCTTTTTATCCAAGCGACACAAATCACTTAAAATCACAACAAGTAGAAGATATACACAAGTTCTGGGAATTAGTTGGATGAACATATAATGATCATCCCTGTAGGAAGGCTTGAGACTGAAGACAGGCACTACTGATAATTAAAATGAGAGAACAGGTATGAATGAGATTGCTCTAGGCATTCTGGAATATCTGATATCCTAGGAGATATGCATTATGGAGACAGGAAAAACAGGAGTAAATATATGAACATGCCATCTATAGGAGAAGTTAGAGCATAAAGAGTAAACCAATGAATTAAATAATTTTAGCTACAAAGAATGACCATGTCAATTTTATGGAGAACAAAAGACAGTGAAGTGCATTGTTTTTTACGATCTAACTTCTGCTCATCATGTCCAGCGGTGCTTCTTCACTGTCACTGTTCTTACTTCTGTCTTGCCTAAAACCACATGCCCAGCCTCTCCCTCTTTCTCCATTATTGTAAGTTGGGTTTCCCCAGAAGCAGACTGTGACCACTGATGAAGAAGCACCTTGGGGATCTGCCCCTGGGGAAGGAAGAAGAGGAATCAGGAAGGCAGAAGGAGAAGCGGAGCTGGGAGACAGTCCCACCCCAGCTTGCATGACCCACAATGATCTTTTAGAATTATCTTGAATTGGGCTAAGATGACCAGGCCTTTTCATTCCTGCATGTTCAGTCTTTGGATGCATCACGTTGGGAAGGGCTTGAATTCTGGAGCAAAGCTCTCTGGAACACAGGCAGCCTCTGAAGGGGCTGCAAGCTGCTGCTGCCCGCTGGCAACACGTCCAGCAGCCAAGGTACCAAGTCCTTCAGTGAAGAAGGGCCTGGATGGCAAGCTGCAATGTCAGCTCTATGTATCAGGAGTCACTCAGCAATAGTTATTTACACTGTTAAGTGAACAAAACTAGAGTGCTTACAGCCTTGGAATCAGGCTGACCTAAACTTGACTTCTCCCATGGCTTCTTATTCACTCTAAATTTCATTTTCTCCATCCCCAAGGTGACAGAGTTGCTATTTATTTCATGGAGCTACTGCACAAATTAAATGTTACAGTTTTTATATATAAAGAGTTTAACTCACTACCAGGTGCATAGTGCACATTCAGCAATGATGACTCATATTATTAAAGGATAAAAATAACTTGATTAAATTTTAGTTTCAAATATAATACTTTGATTTGGGGGAGCAAAAAGGGGAAGGGGGAGGGATAGGATAGAAAACTTTCACAGAATACCTCATTTTTATGGCTCTCGATTCATTAGGCTATCTCTTTCACTGTTATATTTTATTAGCATTATAATGCCAAATCTGATACATTTGTGATTTTAAAATTAAATGTAGAATTTGTGTGAGTTCCTTAACTATATAATGTGTGCTTCTAGGGAAAGATGGGAATGAAACACTCTAAATACCCTAAATGGATGCTAACTGTGGGTATTTGAAATCTATTCCTGAAAATTGGGAGACCCCAATTTTTCTTGGTTTAAATCACAGGCTCTGGATCTCTACTACTGTTGTAGGAAAAATGGGGGTGTGAGAAAAGGGTCATGTTACAGGTATTGTATGAGTCCCTGGAATGAGCCACCAAGTGAAGGTCGTTGGCTTCTCACAGAACAGAATTCAAGAGTGAGTGCTACTGAAGTGAAAGCAGGCTTATTCACAGAGACACATATTCCAGAGACAGTGTAGTCCATCTCAAAAGAAAAGAGTGCCCTGAGGTGTGGGCGGTTATGTTTTATGGGCTGGGTAATTTCACAGGCCCACTAGTAGGAGGGAAGTCTATCTTGAAGAAGGGGTAAGGACTTTCAGGAGTGGGTCCACCACTCACATTTTGACATTTTATGGTCCGCCTCCTAAATGTCATGATCCCTGTGGGTGAGTAATTTAGCATGCTAATGCATTATCATTTCTGTTCAGTTCAGTTCAGTCTCTCAGTTGTGTCCGACTCTGTGACCCCATGAATTGCAGCACGCCAGGCCTCCCTGTCCATCATCAACTCCCAGAGTTCACTCAGACTCACGTCCATTGAGTTGTTGATGCCATCCATCCTCTGTCGTCCCCTTCTCCTCCTGCCCCCAATCCCTCCCAGCATCAGAGTCTTTTCCAATGAGTCAACTCTTTGCATGAGGTGGCCAAAGTACTGGAGTTGCAGCTTTAGCATCATTTCTTCCAAAGAAATCCCAGGGCTGATCTCCTTCAGAATGGACTGGTTGGATCTCCTTGCAGTCCAAGGGACTCTCAAGAGTCTTCTCCAACACCACAGTTCAAAAGCATCTATTCTTCAGTGCTCAGCTTTCTTAACAGTCCTACTCTCACATCCATACATGACCACTGGAAAAAACATAGCTTGACTAGACAGACCTTTGTTGGCAAAGTAATGCCTCTGCTTTGAGTATGCTATCTAGGTTGGTCATAACTTTCCTTCCAAGGAGTAAGTGTGTTTTCCTGTCACTTCTAGTCAGTGAGGGATTAGGAGCATAAAACAGACTCATAAAGGAGACATGCTGTACGTGATTCTGATTCAACATTCTATACAATCCCACAGAGGCCCATGGGAAAAGCCAGCCTAGTATTCTTTCTAGCAACAGTGAGAAAGTTGGAAGAGAAAACAAAGAAGCTTCATTTAAGAATAAAACAATTTGCCAGTGCTGATCCTCAGAAATTGATCTTGAAAGTTAAAACATCGTTAGTGTACAACCCACCCAATAAATATTATCTACATATAAAACTTCTCAAAGGAAATAACATATTTTGTAAAAATGATTTTTTTTTAATAAATGCAGTATAATGTAAACACATTTCAAATTGGTCAAATTCTTTCCATCCCAGTGCTGCCACCATGGACCAGACCACTATCTCTTAACTGGTTTCCTGCATTAACACAAATGTTGCTGCTGTTCCAGCTAACTTTCCCTTTAAAATCTCCACACCGCAGTCAAAGTCATCTATTTGAAAACATCCACTATATGTTAATTGTTTAATTTTCAATGTTGTTTCAGAAAAAGATGATCTTTTTCACATTGTTCCTTTCTACCCTCCATTATCTTGAATGCTGACATATACATCTTCTGAAGGAAAAGCAAACATCAGCTTTTGTACAACAAAGTCCAGCATTCTTTCCAAGGCTGAGTAGGCTTTAGGCGGTATAGCTCCTGCTGTGCGTCTCTTGAACTTCATCCCTGCCAGATCATGCTGTGGTCACACTGGCCAAGTTTCAATTTCTCAGAAGCACCAAATGCTTTCACTCATTAGGTTTCTTATTCTTGTGTTTTCATTTGCCAGGAACACTATTCCCAGTCTCTTCCATGGTTTAGAGGCTATCATCATCTTTGCTTTACGGATAATGAAACTGAAGCCAGAGAGATTAAGTCACTTGCCCAAAGGCTAATTAGCAGCAAATAAGTTGCACAACTAAGATCCCAGTGATCTAACTCCAGATCTTGGTTGGGTTCTTCATCACCTTAAGACCTCTATCGTATCACCCTACTGGTCTACTTCTCAGCTTAAATGCCAGGCTTTCTCTGATCCATACTCTAAACTAAGCCTAACAACTATCCTTGTTATCTTGTATTTTTTTCCCTTATCTTCTCCATTATGTAATTTATCACGATTTCTGATTATTTGTTATGGTAACTTGTTCATTTTTTAAAAAGTGTTCACTAAATTAAAAGATTTCAGAGAACAAGAGTGAAATATACCCAATACGTGGATTCTCCTTTTGACAGAAGCACTGGTGACAGTTTTGCTTGAAGTAGCTGAGGCCCACCGGGAGGCCAGGTGGGTGCTGGATATGCCTGTTAACTCTTGAAATAACACAAAGTCATTTATGATATAATAACTGCTGTTTTCTGATTTTCATTCTGGCACCGTCATAACAGCCATACTACAAGGTCCTCTTTCATGCAAAAAGACTGACAACAGCAAAAACAAGCAGTAGAATTCTTCAAAATATTGAAGATGAATCAGTTATCTGCTGTCTCTAGCTTTTATCCTTTTCTTTCCCAAATTCATCTGCTTCCCTCAATTTGCGTTCTTTTTCTGTGTGTGCTTCTTGGCACCGTCCACCACCAGTTTCTGAAGCAGTGTTTCAGCAGAATCTTCAGGCTCAAAATATTTTGGAATGATGCTTAGAGAGGATCTGAATAGCAATCACTCTAAGTAAATTGACCTGGCACTGTTGAAGGGATTCCTCAAGCAGATGACTCTCAAAAACCATCAATTAATAAAAGGCATAGAAGCATAAGCACAGAAACATAACAAGTCTGAGGTGTTATTAAAAGGAATGGAGTGGGAACATTTATCTGACTGGTCACAGCCAGGAAAAACATTCCTGAAGACTGGCCCATTTCTCCTCAGAATGTCTGAGATGAAATGGAGCATCCTTTGTTTTATATAAAGAAAATAATTCAGAAGGATGACAGTTTAGTGATACATGTCTTCATGGCCTAAAATTCAAAGGCCTTAAAAAGAGGTTAAAATGCAAGTAAAATGAAGGATAGATAATTTAAGATATCACATTTATTTTCTCTTTAGTTAATCTTTTCTCTTCTTTCAACAAGAAGATAGAGTATAACTACAAGATAGAGCATGGGTAGGGCAAAGGGGAGAAATGAAGGGGATAATTAAGTTTGTCTATAACCTTTTCTTTATATAGGAAGAAATAACATTGAAGAGGGTAAAAAGAAATCAAAATGCATTGCTTTCAGTTTAGCATCATACTTTACTGCATATTTGGAAATATTTATATTTATTAGAAATCCTGATGTCTGTGGTAAAAGAAATGGGTATCTCAGTTTTTGTCCTAAATGAAGGTCCAAGTCAGATTGCTCTGTTGACTTTCTGGTAAATAGCAGAATGTCAAGGCTCCGTTCTTTAAGAAAGTATAGTGATTGTCTAAGAACTGACTCTTAGGAGAAATATTGGCACATTTCTAAAACTCTTTCTTTTTTCTCAGCACAATAGAATACCCATAAGTAGGCCATTACCTTATTTTGACTTCTAACCTCTCATCATTATACTTTTGTGAACATATTTGAGCATTACAAAAAGTGAGAGCGATATTTTCTCCACCAGTTTCCATCTTTCATTTAATGTATGCATTCTTCACAAAATTCTGATGACACTTTATTTGAAGTGTTCAAACTACCAGAAAGTCCCTAGGAAGAGAGTTTGAAGTTGGCATTGGATAAAAAGACAACCTTGAACTAATTTTAAAGTTAGCAATTAGCAGAGATCACAGTGTGGCAAGTAAAAGTTTTAATGATAGACTGGCCTAGGCCTTGAGGTAAAATTATGCATAATTATTCATAACTGCTATTTTTGGCTTGCCTGATTTGTCCTAGACCTCTGGCTGAGGAAACAATTTGAAATAATTAGAGTACTAGTGCATTGACAATGATGAATGAATTGAATACTTCTTTTGCCAAACATGGGTCTTGATAGGAAGCAGATAACTTTGGCAACTGTGGTATTTTGTTATTGGATCTCTGAAAGTAGAAAGTTTGTGTTTTTTCTGTATGTGTGTGTGTGTGATTTTTATAGGTTGTTTTTAAGTCATTCTCTAAAAACTTCAGTCATCAAGGAACCTATGACTAAAAACAAACCAAAAACAAAGTTTTAAAAAATTATTTCTATAAAATTTCTAAAGTGTTTATTTATATCTAATTTTTGCATGCTTATTGTTGAGAGTTGGAACAATGGTAAATGTAGCTTATTGTTCAGAGCTAGAAATATGGTAAATATAAAGTAAATATAATGTCATATTAATTAATAAATTCCTTTAAATTTTAATCTTATGGAAAATTTTTAGTGTTTAGTATATTATACCATAATGGTAGTTAAGAAAAAGATATAATGAGTTAAATACAGTGCCTTTTGAAATAGAAAACTTTTAAATAATTAATGCACAAAAATACTATGTAAGTTCTGCATATTCTTTTATGAAGTAAAAACAAAATGGATATTTGCTGTATGCTAAATTATTACCATTAAGTAAAGACAGCTTATCTTTATATATAATGATATTCAAGTGTGTGATAATAATTTTCAGTAATTGTAATAGATAAATGTCTTGAAATAGGAAATGCTAAGTAGTTCTGGTGCATCATCAGATGCACTAGAGAAAAATTAAAGCAAAGGAGTCTTAGAGACCTATCACTTTTATTCATTGTCCATGAACTGTACAAAGCTCCTTTCTTAATTAAGCAAATTCAGAAACACAACATATTCACATTTTTCAGTAGAATAAACACCGACAATTGTCTCTGTCAGGAGACAATTGCCTCTTCACTGGAGATTTGGACAAACAGCCAGACAATCTTTGTCTTAATGAAAAAGCCTCAGCCCATTTAGGTCACATGAATGCAAAATTAAACTTCATTTTTTAAAAACCATAAAGTAATTTAAAAGTATAAAAAGATTGAATATCTAAACAAACTTTGAAATCTATACTAGTTGAATTTTATCACTCTACTAATTGCACATATTATATTCTCTATTTTAAAATAGTTTCTTAGGACACTCAAGTTTGCAGTAAAAACAGTATAATTTTTACAGGTTGAAAATATACATTCTTATATTGTACACAATACTTGCACCTTAGCTTTGCTTCTTAAATGCTAAGTCTAATCTGGTTTTATTACTTTTAACCATGGTGACATTATTTAAATGATCTTGACTCTTACATATAATATAAACTACAATCTTAAATGATATACATGTAAAATATATCTTGTTGTTGTTCAGTCCCTAATTCATGTCTAACTCTTTGCAACCCCATGGACTGCAGCACACAAGGCTCCTCTGGCTTCCACTGTCTCCTGGAGTTTGCTCAAATCCATGTCCATTGAGGCAGTGATACTATCCAACAAAAACAAATTATGTCTACTTCTTTGCTTATTGTTGTAAATAATAAAACCATTCTGTATAACTCTTATCCCAAATGAAGAGGAAAGATGCGTATGTGTCACCATACAGTTTTTTCTGTGTATTATCAGATATCATGTGTTTCAGAATGCTGTGTCCCTGAACTTGGAAAAGCAATTTTTTTGCAGAGTCATCGAGCTTTCCTGGTGGCTCAAATGGTAAAGAATCTGCCTGCAATAACGGAGACTGGGTTCAATCCCTGGGTCAGGACGATCCTCTGGAGATGGGAACGGCAGTCCACTCCAGCATTCTTGCCTGGAGAATTCCAAGGACAGAGGAGCCTGACAGGCTGCAGTCCATGGAGTCAGAAAGAGTTGCAATGACTTGGCAACCAACATTACTGGGCCTTAAAGGAAGAGTTTTTTATTAGTCCTTTTGCCATTTTGTTCTTTGGGTTACAACTCAAATGTAATACAGCTTGTTTAACTGAGGTATAAATGGCCACTTCACAGTCTTCACTTTGGTTTTTGACCCACATTTTCAGATAGAAATTGTAGTATTGAGCCTGCTTTCACTGAAGAACTTTATTAGAGTATCTTATAAAGTTACTTACTGATGGATAGAAAAATAGTCAAGTGAGTGATTTGGGAAATCAGTAAACTTTAATGTTGAGATTTATATGATCTGAAGAGACACCAGAGTATATATATATATCAGTATACTGATGCTAAAGCTAACGCTTCAATACTTTGGCCACCTGATGCAAAGAACTGACTCATTGGAAAAGACCCTGCTGCTGGGAAAGATTGACGGCAGGAAGAGAAGGGGACAACCGATGGTTGGATGGCATCATGGACTTGATGGACGTGAATCTGAGCAAGCTCTGGGAGTTGGTGATGGACAGGGAAGCCTGGCGTGCTGCAGTCCATGAGGCTGCAAAGAGTTGGACATAGCTGAGCAACTGACTGAATGTTGAGACTCAAAAAAGGAAGATTTCACTACAGAAGTAGAAATACTGAAGTTTAGGCATGGGGGTCCTTGACTTGGCCTTTCTTATTTTCTTCATAAGTAGCTTATTATATTTGATTATAATAAGGAAACTTTAAGGACACCTCACTCTGGCTCTCCATCCTGATGGAAATGAAGCAGTGGAGGTGTCCCACGGTCCTTTAAATACAGCTTACCACATGGTAAAATGTGGCCAAGGAGCTGATGGCATACCAACTACTGTTTTCTGCTGTTTCCTTCTCTCTCCCCCAGGACACCTCCCTCATCTAAAGACAGAGCAAGAGGATAGACAATGAGACTCTGAGGCCAAGTAGAAATAGTAAATGAATCCTAAATCTGAATTAAAATAAAAGACTTGAAAAATAATACACAAATCCACATTGCTATTGTTATTATTGTTAATGTTACCCAGAATTAAGTTCAGTAGTTCACTTGCCTAATGTGTCATTAAAAATAAATGATGCTTACAGCATGAAAACAAATGTTTGCTCTTCATAACCTTGTTTTCAAGGATTATATTCTGATATTTTTGCTCAGCTGCTTAGGGAAGCAAAGCCTTTAACAGATTTGACTCTACAAAAAAGGGTTCTTGTTTCATATCACAGCATGGGCACCTATTTGCAGACTGGTACAAATTGGACTCTTCATTCCATGAAGATTTTGATGCTCCAAATTTATGAGTTGTTTCAAAACCTGTATAAGGAGGAAGCATTTTACCCTCTAAATTAAAGTGAAATGTTATACCATTTACCTATTCCTATTAAGTTCGTTGGGACAGGATTTTAAAAAGCATCTCATATTTACCAAACCCCTTCTCTCATTGGAAGCCAGGAAGATTCAATTTCATGGCAGCAGCCCAAAATTGAATTCTATGAGAACAGTAATTTTTCAGATTGATTGGCTATCACTAATCAGCACTAAAGAAAGGGTTGCTGTGTTTTTTTAAGGCAGAAGCAATGAATTCTGACATGCAATGTGGCAGGAGGTGAATATGACAGTTTTTTCCTTATGATAACATAAAATGATTTTTAATTCTGAGACGTACATTGAATGAATTTGGTGGGATTTAAAACTCCACCTCAGATTTGTTTTATTCTAAGAAAATGGCAAATGATGACATAACAGGCAAGAAAATGTGTTTTATAATCTATTTCCTTCACTCATTTCTTAATTGCTTCATGCTACAACCTTAGGCAGGGCCTGTTTCTAAAATGGCATAATTTTTTTCTTGAGATATGATTTTTCAGACTCCTCAAACATGTTTGTTAATTGGGCAGATGGTAAAGATTCTATCTAGAGTACTGTAGAAATTCTCCCAAAAGAGAGAGATGAGGGAAGGGTAACACACAACCTCAAAACCAAAGGTCCATGGTTGCACTTAAAAATAGTTTGCCACCTCCTGATCACAACAGTCATGTTTAAATGCAAGTCTCATGGAGATGTGCATGTCATTGATAATGTTTCCCTCGGGGCACAGTGTGAGCCTGAGTGTAATCTTTCCACAGACAGAAGCCCTCTGTTTGGGTGGAAGGCATTATAAGTAGTTTACTGTGAGATAGATTGCAATCTCTCCCATTTGCTTTTTGTTTCTTCCTCCTCCCTAACCAACTGCCCCTTCATTTCTCCTCTCCCATCGTCCCCTGTAAGTTTTGAAGGCATCAATTCATGTATTTAAATGTCCTTGGAAACTGAATGTAATCTAGAAGGTTATTAGCATATTGTTATACATGTTAATGGCCTGACACCAAGGATGGGCTTTTTTCTTTTATGTGTGTTGTTGTGAACATTACCAGCTTAAATGGGGAAAATCTTCCCCATTCAGAGTGTCACCATGGCCCTTCATTCACTTGTCAGGAGCCCATTGTGTGCCCAAACCTTGTCAGGGGCTTCTAGAGGGTTAGTGGCAGCAGCTTGCCATTGAGATCTGGGAAGAGGGCTGCTGGGGATGGGGGACAGACTGGCCTAGGCAGCCAGGTGGTGGCCAACTGGTCAGTAACTGACAGACAATTTAACCTAACTAGGCTGTACAGTCAGGCCTGTGTTACAAAAGGCCCACATGTGTCCTTAGCAAGCTTCATTAACTCTTTTGGCGAGGGCTATACTCCTCTGACATATTAATTAGTTGCAATGCTTTCTCTTATTCCAACATAACCTTTCCATTGGACACTCAAGTGGATCCCTGGGAAGCTATTAGAATAATATGTATGCAAAATTACTGGGAAAAAATAACTGTAAGAGCAAGAAAATATTTGCTACCACTAGACTGATTTTATACAGGAAAAAAAAGTGTAAAAAGAAAATGTGTGTTCTTCAATATTTTACTCAGAAAGATGATCTATTCCATATTGTTAATAAAAATAAGACATCAATTTACTACGTAATTATGTGCTGATAGGTATAAAATTGTCATGCTTTTTTCTGTCTTTGTAGTGAAAAGAAAGGAAAATATTATAAAACAATATTTTGAGGAATTTTAGACTGTCTTAGTGACTAGAGTAATCTGACCTTGGGATTATAAATTGATTCAAGGTTTTGAATAATTTTTGCAAGTTACAAAAGTCTTAATAAAGGAAAGTTATAGAAACTGTTTTTTAAATTATAAAAAGTTTAGAGCATTCAGGATCTGTAAAAATGTTTCATATATATATAGGTAGATATAGATATATGTATAAATATATTTGTTGATAAAAAAGTGATGAGTTTTTGTGTCTGTATTTAGCCCTGGCTATTTTATATTACATAAACAAGTACCATATGATGTGAACTATGATAATATAGATGCATCAGGTATTGAATTTAATGATAGATGAGCCTAATTAGTATTTTTTCTTTGTTTTGCTTATAGAACACTTCTTGGCAGAGATAGTCTTATAGATATAAATTAATTTAGAAAAGTCCACAGGCCAAAGATGCATTTTATATCTCTGCTCTTGGTAAGCAATAAATCTTCAGTGATATAATATTTTTAACTTCTCACAGCGAATTAGTCACTTGTCAAGTCCATTGAGAGAGTAAATTCAGCCTTGTTTCATCATTTTATACCTTGTGATTTTTTTTACAACTTAAGCAAAGTTTCATATTGTAGTTAATATTCTACAGAAAATAAAAATCTACAAAGGAACAAGTACAATGTGTTATCTGTGTACTTATTGTTAAATATATGAGTTTTCATATATTGCTAGGTTTTGTTAAACATATGAGTTTCCTGCCAAGCTCCTCTATCCATGGATTCTCCAGGCCAGAATACTGGATTATGTAGCCATTCCCTTCTCCAGGAGATCTTCCCAAACCAGGGATTGAACCCAGGTCTCCTGCATTGCAAGCAGATGTTTTACCCTCTGAGCCACCAGCAAAGTAAATTTTCATTAGCTGTGTGTTAATCACTCAGTCCAACTTTTTGTGACCCCATGGACTGTAGCCCGCCAGGCTCCTCTGTCCATGGAATTCTCCATCAAAAATCCTAGAATGGGTTGCCATTTCCTTCTCCAGGGCATATTCCCAACCCAGGGATCGAACCCACGTCTCTTATACCTCCTACCCTGGCAGGCATGTTCTTTACCATCTGAGCCACCAGGAATGCCCATTAGCTGTGTAAAACTAGTAATTCTAAAAGTAAATTTTGCCATCCTTTTAAGCTGCATTGCTAGGGAGGGAGAAGCTATGTTCAAAACCTGGTTACGAGAACTGCCCCTGTTACTTTTCAGGCAGCGTAGTTATGTTACTCCCAGCAGTAGTTAGTTACTGTGACTATTACTCCGGCAGATTCTAAAATAATCATAGTCTAGGCTACTCTTGAGGTCTAAACTTAGATTATTTTTAAAATATATGATAATTAAGTGTTTTTACAATTTAAGGAAAAACAATGGTTCCTCTCAAATATTGACTGATATTTCCTAAACAGTGTTCAGTAAAAACACCGAGTGACTTCAGAAAATGGTGGTTAGTACAGGCAGTCTGGGGGTGTCTAGTTCTCAGGTGACATCACATGTATGTTTTGAGGTGTATGTTTTGGAGGCAAAGGTTTGATGCAGCAGGTAGAAACAAGAAAACATTATCCAGTTATCACAGAGACCAAACTCAAAAAGAATATTTGTAGGAGAAAATGAGTAACAGAGATGAATTATTGTCTAGTTTACATTTCAATTTATGTTTATATTTGGTAAGTGGTCAAAAATTATGTTTGCTGCTGCTGCTGCTAAGTCGTTTCAGTCGTGTCCGACTCTCTGCGACCCCATAGACAGCACTGCACCAGGCTCCCCTTTCCCTGGGATTCTCCAGGCAAAAACACTGGAGTGAGTTGCCATTTCCTTCTCCAGTGCATGAAAGTGAAAAGTGAAAGTGGAGTCGCTCAGTTGTGTCTGACTCTTCGTGACCCCATGGACTGCAGCCCACCAGGCTCCTCCGTCATGGGATTTTCCAGGCAAGAGTACTGGAGTAGGGTGCCATTGCCTTCTCCGCCTTAACACTAGGTGTCCTCGTAAATTGAAATAGCAATAAAATAAAGATGATAATATCTGTCTTTAGAGGTATGTGAGTCTTCTTCATAACTAGGAAGAAATCTGAATAGAATTGATTGAGGCAAAGATGTGGGTGTGGCTATTATGAGTAGTTCATTCTTGTTTTTATTAGGAAAATGAGATTATTTGCAGCTAAATACAATGAATTATTATCAATGTGTAGATTGGATCTGTTTGTGTGTGTGTTCAGTTCCTCAGTTTTGTCTGACTCTTTGCGACCCCATGGAGTGTAAGCCTTTCAGGCTCCTCTGTCCATGGGATGTCTCAGGCAAGAATAGTGGAATGGGTTGCCATTTCCTCCTCCAGGGGATCTACCCAGCTCAGGCTTTTAAGCCATTTTCAAGCAGTATGTTCATATATAATTTGTTCATCACTTCAGGGAATAAAATTATGGATAAATTGGTGAGAGTATCTTTGCATAATGTTCTCACAAGTCTGTGATTTTTCTAAGAATGCCTATCTTGAATATAAATTAGAATTTATCGGTCCCCTTAATTTTCAAGTTATAAACTAGCACAAATAGTCTTGGAAATATTTATTTTGATGAAGTTGTTTTTTCTTAAGCATCATCAGATGAAACCATAAAACAAATATCAGAGTATGCTATCAATAGAGGTGATAATAATTTATAAAAACAGACAATTTAGAGAGAACTTACACTAGACAATTCAATCAAAGGCTAATAATTATAAGACTTTTTTGGCCCTGCATGTTTAAAAAATCAAATCAAACTTGTAAATCTCACAACAATAGCATTTGCAAAGGAAAAAAAATGACAGCAGTTTGTGATACTGGTTTTGTTGTCTCAGTTTAATTAGAGGCATATAATAATAACGTTCTCTAGTGCTGCCTAATTCTTTTTCAGTTAAACCAACCTTTGAAAATCTGATGACAATAGGTTTTGTGAAGGGAAAAACAGTGATAGTATTTTTAAAATTTGACCCTGAACCTTTCACCTGAAGAAATAAACATGAGTTGGTTGTATTTGGCAGTAGAATGTTGTCTTTGAAAATATGCCCTTTTTATTTGATGTGATCCAAAATAACGCTTAAACAAATTGGGTCACAAGTGCCAGCACTTGATAATTTAAAGTGTTGTAAAAATGATTGGTGTTTACAAGTACAATTTGCTCCAGGAAACTTGGCTCTCCTTTAAGTTGGAAACGTGTCAATATTTTATGATATATTTTGTACCAGTCATACTCAGGCTGCAAGATCTGTTCTAAGTACAAGCTCTAGAGAGTTTGAAACTATTTATTTAAAGTTGTGATTTACAGGTGCAGTATAGTTATTGGCCATTTATTAAAGCACAATGTTTTAAAATACTAAAACAAATGGGCAAATATATATACATACATATATATATATGTATGTATATATATAGAGAGAGGCACTTATTTTGAACCATGTTGAAATATTAATTTTTAAGATCTTTTAGTAAAATAGAAAAGTTTTGTTTTCTTCTAATGGGTTTTTAAAATCACCGTTCCTAAATATTAGTTTGCAAAATTATTCCATTTTAATATTGTATTCCTACAAATTTGTTTAAATATTTTCCTTAAAGGAAAGGCTGTTTTCTAAAAATTTCCTATGGTTTCTGAACCATGCATATTATTTTATTCTGGTTCTCTTATACACTGACATTAAAAAAAGAAGACAGAGTAGGAAAGACGGGGAGCGGAAAGAGGGAGAGAAGGAAGGAGGAAGAGGAGGCTTAGGAGGGCATGATTTTCCAGTCTCCAGGACTTAATTTTTCCTGCTAACTAGATTTAATCCTTTTTAAACTTGTTTTTGGTTTGGTCAGTACCACCTCCAATTTTTGCTAAAATGAGGGCAATTTTTTTCTTATTTTATATGCAAGTTCCATACTGGTTTTGAGAGATATTTTAAATATTCTAACACAGAAACTAACTCTTTTAGTATTATTGCATTTCTGTGCCTGTGATGAACATCTCAATACAATCCAGTTTGGGATCAGTAGCATGGCACAGTAGAAAGATTATGCGTTTCCAAGTTAATGAACTTGACCTGGAGATATCTTTTATCCACTAGCTCTTTATTCTTGTCCTAGTCATTCAATCTTTCTAACTCTTAGTAAATTCACTTGTAGAATGAAAATAATAACATGTCTCACAGAGTTGTATGTGACAGTAGTTTGTAAAACACTCTATGTGTATTAGCTACCTTAAATATTGCTTAGACCAAGAAGTGTTATAAAGGTACTTACCTATAAGTATATATATATATATATATATATATATATAAATGCATAATAAAATATTTTCACTGTCAGAATTTGTTGTGTAAGCTATCTGGAATTTGTTTGGAATGTACTGTAGGAAAAATAATTGCTGCTAAGTCGCTTCAGTCGTGTCCAACTCTGTGCGACCCCATAGACGGCAGCCCACCAGGCTCCCCCCGTCCCTGGGATTCTCCAGGCAAGAACACTGGAGTGGGCTGCCATTTTCCTCTCCAATGCATGAAAGTGAAAAGTGAAAGTGAAGTCGCTCAGTCGTATCTGACTCCCAGCGACCCCATAGACTGCAGCCTACCAGGCTCCTCTGCCCATGGGATTTGCTAAGCAAGAGTACTGGAGTGGGGTGGCATTGCCTTCTCCAAAAAATAATTGAGGGGAATACGAATCCAAAAATGACTTTCAGAATGTGTAATTTTGGATTTGTGTGACTAATTACATACAAATTTTGTTTTTAATTGTTTAGACACTCATGCAAGCAACAAATAGACACAAAACGCAGATGCAGGTATCTACACACATACACACTCAAGAGTTTTCAAGACATCGATCAATAAATAATTTACAAAATCAAAACATTTGCCTATATGTAGCATGGACACAACTGAAGTGACTTAGCCGTAGCAGCAGCATAGCATAAAGGATTCCTGTGTATGCATGTGTATGCACTCGAGTGCCTCGGATCTACCACTTCTCATGATCATTTGGAATTTTCCTAAATATAGTGAGGGTATTTTTCTTCTTACATCTGATTCCGTATCTTCTAACAGACATTGTTACCTCTGAGCATGTGCAGAATACGAGCCAGCTAGCTGCCAGCAATTCTCTGCAGCAGGTCTGTAGCAGACACTTGTCTGGGTGTTGCGCATGCCTTGGTGTGCCCTGCCAACTGAGTGCTGAAATCTCAGGGGAGCTTTCAGGACCGACTGCAAGTCTGACGCCTTGGATTGCCTGTCCACATTTGGAACTCCAACAATAAAAAATGATTTATCTCTCATGCATCTGCCTTCTCTCTTCTGACTTGATGCTCTCTCTCCCATTGGTAAGATTTCAGTCACAACTTCAAAGACTGACACAGGCTGACAGCACACTGCAGATGGGTAGGGTTACCTTTCTCCCTTTCTACTTTGGATTTCATTTTTCCCATCATTTTTGGGAATTGTCAGTTAGGTCTAAGACTTATTTTGTTACAAAAGAGCTTTGAAAAACCACTCGAAGTGCCAGAAAACGTTGGGGGGGGGGGGAAGCAAATATTCAAGTGTTAATTCAAATGAGTAATTCCAAATTAAATGCACTCTTTTATCACGGCACCCTGTACATCTCCCTGTGGGTAACTTAAAGTGTGGTGCTGTTCTCAACAGCCCACATGTTCTATATTAGCATTCTGTTTTCCACTGCTTACTTTGTTTTCTTTTTTTCCACTTTTATTTTGCTTATTAATTTTATTTTTCTCCCATTTACATATTGTGCTATTCAAAGAAATGTTACTAATTGATTAATTTGTTCTACTCAGAATTTTCCAAATAAACTTGAGGCATAAAGAAGAAAAAAAATACAATTTTTAAAGATTATGAAAACAATACTCCCCCAAAGGAGAAAAAGTGTTGAAGGAAAAGCCCAGAAGTGGAACTAGATTAATATCTAAATATTTAATCAAGTATATTATATTTCTGTTTTGAATTTTACCACAATGTTGAAACCAATATTTTACCAATATTGAAACTTCATCTTGTATAGGGATGATCTTGAAATATTGAGAACAATCATTTTATTAAACCACCTCAAAGTGTAGTTCCTTTAGCATTATGATTGATAAATTGCTTTTAATAAGATGTGAACAATAATTTAAGGGCTTATAATAAAATGGCATGTGTAGCCTTTTTTAATTTCAATTCATTTTAAGTTATTTATTACAATTGTAAATATGTTTTATTTCTATCTGGATGTTCCATTTTTTCATTTATAGAAAGACAGGACTAATATATATGAAAGAATGCTATTAAATAACCCATAATTTTCATATATACTATCATTGATAGGAATTATAAATTAAAACCTGTCTGTGGAGTCATATGTCTTTGCAAAGACACACCAATTGTTTTGAAAGGAATTCTTTTTTTGAACTTTTAGGCCTTGGAAAATAATGGCTCCAGTGAATCTATTATTTATTACTTTAGATGTTACATTATCTATGAAGTTCATGGATTAGGTCTTGCTTTAGTTTTTTTAGATGTATTAAAAAATATATTTTAAAGATTTTTGTGTTGTATTATTATTTTAATAATATAATTTAATACTTGACATAATAATTTTAAGACTATTACATCTTAAAGTATCCACATTTTAAAAAGCATTTGAATACCTAAACTTTTATTTGCTGAGTTGAATAATAATTTCATATTTAGGGATAAGAAGAATAAAGGATGTATTTTATATTAATTGTTGCTTATCAGTATCATCTGAATCTTGAGACTAAAACTTCCTCTGTATGCCTAAGGTGATCATTTTGTTGCTTTCAGTCATGTGCATCATACCATAATAAGACAGTCAATAAATGTTTGTGGTTTAGAAACTATAAATGTAATGTATTACATGTGATGCTGTTCAAAAATCTAAGGCTACAAAGTATAGTTTATATTTTATTATAAAATTAATTTGTACTCTCCCTTTCTTTTAACCTGAAGAAAAGATGTCTTTATCCTCTATAACCTACCATTTTAGAAATGTTATTCTGATTTCTTCCAGTGTTAAGTTATTTCATGTGCATTTTCATGTTTTACCAAAGATCCAAACAAAAATTGTGAAATGACATTGGAAAGAGAAGTGACTTGAGAGCCTGATTAATATGTCTCTAGTATTTTTCCTAGTGTAATACTAATCGCTCGTCTCCCTACCGCTGATCCTTCTCTCAGTTATCAAATTGGAGTGAGGTGCAGACAAGGTGATCAAAGAAGGGATTTTAAATAGGTCTAATTAAAGAAAAAGGAGGAGAGCTTTAAGAATGAGTTACTGTCTGACTGTTTCTGAAATAATAGAACACATACTCCATTATCGAAGAAGAAAGAATTCATATGATCCATACTGAGACTCTTTATAATCTTCAGTCCAGGCTGGTCCAAGGGGAATGTAAAAGTAAAAAATTTGAATCTTCCCTCATCTGTTTATTTTGCTGTTGTTTGGACTGAAGTCACTGACGGGGTAGAGCAGCGAACTGTGTGGGTAACCGTAATGAAGACAGCCTTTGAGCCAATGCTAAGTGTTATGTTCAAATGCTGCCAATATTTTTAAACTCTAACTCCAAAAGAGGAAAGAAAAAAAAAAAAAAACTTCAAAAAACGTGGACAATGAAATCCTTGTCTAGCTCCTTTTTTTTTTTTACTTTTTCCTATTAACACGTAGAGTCACAAACCCGTGTTACCAAGTCAAACACACTCACACTTGTAGATACATGTTCCCAGCAGGGTTTCATTTGTGCTTAGTGCTGCAGTTTGGTGAAAAACCCTCTCATGTGTGTAGCTGTTTTCATTTTTGAGCTTGTCACAGCATGAAATCAGTGTCTCACTGAGACCGCTTTTTCTTTTTTTTAAATACCCTGAGACTTAGAGGCTAAGTGATTTGAATGTCTGAATAAGGGAAAATACAGCTCAAGTGTGGTTTATTTCTATCAATTCCTTATTTTCAAAACTAGAAGAGTTACAGTAAAACAATGTGATGTGTAGTTCAGGATGTTTGGGAAACCCTTTCTTTTTGTTTCCTTGTTTTTCTAGATCAGAGTGAATAATTTCTTCCTTTAAAAAATCTACAAATGCATGGTAAACCAATTATAAGATATCAAAACAGCTACACCTTGAAAAAATAGTCTTGAAATTACAGCCCTCCTACTTCCTCCATAGATCTAAAATATCAGCTAGGTCAGGTTGAATGTGAAAATGTTTTTAGGCATTGTCATTTATACAATTCCAATCCTGATATTTCCTTTCTTTTGTAAGTTTTCCATTCTACCAGAATCTGAGTCAGGATTTAGTTTCCCTTGATTTTCGAAGCTGTATGCTCAGTTCCCCAAAGAGAAAGATGAGACTATACCCTTAAATTTATAATGTGTACATTAATATTTGCTGACTGGCATGCGACAGGAGCTTTGGTTAGAAAGCCAGAGCTCTATGTTGCTTTGGGTCAAATGTTGTTTTGACATTATGCTTACTTTACAGTAATCAGCATATTAAACTGAGGAGAGTTTGCTCATATATGCAAAATGCAGAGTATGAAAAGCATCAGTTTAGTAGCATTATAGGGCCAATCAAGGTTAAGGTTTGCTTGCTTTGTGGAGCAGCTGATAAAACAACTGGACTGTTTCCAAGATTCCTTGACTCCAGCTTTGTCATTTGTTTTTCTCTGTCATGATTTTTTAAGGGAGGGGAAGACTTATTTCCATGAAACTCTGAGGTGGTAAACCTGTACTTTACGTGAAAGTAAAACTATTTTTTTGCAAGTAAAATTCATATGGGAATACTTAAACAAGTTCAATTTGTGTAATTTGTTAAGACTTATTTATATAGGAAGAGCTAAAATAATTTCTATAGTTTTTTTTTTTTAAAATAAGGAAGAAAAGAGAGATTTTCTTACAGTCTTATGACCAAGATGTGGACAAATCAAGTGAATGGTTAACCACTTTAAACAGAATATTTTTCATACTCTGTGTGTGTTCTCAGTCCCTCAGTCATGTCTGACTCTTTGCAACCCCATGGACTGTAACCCTCCAGGCTCCTCTGTCCCTGGAATTTTCCAGGCAAGAATACTGGAGAAGGTTGCCATTTCCTATTCCAGGGGATCTTCCTTACATAGGGATTGAACTCACATCTGTCTCTTCTATCTCCTGTGTTGTCAGGCAGATTCTTTACCACTGCACCACCTTGGATGCCCCTTCCATACTCTCTTGCTTTCATAGTTTTGAAGATACTTCTTCGTATTAAACACAAATGCTCGTGTATTATAATCATGCAATTTGTGCTTGAAAGACTTGAAACAATATCCTAGTTTTTTTTATCTAAACTGTTCCCTTAATCTCTCTCTTTTTGTTTATACTGCAGTTTATTCTTTTTTTGACTTTTAATGAATTTACACATATTTGTTGGTGTCTACCTTGCTCAGATGGTAAAGCATCTGCCTCCAATGCGGGAGACCCAGGTTCAATCCCTGGGTTGGGAAGATCCCCTGGAGAAGGAAATGGCACCCCACTCCAGTACTTTTGCCTGAAAATCCCATGGACTGAGGAGCCTGGTAGGCTACAGTCCATGTCGCAAAGAGTCGGACACGACTGAGCGACTTCACTTCACTTCATTTCACCTTGTCCTCAAAACTGAAGGAAGTATTCCGAAGAACACAGATAAATTCTGAGGAGTTTACATCTAGCTTATTAAATATAACAAAGATATATTAAATAAATAAATAATGTTATGCTGTCAGGATCTTTTGATTTTTACTGAAGAATTTTTTTCTTACAGCAAAAGGTAGCAATTATAGACTATGACATATAGTTCAGCTTAATACACTGATTGAAATTTTTGAGGAGACAGACAATTGGATCTACTTGATAGGTTATCAATACTCATCTCAGAAGAGGATACAATCAGATAAACTAGAAAGAAAGAATTAAAATACAAGGTGATAGAGATAGTGGAGAGGGACCTTGAAACACTTAATACTGTGTGTTGTTTTAAGCCTGTTTGAGTTTCTAAATTTTTAGTGCCTCAGTCAATAAATATGCCTTACATGTTGTTCTCCGGTATTATGAGGTATCAGTGCTAGTGATGTAATGTAAGAAGTACAGGGCATAAAGAAAATTCCATGTTCAAAAATTATGAACTATTTTAAGTTGATGACAGCAGGGCATTAAACTGAATGCAGACCCCTTTAAGTACAGAGGTCAACGCAGCTGCACTGGCCATGTGTCCCAAAAGCCCGCCCTGAAAGCATGGGAGAGTGACAGGCTCCAAAGTAAGACCTGGTTTTCAATTCTTCACGTTATTATTCCTTGGCAAAATACTAGTACCTTCTTTAAGGGTGGCTGGGAAGATTGGTCACATACTGAATTTACACTATTTAAGCAGACATGGGCATTTAGAGACCATTTGAAAAATGATAATTCTTGTTTCTGTTCTTATGTTAGCTTTATTGCACTATAATTTTTCTCTTATTTACTGACCATAGGATCCTAAATTTCTCTTCTCTTCTACTCCTTTCCTCCACTTTTCTTTTCCATGATTTAAATCAGCTTCCCCCAACTCCTCCCTGCTTTGACTGAAAAACAAATAATGGTCTCGCGCCAACCTTTATTTCCCATAGCAAGGGCGTACTCCATGCTGGCACTTGACTGTCCCAATCACATCTCCATCCTGAGAACATTTTTTCATCAAATTTTCTTGACATCTGTGAAAGATCAGTTCAGGAATGTATAATTGCTAGTGACGCAGTCTGTGCAGAACAGAAAATATGGCTGTTCATATTGGAAATTAGCCCAATCACTGAAGTTTGAATGCATCAGGGTGTTCTTTAAAATTAAGAGATATGGATGCATTGATAGTTTAATAAAAGAAATTGTATAGTGTGAATAGATAATGACTTGACTCTCCATATAGTTTGCATAGAATTTTACTTCAGTAGTTTGAAAAGATACAGTATACATTATGCTGCTGCTGCTGCTGCTAAGTCGCTTCAGTCGTGTCTGACTCTGCGACCCCATAGACGGCAGCCCACCAGGCTCCACCGTCCCTAGGATTCTCCAGGCAAGAACACTGGAGTGGGTTGCCATTTCCTTCTCCAATGCATGAAAGTGAAAAGTGAAAGTGAAGTCGCTCAGTCGTGTCCAACTCTTGGTGACCCCATGGACTGCAGCCCACCAGGCTCCTCCATCCATGGGATTTTCCAGGCGAGAGTACTGGAGTGGGGTGCCATTGCCTTCTCCATACATTATGCTAGGAATAGGAAAATGTTGAAGTCTGTTGAATAACAAAAATCAGTGTATATAAAGTACAAAATTTGAACAGGAAAAGTATGTCTTACTTTTCAAAAAGTTGCAGAGCTATTAAATTTACGTGTGTGTACGTGTATAATTCTTTCACTTCACCTGGAAATAGTATATATGTGAAAACTGAGATAACAATACAAAATTAGCCTGTCTCTCTACTTATGTAACAGTATAAGGGAGATGAAATGTTCACTTCTTTCTAGGGAAACTTAGAAAGATCAAATCCATCTCTGTATAATGTAAAAATCCACACATTACTGTTTTTGGGAATCACATGGTACATATTGCTTTGTTTAAAGTGTTTTGAATAAAATTTATCTATGATAAATAGCTTCGTCTTTGGATTAAAATACACAAAACCTGCACTGAAACTTGTTAGAATGTCAGACATTTCTGAACCTGAAAGGCAAACTGATTACAAATGTGATTTTATTTTTAGGATTCAGAAAGATAAATCTTGAAGTATAATTTAAAGCCATCTGAACTGTTTGGTGATGTACCCTGATAATTAAATCAATTTATTAAATTAATAAACACAAGTTGAATGTCTCATATACTCCCCTGCCGCACATGTTCTGAGCCCTTGAGGCGGTTCCTCTCAGTTTGGATCGTCCTTGCTATGGTCTGAATGTTCATGTCTCCTGAAAATGTTGTGTGTTAAATCTGAATCCCGTATGTGATGTGATTTGGAGGTGGGCCTTTGGGAAGTAATCAAGTCATGAGGATGGAGCCTTCTTAAATGGGGTCAGTGCCCTTTTAAGTAGAGACATGAGAGAAATGCCCTGTCTCTGCTGTCTGCAGTGTGAGGATATGGAACCAAGAGGACTGGCTGTGAATCAGGAAGCGGGCCCTCAGTAGACTCTGGATCTGCTTGTGCCTTGATCATCCCATATCAGAGTTTCCAGAACTGTGAGAAATAAATGTTGAAGGCACCAAATCTGTGGTAATTCCTTGTACAACTCAAGCTAAGTTTAAGGCGCGATCTGCAAGATTTGGTCTTTCCTCAGTATCGCAGCTAGGTCTTCTATTGCTGCCCCACCCCATCTAATACCCAAAGATATGTTAACATATCCTTGGCTTCCCTGGTGGCTCAGACGTTAAAGCGTGTGCCCGCAATGCTGAAGACCAGGGTTCGATCCCTGGGTCGGGAAGATCCCCTGGAGAAGGAAATGGTAACCCACTCCAGTACTCTTGCCTGGAAAGTCCCATGGAGGGAGGAGCCTGGTAGGCTAAAGTCCATGGGGTCGCAAAGAGTAGGACACGACTGAGCGACTTCACTTTCACTTTCACTTTTCATGTTAACATTATCCTGATAACAGTGTGTGTTAAACCCACAGAGCTGGAGTATTTTACCATGTTCAACATTGCACATTTCCTTTTCTATTGCTTAAGTCCTCAATTATTGTCTAAATTTTTGAAATATCATACGCGCACTCACACACACACACACACACACACATACACACATTCCACACACCAATTTTTCTCTGTGGTGATTTAATCCACTTTACAAAAAAAAAAAATTGTTAAAAAAAACACATACATTCTAGTCCTCTTCTGTTATTACGATGATTTCTTTTCAAAGAATTTATGTTCTTTTTACTTTATAAGAAGAAACCTTGAATTTTCAACTCTAAACATTTTTTAGTGCTCAAGAAGTAATTGTCATTTTTTAGGAACTGGAAAATAGCTACAGATTTTTATACCAGTACCTTATTTGAAATTTCTTTGAAAAACTTTAGGCTTGTATGTAATTATGACTGAAAATGTCTATGAGATTTGTGTGTATGAGAGAAAATTATTGAAATTTAAATGATAAAATATCCTATGAATATAAAAATGTTTTGTATGTAATTTTTATAGACTTTTTCATGTGTCAGTTTTTCTTGCTGTTCTTTAAAGATTTGATCTTTTGCTTTTAAAATGTTCACTTGATTCAGAGCAACATTTGAAATTTTAAGGATGTTGCTGTGCTGTGCTTAGTGGCTCAATCATGTTGGACACTTTGTGACCCCCTGGACTGTAGCCCGCCAGGCTCCACTGTATATGGGGATTCTCCAGGCAAGAATACTGGAGTGGGTTGCTGTGCCTTCCTGCAGGGGAATCTTCCCAAACAGGGATTGAAGCCAGGTTTCCCACAATATAGGTAGATTCTTTACCATCTGAACAACCAGGGAAATTTTCATCAAATGTTTCAAGGACCGAGTAGTTATAGAGATCTCTGGCAAAAGATGATAGTCTTTCTTGCTCAACTTAATCTCAGATAGTTGGAAGTTGACAGAACCGCTTTCCCTAAAGGAGAATGTTATTTTCCTTTGCATTCAGAAAGCAAACATGAGGATAAGCATGCAAAAGTAATTGAGTGGCTGGGTGATTTGTTTGAGTGACTTCACCAAAATGGAGAAGGAAATGGCATCCCACTCCAGTGTTCTTGCTTGGAGAACCCCAGGGATTTGGGAGCCTGGTGGGCTGCCGTCTATGGGGTTGCACAGAGTCAGACATGACTGAAGCAACTTAGCAGCAGCAGCACAGTGTCAGACTTAATTTTGGGGGGCTTCAAAATCTCTGCAGTGGTGATTGCAGCCATGAAATTAAAAAACGCTTACTCCTTTGAAGGAAAATTATGACCAACCTAGATAGCATATTCAAAAGCAGAGACATTACTTTGCCAACAAAGGTCCATCTAGGCAAGGCTATGGTTTTTCCAGTGGTCATGTATGAGTGTGAGAGTTGGACTGTGAAGAAAGCTGAGCGCCGAAGAATTGATGCTTTTGAACTATGGTGTTGGAGAAGACTCTTGAGATTCCTTCGAACTGCAAGGAGATCCAACCAGTCCATTCTAAAGGAGATCAGCCCTGGGTGTTCTTTGGAGGGACTGATGCTGAGGTTGAATCTCCAGTCCTTTGGCCACCTCATGCAAAGAGTTGACTCATTGGAAAAGACCCTGATGCTGGGAGGGATTGGGGGCAGAAGGAGAAGGGGATGACAGAGGATGAGATGGCTGGATGGCATCAGAGACTTAATGCAAATGAGTTTGAGTAAACTCTGGGAGTTGGTGATGGACAGGGAGGCCTGGCGTGCTGCGATTCATGGCGTCGCAAAGAGTCAGACATGACTGAGCTACTGAATTGAACTGAACTGACACAATAGTGGTATCTTAGTACACTCCAAGCCACAGGGATTTTGTGGCATTAACCATTGCTCTCAATTTGTACTTAAAAGACCTATTCATTGGGTTGATGGTTTGCATTGGCATTAATCTAATTATATTTCGGTTGTTTTGAATTAGTTTAGATATGCCATAAGTGATCCTACTTTCAATAATCATATGCAGAAATTACAGTGTAGTAGTCAGTAGGCTACTAAAATAGACAAGCAGTGCAACAAGTGAACTCTTATGTTTTTCAGGAGTATAATCCAAAATATGAACACATATTAAAAAACTCTTTGAAAAGTCTTTTTAAAGCTCTTTAAAAATATTTTTCATGACACTCAAATCTTTTCATGACAGAATTCCTGATATCCATTTTGATTGCTGTACCAAAATGAAACACTCCTTTTGAAAATGATTTTTTTAAACCATTTTTCTCCTTTTTTCTAACAAAAGATGTTTTGTAGCAAGATGATGATGGGGAATCAGGTGGGAAGATATGGGCCTTAGGATATTAGTATTTCCAAGAGTGGAACTACTGCTTCCAGGATTAATTAATCCAAGTGCTTCCCAATTTTGTATTCATTACCAACAGGGCAAAAGGTATCTCCAAGTTGGAAAGCATGTGCTAGACCTCTGTGTGTTTAAAAATAGAAGAGCCAGTTTTATTATTTGCTTTATTCCTATTTCTAGATGATTCTTCTGATATGAGCTCTGTCTTTATCTGCACATATGTGTTTTGACGACAGTATATGACTTTGTATGTGCACCTATTAAGAGGAGATGGCCAAGAACTTAGAAATACTAAGCTATCCTTTGATACATAATTCAAAGTAAAAACAGTATCAACATTATAATTATAAGATAGGTTAGTAAAGTTGTAGCTTTTTCCCTGAAAATACCTTTTTTTTTTTTTTTTAATATATCCAACATCTTTTTTTAGATTTTTTGAGTTAGGAAAAAACCCACAAACTAAAAGTTTGGTGAACTTGCAGTTTTCTAGATGACTGTTGGCCTGTCTGATGGCTAGTCCAGCACTAGTAAATGAAATATGCACTTAACTCACTATGTATGAGGAAGTGGACTTTTGTTTGATATATATCTAGTAGATGGGAAAATAAAGCCTTCAGGGTGATTAATTAGTTACCAAATGTCACACAGATATTGCTAGAAATAGACTTAAAGTTCGGGTCTCTCAATTGTTCAGTTTCTTATCACACTCACTTCTTGCTTCCCCAGTGTTTCACTGTTGGCTAAAAGGACTAGATTTTTTACATCTGTTCTAGGGCTAAAACCCGGGAGAAATGTAGAGTAGGTGGGATTTGAAGAGTGAGTTTCTCCAGTGAGAGTCCCTCATTCTTCACCTCATGTGAGTCCTCGCACTCTTCCCACAGTCCTGCTCTTCTGCTCCTATGCTTTCAGAGCACTCTTGGTTCAGATCATCACACTATCGTGCAAGCGGCAGTTTGGGTTTTATATACTATCACACTCAGGGCTGCAGCCTTTTGCACTGACAGGCAGTCTGATTTAGATGAAATAACGACTTGAGTGGAATTTCTGTTGTCTTAAGTAGTAGTTTTTTGAAAGGAAGATCACTTTCTTGTCAATTAGTCAAATTTAAAGCATATAAAAACCTGCTCATTTTGTTTGTAAGACAGTTCTTTTTCTTTCTCCCTTCTTTCCTCCCTCCCTCCCTTCCTTCCTTCCTTCTTAGGGGCATGTTTCTGGAAATGAAAACCTGAATCACAACATTGCATTTTTGATTAGCACTGTTAGTAGCTCGATCTTACTTTCATATAAACCTCTCTTGGTAGGACTTCAACTCTGCTATCATGAGATACTAATCTATCTTGACACTAGATTGTGACTTCCTCAAGAGTTTAATAACCTTTGCCTTGTCTGAGAGGCCCAGGGACCTGTCTAAATAACCCTATTCATTTGTCTAATGATGCAAGCTTTACCTATCAATAAATGAGCCTCCTTTAATAAAATGTAGACCAGATGGTAAGCTTACAACTCACCTACAGCTTAGTTTTCATTCTCTTTAAAAAGTTTTAAAAATTATTTCTAAAGAGAAACTGCTTAAACTTATTTTCCACTGTCACAAATTCAATTATATGAAATGAGAACAAGTCAAACTCCACATTGAGAAGTATTTTTTAATATTTTGTTAGTTGTGCTTATATAGTACTGCCAATTACATTTATTAGTCCTAAATATTAAACAGCTGGCAGAATTCCAATGTATATAAATAAGACATTTGAAACCTGGACAAGTGCCATTTTGAATACAGCCAGCTGGTGCTTTTTACAGTTTCATTCAGCCTGGCAGTACTGACTCCACAGTACGCTCAGTGTTTAGGTGAATGACAATAGAAAAACAGGTTGTGAATAGGGAATTCTCTAGGAAATTCCACTGTGTAGAAATATAGCATTTCAAAGACTTATTAAACCATGAAAATTATACTTTATGCACCTCTTTGTTGAATTTTTGCCTTTTTTTTGTTACCTGAGCTATGTTTTAAATCTTTAATTTTCTATGTACCCATTTTGTAGAGCTCTGAGTGATACCATGCAAAATGATTACTGCTTTGCTTTTCTCATCCCATAATACTAGATTTTTTCCATATTTATTTTAATCATGAGAGTGTATTGAACTTAACAATAATGTACAGTTTAGATTCTCACTTCAAATGTTGAATTTACATTTTTGGTAATACAGACTTTAATTTTTATTTTCACTAATATTTTCACGTGAATGCCCTATCTTTGTTGAGTTACGATGTAGTCTTTTATCATGTTATTACATCAAATCAATGTTTTAAAATCTAAATTTATAGTAGATTTACACTGAATAAAAGACAGATAAATGGCAAAATTACTTGAACATGTTAAATTAAAGTAATATTAATTAAATAAAATTATGAGCTTGGACTTATTAATATTAGTACAAGTATAAAAGTATCTCCTTGTTTTGATGGACTATGTGTATTCTCAGAATTAATTGATAAGTATTGTAGAAGGTATTGATTGGTATATATTGTGTGTGTGCATTTGTATGTATATGAAAAGTCTAAACTGAGAAGCAGCCATGTAACTGTAGGCACTTATCTGGAATAACTGGCCATGGCATAGCTCTGTGGCATCACTTAAAGGGCTGGGTTGAGGAATCTTTTGTCTTGTTAGAAAATAAATCTACTACATATTAATAAACATGAAAGTCCTTAGTACCTCAGTCTGTTTTCTTTGACAAGCTTAAATATATTTTAAATTATGTAAGAAGTATATCCTAAGTAAAAATAAAAAATCTGAAGAAATACAAAATTTTAATGGGCAATATAAACAACTTACTTTATTTTAATAATATAAATGAAAGTGATCTGATGTGTGACATTTTATTTTCAGTTGTTTTGTGATTTAATGAACCGTATTATAAAAAGAAAGGTATCATTCCTTTTCATAGTTACCCCTTTAGTACTCACATATAATATTTCTTCTATAAAATGTTGGATAAACAAATAGATGAAGCACATCCACACTGGGATAAGCCAGCTAACATCACATCCTGTAATCGGCTCACCGATGACATGAAAGTGAAATTCACTCAGTCGTATGGACTCTTTGTAACCCCGTGGACTATATAGGTCAGAATATGGTACTGGGTTGCCTTTCCCTTCTCCAGGGGATCTTCCCAACCCAGGGATGGAACCCAGGTATCCCGCAATGCAGGCTGATTCTTTACCAACTGAGCCACAAGCGAAGCCCAAAAATACTAGATGGGTTCAGTTCAATTCAGTTCAGTCGCTCAATCGTGTCCAACCTATATAGTTCCAGAAAAACAGTTTATTGTGATCCACACAGTCAAAGGCTTTGGCATAGTCAATAAAGCAGAAATAGATGTTTTTCTGGAACTCTCTTGCTTTTTCCATGATCCAGCAGATGGTGGCAATTTGATCTCTGGTTCCTCTGCCTTTTCTAAAATCAGCTTGAACATCTGGAAGTTCACGGTTCACGTATTGCTGAAGCCTGTCTTGGAGAATTTTGAGCATTACTTTACTAGCGTGTGAGATGAGCGCAATTGTGTGGCAGTTTGAGCATTCTTTGGCATTGCCTTTCTTTGGGATTGGAATGAAAACTGACCTTTTCCCATCCTGTGGCCACTGCTGAGTTTTCCAAATTTGCTGGCATATTGAGTGCAGCACTTTCACAGCATCATCCTTCAGGATTTGAAATAGCTCAACTGGAATTCCATCACCTCCACTAGCTTTGCTCGTAGTGATGCTTTCTAAGGCCCACTTGACTTCACATTCCAGGATGTCTGGCTCTAGATGAGTCACATTCCAGGATGTCTGGCTCTAGATGAGTGATCACACCATCATGATTATCTGGGTCGTGAAGCTCTTTTTTGTACAGTTCTTTTGTGTGTTCTTGCCACCTCTTCTTCACATCTTCTGCTTCTGTTAGGTCCATACCATTTCTGTCCTTTATCGAGCCTATCTTTGCATGAAATGTTCCCTTGGTATCTCTAATTTTCTTGAAGAGATCTCTAGTCTTTCCCATTCTGTTGTTTTCCTCTATTTCTTTGCATTGATCGCTGAGGAAGGCTTTCTTATCTCTCCTAGCTATTCTTTGGAACTCTGGATTCAGATGCTGATATCTTTCCTTTTCTCCTTTGCTTTTCACTTCTCTACTTTCACAGCTATTTGTAAGGCCTCCTCAGAAGCCATTTTGCTTTTTTGCATTTCTTTTCCATGGGGATGGTCTTGATCCCTGTCTCCTGTACAGTGTCACGAACCTCCATCCATAGTTCGTCAGGCACTCTGTCTATCAGATCTGGTCCCTTAAATCTATTGATCACTTCCACTGTATAATCATAAGGGATTTGATTTAGGTCATACCTGAATGGTCTAATGGTTTTCCCTACTTTCTTCAATTTAAGTCTGAATTTGGCAATAAGGAGTTCATGATCTGAGCCACAGTCAGCACCTCGTCTTGTTTTTGCTGATTGTGTAGAGCTTCTCCATCTTTGGCTGCAAAGAATATAATCAATCTGATTTCGATATTGACCATCTGGTGATGTCCATGTGTAGAGCCTTTTCTTGTGTTGTTGGAAGCGGATGTTTGCTATGACCAGTACGTTCTCTTGGCAAAACTCTATTAGCCTTTGCCCTGCTTCATTCCGTACTCCAAAGCCAAATTTGCCTGTTACTCCAGGTGTTTGTTGACTTCCTACTTTTGCATTCCAGTCCCTTATAATGAAAAAGATATCTTTTTTGGGTGTTAGTTCTAAAATGTCTTGTAGGTCTTCATAAAACCACTCAACTTCAGCTTCTTCAGCGTTACTGGATGGGGCATAGGCTCGGATTACCATGATATTGAATGATTTGCCTTGGAAACAGAGATCATTCTGTCGTTTTTGAGATTGCATCCAAGTACTGCATTTCTGACTCTTTCGTTGACCATGATGGCTACTCCATTTCTTCTAAGGGATTCCTGCCCGCAGTAGTAGATATAATGGTCATCTGAGTTAAATTCACTCATTCCAGTCCATTTTAGTTCACTGATTCCTAGAATGTCGACATTCATTCTTGCCATATCCTGTTTGACCACTTCCAATTTGCCTTGATTCATGGACCTGACATTTCAGGTTCCTGTGCAATATTGCTCTTTACAGCATCGGACCTTGCTTCTGTCACCAGTCACATATACAACTGGCTATTGTTTTTGCTTAGGATGGATAGCCTATCCCTTCTCTAGCAGATCTTCCTGACCCAGCAATTGAACTGGGGTCTCTCGCATTGCAGGTGGATTCTTTACCAACTGAGCTATGAGGGAAGCCCCTCACCAAAGACATGCATGCTACTAAATGTAGTGGTTCAGTCCTCAAACCTCAGCTTTCTCATCTGGCAGGAACATTTGACAAAACTGTTCATCAATTGTCTTCTTCTAGAAACTTTTTATTCATTTGGTATCAGAGCATAATTTTTATAGTTGTTTGCTTTATTAGTCACTTTTCTTTGACTCTTTGGCTTGATTCTCCCACCATTCCTGCTTTCTAATAAACTAAGAACTCCAGAATTCACTCTTCCAATCTCATCTCTCCACGGTTATTTCCTTATCAGTCTCACCATCTGTATATCACTACATCACACCTCCGTCTCCATCGTGCTTCCAAATTCCAGACTCACAAGGACACAGGCTTATTGCTCTCTTGGCTTGGATGTCTAGCATGCATTTATAAATAATTCATCAAAGTACCTTCATATTCCCCCCTCAGACCTGCTCCTCCTACAGTTATTCTTCTTGTCTTGAGAAATAGTTTCCTTCCTCATATCGCTCAGATCACTGCCCATAACAGTTTGTCAGCACAGTGATTCTTGACCACTGTATCCCTTTACCGTCTTTGATTTTTCATTATCTGCTCTCTTTCTTCCCCTAGAAAATAATCTCCATGGAACATAGTCTTTGCCGTTCATTTTTTCTCCTACTGTCTCTATACCCAGTATTGAATAGTGTCTGGGCCCTCAATAATAGGCCCTCAATAAATACTTTTGAATTGATTGAATGTAAAACTGTAATAAGAGTTTCTTTCATGTTCCACTTAAACCAGATGCTTGTGCCTGGAGTGTAGTTGTTAAGTGGATTCCTGTCCACTTAGAAAATGTTTATAAAAGTATTTGAAAGGAATAAATTTGAGCCTTTCTCAAGAATATAAAGAGCACTAAACAAAAATAATTGATTCTACATTATGAAATAAGAAGTGTACCATAGACCATAATGGATATACTGTAGGATTGCTATTAAATTCTGAACTTTTATTGCATTAGTATTAATACTCAACCTTTCATTCTAAATATAGTATTAAAACTCTATGCATGTGTGCTGAATTATGTCTGACTCTTTGTGACGCCATGGACTCTTGCCTGCCAGGCCCTGTCCATGGATTTTCCTGTCCATGGATTTCCCAGTAAGAATACTAGAGTGGGTTGACATTTCCTACTCCAGGAGATCTTCCCAACCCAGGGATCAAGCCTGTGTTTCCTGCATTGGCAGGTGGATTCTTTACCATGGTACCAGTGAAAACTATACTAAGGAACATCTCTATTCTGAGTAGCACATCTTTTCTTGAAAAGTCCTGATTTTCAGAGATATTTCTTTTAGTGTTCATTGTCCCAAATCAAGCTGCCAGATACAATTGCTTTTATTCCAGAAAAAGAACCTTTGTTTTAATTTGCAGTATTTTTTCCACATCAGCTGCTCTGTTTAAAAAAAATCACTGTAATTACTCTATTTTTAACAATAGAATTAAAAAGAAGATATTAATTTTGTTCAATATTTTCTGCAATTTATTATTAATATATGTCTTCTTTGTGCAATACCCCAGTTATTTTCTACCCAGATATAATAATGGAAAACAAATTTTAAACTCAGTTCCTTTTATTTGGAAGCACAATTTCAACATTAGGTCTGAAAACAGGTCTCTCATTGTGCAGAAACTTGGACTCTAAGATATTTCCTGTGCAACACCATTAAACATCCTCCATCTGTAGCTATTCAAGGTTTTGCTGTTAACTGTTTCATGGCTACTTAACCTAAAAGCTATATATGCTTCTTTGATATAGTTTATTTATCTTATTGAAATCAGGTCATGATTTTCTTATCTTTTTAACCCTTGCTAGAAAATGCTGACAAAGGATGCTTAATTTTTCTAGGATAGTTCCATTATAATAAAAGGTCTTATATTGTTTTCATTATTCTCTTTGAAATTCTGTTTGCCAAACATATCTATGAAAACATTTGAACCAGGAGTTTCAGAGAACAATATAATAAACCAACCCATTAACTAAGCAGCAAAAACATAGCCTTTATTTGAGTATTACACTCTAAAACTTTGCAGAACTGTTATTACATGGTATATCCTTTGCTTCCAACAACTGTTGTTGTTCAGTTGCTAAGTTGTGCCCTACCCTTTTACGACCCCATGGACTGTAGAAGGGCACGCTCCTCTGTCCTTTGCTGTCTCCTGGAGTTTGCTCAGATTTGTGTCTATTGAGTTGGTGATGCTGTCTAACCATCTTATCCTCTGCTGCCCCATTCTCCTTTGCCTTCAGTCTTTCCCAGCACCAGGGCATTTTCCAATGAGTTGGCTCTTCGCATCAGGTGGTCAAAGTATTAGAGCTTCAGCTTCAGCAACAGTCCTTCCAATGAATATTTAGGGTTGATTTCCTTCAGGATTAACTGGTTTGGATTCCTTACTTTCCAAGGGACTCTCAAGAGTATTCTCCAGCACCACAATTCAAGTATCAGTTCTTTGGCGTTCAGCCTTCTTTATGGTCCAAGTCTTCGCATCCATGCATGACTACTGGAAAAGCCATAGCTTTGACTAGACAGACCTTTGTCAGCAAAGTAATGATTCTGATTTTTAATATACTGTCTAGGTTTTTCATCGCTTTCCTTCCTTGATAGGGCTGCCAGGTTGGTGCAAAATTTATTGCGGTTTTGCTTTGTTGAACTTTGCTGTTTGATATTCAAATACATTCTTAAATAAAAGTGGTTATCTTATACATCATTGTAATGCACAGTTCTTGCTTCATGTTCTTTTTGCTAATAACTTATTGCTTGCTGTTTATTTTATACTTATTTTACACTTGATGTTAGACAAAAAGCAAATTCTAGTGACTTTCTTATTTGAGTTCAGAATAGGTCATAAAGCAGTGGAGACAACTCAGAGTATCAACAACACATTTGACCCAGAAACTGCTAACAAATACACAGTTCAGTGGTGCTTCAAGAAGTTTTGCAAAGGAGATGAGAGCATTGAAGATCAGCAGCACAGGGGCCAGCCATTGGAAGTTGACAGTGGCCCATTGAGAGGATCATTGAAGTTGATCCTCTTACAACTATATGAGAAGTCGCTGAAGAACTCAGCATCAATCATTCTACAGTCATTTGGCAACTGAAGTAAGTTGGAAAGGTGAAAATGCTCGATAAGTGGGTGTCTCATACAGTGACCACAAATGAAAAAAATCATTGTGAAGTGTCTTTTCTTATTCTAGGCAGCAACAACAAACCATTTCTTGATCAGATTGTGACATGTGATGAAAAGTGGATTTTATATGACCACCGGCAATGGCCAGCTCAGTGGTTAGACCAAGAAGAAGCTCCAAATCACTTCCTAAAGCCAAACTTACACCAAAAATGTCATGGTCACTGTTTGGTGGTCTGATCCACTGCAGCTTTCTGGATCCTGGCAAAACCATTATATCTGGGAAGTATGCTCTGCTAATTGATGAGATGTACCAAAAACTGCAACACCGTGAAGCTGTCATTGGTCAAAAGAAAAGGTCCAATTCTTCTCCATGACACACCTGAGCACGCATTGCACAACCACGCTTCAAAACTTGAGCAAATTGGGCTATGGAGTTTAGCCTCATCCACCATATTCACTGACCTCTCACCAACCGACCATCACTTCTTTGAGCATCTTGACAACTTATTGTGGGGAAGATGCTTCCACAGTCAGTGGGAGACAGAAAATGCTTTCCACGAGTTCATTGAATCCTGAGTCATGGATTTTTATGCTACAGGAATAAACAAACATTTCTCATTTGGCAAAAATGTATTGATTGCTATTGTTCCTATTTGATTAATAAAGATGTTTTTGAGCTTAATATATATAATGATTTAAAGTTCACAGCCTGAAAGCGTAATTACTTTTTCACTAACGTAATATCACAGACTGTCTGGCTTAAGCAACAAAAATGTATTTTCTTACAAACTATAAGTCTAAGATCAAGGTGTCAGAATGTTGGTTCTTTCCAGGACCATGAGGGAAGAATCTGTTTCAGGCTTTTCTCCCTAGCTTAAACATGGCTCTCTTTTTCCTGTGTCTTCAAATAGCTTGTTATCTATACATGTCTATGTCCAAATATCCTATTCTTATAAGACCTTCCCGGTCATGTTGGATTAGCATTTTACAACCTCATTTTAATTGAATTGTCTCTTTAAAGACTTTATCTCTGCATATGGTTACATACTGAGGTACTAGAGGTTAGGACTTCAACATATGAATTTGGGAAGTGCCCAATTCAGCCCATAACATATGGTTACATGCTTACCTGTTTCATTTTGATTATTTTATTAGAAAAATAAAATAGAATGTTTCTCCTTCATTGGTTGAGCAAATATGACCCTAGTTAGATATGGTGACAGATTAGGAGATAACAGCATTTAAGAAAAATTAAAGTGGAATTTCTTCAGACCATTAATATACTCTCTAGCTTACCATGATTCTCTTGAGACCTCACCATGCCCAACCAGTTTTATGCTTTATATGATCTTCCCCAGCAAGTATATAAATTTTCAAGCACTCTGCTGGATTCTTTAGCTACACAAAGAATTTGTATTCTTAGAGATCACATAAATTTACCTTCACGGAAAATATAGCCTCTTTGGAGAAAAATACTTTTGCAGATCAGTGCAGTAAGAAGTAATATATGCAAAGGGGGAATTATTTAGGAAGTGATAGAAATGTATAGCTGAGGAATCAGTGACTCAGGTTAGCTGGGAGGGAAGAAATCTCAACAGACCAGGTGCCATATGAATTGGGACTTAACAATCAAAGAGGCACTGTGCAGGCACTAGGAAGCAGTAGAACAGGGAAAAGAAGAATTTTCATTTTTATGTGATGAGAAGAATGACATATAAGTGCCTTTTGGAATTAACTCCTCTAATTAAAAATAATAGTACCAAACACTAGACAGAAAAGTAAAACAAGCAGAGCCAAATCAATGTAGAAAAATGATTAAGAGTACTGCCTGTGACTAGAGTGCCTAAATTCAAATCTCTCCATCACTTCTTAGTGTGTTGACAGGATCATACTTAATATTTATGTAGCTTAGTGTCCTTATCTATTGCATAAGATGTAGATTATCATTTACCCTATAGGTTAGTGATGAGGATTATATTAGATTATACATATCAAAACTTGGAAAACTATCTGCTCAATTGAAAACTGTCAGTGCATGATTATGTTGGGGACTAGGCAAGCCTACAGAGAAGGTGATGGCACCCCACTCCAGTACTCTCGCCTGGAAAATCCCGTGGACGGAGCAGCCTGGAAGGCTGCAGTCCATGGGGTCGCTGAGGGTCGGACATGACTGAATGACTTCACTTTCACTTTTCACTTTCATGCATTGGAGAAGGAAATGGCAACCCACTCCAGTGTTCTTGCCTGGAGAACCCCAGGGATGGGGAAGCCTGGTGGGCTGCTGTCTATGGGGTGGCACAGAGTTGGACACGACTGAAGTAACTTAACAGCAGCAGCAGGCAAGCCTAATGAAAGAAGACCAAAATCCAAGGGCAGAATCCTAGGCACATTGGTCTAGAAAGCACATTATACAATATAGTGTTCATTAACTTAGGTTGAGCCATCTATAATACTATTGATAGATTGCTGATACTGAAAATAATATACTCTAGACTTTTCTCAGATCCAGATTTATAGGAATAAAGGGTTACTTGTCTTCAAAATAACAAGGCTGAAATTTTAAAGCAGTAAATTAGGATAATGAATACAAATAAACGTAAAATATTCTACATATAAAATCACAACCAAATATATGTTTTTGTGTATATACACATATCATATATAGTGTAAAGTGGTATACAATACATATAATACATATTATATATGTATAATAAAGTAGAAATAAATGCTAAATGTCATTTATAACAACCAAAGAGTTGTAGATTTAGGAATTATTTCTCAGTTAATCAGAGTATAAATTTGACTAGGATATCCTATCAGAATATTTTCTTTCCAGTGTACTTGTAGTGATCTGTAGTTAATTAATATTATAGTTAATTTTCTTCAATATAGTACTATAATCCTTCTTAATCCCCCAGAAACTACATGGGTTCCATATTTTAAATAGGATCATAATATAGCAAACAAACTAGTGTATGTTCTCAGTTTGGGTGCCACAGAGTTCTAGATACTGAAGAATTCTGGAGGCATGAAATATTAGGAAAATAATTCTAGGAGCCATCCAGCTGCTAAACCAGCACAAACTGCTTTGAAATATACGAGCATTAGCCACATTTGATCAGGAAAGCGGAAACTGATCATCAGTTTCTGTAAAATTAGAAGCAGAATTTAGAAAATTATTTTCTACTAATTGTGTGTTGGCACGTATGTTATTTATACCTAAATGTTGAATTTATCATTGAATATTCTCTAAAATATTTTGTAGACAGTTGAACTAAAATTTATTTGGATAGTGAATAGAGATATAATAACAAAGTTGTAGTTTATATTATTATAATATTCAAAACCACAAAATAATATATGTTGTTCAATGCCTTCTGTTTATGTGGAGCATTTATAAGATAATTCGAGATACCATAAATAAACAAATGGTCAAATTATGAGCAAAGAAAACAAGAACTCTGTAACATGTAGTTGGCTATTATTTTGGGGTATAATTCTTTTAATGTTCAAATTGCTTTCAAGATAATAACTGTTTTTTCAGTTGATAGTGGCCTTGGCATTACTGTGGTCACAATTGTTGTAACTTGATAATTTATTGTGCATAATTTAATTTGTCATTAGAAAAATGTCCTTGATCATTTTATATTAGGTCAGTTGCTTTTTCTTTGTAATATTTTTTATACAAAATACTGTTCTGAATACATACTACTTAGCTTGATAAGTTTATTCCAGTGTGTTTACTTACTATCTAAATATTAGCTAAACAATATTGAATCATTTTTCCAAGCTCAAAATGTTTAAATTTTAATTCACCCCTAAAGTTTTATGGTTAAAACTTTATGTGTTAACACTTATTTCTAATTCTGGACATGTGAATATTTAAGATCCCAACTTATTTCATTGTTTTTGATTATAATCACATTCACTTTGGGCTATGAAACTGAATACACTATGTTATAGAACAGTTATAATCATGATAATTTTCACAGTGGAATGTTTGTCAGTTTTGATTTGTTTACAGTTTTCTGTAAGTCACGACTGACATAAGGTTAAGTCCATTCTCAAATATTCTCCCAAATATGTAGATTTTCTTTAAAAAAATCAGTATTTCAGATCATGTTAAAACATGGTATAAAGAAGATAAATTGATATGCTTAGAAAATGAAAATCTAATAAAGCAATGAGTTTCGTCTAAAAATACAACAACAGAAAATATAGCAATGCAGGAAATTCCCTGGCAGTCCAGTGCTTAAGTCTCCATGCTTCCACTTTGGGGAATGTGGGTTCCAACCCTGCTTGAGGCCTTAGATCCCACACACTGTTTCAAACTCATCAATCATTGCCCATAACTGAGGGAAATTTCTAGTTAAAATTTCATATACGTAACTAGTGAACCAGAGTTCTATCAAAACTGACATTAAGACTAGTCTTTTCTCTCTTGCAAAAAGATAGTGTGGTATATGAGCACTAATGCAGGACTGAGAATAAGACCAGGATCTTGTGTGGTCTATGTTGGTCCCTAATTAGCATTGTAACATTGGACACTTGTATTTCTCCAGATGTCAGTTTCTCACCTGTGAAGAAAGTCTCTAGGTCTCTATACGTGGTAAAATGCATTACAGCAGGCTCATTCTTTGAAGAATCACTGAATCTTTTCTGTTCAATTATATTGTTTTGTAAAAGACTACAATTGCTACTTCAATGTATTCTCTGCTGTCTGCTCCTTAATACCAGAAAGTTTTATAAAAACCTCTGCTACTTAAAAAAAAAAAAAAAATCTTTGTAAGTCACCTGAATCCTTCTGCTAACAAGTTCATTCTTTTCAGACCATATGCTGTTCATGTTAAGGTATTCTTCATATTAAACACAAAGTTCTTGAAATTCTCTGATCTGGTATCTCTGACTTGGTTTCTTCTTGTTCTACTTCTACCTCTGTGAATGCTCCTTTTCTAGCAGTATTTACTATACTTAACTTGAAAAAACTTTTTTGATGTAGGGAACATTTCAACATGCATGCTTTGAAAAAGCAATTTTTATAATATTTCCATTTCTTTCATCTGCTCATCATTTTCTTTCTAAGCTCTAAATATAAGCATTTCAAAACACAGTTTCTAAAATTCCTTTTGTCTTATATATTTTAAAAATCATCTCAAGCATTTCCAAAGCTTTGATTATGCAACTCCAAAATCTGAATGTCTACTGACTTCTGGGTAACGTACCAACTTCTGCAAACTTCTTTATGTTTCTCACTGACACATCAGGCTCAGCTTACGTTAAAGACAACTGTTCCTCTTCTTCACATAACCTGTCGCACCTATGTTGCTGCCCCTCTCTGCTGGTGACTTTCATTTCCAAGTCATCAAAACAGATTAGTGGAAAATAGGAAAGGCTTTGGAATGGAAGAGTTCTGGCTTTGAATCGAGGCTCCACCCTTTACAGCTGTGTGATCTGGGGTGAGAAGTTTCTTCCTCAGCTTCCTTTGTCTCCTCTGTAGAATTAATTGATGATAGTACCTGCCGCACAGGGGTTTTGCAGGATAAAATGATGCATTGCTGGGAAAGCCCATTACTGTAATGGCCTCATAAAATGGTCAATATGATTATCAAATGTTAACTTGACTCAGAGTCATTATCAGGTTTTCATTTTTTTCAAAGCAAATACCCATCAATTGCCAAGTCTGAGTTTTACCACCAAAATACTACTTGCCCTCAAAAATTAACCCATTCATTTACTCATTCAGCAAATGGATTATGTGGAACTGTGTTTTTGCTGGGAATCAGTAATGGGTTAACTACAATTTCTTCAATTCATCTCCCTCCACTCCTCCTCCAACCCATTCTTAATATTCTTGTCAAAGTAATGTCCCTGAATCTTATATTTGTTTGAATCTCTTGAGTGATGAGAAAATCCTCTGTTACATTCCATACTATCCACACAATCATTGTCCACTCCTCCTCTAATTCTCTGCTGTTCTCTTCACAGAAACCAGAGTGATTCCATGGAGAGGCTTCTTAGTCCTCTGCTCAGATCCCAGGACTGGACTTAACTCCACCAGTTCTTCCCCATAGGCTTCCCAGCTGGCTCAGTGTTAAAGAACCTGCCTGCCAATGCAGGAGACACAGGAGATGCGGGTTCAATCACTGGGTGGGGAAGATCCCCTGGAGAAGAAAATGGCAACCCCACTCCAGTCCCTTGTGGCTCAGCTGGTAAAGAATCTGCCTGCAATGTGGGAGACCTGGGTTCAATCTCTAGGTTGGGATGATCCCCTGGAGAAGGGAAAGGCTACCCACTCCAGTATTCTGGCCCAGAGAATTCCATGGATTGTGTAGTCCATGGGGTTGCAAAGAGTCGGACACGACTGAGTGACTTTCACTTTCACTTTCCAGTATTCTTGCCTGGGAAATTTCATGGACAGAGAAGCCTGGTGGGCTACAGTCCTTGGGGTTGCAAAGAGTCAGACAGGACTGAAGTAACTTCGCAGGCACTAGAATGTAAGCTTCCTGGGGAGACAGATTTCTGACCATTTATTCACTGCACTTTATTGCAATGAATAATGAGTCTAAATATTGAGAGTCCCTAAACAGAGTCTCTAACAGAGGAAATAGAGTCCTAGTACATAATAAGTGTCTAATATGAGTCAAATTAATCAAAGAAAGACTAGCTCCATCTTTCACTTTAGCAGCTTCATGATACACAAACTCAGTGGATGTTTTTGTGTTTCTATGTGTTTTTACACATTGCTTCCCCTGCCCAGAATGTGTTATTTTTCCTCTTTCTAACCATCATCACCCATTCTCACTAGTCAAAATTGCACTTACATTTAAGTTTCTCACCTATATGCCAGCTCCTGGCTTCTGTCCTCTTTCTCTGGTATCTCATCAGCTGTTGCCATTCTTTGAGTGCGTGTATGTGTTGCGGTCTCCACCCTTCTCCAAAGTCCTGCACGCCGCCTATCATCAAGCCCTTTGGATCTACCACCAAAAGAGTTCCAGAATCTGTTCTCCCCTCTTTTACTGATAATGTCCTATCCTCTGTCACTGTAATAACCTCCTAATGATCTCACATCATAGGTCTTTGATCTTTACAATGTATTTTTTACACAGTAGGCCTATTTGTGTCAAATCGTGTCACTCCTCTGTCCAAACCATATACTGAGTTCCTCCTTGTCTGACAATAAAATCCAAAGTCTCTCACACGGCCAGCATGGCCCTACTTGATTTTGTAGTCAACTTCCTCTCAGGCCTAAGGTTTCACCACTTCCCTCCTGGATCACTCTGTTTCAGCCACAGCGGCCTCCTTGCCACGCTTTAATTATACCACCACCCTCAGTCTCACAGTTCATATTCTTTCTGGTCTCTCAGTCTGCGATGCTGTATCCTCGAGTATTCTCTATGCCTGGCTACTCATTTCAAACAAGTGGCTACAAAAGTGAGAACTTATCTCTGGTTACCCTATTGAAATGTCGTTTCGTCAAGCCACCTATAGTCTTCCATTCTGTCTTTGTTTTTCTTTAAAATAATTATCGTCAGCTTAGCTTTCATGTGTCTGTGTGATTATTTACTCTTTGTTTTCTTTCAAGGAGAGCATAAGCTCCATTAAAACACTGATGACTTTACTGTTATTCTTCCCATGGAGAAAGTGGTCCCCAGGAAATAGAAGAGTGCCTGGCTCTCGGTGGATTTCTATTGAATAAATGAATGACTGTCTAACATTAAGCTTACACAAACATATTTCCATTCTTATGATTAAGATTTATCAAGGTCAGGAAACCATGACTTCTGCACCATTATCATAAGGTAGTACTAGAAAACAAGTTTATAACATATATGTGCTTAATAAATATTTGTTTTACTTAGCAGGTGACAACTATGTAAGCACTTATTAAGTGCCAATATAATCTGTTAAGAAACTAAGCAATACTGTAAGAAAGGTACTATTATCATCTCAATTTAGACACGACATAACTGAGACTTAACACAGTGACCAGTATGAATGAAAAGCATAGTATGATAATAATACATATTTTTATTAAAACATGTCTCAATATACAGATGGATCATATACTTTCCATTTAAAAAAATAGTGAAAGGAATTGAAGTCAATTGTCTAAAACTGTTACAGAACTATAGTACCTAAGAAAGTGTGGAATAATATTGGCAAAACTTTACTCTGCATAGAATAGCATATTTATCATAGATAATAGCCAGCAGGCTCATTTACAATATAGTCAGTTGACTTTTGTCATTAATTATATTTATTGAATTTCGAAAGAGTAAAACAAATTACACTTGTCAGAGACTGTGGTGACCTTAAATAAATTTGAAAAATCTCTAGACTAGTGAAATAAGAATAGAAAATAGATAAATCTTGAATTTAAAATACACTTCTATTATTTTATAAGAAAAAATCCATATATCCCAATGACATTTTTTGTTAACTTTAGCAGAATAATAATATGCGTTTACTGCTTCCCAAGTGCCACGCACTGTTACAATTGTTTTAAAATGGATAGTCTACTTTTGTTCACATATCTAGAAAGAGTTTACTATGATTTTTCGCATTTTAGAGTTGTGTGAATTTAATCATAGGCTCTTAAACCTCCTATTAACTAGCAAAGGTAGGCTTCAAACCTAGGATCTGCCTGCATCTAGAGCTTAGACACTAAGATAGCTGGCCTTCCTAAGATACTAAATGGATAAATGATTAAAAATGTTCCTATAAAACAGGGTTGCCACCCAGCACCCGAAGATGTGTCTGCAGCTTTAAAATTGTTGCTATAAAGCAGGTTACATTTCAGAAAACTGCTTTCAGGAATTACACATATTGTGTTAAAAAATAAACTGAGTTATCTGAAAATGTGTAAAACTTAGCATATGTTCCACAGTGACACGAGTTAATTTCATTTCCGTCACTGTGAGTGCTCCACAGGTATATCATAAATTGCTATGAATTACCATGTCTGTGACCCATTATCATAGCAGGAAATTACATGAATCTCACAACTGGTATGAAATGTACTGCTGTCACTGCTATGCATTAATTTCTAAGTAGTTGGCCGTTTGTAATAATTCTGTAAATGTCCATTTTAACACAGTTTTCAGTCTAGACAAGTTAAGCCAATGTGCGTGGAATTTTACCCCACGTTTTCAAGCAGTTATACTGAATTCTAAAATTACCTTTTTATTGGGCAATTTCATATTAAATATGTTTCCAAGAATTGGAAACATGATAGTCTCATTGTTTTACTCGCTGACATTAAAGGGGAATTTAAAGTATGAAAAGTGTAGTTATTTGACTATATAGCAACAGAAAGAGTGAAAATTTTCTGATAAATATAAACAATTTCCTCCAACTTTATGGAACAGATAAAAAGTTAATTGATTTTTAAACTATTTTGGCTTTCTCTTTATGAAAGTAATTTTCAGATTAACGGTAAATTTTTTCATGGTTATACTTCTAAAAATAACATTTTGCAATTATGTTTCTTTTACATTATAAATAGAAATATTTCGCCATTAAAATCAAACCTCTACAGTGAAAATTTTACTTTTCCTGTCTTTCATTACATTGGTACTTTTCGCCTCACAGGAAAAGTAAATTCAAATAGCAGGTTTAATTGAAAACTTTTGACAGTGAAGAATGTAGATATGACCTTCCCATGGTATATTTTATATTTTAATGTATTATATCTTTTGCAAGCTCATTCTTCTGGCTAGAAATTCACTTTTTGATAGATCTTTAAGCATTTTGAATTATTTTGGAAAGTTTTTTTCCTTGCCACCCACCATCTCTCAAACTTTAAGATTGTTTTTCATCTTTCAAAAAATTTTATTATACATTTCAAAATCTTTATCATAAATTTACTAACACACATTTTGTAGAAATTCATTTCCTGATTCTTTTTTTAATTTTTATTTTTACAAAGCTCTTATAGACATGGTATGTGTCTTATATTTAATTGGTTAAGGTCACTCTTTAACACATAGTTAACCAGAGTATTTATTTTTAAAAATCAATGCCTTCTGCACCCCCAAAGCATATTTCTATGCTTTGTTAGTTATGTGAGTTTAACATTTAGCTCATCACGTGATATCTGATTTTAGTAAATCTGTATGAGGTATTTAGTTTTAGGCACAGAGCGAAATGCTTGGGGGGGCTTCCCTTGTGGCTCAGCTCAGCTAGTAAAGAAACCGCCTGCAATGCAGGAGATCTGGGTTCGATCCCTGAGTTGGGAAGATGCCCTGGAGAAGAGAAAGGCTACCCACTCCAGTATTTTGGCCTGGAGAATTCCATGGAGTGTATATATATAGTCCATGGGGTCACAAAGAGTCGGACACAACTGAGCAACTTTCACTTTCACTTAAATGTTTGGAAGGGAAAAATAAGTCAAACCAGAAACCATAAAGGCGAGAAAGAATAATGAGCAAAGAAATAAATGAAAATGCATATAACATACAAATGGATACAAAATAAAAATGGATATAACAATGGATTTGACATAAATATGGTATGTTCCTTAAAGATATGTACCTTTCCTATCTTCTTCATTAAAATATTATCAATATAAAGTTTGGTTCAGTTCAGTTCAGTTCAGTTCAGTCACTCAGTCGTGTTCAACTCTTTGCGACCCCATGAATTGCAGCACGCCAGGCCTCCCTGGCCATCACCAACTCCCAGAATTCACTCAGACTCACGTCCATCGAGTCGGTGATGCCATCCAGCCATCTCATCCTCTGCTCTCCCCTTCTCTTCCAGCCCCCAATCCCTGCCAACATCAGAGTCTTTTCCAATGAGTCAACTCTTCGCATGAGGTGGCCAAAGTACTGGAGTTTGAGCTTTAGCATCAGTCCTTCCAGTAAAGACCCAGGACTAATCTCCTTTAGAATGGACTGGTTAGATCTCCTTGCAGCCCAAGGGACTCTCGAGTCTTCTCCAACACCACAGTTCAAAAGCATCAATTCTTTGGCGCTCAGCTTTCTTTATAGTCCCACTCTCACATCCATACATGACCACTGGAAAAACCATAGCCTTGACTAGACGGACCTTTGTTGGCAAAGCAATGTCTCTGCTTTTTAATATGCTATCTAGGTTGGTCATAACTTTCCTTCCAAGAAGTAACCATCTTTTCATTTCATGGCTGCAATCACCATCTGCAGTGATTTTGGAGCCCCCCAAAACAAAGTCTGACACTGTTTCCCCATCTATTTGCCATGAAGTGATGGGACCAGATGCCATGATCTTCGTTTTCTGAATGTTGAGCTTTAAGCTAATTTTTTCACTCTCCTCTTTCACTTTCATCAAGAGGCTTTTTAGCTACTCTTCACTTTCTGCCGTAAGGTTGGTGTCATCTGCATGGCTGAGTTATTGATATTTCTCTGGGCTATCTTGATTCCAGCTTGTGCTTCTTCCAGCCCAGTGTTTCTCATGATGTAATCTGGATAGAAGTTAAATAAGCAGAGTGACAATATACAGCCTTGACGCACTCCTTTTCCTATTTGGAACCAGTCTGTTGTTCCATGTCCAGTTCTAACTGTTGCTTCCCGACCTGCAGACAGGTTTCTCAAAAGGCAGGTCAGGTGGTCTGGTATTCCCATCTCTTTTAGAATTTTCCACAGTTTACTGTGATGTACACACAATAAACATAACCCTATGTTAAACGCTTTGACATAGTCAATAAAGCAGAAATAGATGTTTTTCTGGAACTCTTGATTTTTCAATGATCCAGTGAATGTTGGCAATTTGATCTCTGGTTCCTCTGCCTTTTCTAATACCAGCTTGAACATCTGGAAGTTCACAGTTCACGTATTGCCGAACCTGGCTTGAAGAATTTTGAGCATTATTTTACTAGTGTGTGAGATGAGTGCAATTGTGTGGCAGTTTGAGCATTCTTTGGCATTTCTTTCTTTGGGATTGGAATGAAAACTAACCTTTTCCAGTCCTGTGGCCACTGCTGAGTTTTCCAAATTTGCTGGCATATTGAGTGCAGCACTTCCACAGCATCATCCTTCAGGATTTAAAATAGCTCAACTGGAATTTCATCACCTCCACTAGCTTTGTTCGTAGTGATGCTTTCTAAGGCCCACTTGACTTCACATTCCAGGATGTCTGGCTCTAAGTGAGTGATCACACCATCGTGATTATATGGGTCGTGAAGATCTTTTTCGTACAGTTCTTCCATGTATTCTTGCCACCTCTTCTTAATATCTTCTGCTCCTGTTAGGTCCATACCATTTCTGTCCTTTATCAAGCCCATCTTTGCATGAAATATTCCCTTGGTATCTCTAATTTTCTTGAAGAGAGCTTGGTAGATAGTAGTTATTCAATAAATATTAATTAGATGTTCTTGAAATCAGATATGTGGAATCTAATGAAAACACTATTTTTTTAGAAAAGAAACATGAAAGAAACATTTATTTACATACATGTATCTTTAATTTTTTTTCTGTTGTTGTTTGCAGTGTTTCAGTACAAACGGGAATCTTTCTGAAATGTTTTAGTAGTCACAAAATTATAGTATAATGAGCTGTGTTCCTTTCTGCATGTGTAACTGTATCGTATATAAATTCATAAGCAAAAAATATATCTCTTTATAATCTTTGGGATATGTTCAATGGTCATACATTCAGCAGAGGTGATCTATTCAGAATTCTCTTCTGGAACTTGCAGAGGTCTTTCTGAATCCCCTCTTTCTCCTTCTCTTTGGAGAACCAACTCCCAGTCTGGAGCAAACCATGTGCCTCTTTTCAGGAGTTCTTCATGGTGGCAAATGAAATGAAGTCACTCAGTCATGCCAGGCTCCTCAGTCCACGGGATTTTCCAGGCAAGAGTACTGGAGTGGGTTGCCATTTCCTTCTCCAGGGGATCTTCCCAACCCAGGGATCGAACCTTTACTTCAGCAAATGAAGTAAAGGTATATCAGCTGACATTCCCAAATTTGCCCAGTCCTTTCTTTTTAAGTAACTCTCCACCTCCCGGCTGCTCAGTGCCCCAAATTCCAGTCATACTGGAACCCCGCTCCTTACACAGATTCTGTCCTCACGGGTCTTCCTGTTTGCTCACACTCTTCCTTTCAGTGAACCCTCCTATTTCTACCTGCAGAGATTCTCATCATCCTACCTTTCCATCTCTTCTTTAGTGATTTTCCAGAACCCCCCTCCACCAGTAATCCTTTATTTCCCCACAGCTTCTTGCAACACCTCAAATGGACCACGTATCATCATCTGCCTTGTGTAATACTCATGCCCTTCCTTCCAGCAGTTTCTGGATAGCAAAAATCACACTTTACTTATTGTTTTGCCGTCTACTGCTTCTAACCTTGGCTTTGCATATAAAAACATTCAATAAATGCATGTGGAGTCAAATTAAACCACTATTATGCTGCTGCTGCTGCTGAGTCGCTTCAGTCACGTCCAACTCTGTGCGACCCCATAGACGGCAGCCCACCAGGCTCCCCCGTCCCTGGGATTCTCCAGGCAAGAACACTGGAGTGGGTTGCCATTTCCTTCACCAATGCATGAAAGTGAAAAGTGAACATGAAGTCGCCCAGTCGTGTCCGACTCTTAGCAACATCATGGACAGCTGCTGCTGCAACAGGTTGGGCTGCCGTCTATGGGGTCGCACAGAGTCGGACACAACTGAAGCGACTTAGCAGCAGCAGCAGCAGCTGTCCATGAGGTCACTAAGAGTCGGACACGACTGAGCGACTTCATGGACTGCAAACCACTGTTATAGAGGCATCTTAAAAAAATCACAAACCATTTCAGAAATCACAGTAGGAGACTACCAAATTATAGTGAACTCTAAAAACTGCAGCATATCTAAAACCAGTTGTCTTGCACTCACACCAAGAGAGAGATGTGACTGAAGGAAGCCCTCCCGCACACACTGTTGACATTTTTTTGTAATGCACACATTTTGCATTTACCACCAGATGTGAAACAGAAGAGCAATATGACTAGACTTATGCTGTTAATTATAATAATATCTTACGAATCTTTGTGGGAGGTAGAAGACGAGGTTATTCAGGTGAGCTTCTACATAAGGCACATCTGGGCCTCAGCAAATCAGGCATCAACAACATATGGGATGAGGGCTGAGCAATAGGGCCTTCGATAGAAAACAGAGGCAGACTATCTGGAAAGATAGACGTAGAAACAGTTTCTGAGGAGATTCAGAAGTCTTGGGAAGGAGAAGGTAGAGAAAATTGAGAAAGTAGTATTGAAATATATGCGCTGCTGCTGCTGCTGCTGCTGCTAAGTTGCTTCAGTCATGTCTGACTCTGTGCAACCCCGTAGATGGCACCCTACCAGGCTCCTCCGTCCCTGGGATTCTCCAGGCAAGAACACTGGAGTGGGTTGCCATTTCCTTCTCCAATGCATGAAAGTGAAAAGTGAAAGTGAAGTTGCTCAATCATGTCTGACTCTTCACGACCCCATGGACTGCAGCCCACCGGGCTCCTCCATCCATGGGAGTTTCCAGGCAAGAGTACTGGAGTGGGGTGCCATTCCCTTCTCCAAATATATATGCTATGATGTGTAAAATAGATGACTAGTGGGAGACTACTGTATAACACAGGGAGCCCAGGCTGGCACTCTGTGAAAACCTAGAGGGGTGGGATAGTAGGCAGAAGGGAGGCTCAATAGGAAGGGGATATATAATTATGACTGTTTCACATTGATGTACTGAGGTCTGTCTAGTCAAAGCTATGGTTTTTCCAGTAGTTATGTATGGATGTGAGAGTTGGACTATAAAGAAAACTGAGAGCCAAAGAATTGATGCTTTTGAACTGTGGTGTTGGAGAAGACTCTTGAGAGTCCCTTGGACTGCAAGGAGATCCAACCAGTCGACTTTTGAGAGTTCCTTGGACTGCAAAGAGATTCAACCGGTCCATCCTAAAGGAAATCAGTCCTAAATATTCATTGGAAGGACTGATGCTGAAACTGAAGCTGCAATTCTTTGGCCACCTGATGTGAAGAACTGATTCATTTGAAAAGACCCTGATGCTGGGTAAGACTGAAGGCAGGAGAAGGGGATGACAGAGGATGAGCACTTGGATAGCATCACTGACTCAATGGACAAGAGTTTGAATAAACTCTGGGAGCTGGTGAAGGACAGGGAGGCCTGGTATGCTGCAGTCCATGGGGTCGCAGAATCGGACACGACTGAGTGACTAAACTGAACTGAACTGCAGAAACCAACATAACACTATAAAGCAATTATCCTCCAATATAAAAAAAAAGGAAGTCTTGGAAGCTGATAGTGGAATATGCTGCCAGGTGAAGTTGAGGGCAAAAGTTGTCCAAAGGGCATAGAACATTGGTTTCCAACCTTAGGGAGTCACCTACTCAAATCTGAATATCTTAGGGAATGTAAAATGAAATATTTTGGATAGACACCTATGAAGTAGTATTTTTAAAAAGGTCTCTGGTTAATGCTTATCCAAAAATAAGAACCTTTGATGTAAGGAAATTAGACAGACTATAGTCAGAAATATGGAATGCTTTTCCACAGATGCAAAGATGTGGCAACAGCTCTGAGATCTCAATATTGTACCACTAAACCAGCCCCAACATGGAGGAGAATTACTAAAATCAGAGGCCTAGAATGGTGAAGCTGAGACTGCCCTTGTTCTTGCCTCAGTCTAAGGGTAGCAGAAACTGAGAAATCCTGAGGCTGAAGATGGAAGTATATGTGGCTGTAAAGTGCTGAGTAAAGACAGAGAATCCAAAGTAGGCCCTAATGGGGACCCAAGGACCCCCACGTATGCTCAAACTTTCAGAAGACATTGCCTTGAATAGCCAGCATCTTGTTCTAACTACAGAATGTACCAGGGCCTATCCAATACCCAAGCAGAGATGATACATTTTCCTGGTCCTAACTCTTTCTCTTATCCTCTGAAGTCAATTCAGTCACTCAGTTATATCTGACTCTTTGTGACCCCATGGAGTGCAGCATGCCAGGCTTCCCTGTCCATCACCAAGTCCTGGAGCTTGCTCAAACTCATGCCCAGCCAGTTGGTAATGCCGTCCAACCCTCTTGTCCTCTGCTGTCCCTTTCTCCTCCTGCCCTCAATCTTTCCCAGCACCAGGGTCTTTTCCAATCAGTCAGTTCTTTGCATCAGGCAGCCAAACTATTGGAGTTTCAGCTTTAGCATCAGTCCTTCCAATGAATATTTAGGACTGATTTCCTTTAGGATAGACTGGTTGGATCTCTTTGCAGTCCAAGGGACCCTCAAGAGTCTTCTCCAACACCACAGTTCAAAAGCATCAGTTATTCTGCTCTCAGCTTTCTTTATGGTCCAACTCTCTCATCCATACATGACTACTGGAAAAACCACAGCTTTGACTGGATGGACCTTTGTCAGCAAAGCAATATCTCTGCTTTTTAATATGGCTTTCCTCAATAATAATCTCTGGTCTTTCTTTCCTTTCCTGGTTTTCCATCTCTTTTCTGTATACTGTACCCAAACTGAGACATTGTCCTCTCTATTTTCAACAAGATATTTGTAATACCATTATCAAATTTCTGCTAATTACTTAGGAGTTAAAGGTGGGTGGGAGGATGGATAGTAGTCATTATTATTAAGATTACTGGAAGTGCTGTCTCAAGCATGTACCTCCTGGGCATCATTATCTTTAGACTTTGGCCTGCACCTTGTTGCTGATGCTGAATTTTCAGTATCAAATCCCCATCTTCCCTCTCCTCAGTCCTCTGGTTATAAATGTATTTCTCTGATTTGACCCCAAATCATCACCAACAAAGTGCCCCAAACCCCCAAATTCTGTTTCTCATTTGTCTCAACTCTTTTATTTTACTCTACCTTTTAATATAATACTATTACAAGTATGTGTGTGTGTGTGTGTATACTTTTGAGGCCTATTGGCTAAGAAAATGCTATTTAATAATAGATGGAAATATAGTGAGTTTGTTACATACATCTGGGTCTGACACTTGCCAGTGACATCTTCCTGTAAGTGATTATGCCTTGCCGAGCTTATGCTGATGTGTGATAAGTGTTCAAATATTTCTAGGATGAACACTGCGTTTTGAAACAGCTATGATATGTGCAAAGGGAATAACATGTAAGTGTAGAAACAGGAGAGGAGAAAGAATGACATGAATCAACTTTAATATCACTTACAGTTGTTAAGAGGACTTCCCTGGTGGCTTAGAGGGTAAAGCATCTGCCTGCAATGCACGAGACCCGGGTTCGATCCCTGGGTTGGGAAGATCCACTGGAGAAGGAAATGGCAACTGACTCCAGCACTCTTGCCTGGAAAATTCCATGGAGGGAGGAGCCTGGTAGGCTATAGTCAGTCCATGGAACCACAGAGTCGGATATGACTGAGTGACTTCACTTTCACTTTTCACTTTCACTTTCGTAGTTATTAAGAGCAGCATTAGTCACATTAGCATTTTCTAAAGTGCAGAACTATGTGCTTCTTATTCACCATTGAAATATAAATGTAGTATTACAGACATAAGAATATTGGTATCATTTTCTTTTTTAATATCATCTGCAAATTTCTAAGAAATGGTTTAAACCATATAAAGTAAATCACGAAGGTTTTTCTCACTTTCTAAATATTTAAGTTAGCCTATGCACTAACTGTATCACAGGTTCTCCCTCTTTTAAAGAAAATGTAAACACTTCCTCCTACTCTCTATTAGCAAGTAGCAAAAAGTGTATCCAAGAGTGTAATTGATGTTAACAATGAGTACAAATCATTTATTACTATAATTGAGGTTCATTAGAATGAGAGTTATTAGGTTAAATGTTGATTAATTGTTAAAAATATGTTTTCCCTCAAAATACATATTTGACTCAGTGACAAGAAGCTGTGCTATCTAAAAAATATAAATTGAATCACATCTTACACTGTATTTTGTTGATAAGGAGGCTCATGGTGCTAATGTTACAGGGAATAGAATTCTGAGTCATTCTTCTAAGGAAAAGAAGTCTGGGCAAATGTTTTCCTTATAGTTGTAATAATCTGGGGAAAAAAAAAAAAAACAAGAAATTCAACTCTGGTCTCTGTGGTCTAATGATAAAAGTGTATATAGTAAGAATCTGGGAGCCAGGCTATTCCTGGAATTATCGATTTTGAAGAATTTGAGCCTTAGAAGGAATTCGTGTTCTTATTAGTCACTAGTTCTGTGTCTGTGTTATTAAGTTCTGTTCTTACTAGTTCTGTGTCCCTTTCTGCTCGACAGTGTTACTGCTGGACACGCCTTGAAGAGATTCTTCCTTAGGATTAGAAAAATGAAGCGGTAAATGCTTTGTGCCTCCCAATTTTATATGCCACTAATTCTAATTCACCCATTTTCTTTGTTCACATTGGCCTTGGCACAATGACTATGATAGTATATTATCTCTAATAATTTATGAATATACACAATAGTTCTTGGAGTATAGAGATTGGGTAAAATGAATATTCTTTTAAATTATAAAATGTAGGAATTACAACAGCACTTTAATGATTTCTGTTGCTGCTGTTGCAAAACTGCTTTTTTAGGAATTTTATTTCCATTCTTGAGTCCTCAGCGATTTCCTAGGTGTCTCAGTGATAAAGAATCTGCCTACCAAGCAGCAGATGTGGGTTTGATCCCTGGATCTGGAAGATCCCCTGGAGGAGGAAATGGCCACCACTCCAGTATTCTCACTTGAGAAATCCCATGGACAGGGAGTCTTGGTGGCTACATACAGTCTATGGGGTTGCAAAAGGACAGGACTGAGCAACTAAACAAGTCTTCAGCAGACGCTAGAGTTAGAGATCTACTGTTTTTTTGCAAATGGTCTAAGATGGCAAGTCACCATCACTTACAGGCAATTTGGTTTTCATTACAAATTAATGAAGTGATAATTGCTCTCTGCAACCTTTTTATGCACAGAGCATGCTGGTGCTGTTTGCATTATCTTCTTGCAATTTGTACCTCTGCATTCAAGGGCTTGTGATAGCTTGCCAAATTAGCATTCAAAGGGAAATGTTAGACTACATTGATATCTCCATAATTAAAATCATATTTTACATCAAATTGTGAAAATCTTTACATGGTGTCATTTCTGTATGGTGTCTAACAAAATGCTGTCCAGAGCAGGAGAAAATTGCAACTGATTCATCAAATTACAAACTTATCTATTCTGATAAGAAAATTCTGACCTAAAATTTTTGAAGTCAGTTGGCTAATTTTTAAATAGGCCTATCATCTAACATTCTGTAAAAGGCCCACAGAAAGCATTTATTCTTTGGAGTTTTTGTTAGCTCTATACTTTACAGTGCCATCATAGAATCAATGTAATATTAATAAAGATGCAACATAATAATACTGTTTAACATTACAATTTTTTTGAGCTTCAACTCAGTTCACAGGTTTTTAATTTTCTGATATTAAAGTTAGACATTAATTTTGGTTTTGAATATGACTTTACTTTTATAGGCACCTCAGTGTAAAATCCTCAGAAATGAGACTCTCATATATACTTTTGTTCTTAAAAGCTGTCCATATAATATATTTATAGAGTGGTTGTTTGAAAATGATAAATTGGTGATTATTAAAAATACATTATGAGTATTTTCTTGTATATTATTCTAGGGTTTTCTACAATAACAAAATGGGTTCCTTTGTTGGATATTAGGCATGACAATAAAGACAAGCCAATTTTGCCTCCAGAAAATTAATGCTTCTCAAATATTCCAGACCCTGAATGATCCAAGTTACTGAAATAAGTGGTGCTGTTTAATTATTTGCTTTTGGTTTGTTCTTAGATTGCTAGGAGAGCTAATGAGACTAAAGAATTTTAAAACTGTGTTTCTCACATTGGTAGTGGGGAAGGGTGCAGCTTGGATTTGATAATTCAAACACTTTAATGTAAATAATTATTTTTTTGGCTAATGAGGTTCAAAGGCCAGATAAATGCCATATTTCTTTACTTTTGGTTATTGTGAATTTAAAAAAATAGCATTTTTATCTCACTTTGTAACTAGAAGTTGTGGATTGGATTTTCTATGTGTATTTAATAAATATAAGTAGAAAATACATTAATATTTTTTAAATGCCATTGATTTAGTTAAAATTATTTAAAACTTATTTCTTATGAAAATAAGTAAATCTCTTAATGGAGAAGATTTTAGGAACCCATTTATAATGGGCATTACAAGGATTTCATTTATTTATTTACAAAGTTAAAATATATTCTCTAATGTGAACTTTATTATTTCCTTGAATTATTACTAAATATACTATTAAAAATATAATTTTTATGCATTGTATTCATCTTTTATTCCCAAAAAGTGAAGTTGTGTGCTGCATATTATAAAGGATATAAAGAACTCTAAAATCTAACAAATGTATTTGAAACAATGTTAAACTAATCTAATGATGTATCATGAATTAAATCTAAAACTGAAAAAGATATTTAATAAGTGTTATATGAAACAGAAAGTGTCTTAAGCACGTTAAGGTTATGGGAGGCATCGCAGAGAAATGAGCAGAGACCAATGCTCTTTCTTTATACCATAACAAAAGAAGATCCAACATTTCTTTTGAAAACATAAAAAAGAGTTCACAGAGACAAGAACAGTATGTGCATAAGTGAAACTTATAATTCTCTAATCTCAATTCAGACTTTTAGAAAAAAAATAAATGTAAGTTGGGAATAGTGTTTGGAAAAGCGCAAATACCAACTGAAGAGTTTGAAGTTCTTACATGAGTAATGGGGAGCCATAGACGATTAGAACTCTAATATGACATGGAAAACGATGTACTTTCCTAGCAGCATTAAGATAACTAAGCATGATATAAATAGAGCGTAGACATAGGTTTAACAGTTAAATAGCATAATAGTTTTAGAATCATAAATAACACAAACAATGTGATGCTAACTTGAAAGCTTCTCAAAACCTGTATAAGGATCAAAGAAACAGCGCTTAACTTTTCTAAAAAGTCTTGAAATTTTTGAGTGTATTTACAATGAAAAAAAGTTTTATTACCATCATAGACCAAACTGCTATAACAACAACTTAAGTAGCCGTGTATTTCTTTCATGTGGAAAATTTAATGTGGATAAAAGATATTAAGAATTGAAATGTTCACTATACTTAAATCCTCTGTTCTACATGTATAACTATTTGTTGGATTTTGGGGAGATGGGAAGGAGACATGTTCACGTTTTTAACTTCAGAAATTCAAAGTTCTCCATCATGTATTTCTTTTTTTTTTTACTTTATTATTTTTATTATTTTTTTATTATATTTGCTTGAAATGATCAAGTATGTTAATAATGTCATGCATAAAGATACCTGGTAATGAAATAATTTAGATTCACTTTCTTTGTGATATACTGATTTTACCCAAGTCTGGCCCAAATTGGGGAAAGTTTAATAAAGAGAAGTGCTAGGCAGTGGTATTTTTCTTTTTCTTTTTAAAGAGCAAACCAAAAAAAAAAAATCCTCTAAAATATACAACAAAATAATTTTTATCATGTTATTAGAGATGACTGATTTAACATTTTTATCCTAGGATGTTTGTCTAGGTCCAATCAATTGCTAAGCAACTTCTTCCTGAATATCACACAAACTCCAGTAAAATTCAAATGTGTTCATCAAAATTTTGAATTATTTTTTGTCAAAGAACTCAGAGAACCTTGTGAATAATAAAAACTGCAAATAAGAATGTGACAGAGTTGCTGTACATCTTGATCTTTAATGAGCAACAGTGAAGTTTCTGCTTGTTTTGTATTTTCTGTGATGTCATTAACATCTTCATCTTGTATTCACAATTATTCATCATGCTTAACTCATTAATTCTGTCTTTCTTTTTTTCTTCTTCTTTCATTCTTCAAGTGGGAAGAGATCAGTGGTGTTGATGAACATTACACACCCATACGGACTTACCAGGTGTGCAATGTCATGGATCATAGTCAAAATAATTGGCTGAGGACAAACTGGATCCCCAGGAACTCAGCTCAGAAGATCTATGTGGAGCTAAAGTTCACTCTCCGGGACTGCAATAGCATTCCACTGGTTTTGGGAACTTGCAAGGAGACTTTCAATCTGTATTACATGGAGTCTGATGATGATCATGGAGTCAAATTCCGAGAACACCAGTTTACAAAGATTGACACCATTGCAGCTGATGAAAGTTTCACGCAAATGGATCTCGGGGACCGTATTCTTAAACTCAACACTGAGGTCAGAGAAGTAGGTCCTGTCAACAAAAAGGGATTTTATTTGGCTTTTCAAGATGTTGGTGCTTGTGTTGCCTTAGTGTCTGTGAGAGTGTACTTCAAAAAGTGCCCATTTACAGTGAAGAATTTGGCTATGTTTCCAGACACAGTACCCATGGATTCCCAATCTCTGGTGGAAGTTAGAGGTTCTTGTGTTAACAATTCTAAGGAGGAAGATCCTCCTAGGATGTATTGCAGTACAGAAGGTGAATGGCTTGTACCCATCGGCAAGTGCTCCTGCAATGCTGGCTATGAAGAAAGAGGTTTCATGTGTCAAGGTAAGAGTCTTCTCTATTTTCCCTAGAGTGGTACTTCTTACTTGTGAATTTATGGTAGAGTAATTGAAATAAATGAAACCACATTTCACTTAGCAGCAAAATGTGGCTCAAACTAAACAGAGACTATTTATAGACTTAATTTATCCCTCTTGATGTGTTGATTCATAATTTGGTACAAATATTAGCATATTTGATTATGTGGTGCTAACCTACATACTACTAGACCAATTGAAAGGGGGAAAAAAATCTGTCTCTTTTATGTAGAGGGAAGAAATGGCATTGGAACTAAACTAATCTGATTCTAACAGAATTAGATTCTCCACTGACTATTTATGGTTGTGCTCATCAATCTCAGAGTAATACACAATTTATTGCTATAAGATATATTAATAGTGTCTCTTCAGTGATCTGTGCATAAAATATGGATTTACTTATAAAACATTAGTGTTTTAATAAAAAATATTTTATTTAAAAATCCAGAGTTGATGCTTCAGTTTTGGGTATACAGAGGAATAATTTAAATTATTTAAAGTTTTGATCATGGTAAGTAAAATCAAATAAAAGATCTTCCTTTCCACAAAAGATTATATTAGATGATAATTTCCACTTAATCCCAAAGTTTGTTATTTAGCATTAGTCAAGGTTTAGTGTTTAAGAACACACAAAAATTATCATTAAAATTTTAAATGTTTCAATACATGGGAGAACTTAAATTTATAGTCTTTGGAATCTAGTCTGTTTTAATACCTTTTTGTTGCTGTTAACTTAATCAAAAGAATTGAGTTTGGTATTCTACTTGTGGCCATTTAGTAAATCTCAAGTCCATGTGAAAGAGATGAATCTTCTTTATATATAAACTGACCTTTCTCAGAATCTGAACAGACATAGCATTTTGCTTTTAACTATAGATAGTTTATAGATTTTTTTTTTAATGACAGCAAATGATACACCCTAGTCTGATACTTCTCCACATTATTTAGATCCTTGGCAAGAGATCAGAATACTCTTACTAAATATGGTTTTGAAAATTCTAAACTGGAAACAACATACTAGCTACTACTTGCTTGGAGAGAAGAAGTCTCAGTGACCTTTATATTCCACTTTGAATTATATTTTATCACTGTGGTACTGTTTGTGTTATCTTTGTGGGATTTATTTTAAATAAAATAATAAAAGCTTAGATCAGGGAGCCTTGGAGGAGGAAATAGGCAACCCACTACAGTATTCTTGCTGAGAAAATCCCATGGACAGAGGAGCCTCATGGTCTGTGTTCCATGGGGTGACAAAGAGTTGGATGCAACTGAGCAACTGAGTACAGGTCAGGAAAAATTTAAAAACTATTTCCTCCAGTTTGTTTTCTACTGACAGTCTCTGATATCCACACCGAGAAAGGAACAGATGTGCCTCTGTCTCAATATCATTATCAGTATGCGCCGAACCATCTCACACAATTTTTTCCATTGAGCAAGAACCTAATCATTGTTTAGATTTTAAATAATTTGTATATGATGCTTTGTGTCTTATTTAAAAGTATAATAGAAAAATGTGTCAGCCAGATAAATAGGATCACATGAGATGTTAATACAAATAAATAAAACATGCACATAATTAACCAATATCACATGCTGCCTTGAGACAAACTTTAGTAGAAGAATTTTTAAAAAGAAAGTGACATTAAATTGTATTCAGAAAGTTTACAGTAGATTCAGAATTGCTTGTTTTTTAAACTTATTTTAATTTACCGAACAACTTCTTTAAAGTAACCATTATGTTACTCGATATTCTATGGCAAAACTACTCTTAGAGATAATATTTGTATCAAAGTTTTATTTCCTTGATTCTTATAGTTTATTATATTGAAGATATTAATAGCACCTCCTCGACACAGTGATGATATATTATCAGACTTTTTCAACATTTAAAAATACTAGTTGCAGCATTAGATGCATATGCATAATAACAAATTATTCGAAGAAAAACATGCTGAATAAGAACTAATTATAGTAGAATTAGAGAAAGAAGATCAAATGGGATATGATTGGAATTTACAAGTGTAATGACTTTTCAGTAATGTAACTAAAAGGTGCAGCTTGTTCTTAGGGTTACATCTTACCATTTGCTTATGTTGCCAGGTGAATTTTAGTTCGGTTCAGTCCAGTTCAGTCACTCAGTTGTGTCTGACTCTTTGTGCCCTCATGGAATGCAGCATACCAGGTCTCCCTGTCCTTCACCTACTCCTGGAGTGTACTCAAACTCATGTCCATTGAGTCGGTGATGCCATCCACCATCTCGTCCTCTGTCGTCCTCTGTCCCTTTCCTCTCCTGCCTTCAATGTTTCCCAGCATCAGGGTCTTACCCAATGAGTCAGTTCCTCACATCAGATGGCCAAAGAATTCAAGTTTCAGCTTCAGCATCAACCCTTCCAATGAATATTCAGGACTCATTTCTTTTAGGATGGACTGGTTGGATCTCCTTGCAGTCCAAGGGACTCTCAAGAGTCTTCTCCAACACCACAGTTCAAAAGCATCAATTCTTCAGTGCTCAATTTTCTTTATAGTCCAACTCTCACATCCATACATGACTACTGGAAAAAACATAGCTTTGACTAGATGGACCTTTGTTGGCAAAGCAATGTCTCTGCTTTTTAATATGGTCTCTAGGTTGGTCATAACTTTGCTTCCAAGGAGCAAGCATCTTTTAATTTCATGGCTGCAGTCACCATCTGCAGTGATTTTGGAGCCCCCCAAAAATAAAGTCAGCCACTGTTTCCACTGTTTCCTCATATATTTGCCATGAAGTGATGGGACCAGATGCCATGATCTTCATTTTCTGAATATTGAGTTTTCAGCCAACTTTTTCACTCTCCTCTTTCACTTTCATCAAGAGGCTCTTTAGTTTTTCTTTGCTTTCTGCCATAAGGGTGGTGTCATATCTGAGGTTATTGAGATTTCTCCCAGCAATCTTGATTCCAGCTTGTGCTTTATCCAGCCCAGCATTTCTCATGATGTACTCTGCATATAATTTAAATAAGCAGGGTGACAATATACAGCTTTGATGTACTCCTTTCCCTATTTGGCTTCCTCCTATTTCACAGTAAAAGTAGTTTGTATATTCCAATTATTAGAGGATGTGTCAAGGCATTCTACTTCATGCTGATTTACATGTAGTGCTGAGTCTAAATCAACTGTATATTAGCAAAATTTTTTAATATGTCAGTTTAAATGCAAAGTCTACTATGTCTTAAATATCTAATACACAACCAATTAATTTACAGCCTGTAATATAATAGGCCAGCATGGCTTGTGGCTTGTAAGTTTGCTTTTGTTGTCAGTGGTGCTGGTGTTTGTTATGGTTTCCTTTTTTAATTTTAAAAATCTGGTCGGTTTTTAAGCTTGTGAACGAGTCAGGATCATTTGCTATGACTCACAAATCATTGTTTTATCAGCAGGGCTTCAATTCAGGCACACAAAGGAATGGTATTACTTAGAATAGATATAGACGAAAAGATAACTAAATACATTTCATGTATTTCATGAGCTTATTTTTTGTTTTGTTTTGTTTCATTTTACAGAAGGATGGAACAATATCTTAACATACATATGTGGCTAGATTTTAAACACCTTGGGGTAATTTTATAACACAGTGATCAGCAAACAGAGGTTTACAGTTTTCTAAAACAGAGGAAAATAAGACTCAGTCATTTTATTTCAAGAAATATTTAGAGAGAATCTACTTAATTATAAGAAGCATAGTAAGAATGTAACATTTTTTTAAAAAAATATGCATTAAGCCCCTATTGGATGCCAGAAACTGTGCTCATTAGCTAAGTTATGTCCATGAGTTATCTTATCTCTCAAAATAGCCTATGAGTACGTACTATTATTAGCTCCATTTTTAAAATGAGGAAGTTAAAAAAAAGTTTTGAAAGATTAAATATCTTGTCTTAGGTCCTTTAGGAGTTGATCTGAAGCCAGGCAGTCTGATTCTGAATGTTGCAGTTGAAACCACAACCGATACCACTTCCCCATTTTTCAGTCCAATGGTGGCAGAGACCAGGAAACCCCACAAGAACATGTATTCTACTGAAGTTAGAGTGTTGTATATTAAAGGATGAGCAGGACCATAGGCAACTGGCACAAAGTAACCAAGCATCTGTCAATATAAGGTCCATCTATTTCAGCTTATTTATCACAGCTCTCTGTTTCTAGCTTTTTTTTTTTTTTTTTAACTTTATTTTACTTTACAATACTGTATTGGTTTTGCCATACATTGACATGAATCCACCACGGGTGTACATGAGTTCCCAAACATGAACCCCCCTCCCACCTCCCTCCCCATAACATCTCTCTGGGTCATCCCCGCGCACCAGCCCCAAGCATGCTATATCCTGCATCGGACATAGACTGGCGATTTGATTCTTACATGATAGTATACATGTTTCAATGCCATTCTCTCAAATCATCCCAGAAAGAAGAATTACTAGACAAAATGCCATGGGAAGACTAAGATTAGCTCAGGTGATATCTAACAAACTGGATAAATGAGTTGTCAAGCAACTTAGGTATGCCAACAAGTATAGCAAATTTAATTCAATATCTCTAAAAATCTCTAAGTTCTAACAATAATGTACCAGACAGTGAGAAAACATAGATAAATAAGTCAGTGTACCTCCCTTCTCAGAGCTTACAATCTGATATGAAAGACAGATAATAAATGAATAATTTTAATGCAACACAGACCAATAAATCTTCTACTGGGTACAAACTTTCTTGACAAGGAAACAGAAGGAGAGATTAACTTAGAGCATTTCAAAGTTAATAATGGAAATTTTTCATTAATAGTGAGAAGACTCTGCATTGAGAGTTTTGAACCCATCATTATTGTGCTTAGAAACTTTTGGTTAGGGAAAAGGGAAACTATCTTACTCAGCCTATGCATTCCAGAAGGAATGGTTTATAATTTGTTTATCAAGTTATTTTCTCAAAAATCCCAAATGTGTAGAAGTTCCATTAAAGTTTTTGTGTTCTAAGCTTATTCTATACAGAAGTCTTATAAAGGATCCAAATTTCATTAGTAGGTCATTTTCCAATGTTAGTAATGAAATACTTCAAATTATCTATTCCCCTCTAGCTGGATACTTGGGATAAAGTTCATTGAACTAAGTGATGAAAATGAGACAATCTCTGATAGGAAAAATATTTTTTAGACAAAAAGCTCATCGATTTCAGAACTATAAGTAAAACCAAAGGTACCTTTATGCAGGATCACAATTTTAGCCATATCATTATACTTGTCTTGTACTTGATACAAACTTTTAGATCGATTCATGTTTCCTGGAATGAGGAAAAGTAGTAAGGTTATACTTTGACCGTGGATTCAGTTATTAAATATATATCAAGACTCTACTATATGCCAAATCCTGCCAAGGATACTAGAAAGAGAAAGATAAATATTATTATTACTACCAAACTAGTTTGCTTTATAGTGCAAAAATGTGTGTATGTGTTTTAAAATATTTTGGTTTCTGCCTCTAAAAAAACATATTTTTAAGTGAATTATTAAACAGAGCTAAGTCAATAGTTTACACTTAAAAATAAGTTCTGTGTTGAGGGAAGTGTATTTGTATGGAAGGGGATGAATGTGAGGAAAACAGAATTTTCTGTACTAAGATGCTTTATGTTGCTGGCTTTTTTTGCTAGGGGAGCTTGAACACAGGAAACGTAAGAGTGGAAAATTATGAACCTTTCTATTTCACATACTGGTTAGAGGGAGGAAATATGGGAAGATTGTAAGAAATGTTAACAGCTAAAGAATTAATCAGAAATTGCATACCAAATAAACTGAAAATACAAAAAAGAAAACTTTCAGGAAGGTTCAGTTCAGTTCAGTTCAATTGCTCAGTTGTGTCCAACTGTTTGTGACCCCATGAACTGCAGCACACCAGGCCTCCCTGTCCATCACAAACTCCCAGAGTTCACCCAAACTCATGTCCATGGAGTCGGTGATGCCATCCAACCATCTCATCCTCTGTCATCCCCTTCTCCTCCTGCCCCCAATCCCTCCCAGCATCAGAGGCTTTTCCAATGAGTCAACTCTTCACGTGAGGTGGCCAAAGTACTAGGGTTTCAGCTTCAGCATCATTCCTTCCAAAGAACACCCAGGACCGATCTCCTTTAGGATGGACTGGTTGGATCTCCTTGCAGTCCAAGGGACTCTCGAGTCTTCTCCAACACCACAATTCAAAACCATCAATTCTTTGGCACTCAGCTTTCTTCACAATCCAACTCTTACATCCATACATGACCACTGGAAAAACCATAGCCTTGACTAAACAGACCTTTGTTGGCAAAGTAATGTCTCTGCTTTTTAATATGCTATCTAGGTTGCATAACTTTCCGTCCAAGGAGTAAGTGTCTTTTAATTTCATGGCTGCAATCATCATCTGCAGTGATTTTGGAGCCCCTCAAAATAAAGTCTGACACTGTTTCCACTCTTTCCCCATCTAATTCCCATGTAAAGAGTACTTATTAAGATGAATTTGATAAAACAGAAATGCACATATAAATAACTACAAAAACTTAAACTAATGGTAACATAATTATTTAGTAAGGGAAGTAAGAAATCATGCATCTGATTTGGTTTTCTTGAAGTTTCTCTAATATGTCATTTTAAAATATGATCTTTCTTTAAATGTTATCTCTTATAGTATCTTTTTTATTTTACCGTGTGTTTGTGTGATTTACACCTTTTTTGGGCCATGTTCCTCAGATTTTGACAAACTTGCTTGATGTTGAGACTATTGTCAAATTACAGGTTGAGATGTTATTATAGTATGTTAATAAACCTCTTTTTAATAAGATAGCATTGAAAATTTTCAATTATAAACCTAAATCCTGTGCTATTTGCTTTCAGTTATTGACAGTCAGAGTTTACTTGGTTCATTTCATTTGGGAAATCCTTCATAGTTCTTACATCCCAGGATAACACTTTTGTGTTTTGAAGATTGGAGATGTGAGGAAATTTCACATTAATACCAAGGGAGCCTTGTGATCTTTACATACGTATTTTTACTCCTGGCAAATGAATTGTTTTATCTATTTTGATTTAGTTGGAGAGAAGAAATGAGAATGCTAATGTCTTTTCATTTAGTCAGTTAATTACATTTGAGCCAGAGACCCGGGAGTTACTATAAATATTCCTCCTACAAACTTTGTTTAGACTTAATGTACCAAATACCTTATTAATGTCACTGAAGAATCTGTTGCTCTGTGTTTTATCTGTGTACGTTCAGTGTGGAATGCCAGCTTCATTCCTTGTTCTTGTACGTTAGCAGCTGGGTAGAAAAGTGTGTTTGATGTGAAGCATGAAGATATCTAGAATTCTCGATGATTTTCCATAATTATGTTTATTTAACCTACCAGCTCTTGCTCTTTACTCATTTCTCTGTCTGTTCAGAAAGTCTCTTAAAGAAGCAGACACACTTTCAGTAACAGAATGCTCGCTTTGACAGAGGCACTAGAGAAAACCGAAAACCTCAGAGGTTTTCCAGCACCTCTTAGTCTGTGTGCATCTTCCAGAAGTACGAGATGTTCATATGTTTTAATGAATTCAGAAGTATTTCTTTACAGTTGTTTTCAGACTGGAAGTGTCTTGAGGGGAGGGACTATATTATATCTGTTTAAAGGTCATTGGGCCTTCAACCTAGCAGATTATAACTGAAGATATTTTCAATTAGATAGCAACTAGATGGATAATTGGGCTTCCCTGATGGCTCAGAGGTTAAAGCATCTGCCTGCAATATGGGATCTCTGAGTGGGGAAGATCCCCTGGAGAAGGAAATGGCAACCCACTCCAGTATTCTTGTCTGGAGAATCCCATGGACGGAGGAGCCTGGCGGGCTACAGTCCACGGGGTGGCACAGAGTCAGTTCACTTAGAAATGACAGATTCACCCATTCAATAGTCTCTATCTAACCTTAAACATTAGAACTTACAGATAACTTGAGGGAGAGAAATTGTCTAATGAATTTATATTTGTTGTTCAGTCACTCAGTCATGTCCAATACTTTACGACCCCATGGACTGCATAATGCCAGGGTTCCCTGTCCTTCGCCATCTCCCAGAGCTTGCTCAAACTCATGTCCACTGAATAGATGATGCCATCCAACCACCTCATCCTCTGCCATCCCCTTCTCTTCCTGCCTTCTATCTTTCTCAGCATCAGGGTCTTTTCCAATGAGTTGGCTCTTTGCAACAGGTGGCCAGAGTATTGGAGCTTCAGCTTCAGCATCAATCCTTCCAATGAACATTCAGGATTGATTTCCTTTAGGATTGACTGGTTTGATCTCCTTGCAGTCCAAGGGTTCTCAAGAGTCTTCTCCAACATCACAGTTTGAAAGCATCAGTTCTTCAGTGCTTAGTATTCATTATTCTCTACTTGGTTCACCACCTTCTTTTAATTAGAGGTTTTCCAAGGTGACTTCATTTTTAGTTCTATTAAACCTCTAGTCTGTTCAATCATATGTGATATTTCCTGTATTCTTTTATAATATCATTAACTTTCATTTTTCTTCTTCTAAACACTCCTGACCTTTGATTTTTCCCATCCAGTATTTGACTCAGTCTCCAATTTTCTTTAGCACAGGTTTTTTCCACTGATTTTTCAAAAGTGTCTTTGAATTTACACATGGACATTTTTATATTGTATAACCAGAGGGAATTACAGATTTTGACTGATTTAAGAAAATGCAGTTTAGGAAATAAGCAATTACAATAGCAAAATAAAATTGCTAAATTTCAAAAACATTAAACCTAAAATTTTTGCTAACTGTTTTATACCCTAACATTTATTGTATACAAGACTATCTTAGATAGTTGGTGAGGATATAATAATAAATAATGTTCTTGCCTTGAAGAAATTATCTGAGTCAAAAATAAGTAATCAAGTGAGTCAAAATATTTGTCAAACCAATTTACTTTATATAGAAAATAACTATATCTATTTGATTGATTTTAGGTATTTATGTTCACTTGAAAATCACACAAAGAGAAAAAAAAGAGCCATAGAGGAAACAGCATAAATTTTATGAAGTAAATGCCAAATGTGCTTACATGAATTATCATGTAATATTACTAGAAACTTTCAATCCAAGCATGTCAACACACTATCTGAACAGTAATTAAGTAAAAATTCTTTTCAAATCTGAAGAGAGGAAAAATAAGGGAGTGTATTTGATTTGTGACTTAAGTATTATAGTTCATTTTTAGTCTATATAAAAACAAATAGTATAAAGTTAAACCATGAATTTGCATGTTTAAGATACTAGAAAGAAATGTGAAATCTTTGTTCTGTATACACTACAAATCAGATTATTTTGAGTAGACAGAGACGATTTAATTGCAAACATATTAGGAGAGATATGACCATCATTAAATTTAGAGAGTAGAACAAAATCGTATGTAATCATTTAAATACTTCATAATAAATAAGAACAAGTCAAGTGATCAGCAGCAAATCAACATAAGAGACCTTAAAAGATCCAGACAGTTTTATAGATGTTAAAACTCTCGCACAAGATTATAAATAAATAAGAATTACAGTGTTTTAGTAAAACATAGATTTATCTTCAGTTATAGCAATTGCATTGTTCAAAGAGGGATAAATAGTAAGAATTTCTTCTTTTAATAAATATTTTACTACTCTTTATCCTAACACAGAAGACCATTTTATATGTCAGTATTAAGGTATTTTCCTGAGGTTCTAAGCTAGATTGCAGTTGTCTTACATGAAATAACTCTAGGGTATTTGCTTTTAGAATATAAAGTTCGTTTCTATCTTTGTGGCTCAGATGGTAAAGCGTCTGCCTGCAGTGCGGGAGACCCAGGTTCAATCCCTGGGTTAAGAAGGTCCCCTGGAGAAGGAAATGGCTACCCACTCCAGCACTCTTGCCTGGAAAATTCCATGGACCAAGCAGCCTGGTAGACTCCTGGTAGGCTCCTCGGTCCATGGGGGCACAAAGAGTCAGACACGATTAAGCAACTTCACTTTCCTTCACTTCAAGTTCTGCAAACTTTCAGATGCTTTGTCTGGTCCAGTGTTTTAAAGTGGGAAATAATAATTTAGGTCACACCTGTATGCCAAATGTATAATCTTTGGGAGACACAAATAATTTGTTCATTGTGTACTTTGTTTGAGAGTATGTCTGTGAGAAATATGGATGAAGCTTCTCGGGATAGTATTCACTATGCGAATCTAAGACATCAAAAAAATAATTTCAGTTGCAGGAAGTAAAATAGCTCTGATTTTCCTTGAAATGGGTTATTCCTGTCACTGCATTTTCAGTCTCATTTCAAAGGAAGATCAGAATATTGCTTTGATACCACTCACAAAATATCTATTAAATGTAAACTCATCTGAAAGTGATTCAAATTTTCCAAGAAAAAGCCATGTCTGTGAAAGGGGAAATATTGGTTATTTTGAATATATAAAATGTATAGTTATTTTGACTTCTTAATGAACATCACCTTGTCAAATTGATTGTGCACCTGCCATAGTCATTTACCATCAAGTCTAGCTGGACCCTGTAGGAAGCCTTAAATTTCATGTCTTTAACTTAGATTACTTTGGGGTTTATATAGGCAGCCTTCCTTACTTCTGATTTGCTGCATTCCAGTATGTAAAAAAAGTTTTTAAAGCTTAGATATTATATAATCTATGGCTTTTTAAAAGAATATTCATCTTCAGTTTTTCAAACTTATACTTTTTCTTTCTAACTGTTCAGATATTATCAGATCTTCCATATTTTAAAATTTGAGGAACGCAGTGTAACATTTTTACAGAATACATGGAAAGATTTTTAAAGAGATTATTGATATTAACTTCTTCAATTTGTGTTATTGCTTTTAGTCAGCCTCTCCCAAAGGAAAGAAAATCAAACCCTATGCAAAATAAACTGAAAGCTAGATCTTTTTCTCCACCTTGAGAGGCACAGATTTTGCAAAATGCATTGGCAATCATTTCACAAAGATTGTTTTGCTAGTACAGATTCATTGAACACTTTCCATCTTCTTGTCTGTGATTTATCCCCCCATTTCTCTGTGTTTGGATAGTTTTGACAATCCCTTATTAGTTCCAGAGTAGAACTTACAAGAGCTAATAAGGGTTTACATTACAGCTCTGACAGCTGGCACTAAACTTTAATAGAGAGCAATTGTACAGAGAAGTATGAGTTTTGATAATATTTGATAAAAGTGCTCCCAAAGTCAGAGCCATTTGGAAAGAATCATATGATTAGAAAGACTGAATGTATACTCTGCTATTATAAATTCTCATCTTCTAGGATGTAGGCAAAACATCCTGTTGGCAAATAACTCTAAAATCACTTATGGCCCCCTCTATGAGAGAATAGAATCTATGATAGTAATAGAACTATCCTAGAGTAAAACTTCAATCATATTCTCATCTACCTCTGTCCCTGCAGTCCTCAGAAATGTGTAGCTATCGACTGTCTTTCAGAAGCACAGTCACAATGTGGACATTTAATCACAGATTTGTTGTGTGAGAGGAGACCCAGGAATCTCAAGGGAGCATCGAGATTATGAAACTTGAAATCATCATATGATCAGTTACAGATTGTTTTGCGTGATTTTTAAAAAATAATAAGGATGGCTTCTAATAGCTAAAGATCATGAATGTGAAATATCCCTGAATTCTCTGTTCGGTGGTCAGTTACAAAGACACAAGATGTTAAAAGTGAATACTCTGAGAACAGCTGCTCTTTTTGACATGAAGACTCACTTTCAACAAGAAAAGAGAAAGCATATGCTATGGAATGGGAGAATACTGATCTTGAATTAATGCACAAAGAACACGTAAAGGTTTGTGAAGCTCAGAAACAAACCTGTGTATACAAATGGTTGGGAATAAATAATTTTGCTTATCTGGTAATTATTAGGGAAGAAAATCTATTTCAGAAATTAGGATCCATTTACTGTCTATATCGTACTGCTGTATTGACGATATGTGAAATATTTCAATACAATTTAGCACATGTAATGTTTCTCTGGCATACAGTTATCAATGTGCTAAATCGGAAAGAAAGAGAATACAGTTCTTCCTTCCAAGTATCTTGGATTCTCAAGGGTATATGAACTAATTTATGTTAAAAGGATGAAATGCAATATTTTTAAGGAAATAAATGTGGAATAAGCCTGAAAGACAAACAGTGTTTAAGAACTCATCAAAATGTGCTGCAAAGTAGTAATAAATGGAGAGATTTCAACCTTCATGGAGTTAGATATTTTTCCATCATTTATTCATTTTTGTCAACAAACATTTAATGAGTGCCTACTCTACCAAGTATTCACTGGAAATGTAGCTCTGAACCAATCAGAAAAATGTCCCCTGCATTCAAGGAACTTAGATTTTAGTGGGAATATGAAGAAATAACATGCTGATACAGACTTTTTCAACGTAACACTCATATAATTTTAAAGCCTAGTCTAATATTCTCAACTCAGGTAGTTTTGCATCCAGGGGACATTTGTCAATGTCTGAAACATTCTTGGTTGTCACAACTGGGGAAGGAGATTGCTATTGGCATTTGGTGCTTAGAGGCCAGAGGTGTTGCTATATATCCTGTAATGCACAGAGCATCCTCTACAACAAAGAATAATCTAGGCAAATCTCTTCAAGATTGAGAAAACCTGATCTAGCTCTCCTTTTACAGAGCTAAGAATTAAATTTAAAATCTCAAATCATACATTATCAGAGCCTAAATCAGAACACAAGCTGAAGCATCTAACTCACAATTTTTCCTCAGGTCTCATCTTTTCTGGGATTTACTTAGAAACGTATGTGACTTTTGAAGGCATACGAAGTCATACTTATTACTTAGCTAATTCAAAAGTGACACTTATGCAATAAATAAATAAAATGAAATTTCTTTATCTGGGAGAAAAAATAAAAATTTCAGGAAGAGTCACATGAAGGTGAATATTTAAAAATAGGAAATGACCATTACTTGCAGACAGCTGGAAAAAGTGACTAGGATGTGGTAGTGCAAGACCTAAGAATGTGAAGAAAGTAATAAAAGAGATATCAAGGAGAAAGCCTTTGGAGTTAGGGAATTTTCTCAGGCAAAGGGTTCAGACAGCTGCTACGGAGTTAGTCCTCTTTTAGGATACTCTGACATGCTGACATGAATTCAAATCTGACATTTGATTTCCTTTATCCTGTAATGTGATACTAATGCAAAGATGACAGGTAAATGTGGTTATATTACAGGATGTATTAATAATAGCCTTGATAGAAAAAAGTTCCTACAGATCGAGTGCAGTGACTATGCCTTTTTTGAATATTAGAGGAACTCCCCCCCCACCTCCCACATTTTTTTTTTTTCCCTATATAGCCTCTTCTGTCCTCTGGCATGTAACTGAGCTCAACATTTCATTTAATTCCCCCAAAGGCCCATGGTCCTGGAGAAGGGAATGGCAACCCACTCCAGTATTCTTGCCTGGAGAATTCCATCGACAGAGAAGCCTGGCAGGCTACAGTCTGTAGGGTCACAAAGAGTCAGACATGACTGAGCGACTAACACACACAAAGGCCCGTAGAGAATCACCGTCATGTCCCCATTTCCCATGAGAGGAAACTAGAGGCTTAGAGAAATTGTCCAGTTGTCCAAGGTCACATACAATTAGTAAGTGTGAAACTGGACCTTGAGTGTGGGGCACTCGTTTAGAGAACCTGGGGAAATAAAGAACCTAAAGCCCACCAACCTGTATTTTCAGAAGTAGCCTGTGAAGCTCAGGGCTGTAGATACGCAAGAATGCTTTTAAGAATGATATTCAATATTTTCACTACGTCTTCTCTCTGAGAACCCTTACATTTACTTCTAGCTCTAGTACCAGACCCTGGAGGAGAAACTGGCAACCCCCTCCAGTATTCTTTCCTGGGAAATCCTATGGAGGGAGGAGTTATAGTTCATGGGGTCGCAAAGAGTCAGACACGACTGAACATGCATGCCCGGTGCCAGAGGAGCTTGTACAGTTCCTTGGGCTTGTTTTCACGTTTGTAAATTGATTCATGTCACAGTCATGATATCTTGCTTGCATTCTCCATACAGGAACCCAGAATTATGTGACTTGTTACATAATTATGTGACTTGTTACATCCTACAAAGAGCTACATCCTTCAATGTGTCTTTTGGATACTAAACTCACAATTTTGTTTTCTCTCCCTATATTCCTTTTGTGTGCTCTTCTTCACTTTTTAATGAGTATTTTATAGTAATCGATTCCATCTTAAATTGTGTGTATCCTGTCTTAAGTGTAAGTCATAAATACATTTGAAGGGGCATTTATTGATTGCCTAGGGTGTACTCAGTGGTTAACATACCATTTGATCTTCAGCGTAAGCCTTACAAGGTAAATATTGTTAGCCACACTTTACCTAGACAGGGCTAAGAGAACTTACTGATTTGCCCTGTGTCTTAATGCCAGGATATAAATTCAGGTCTGTCTAATTAAGAAACCCAATCCTTTTCTAATCTAGTAAGCGAATACTTTTCTTTTGATGATATTTTGCACAGCATCATAATGTGAAAATTTGCAAGTTCCTGCTGCTGAATTAGTGACTGGAGAATTTGGTTATTGGAACTGAGAGAAAAAGATTGACAATAGTTATTTAAAGAGGCAAGAACTTAATATATTCATTAATATAACACTTTCCTCTTTTTTTTTTTTTCAGTATAGAATTGGGTAAAATTATAACACAAAAATGTTTTAACAGGGTATCTGGGGCCTTCATTTTTCAAGCATGTGGAACTGAGTCATGCCTCCATTACCTCTGCTTCTATTTCCATTGCCCCTGCTGTTGCTGAGGACATGATTGATAGGAGATGATGGCGAGTGTAGAACCGGGGTTCAGAAAACACTCGCTATGTGCCCAGTGTGTATGCTCGCACAATATGCTTCATTATTAGCTTGACAGATCTCCAAGTGGCAGACTGGGAGTGGATTTTAGATTTGGCTCATGTATCTGCTACCATACTGGGTTTTTTCAAAGACCATAAATATTGGTATATGTAAAAATATACATGCATATGTAAATATATACACATGTATATGTATGAATAAGTTTATATGTATATGGATGTATATAACATGTACATATCTATTATATACATATATGTATGCAGGTTACATGCTCATATATATATATTAGCACTATATACTAATACATAAAGCTAATTTTTCTTTGAAAAGTTATTGGTGTTATGCATTATAAAATCTTGTTTTGCTATTAGAAATTTCTTAAACTCTTCCGTTTTCCAGAATACGAAGGCTTCTATAAATCAACTATTTCATTAATATACTGAAACTCTTTTTAAATGTTGATGCTCAAGAACAGAATTCCCTAAGGCTTTTACTGTTTGTAGTTACTGTGTTTTAGTGACAAAATGTACATAGCTTTATATCCAAATCTATGTAATGATGATAGGTGGGATAATGGTGCTCTATTAAAGTTTCAGAGCAGAGCTACTGGAAAAAAAAACTGAAAGTAAAAGCAGAGTATATCTTTCATAAGGTTGATGGTTGCTCTTATTAGTGATGAAAAGGAGATGAGAAAATGCATCGGCTTGCTTTTTATTAAGCACAGTAGGTAAAGCAGATGAACGTCTGAAAGCTCATGTAGCTGCCATAAAGAAATTTAAACATTGTTCACATTGGCCCGTGGCCAAGCTCACGCTGTAAACCTCAGACAAGGGTCAGCATTGCAAAGGAATTGTCAGTTCCATTTGTAGAAGATGGTTTCTGTATATTCTTAGTCCAGTAATAAACCCAAGATTTACCTGACAGGTGTAGTAAGATTGCATTTGCTTTACCTGACTTAATATACATCTAAATTCATCATTAAAAAATCGAGTAAGATTCCTTAGCCATTTCATTTTTTTATTTAGACCTTGTTTGATCACTTTATTATAATATCTGAAATCTATGAATGAGCTTGGTTTCTGCATGTTTGACCTAGAATACTTTTTAAAAGTCAAAGTTAGAAGACAATTATAAAATACAGTACTACAGTATTGATAGTAAATATGGTACTAAATTTTTAAGTGAATAAAGAGCAAGCATTCACTGTTACAGATTGTAATATTTCTATGATTATCGATGTGCTTTCTCACTCCTCCAGAAATCCTTTCAGAGATTAGTTCAAAAATCTGTATACAATGGATGCATCTTTTGTGTGAATATTGATGGCTTTTTTACTTACTAAGATTTGTGCTTTTTTATTAAGATATGCACTATATAAATATAAAACAATAAGAGAATATGGGAAACTTCCTTGAATGGAGGCACACATGGTGAACAAAGGAATTCATATACCTATACTTTTCTTATACCCTTATTTTTTGTTATTTTAGAGATAGCATCTCTCCTTCCTACGCAGATCATTTTCCATACAAACTCTCCAAAATTGTTGCTGTTGTTCAGTCACTCAATCATGTAGCACTCTTTGTGACCCCATAGATTGCAGCATGCGAGCTTTCCCTGTCCTTCACCACCTCCCAGAGCTTCCTCAAACACACGTCCGTTAGTCAGTGATGCCATCCAACCATTTCATCCTCTGTCGTCCCCTTCTCCTCCTGCCTTCAATCTTTCCCCAAACCAGGGTCTTTTCAAATGAGTCAACTCTTCGTATCAGGTGGCCAAAGTATTGGAGCTTCCGTTTCAGCATCAGTCCTTCCAATGGATATTTAGGACTGATTTACTTTAGGATTGACTAATGTGATCTCCTTGCAGTCCAAGGGGCTATCAAGAGTCTTCTTCAACACCGCAGTTCAAAAACATCAGTTCTTTGGCACTCAGCCTTCTTTATGACCCAACTCTTACATCAGTGCATGACTACTGGAAAAACCATAGCTTTGACTATTCTGGCTTTTGTTGGAAAAGTAATGTCTCTGCTTTCTAATGTGCTCTCTAGTTTTGTGATAGCTTTTCTTCCAAGGAGCAAGTGTCTCTTAATTTCATGGCTGCAGTCACCATCTGCACAGATTTAGGAGCCCAAGAAAATAAAGGCTGTCACTGTTTCCACTGTTTCCCCATCTATTTGCCATGAACTGATGGAACCAGAGGAGAACTGTCTCATTGGAAAAGACCCTGATGCTGGAAAACATTAAAGGCAGTAGGAGAAGAGGGCAATAGAAGACAAGATGGTTGGATGGCATCACCAACTCAATGGACATGAGTTTGAGCAAACCCCAGGAGTTGGTGATGGACAGGGAAGTCTGGCATGTTCAGTCCATAGGGTTGCAAAGAGTTGAACATGACAGCAACAGAACTGAACTGATGGGACCAGATGCCATGGTCTTTGTTTTCTGAATGCTGAACTTTAAGCCAGCATTTGCACTCTCCTCTTTCACTTTCATCAAGAGGCTCTTTAGTTCCTTTTCATTTTCTTCCATAAGGACGGTGTCATCCGCTTATGCAAGGTTACTGATACTTCTCCCTCAATCTTGATTCCAGCTTGTGCTTCCTCCAGCCCAGAATTTCTCATGATGTACTCTGCATATAAGTTAAATAAGCAGGAAGACAATATGCAGCTTGGAAATACCCCTTTGGAACCAGTCCTTTCTTCCATGTCTGGTTCTAACTGTTGGTTCTTGACCTGTATAGGGGTTTCTCAGGAGGCAGGTAAGGTGGTCTGGTATTCCCATTTCATGAAAATTCTCCAAGCAAGGCTTGAGCAGTACATGAACCAAAAAATGTCCAGATGTTCAAGCTGGATTCAAAAAAGGCAGAGGAACGAGAGATCCATTAGATTATAGAAAAACCAGGAGAATTCCAGAACATCTACTTCTGCTTCATTAACTATGCTAAAGCCTTTGCCTGTGTGGATCACAACAAACTGTAGAAAGTTATTAAAGAGATGGTAATACCATATCATCTTACCTGCCTCCTGAGAAACCCCTATGCAGGTCAGGAAGCAACAGCTAGAATTGGACATGGAACAAAGAACTGGTTTCAAACTGGGAAAGGAGTAAGTCAAAGCTGCATGTTTCCACCCTGCTTATTTAACATATATGCCCAGTACATCATGAGAAATGCTGGGCTGGCTGAAGCAGAAACCAGGATAAAGATTTCCAGGAGAAATATTAATAACCTCAGATATGCAGATGACACCACCCTTATAGCAGAAAGTGAAGAAAAAATAAATAACCTCCTGCTGAAGGTGAAATAAGACAGTAAAAAAAACTGGCTTAAAACTTAACATGGAAAAAATGAAAATTATGGCATCAGGTCCCATCACTTCATGGCAAATAGATGGGGAAACAATGGAAACAGTGACAGACTTTATTTCCTTGGGATCCAAAATCACTGCAGATGGTGACTGCAGCCATGAAACTAAAAGACACTTGCTCCTTGGAAGAAAGGCTATGACAAACTTAGACAGCATATTAAAAACAGAGTCCTTACCTTTCCAACAGAGGCCAGTCTAGTCATAATTATGGTTTTTCAGTAGTCGTGTATGGATGTGAGAATTGGACCATACAGAAGGCTGAACATCAAAGAGTTGATGCTTTTGAAATATGGTGTTGGAGAAGACTCTTGAGAGTCCCTTGGACTGCAAGGAGATCAAACCAGTCTATCCTGAATATTCACTGGAAGGACTGATGCTGAAGGTGAAACTCTAATACTTTGGCCACCTGATGCAAAGAGCTGACTCATTAGAAAAGACCCTGATTTGGGGAAAGATTGAAGGTAGGAGAAAAAGGGATTGACAGAGGATGAGATAGTTGGATGGCATCACTGACTCAATGAACATGAGTTTGAGCAAGCTCTGGGAGGTGGTAAAGGACAAGGAAGGCTGGCATGCTACAGCCCATGGGGTCACAAAGAATCCAAAATGACTGAGCGACTGAACAACAACAACTACACCTGATATTATCCATTTGGATATAATCTCAAAATGTAAAGATTTGAAGATCTGTGACTTCACTTCAGTTCAGTTCAGTTCAGTCGCTCAGTCGTGTCTGACTCTTTGCGACCCCATGATTCGCAGCACGCCAGGCCTCCCTGTCCATCACCAGCTTCCGGATGAGCCATCTCATCCTCTGTCATCCCCTTCTCCTCCTGCCCCCAATCCCTGCCAGCATCAAGGTCTTTTCCAATGAGTCAGCTCTTCGCATGAGGTGGCCAAAATATTGGAGTTTCAGCCTCAGCATCAGTCCTTCCAATGAACACCCAGGACTGATCTCCTTTAGGATGGACTGGTTGGATCTCCTTGCAGTCCAAGGAACTCTCAAGAGTTTTCTCCAGCACCACAGTTCAAGAGCATCAATTCTTTGGCACTCAGCCTTCTTCACAGTCCAACTCTCACATCCATACATGACCACTAGAAAACTATAGCCTTGACTAGATGGACCTCTGTTGGCAAAGTAATGTCTCTGCTTTTTAATATGCTATCTAGGTTGGTCATAACTTTCCTTCCAAGGAGTAAGTGTCTTTTAATTTCATGGCTGCAATCACCATCTGCAGTGATTTTGGAGCCCAAAAAAATAAAGTCTGACGCTGTTTCCACTGTTTCCTTATCTATTTCCCGTGAAGTGATGGGACCAGGTGCCATGATCTTAGTTTTCTGAATGTTGAGCTTTAAGCCAACTTTTCCACTCTCCTCTTTCACTTTCATCAAGAGGCTTTTTAGTTCCTCTTCACTTTCTGCCATAAGGGTGGTGGTAAAATTGCATTTTACTTGCTAATACTCATCTGTTGGGCTTCCCAGGTGGCATAGTCATACAGAATTTACCTTCTAATCAGGAGATGTGGGTTTGATCCCTGGGTCCGGAAGATCGCCTGGAGAAGGAAATGGCAACCCACTCCATATTCTTGCCTGGGAAATCCAATGGACAGATAAACCTGGAGGGCTACTGTCCGTGCGATTTCAAAGAGTCAGACACATCTCAGCAACTAAACAACAGCAATTCATCTATTAGTCAGTTAAAGGAGCATGAATATGTGAGGCTGCTTAGATCACTGTCGTAAGAAAAAAATCCCTTTATAATCTGTGTGTGTGCAGGCTTAGTCATGTCCAAGTCTTTGTGACCCCATGGACTGTAGCCTGCCAAATTCATCTGTTGAGGGAATTTTCCAGACAAGAATATTTGAGTGGGATGCCATTTGCTTCTCCAGGGAATCTTCTTGATCCAGGGAACAAAGCCCTGTCTCTTGAGTCTATTGTGTTGGCAGGCAGTTTCTTTACCAACTGCAGCACCTATATATATAAGAAGCAATCTAGTAGATTCCATGTCTAATAAAGTCAGTGAAGATATTCTATGAATCCTCTGAGGACACTCTATAATTTCTCAGGAGGTTTTTCTTATGTTCAAAACATTTTTCTCATACTACACTAGGCTGAAAGTAGACTAGGAGTAACCTTTACATTTTCTGCAAGATTTTATATATGTTAATACTGGTATATTTTTATATTTTTTATCTTAATGGGGCATCCCTGGTGGCTCAGATGGTAAAGAATTCACCCATGGTGCAGAAGACCTTGAAACAATATCATGTTTATAACATTATGCCATACGAGCCTAAGATATATTCTAAGAAAAATGTGTTTTTTCCAAATCATTTTCTAAGAAACACCTTTGCTGTTAAGCTTGGAATCCAAGGTGGCACATATCTCTTCTAGGGGTGCCATGAGTTCCTGTAGTGAAGTTCTTGATTCTCACAGCAGCACTGAGACTCCATTTAGAGCCTACCTTATTTTACACATATATTTACAACACCCAGATTAATTTTGGTTTCAAAGCTACTTGCAGAGTAAATTCTAAAAGCTAAATAAAAGGGGAAAGGTATTACATAGAATGAGTATGATGGCAGCAAGGAAACAGGGCAAAATCCAGAAGGTGTATGATAGCATGTGTTCAAGCTCTACTGGGGCTGGTGCCTCTGCAGGACCCTTCTCTTCTGTGCCTGTGTAAATTCTGAGTGCATCCTAACACTTGATACAAAGTGTATAAAGCACGCAGACATATCCAGAGTTATGGTTTTGAGGTACTGATAAATGTTTAAGTCATATTATCTCCAATCTGGTAAAGAATCCAGCATTTATATACTTTATAGTTTCCTTTGCAGAAAACAATAATTCAAAGCATCATTGCTTCAATCAGTATCAATGGCATAAATCAGAGGATCTAGATTTTATCTTTGTTCTACCTCTTTTTTACTGTGTGACCATGGGTAAATACTTAACCACTTTGGATACTCATATATAAGTTAGAGATAACTAGCAATAACAGTAGCGTCTCTTTTGTGGTATTATTGGGAGGATAAAGTAAGAAAACAAAACAGCTCCTAGAATGTAATAAGTACTTAATAAGTATTAGCTATTATCATAATCAGAATAAAGCATTAGCTAGGAGGAAAAGTCAGCTATCTAGAAAGGTGTGTTTTCTCCACCCCCACCCACCGCTTGGAAGTAACAGAATTCAGAGAATCAAAGTTTACAAATACATCCAAAAAAAGAGCCAGAAGAGAATAAATTCTAACTAAACAACATACAATTTGTCTTATAACCTACAATATTTCTGTTCTTAAATTGAGAGATCTTCAATTATTTCTTTAGAACTTAGATTAATCCATGATGAATAGTTTTTCAGAATCAAATAACTTACTTGGTTCAGTAACTGGCTTTGATGGTCTGTCTAACATGGTTCAGGGTTGTTTCTTTTAAAACAAGGCATGTCATACCATTTTGACTTCTTTATGAATTTTGAATTACTTTGCTATGACGGTACTTTTTCTTTATCATGTAGAAAATCAGTTCTTATTCAAGGCCAAATAATTAGATACTTTGCAATGTCATGAAATATGTAGCTCAAGCACGATGACTGAGACTTAATCACGTTTAAATTCTACAGATGCAATCTGTTTTATAAGATTGTAAGTATAAATAGGAGATGCAAGAATAAGCATCGCAATGTATATATATATAGACAGGAAAGCAGAGAACAGATTATAAGGCAGAAAGAGAGTATCAGGTAGTACATACATATTACACAGTATCTTGGTTGAAAGTAGTCAAAAGAGAGAAATCATTGAAAACCTGATACTCTGGAATCCTTCAATTTTATATGTAAATATTCAGTCAAATATATAATTGGTACCTATCATGAGTAGTATATGCTTTTTTAATATAGTGCTTTAAAAATATTATTTCTAAATATTTTCATTTCTACCATTGTCTTTGCAAATCTCACATTGGGATTCTAATTGTAGCTACTAGATGCTAAATCATTTTTAAAAGAATTATTTCAAATTGCCTTTGAGAATAAGTAATAACTTCTCTCCAGGATAGTCTAGAAATTGACCTCAGACTTTGGAGGGAATTTTATTTAGATATTGAGGAGATAAGCTCAGGGGATCACTTCCAGGTCTCTGATTACTCACTTATCAATCATAATTTATTTCCTGTGTGTTTCTTGAGTAAATGTTAAATTGAGGTAGGAAACTTGCAAATTGCTAAAGACTGAATATTTAAGTCAGTATTCAGTAAATTAAGAAAAAATCTTATAAGTCATGACATAAATTTAAACCCTGAAACTGAGAGCAAAATTGCTCAAGTGCCCCATACCCTTCTAGGAACAGGTTAGTTCTGTTTGTGTGTACACAAATACAAAGAGGGGCGATTGGTTCTTGGCTTTATCTATGATTAGAGGGGTGAGTATTATTATTTTATTCATTGAAACCCTTCAGAATTTTACTATAATAACTCAGAGTATGAATAGCCCATAACATGATGACTATTATTTTGGGCAGTTTATTTTTAATATCCCAAGTCCAAGAATGACTAATTCTTATATTAGGTTGTTTAAACTGGAAAGGTCAAATGACTTAGGCTTTCAAAAATTCATTTAGCAAATTTTACATTTGCTTTCAACACTGTGGTTCTTTTCACCAAATTACATACATGTTGGGCTACAAGTGCAGTGAGTGTACAAGTCTAATTATAGTGTATTGTGCATAACACATTTTGTTGGTAATTCAATATTATGTTTGGCATGTATGATAACATTGTAAAGTAGATTTGCTGTAACTTTGACTTCACTATCCTTAGTTGGAAATGACTGCTCTGTTAGACACGTGATCGCCAAATAAAATGCCTACTTTGATTCACTTTTAAATTAAAATTTTCTGCTAAAAAAATGTTACCTATTGGCTAATATTCATGGACAGGATATGTGTAATGTGTAATTATGTGGTATACCAAAGTGTAGAAATAAAAGGAGAATCCCAAAGACGAAAACTTGACTGGGATGTAGTATTACTGGGGACAAAAAATTGTAGAAAATGCAAATGGAAGAGCCTGACAATAAAATTATAGTGGGCTAATTTCCTGGTGTTCCCATAGAGGTCTAATAAATACAGTATACTCACAAGCTCATTATACTGTTTAATGCCCTTGTCATTCAACGTATTTGGGAATGAATATTGAAAAGCATAATGACAGTGCCATGTTCATTTAAATAAAAAATGTTGCATATAGTGTGATTAGATACATTAGCATATGGCATGAATTTGGCTTTAAAAGTTATGAATTTTATATATAAATATTGCTTGACTATTAAATTCAAGGCTTTATATGAAGCACTTTATGCAACACCTGAATAATCCATAAACATTCATGAAGTAGGATGAAAGTACCTCTGGCAGTTTTCAAACTGAGGTACATGTGAATTGGAGAATCATAGAACATATCCAAGAGGTCATTGTCATTTACACTTTAAGGAAATCAGCTTTCGTATCCTCAGCTTTCATAAGTGCTGGTGTTGACTTGTGGATAATCACATTGTGTTTAAGCTCAAACTCTCAAGCTAAATCTCTTTCCCAATTCTATTTTCACAATTGCTCTTTGCTTTATTTATATATATAATCATTCCTTTCATTCTTCTGAAAATCTTATTAAGGTGCATTGTTCCTTGTGTATGTGTTAAACAAAAGAGGATTAAACTTTGGTGTTAAGAATGTGAATGGCTCCATATCAAATACTAAGTATTTCAAATCAAGCAGTTTTAGTTCTTTGTTTTCATTCAGATTGAAGAATAAGTCATGCTGCTGTATAAACTATTTCCATTTCTATCCACTTATTTACATAAATAATAATTTCCTTATGTAAATAAGATTTCCTAATGCTTACAATTTTAAAAAATGAACTGATTGTGAGTATGTAGCAATGAGTAACAACTATCATAATTGGAAAAAAAGTTGAATTCATCTCAATAGAATGTGGATTTCTAACAAATTTTATTTAAAACATTTTTAATATAGAAATATGTGAGTTTTTAAATAAGGAAATCTGTGTAGCTTAGATCAGTTCTTCACTTGAATGTGTCCTAAGTCTCTTTACTCATGTCCCTGTCTTTGTGACCCCATGGATGGTCGACCTCTAGGTTCCTTTATTCATGGGATTCTCCAGGCAAGAATCCTGGAGTGGGTTGCCATGCCATCCACCTGGGGATCTTCCCTACCAGGGATTGAACCACATCTCATGTCTCCTGCATTGGCAGGAGTGTTCTTTACCGCTAGCACCACCTAGGAAGCCCTGTTCTTTTCTTGCAATAATAAAATTCAGAAAGACAACTTGTAGCCTTAGGCCACTATCAGTTCAGTTCAGTTCAGTCGCTCAGTGGTGTCTGATTCTTTGCGACCCCATGAATTGCAGCACACCAGGCCTCTCTGTCCATCACCAACTCCCGGAGTCTACCCAAACCCAAGTCCATCAAGTCAGTGATGCCATTCAGCCATCTAATCCTCTGCCGTCCCCTTCTCCTTCTCTCCCAATCCTTCCCCGCATTAGGGTCTTTTCCAATGAGTCAACTTTTAACATGAGGTAGCCAAAGTATTGGAGTTTCAGCATCAACATCAGTCCTTCCAATGAACACCCAGGACTGATCTCCTTTAGGATGGACTGGTTGGATCTCTGCTTTTCAATATGATATCTACGTTGGTCATAACTTTCCTTCCAAGGAGTAAGCGTTTTTTAATTTTATGGCTGCAATCACCAAAAATAAAGTCTGACACTGTTTCCACTGTTTCCCTGTCTATTTCCCATGAAGTGATGGGACCAGATGCCATGATCTTTGTTTTCTGAATGATGAGCTTTAAGCCAACTTTTTCACTCTCCTCTTTTACTTTCATCAAGAGGCTTTTTAGTTCCTTTTCACTTTCTTCCATAAGGGTGATGTCATCTGCATATCTAAGGTTATTAATATTTCTCCTGACAATCTTGATTCCAGCTTGTGCTTCTTCCAGCCCAGCATTTCTCATGATGTACTCTGCATATAAGTTAAATAAGCAGGATGACAATATACAGCCTTGACATACTCCTTTTCCTATTTGGAACCAGTCTGTTGTTCCATGTCCATGTCTAACTGTTGCTTCCTGACCTGCATATAGGTTTCTCAAGACAGGTCAGATGGACTGGTATTCCTATCTCTTTCAGAATTTTCCACAGTTTATTGTGATCCACACAGTCAAAGGCTTTGACATAGTCAATAAAGCAGAAATAGATGTTTTTCTGGAACTCTCTTGCTTTTTCAATGATCCAGCGGATGTTGGCAATTTGATCTCTGGTTCCTCTGCCTTTTCTAAAACCAGCTTGAACATCTGGAAGTTCACAGTTCAAGTATTGCTGAAGCCTGGCTTGGAGAATTTTGAGCATTACTTTACTAGCATGTGAGATGAGTGCAATTGTGCAGTAGTTTGAGCATTTTTTGGCATTTCCTTTCTTTGGGATTGGAATGAAAACTGACCTTTTCCAGTCCTGTGGCCACTGCTGAGTCTTCCAAATTTACTGGCATATTGAGTGCAGCACTTCCACAGCATCATCTTTCAGGATTTGAAATAGCTCAACTGGAATTCCATCACCTCCACTAGCTTTGTTTGTAGTGATGCTTCTAAGGCCCACTTGACTTCCATTCCAGGATGTCTGGCTCTAAGTGAGTGATCACACCATCGTGATTATCTGGATCATGAAGCTCTTTTTTGTACAGTTCTTTTGTGTGTCCTTGCCACCTCTGCTTAATATCTTCTGCTGCTGTTAGGTCCATACCATTTCTGTCTTTTATCGAGCCCATCTTTGCAGGAAATGTTCCCTTGGTATCTCTAATTTTCTTGAAGAGATCTCCAGTCTTTTCCATTCTGTTCTTTTCCTCTATTTCTTTGCATTAATTGCTGAGGAAGGCTTTTTTATCTCTCCTTGCTATTCTTTGCTATAATTAGCATAATATTGCAACAATATGTGATAGAGTGATTAATATAAGATTTTCAAGCAAAAAAACCACTTTATCATGTTTTATGGAGAAGTTGATTGAAAATATGAACTCAAGAAGAAGAAGTAACATAAAAATTTTGATGATTAGAGAAGAACATGAATATTTATTTTTACATGATAGTGGATATCAGATTACTATGATATTTAGATTCTGCTGGGTACATTTAAAAGAGTGGTGTAACAGCTTTATTTTAAAGCATCAATATTTATTATATGCTTGATGTTACATCATTTCCAGTTATTTAAATTCATGAGGAAACATTTTATGCCAACTTAAAATATGAGTCAGTATATAGGTTTTAAAAGATTATTTTAGGGAGCATGTGTATAATAAAAGTTAGAAATTCATAGATTTGGGCCAACCACTTTTATTACCAATGAAGAGATGAAGATTCAAAACAATTAACTTTATCTCCAAGGTCACCTCAGCTATTTAGTAGCAGTAACCAGCTAGAAGGGCTGATGGAAAAAAGAAAGGTTTCATGAAGGATATAACATTGAAACCAAAATTTTACTGAGTAAAAATGGCCTCTGAAGGCAGTGGAGAATTTTAAAGATAGTAAGTCTTCACCTGTAAGTAACAATTTTATCCCTGAATCATAGAATATTTTAGTCTGCCTGAACTGCACAGTTTTGTTGGAGTTTATTAGTACTGTTGCTTGTTTATTTGCTCAGTCAGTTCAGTCCAGTAGCTCAGTTGTATCCGACTCTTTGCAACCCCATGAACCGCAGCACACCAGGCCTCCCTGTCCATCACCAACTCCTGGAGTTTTCCCAAACTCATGTCCATTGAGTTGGTGATGCCATCTAACCATCTCATCCTCTGTCATCCCCTTCTCCTCCTGCCTTCAATCTTTCCTAATATCAAGGTCTTTTCAAATGACTCAGCTCTTCACAAGAGGTGACTAAAATAGTGGAGCTTCAGCTTCAACATCAGTCCTTCTAATGAACACCCAGGACTGATTTCCTTTAGGATGGACTGGTTGGATCTCCTCACAGTCCAAGGGACTCTCAAGAGTCTTCTCCAACACCACAGTTCAAAAGCATCAGTTCTTCAGCACTCAGCTTTCTTTATAGTCCAACCCTCACATCCATACATGACTACTGGAAAAACCATAGCCTTGATTAGATGGACCTCTGTTGACAAGTAATATCTCTGCTTTTTAATATGCTGTCTAGGTTGTTCATGACTTTCCTTCCAAGGCATAAGCATCTTTTAATTTCATGTCTGTAATTACTGCAATCACCAGTGATTTTGGAGCCCTCAGAAATAAAGTCAGCCACCATTTCCACTGTTTCCCCATCTATTTGCCATGAATTTAGTTGCTCAGTCATGTCCAAGTCTTTATGACCTCATGGACTATAGCCCACTAGGCTCCTCTGTCCATGAAATTTTCCAAGCACGAACACTAGAGCAGGTTGCCATTTCCTACTCCAGGGGATCTTCCCGACCTAGGGATTAAATCTGTGTCCCCTGCATCTCTCGCATTGGCGGATGGATTCTTTACAACTGAGCCACCTGGGAAGCCCATATTATTATATTATATAGGTTATATAATATAATTATTAATGATATAATTATAACATATGATTATATATTTATAAATATTCAGTTATGTTGGAGTCAGACAACCTAAACTTTCTTCAAATATTGTGTGATATGTCATCTGTTGAAGGTTTTTTAGTAGGATAAAGGAGAAAAGTAGTATGAATCTAACATGAAATTTATAAGTAAGCACTGCCTTAGAATGTTTGGATCAGGGGAGGTTATTTAATGAAGGCACTATTTTAAATAAATTAATACAATTTCATTTTATTATGTTCTACCTTCTTTCAGTTGTTACAATATGACTAGAAACCACTAGGATAGCTCCACTTTTCCAGCACAAACACACACACCGCATATACACCACACACACGCACACACACACACACGCACACAACTGCATCTCTAAATCTGCTCCCACAAGGTCCCAAGGATGGTGACCCCTGTCACTTGCTTTCTCCATGTCTAAATATCTATGATTCCATAATATTATTTTTTACTATGTTGTATTTATTCTAAATAAACATTATTTATTAAATGCAAAGAATCTTATTTGTTGCACATTTCCCCCCATATTTCTAATAATTGAGGTGTTCTTTGGAAAGAGTGATGCTAAAGCTGAAACTCCAGTACTTTGGCCACCTCATGTGAAGAGTTGACTCATTGGAAAAGACTCTGATGCTGGGAGGGATTGGGGGCAGGAGGAGAAGGGGACGACAGGATGAGATGGCTGGATGGCATCACCGACTCGATGGACATGAGTTTGAGCGAACTCCGGGAGTTGGTGATGGACAGGGAGGCCTGGCGTGCTGTGATTCATGGGGTCTCAAAGAATCAGACACAACTGAGCGACTGAACTGAACTGAACTGAAGAGAAGTAGCATATAATTCTCTCCTTTTATTAATAACTTGCACTTAGGTGAATAGTATAAGTTAACTGACACAATTTTTTCCTAAAGATATAACATTTTGTACCAGTTTATTGGTCACAAAAATTTATCTGCCTTTCTTTAAAATGTGACAGTAAATTATTTATCATTCAGAATACTAACAGCCTCTACCAACGCAAACTGTTTGCACTTGGAGCATACTATCATATATTCCAATTGGTCCTATATTGTGGCAGTACTGAACTAAATATATATGTATGTTAAGTGAGCACAATCTAGGTTTTATATTTTCTATGCATTATATTTAATAGAAATTAAAATTAATAGAAAATTTATGTATTAACTCAGAATGAATGCAGTTTGGCATTCACTTTTTCCCTTCATCTCCCTTCCTCCCTTACTTCTAGCTACTAATTGTGATGTTGCTGTTGTCATTTATCTTCTTTGCAATATAGAAAGTGCTTCTCAAATGTTGATGTTCATATGGATTACCTAGAGGTCTTGTTAAAAATGCAGATTTTGAGTCTGTAGGTTTGGGGTTGGGCCTGATATTCAGTAGTGCTAATAAGCATCAGAATATATGAATATGCCTGTCTATGGACTAAAGTATTCTAAACTTTTAGAGACTAAAATGACACATATCTACTATTACTTTGGAGAAGGGAATGGCAACCCATTCTGGTATTCTTGCCTGGAGAATTCCATGGACAGAGGAGCCTGGCAGGCTACAGTCCATGGGATCGCAAAGATTCAGACATAACTGAGTGATTATTACTCACTTTTACTTATAAAACAATTTTCTTACAGAAGTTTAACTCAAATGCACCTATTTAGAAATAGAAAGCCAAATTTTGTTGGGTGAGTGAGGAATAACCATTTCTGGCCAGCTTGATAGATCTGAGGAAGTTTTGCTGCTGGGAGAACCAGGAGGCCAACTGTGAACATTAGGTAGTGTGGCAACTGTGTCTGGGAGATGGGACAGATTGGTTGGGGCAGGCTAGATTGGTGAAAAGCTTAACAAATTTATGTTGGAAAGGGAAATGTGTCTGAGGCTTCAAATCACTTTAAAGGGAAGAATGGTGTGTTTAATATGGATAGCCTAAATGTAAATAAGTACACATGCACCCTTCTCTGGAGATACATTTAAATTTTAGGTTAATGGGAAATTTTAAGTACTGGTGGGGAAAGATGGCATTTTAAATAATGTAATATAGGCACAGAAGCCATTTCCCAACTTTATCCAGATTAAATAATGGAAGACAATATAACTGTACATTACACAAGATTATCTCTTAAAACTTGAGAAGACTGAATAGTCAAGAAGAAATTGAAGTGTTCTGTAATGAATTCTAAATACTGATTCAAAATGAATGACTTTTATTTTTTTAATCCTATGCTCCAAGCTAGAAGAGACTGAACTACTTGCCTATCATTCATTCATTCGGGTCACTTTTTTAAATCAAATGTAGAGAAATAGTAGACAGAATGAACTTCCAGTTTTACTGATTCATAGCTGTCAATTTTATCTCTATAACTGAGTTCAGTATACGTGAGGAAAGTTGTCTTTTCTGGGTGTGAGAAAATGAATCCTATTTTATATGCAAGTATGGTCAATTTTGATTTTCATAAAATATAGTAATTTATCCCAATATGAAAGATCACAAATACTCCATGTCTACATATTTACCTTACATGAATACAGTGACACATAAGTTAACAAAATGATTGAAATTTAAGAGCAGAACAACTTTTTGTCTTAGATATTTGTCAACTCACTGTCGATTTTAAAAAATAAATGCACTGTGTGAGAGCTGTGAGTTTTGATTTTATTTGGGGACTTAAGGAGGACTATAGCCCAGGAGACAGCCTCTCACATAGCTCTGAAGAACTGCTCCAAAGAGGTGGGAAAGGGGCCAGTGATTTTGGTAAAGGTGTACTTTTGATCAAGTATAAATCTCATCTCATTAGAAGGTTACTGCTAGTCACAAGGAACAGAATCTCAATTAATAATTTTACTGCTTTTCTAAGTATGGGAAGATGCAAGAATCCAGGTTCATAAAAGAATTCTCCTGAAATATTTCTAAGTAAGACAGAAAAAGACAAATATTATATAATATTGATATATGTGAATTCTTGAAAAACAAAAGACTCAAGTGAACTTATTTACAAAATAGAAATAGAGTCACCGATGTAGAGTTACCAAGTAGGAAGGGAGGAGGGAGAAATTGAGAGACTGAGAGTGACTGTACATACTACTATGTATAAAATAGGTAACAAATAAAGACCTGCTATATAGAACAGGGAACTCTACTCACTATTCTGTAATGACCTTTATGGGAAAAGAATTTTAAAAAGTTGGACACGTGTGTATAAACACATACGTATCTGATTCACTTTGCTGTACAGCAGAAACTAAAACCACATTGTAAATCAACTGTATGCCAATAAATTATTCAAAAATTAAAAAGAATGAAAAAAAAAAAACCTATTTTGCCTATTTTCTCAGCACACAGAGTCCCTCATTCTTGATCTCTCTGAACTCCTTTCAGGGTACTGTGTCTCAAGCACTGCCATGGCTGCTGACTTAGTACTTTTAGAACCAGGTGGTAGGCAACATGCTTTGTTTTACATAGTTCACTTACTCTCTCATAGCTGAAGACAGCTGAAGATGAAATCTTTCAAGAACAGAAGACATTAAAAAGAGAAAATGGAAGTTCTCATTTACTGGTTGCATTTTTTTTAGTTATAGATGCAGTAACAATGCTATCAACCTAACCGCAGTGCTCCCTCTAAGATCACATTGTCTTCCCTACTTTTCTTTCTTTGGTATTGAACTAGCATGTGAAAATGAGGATGTCTGCCCTTTTTGCTCTGTTGTTAAGGCATTAACAGCAGGCCTTGCCTGTGGTACTGAGGCTGTTCATAAGATCAAAGCTTTTAAAAATGTTTTCATTGTTATTGTTGTTGACATGACTTTTTGCTTCTACTTCCCCTGCTGGGCCAGACCCTAAGAACTTTGCACCAGCTGTTATTTTTTCTCATGTGCTGAACTGCAGTTGGCTTGAAGACTGCAAGGGAAGAGCGAAAATTAAACTGGTTCCTCAATTAGAGTTGGCTACAGGTTTTGTGCTAACTGGAGACTAGAGGGTCATGCTCCTTCTCTCTGAGGGAAACGGTGGAAGGCATAACTAAGATAAATGAAGGCATTTTGGAGTTTGTCACCTAGAAAGGCAAAAAACTAACTCATGGGAATTTTTCTCTTGTAAACTTTCAATTACATTTTCCATCGTGCAAAGATGTTAAGATTGCTTGAAAATGCTTAAGGTGGGGATAATGAGAATGATTTATTTATTTTTAGATCTTTAAGTTCATTTTGTCACCATATTTAAAGAAATTGCATATATAGTTGAAGGAATGTGTTAGATGTCTTCTTTTCAATTTGGACTTTTATGTAATCACATAGATACTCCATAAAGCAGAAAAATAAATAATGGTGACTGGGCTGCTTCTGAATCCATAGTTATTTAAAATCATAGCTGGGACGTGAGCCACCCAGTCTCTGTTCCAGAGAGATTCTCTGGTGGAGAGAACCATCAAAGAAATGGTTCTCTGTCCAGGTTTTCTTTAGGAGGTGCCTACAGAATCAGTGGGTCATGGAGTTAACTATATCTATTGCTTAGTGTGGCTCTCAATATGATGAGTGATTTATGGATTAAAACAGACAAGCATGAAAAAAATTTTGATAATTTATGCCAACATTTAATGTCCTATCAATTTTTAAAACCTTATAAGTGAGATCATTTATGTTTTTATACATATATTGTTATGGAGAAACTCTGCAGTATATGACATTTTGAAGTCCTCTGTAACGATAATTTATCATTTTTAAAACATAATCAATTAGAGGAACTTAAGATTCACTTTATTTTCTTTTGAATGTATTTCTTTCCTACCTTATGTTGGTTTTCTTGGCAGACCAGGGCTATATTAGACACATATAAACTGAATATGTGGCTGTAGCAATGGCACCCCACTCCAGTACTCTTGCCTGGAAAATCCCATGGATGGAGGAGCCTGGTGGGCTGCAGTCGATGGGGTCGCTAAGAGTCGGGCACGACTGAGCAACTTCACTTTCGCTTTTCACTTTCATACATTGGAGAAGGAAATGGCAACCCACTCCAGTGTTCTTGCCTGGAGAATCCCAGAGACAGTGGGCCCCCGTCTATGGGGTCGCACAGAGTCGGACAGGACTGAAGCGACTTAGCAGCAGTAGCAGTAGTAGCCATAATTGAAGTGACAGGGGTTTTTCTGTTACTTTATCTTTTGTACAGGCTGAAAAAGTATGCCATTTAGGGGTCTGCAGTTGAGGTGAGATAAAGTTGCAAAGTAGAATAATAGTAAGAAGCTTCTGATAAAATGGCAAAATTTTGAGTGACAAAGTGTTATGGTTTTAAGAGTTTTACTTCTCAAATAAATCAAACGCAAGGAATATGGTATAAGAATTTAACAAATTATGCCATGAAAGTAAAAAATGCCACTTTGAATTGATATAAAATGAAAAATCATTTTAAATATAATTTTATGGAGTAATAATGATGCTATATAAATAAGGATAAAACTTGAAAAATAATATTAATGAGGTAATGCTATAAAATCTTAATATCAACAAAAAAGATAATTTAATTTATACTGGAGCTGACATTAAACTTTAGTGTTATTAATTTTCCATGGCATAGCTGTTTTCATGTATTTTAATCAACATACTTTTATGAAACTCTATAGAACCATGTAGAAAAAAGTAATCATTTAACTACACAGTAATATACCACAATTCAGTCTTTGTGAGAGAGTTCATTTATATTTCATTGTTTATTTTCTGTCAGCTTTGTGACTAACTAAGGTAATTTTGGTTAGTTATGATTTGACACATATGGACCAATAAAACTTGCGACTTTCTTCCTTGGTAATGTGGCTATTAATTACTTCTAGAGATGAATTTCAGTAGTATACTTGACTTAGAAAATAATGAGGCTTTTTGCCATGCTATAATGATTGCATGGGATTTGGCTGGGTTGCTTTCAAGATAAATGCTCTCCTGACACTCATTGATAGCTTTGTAGAATAGAAAAATGTTCATGACAAGTGTACTCTTTTTTTGCACAAAATTTTTACACTCAAAGAGACAAAACAAAGTGACTTTCAGTGGCAAAATGAAGATTTAAGCCTAAACACAAGTTTATTGTGCTTAAACATTTTATACCTGTGTGAATACTTCAGGTTCTTAATTACTGTAGTTTAATAATAAGTCTTGATATCTGAAAGGACAAGTCTCTCCTTCTTGCTCTTAATTATTATTAACATTACTTGCCTTTTATTCTTTCATAAATATTTAAAAGTAACGTGATTAAATGCTATGAAAATTCCTGAGAGGTTTTTATTGAAATTTTTAAAACTAGATAAATTTAGGGAAAAAATGATATATTTTCAATATATCATTCTTATCTATGAACATAGTATATCTATACATTCATTCACTTATTGAATATATTTTCATAAAGTTTATCATTTTTCTTTTTGAAGCCTTGATAAATTCTTAACAGTAAATTTTCATTTATATTAAAATAAAGAAATTCAGCTTATTGAAATACATGTTAAGAAAGTGAAAGTGAAAGTTGTTCAATCATGTCCACCTCTTTGTGAATCCCATGGACTATACAGTCCATGGCATTCACCAGTCCAGAATACTGGAGTGGGTAGTCTTTCTCTTCTCCAGGGGATCTTCCCAACCCAGGGATTGAACCCAGGTCTCCCACATTGTGGGCAGATTCTTTACCAGCTGAGCCACAATGGAAGCCCAAGAAAGTGGAGCAAGTTTCAAGTGAAGAATTTCTCAACACTTACAACAGAAAAACATATGTATTAGTAATATATAAAATTATGTATACAATTTTGCTTATTAATAAATAAGAATATAAAACAGAATGAAAGTCATAAGCTGACATTTTCTTAAAAGCAGACATATATGTTCAATAAACACAGGAAAATGTTCAATATTATTAATGATCAGAGAAATACTAGTCAAGAATTTAATGTTACCATTTTTAACTGTTTAGTTAGAAATATGTGTATTTTTAAAACAGCTATTTCTTGTGTTGGAGAAAATGGGATTTCACAGTTTCTAGTCTTAATTTTGGAGAAGGCAATGGCACCCCACTCCAGTACTCTTGCCTGGAAAATCCCATGGACGGAGGAGCTTGGTAGGCTGCAGTCCATGGGATCTTGAAGAGTCGGACACGAGTGAGCGACTTCTCTTTCACTTTTCACTTTCATGCACTGGAGAGAAGGAAATGGCAACCCACTCCAGTGTTCTTGCCTGGAGAATCCCAGGGATGGGGGAGACTGGTGGGCTGCCATCTATGGGGTCGCACAGAGTCGGACACAACTGAAGCGACTTAGCAGCAGCAGCAGCAGCAGCAGTCTTAATTTAATATTACTTGTCAAAATTGAAGCATTTTAACTACTTTGAAAAATAGCTTAGTATTATACAAGAAATAAACTGAGCCATTCTCCTTGATACATACCCAAGAAAAACTCTTGTTTACATTCAGCAAGGTATATTTTCATCAAGCACTATTTAAACTACATAAGACCTGAATATAATCTAAGTTTCATTAAGAACAGAATGGATGGCTAAGCTATAGTACATTTTCACAATGGAATACTGTACATCAGTCAGAATTAATGAATCATTGGCAGGACTGATGTTGAAACTGAAACTCCAATACTCTGGCTATCTGATGCGAAGAGCTGACTCAATTGAAAAGACCCTGATGCTGGAAAAGATTGAAGGCAGGGGGAGAAGGGGATGACAGAGAATGAGATGGTTGTATGGCATCACTGACTCAACAGACATGGGTTTGGGTGAACTCTGGGAGTTGTTGATGGACAGGGAGGTCTGGCATGCTGCAGTTCATGGGGTCACAAAGAGTCGGACACGACTGAGAGACTGAACTGAACTGACTGAATGATATAAAACTCTGTATGAATCTTAGCAATATGATATTGAGTGACAGATAAGTTCTTAAAATTGCATCTATCAGAATAAACCTGTTATAAAGTCAAAGATAATTTTTAAGTGTTAAAATATGAAATTAAGTCATATAAGTAAATAAATATAAGAAAATTTCATATTCTGGATGATTGATTTATAGATACTTATTATAGGGTTATATTCAAGTAAATAAATGAATGAATGAATATGTGTTTGCATGGTCAAATAAGTGAACAAATAAGCTAATATATAAATATTTAAATGATGACCATACATGAGCCAATTTTAAAAGGTTTCATAAACCATGGATTATATTAATTTAATTCCATGAATTAAAATAATTCAGTTCCAATAAAAATAAATTTTGAAAGTGAAACCATAATTGCCACAGAATCTTATTTTGGTTGACTCTTTTTTTCTAAGCTCTCTGCCTATGACTTTAATGGATTTACATAAAATTTGGTTGGTGATAGATGATTATTGTTTGCATACAGGAGTAAGTTCAACCTGTTAAATCATAACCCAGTTTTGTAGTTTGTAAGATTATACTAGAAAAAAATTTAATTTTTATGATTAAAACTCTTCATTAGGAGAAAACTAATTGGCCCTCAACATGTTAAAATAAGTCAAAGCAAGATTTTTTCTTTCTGAGATACCTGAAAAAGCAGCAATGACATCATGGCAACATTCAGTATAGTTTTAAAAAACTGGTATCTACTGTTCATTAGTATGAAAAAAAGTATATTTTGGGGAGATGATTACACAATATGGGGTAGCCAAATGGAAATGCAAGGCCAATTTCTATTTAATTTGGCAATTGGTTCAACCTTCTCTGCCAAAGTACCAACACAAAGAATTTGCATAGCAATCTCAATGAAAACAATAGCGTACTGGGAAATGTAAGAACATTTTTCACTATGCAAGGAGCTTGAAATCTTTCTGAAATATGTGAACTCAATTTTGAATTTGATAATTGCATTTTTCTAAAGTTCTCTTTTATTTTTGACATCTTCTGCCTTCGGTCAGAACCACAATCAAACCAGTCCCAAAGTCACAAAACAATTATTTTATTACAATTCTAACATAAATTCATTCTTGAGTTTAACGACTTTTGGTTTAGGAAGCATTTCATTTTACTGTTTATTTAAATGTTGATAGTTGTCATTTATGGCAATTTATCTGTAACCAGTATAGAATTAGGGAAGCAGTTTTGCCTAGGAAAATCTGTGAAATAGTGGTCTAAAATATGGACTTAATCTTTTTTCTTTTACTGCTTTGTTAACCTCAACAAATTACTTGCTTCATTTCCACAACTTTAAATGCCAAGTGCTTGTAAAATAGTTGAAAATATTTAAAATTAAACTACTTTATAATGTTTGTAATAAACTACACCAAGGATTGATTTGATTATATGTGAGAGGGAAAGAAAATTTTCTAGGAGTTATTTGGTAGCAATGAATCTACCCTTTATTATTCTCAGAAACAGAAACCAATTGTATTTTGTCTAAAACAGCCAGGTTTATATTAGGTTAAAAAAATCCTTCCCACCATGGTATAAACACATCTTAAATTTGGCCACATTTCCTTGCTGGAGTATATGACATAAGATGTTATACATCTTATACTGGAGTGATTGAATACCTTTAATCTTTTTTATTCTTTGTAGCTCAATGTCAAAAAGAAAGCCTCATGTGCTATGTCTATAACTGTGTGCATTGCATTATGGAATATCAAAAGCAATCAGTCCTCACTCAAAGAGGATTGTACTGTTCAAAGTAAATGCTTCCTTACTGAGTTTTATTCCTGAGATCAATTCAAGTAAAGAAAAAGGAACACAGAAGGATATTTTTTCCAATGGTTTCATTGCTTTCCACATTTCAAAATACCAGTTTTATAATTTAGATGATTCTTCAATCCAGCCACTCATTCTTGTAGAGAATTTTGCTCTAAGAAAATTAAAGCTAAGCCAACAAAATAATAGTAATAATAACTTACATAATAATAAAAACATTTTATTGTCTTAGATTTTAGGAATATTATGAAGTTACAGGTGCTGTCAAAAACTCAAAGTCATTATTTGTACAGTATATATTTTAACACTTCCAAAAACTATTAGGTTCAAATAAAGTAAATGTAAACCCATTGGAGCATTTTTTAAAGTCAACCAGCCTTTCTGGACTCAAAACTTGGGTGTAAGTAGCTACACACATCATAGACATTTATCACCATGCCTCCTCTCTTTCATGATCTTCTGAAGGAGCATAATTCATCAGAAAATATTTTTCAGTAATCTCTGCATAAGATAATTTACCTTTCTTTCTGATCTTCAAAGTGATAGATTGCATAGGTTGAGCTTCTGTGACTTAAACCACGGTTTCCTGTCTCAGTGTGCTTTTCTCTCTCACTGGCTGACTTGATTTATAATAGTTGAGGTAGTACAAAATTAAAAATTAATTAATTTGAGTGAATTGGTAATAAAGGGGACTGAGCCGCTATATTGAGATGCTAATAGGTCTATTCCAGACCCATTCTGGCCATCTGATCCACTGGAATACCCAACAGCTGCAGGAGGCAAAACTGACAACTGAGCGCATTCAGGAGGGAGGGTCAAGAGTGTGGCTCTAACCCCAGCGGGGCCAGAGCAGGGGCTGCTCTTCTGAGACTGCTTTTGTAATGAAGCAGGTCAGATGGTGGAAATAATATATTTTCTATGAAATTACTAGAGAATCCCTGCATAGAAGCAGAGATGTGATCTCCGGATGTGCTTTTCTGTGTTTTTGTGTTTTGTTTTGTGGAAAATTACTTCCTAAGCATTTTTCTGTAAGGCTTCCAATAACCATAGTGCCTGCTTCCTTGACTGCTTTAATGGGGGGAAAATGCATAATTGATACAATTAAGATTTCTAGAAAAAAAAATAGCTACTAGCATTTTGAAGTACAGATACTGTTATACAACATGCATCTAGGAAGTTATAATATATCCTTATCATTTGAAAGCGTGAAAATGCCCTATGGAATATAAAAGCTATATTTCACAACACATACAATGAAGGATGTTTTCCCTTTTAGGTAACTGTCCAATTTTTAATGTACCTAGTATAAGATTTTTTTAATCGACCACAATATAAATACATCATGTATTTTTTTCTAATTATGAAAAACATGTTCATTTATGAGATATGGATTACATGAGAGATATGGGACTAGAGTAAGGAAATAAAAATCATTCATAATCCCTCCATTTAAGATTAAAATTTTGTGTTTGTCTGACTAGTTAATAGAAGTACTGCTGGTAATAGTCAGTAATAAAAATAACACAAAGCAGCACTGATTTAAGTTATGAAGAGTGACAAGTTGATTTGAGGCAGTTTCGGTAATCATTAAATAGAAAGATTTGAGAGCAAGTTTATGAAACACTAAATCAGAAATGACTAAAGCAACACAGTGCTTCTTAAAAACTAAATACATGGATAACAGACAAAAATCAACTAAAAACTTGATTGTTTTTACAGAGGCACACTTCAGTTTTTCTTTTTGGAAAACTATATACCCAAAGACACATCATATACCTTACAGATTTATTGCTACTGTTACAACAGATAGCTATTCTGTTAATTTGCAGCAGTCTGATATCTACTTTACATATTAAAAACAAAAACAAACCAAAAGCACTCATTGGATAACAATGTAATTTTTAATGTTTCTTCCACTTGACTTCTTGTTTTTCCTCAGGGAGAATAAGAAAAGGTGATTAGCTATTTTGCTCAGAACCCAATTACCACTGTGTTTCTGGTGGGAATTTTCATACCATATATTAATCAGTGAACCAGCCAATCATTCTTAACATGCTGTAGCTGAATGTTAGGTAATTGAAAATTGATTGGCATTTGCCCCTGACCCAATGCATTCAGCCAAAATTTACCATGGGGCTGGTGATTTTTATACATTTTAACAACCCCATTGTAGCTGTTTTCATTAAAGCCACCACCAAGAACTGTAACACCTCTTCTATTTCTACTTCTACTACAACTTCTACTGCCATCTAATTCATACTGCCACTACTAATACTTATATTTATTGGGTTCTTACTTTATGCCAGACACTGTTCTACAGCTTTCACAGACATTGATATATCTGCCAAGTGCTATTATTTTCTCCAGTTAAAAAGTGAAGAAACCTCTATTGTACGTGGAACACTGCTTAATGTTATATGGCAGCCTGGATGGAAGGAAAGTTTGGAGGAGAAGGGATACATGTACATGTATGGCTGACTACCTTCGCTCTTCACCTGAAACTATTACAACATTGCTTGTTAATCCTCTACACCCAAATACAAAATAAACAGTAAAAAAAAAAAAGAAAAAGAAAGAAAGAAAAAACCTATACAGTTTGTCAGTCAGTTTCTTGTTAGCTACATGATTTTAAAAGAATGAAATGCGCATTCTTTGTTTCTCACTGAAGTAGCTCAGTATTTCTTACAATAAAAATGTAATACTATATTTTGAGGGGTTTTTTTTTTCCTAAACGAGAGTATAAGAAAAACTCTATCTCAAGAAACAAACTATTTCCTCTAATTATCGAATAATTTATTTTTCTCCCTAGAGATAAACTAAAGGGACCATCAGGCAGAATTATAAATCTCGTCTCAAACTTGTATTGATGGGATGGTAAATAAAATTACACTTCCCTGTTTCAGAAAACAAGATTAAGTTATCCTTTAGTGCTATAAAATGCTGGTTTCAAACCTGGGTTGATTCTTTTAAGGTGCTTTCCAATCAATGCAGATATGAAAAGAAATGCACAGTTGGCAGAGTTAGAAATCCAACTCAAAGTCTAAAGAGTAACGTATTTATCTACTTGGTACAAATGCTGCAATATGAGCTGATGATTTTTAAACCAGTTTCAATCAAGAACTGTCATTCTACTGAGACAGCCATTCCTGATATAGGAGGTAAAAATCCGTAGACTATTCCTTTTAAAAAATAATCATAATTATTAGTTAGGAGACACATATTGATACTAACGTTTCAAATAAAATAAGTTAAAAATTAATGCACATTTCACTATGAAAACCATGTCTGATTGGCACTACAAGATGTTTAAGAGTTTCTTTTATCATTCTTATTTTCTATGGTTTTTTAACTAAATAATCTTTCATTCATTTTATTTGTTAAAGTATGAAATTATTTTCACTCAGGAAAAAAAAGCTCCCTCTTTAGTAGTTTCTTTTATACTACTTCTAAAGTGCTTTTCTCTATAATTCACCAACACAGTACTGTGATATGGAATTAAGAATTTTATTATTTTGCATTTGAAAATGAGAAAATATAGCCAGTAAATTTCATTATTCTTTAGTGATACTCATTTTATATTACTGATACACAAAGTTTAAATGTGAAACATAATGGGGTAAATTGGCCTATAAGGAAAGATTTTAACAGAATTAAAATAGCTTTTAAGTCAGTAACAGAAATGAGAACTTTTGAAAATAGCTTTATAAAATCTATTAGTTCTTGAAACGAGTATTTTATTTTTTCTATTTACAAAGTTGCTAATTTAGAAGTTGTAAAGAATGTAATAGTATCTCTACAAATATTAATATGAGAAAAAACTGGAATAAAAAATATTGAGAAGTAGTTCAAATTACCTTTGCTTTTTATATTAAAGTAGTATTTTAGCCACTGTAGTGTAATACCTGTAACAGTGATGTTGCTACATAACTTCATTAGTAGCAATCATATTTGCAAGCCTACCATCAGTCAAATGCTGCACAGGTGAATGCTCCTGTAAGATGTATTTGACTTTTAATTCTTTTTTTTTTTAAATTATGTGTTAAGCATTTGTTTTTGGAAGTGAAGTGACAGGTTTTCTTATGAAAATGAAGTTGAGCAGATTGTTTTGGGCAAAGATCAATTACAGTTAATCCTCCAGATGAGCAGTTGTGTTCCCATAACTTGGTGTCATTCAGGCCAATCTGAAATATTAAAGAGGATTGCAGAAAGGATAAATATGGTTGGATAATCTTAGAGAAAAAAATTTTTAAAAAGAAGCACCATACCAGAATACCAGTATCTGTAAAGGTTTTGATTCACTTTTATTTCATTTTTTAAAGATTACATCAATCCTAGCAATAATGAGTACATTTTTGGTCTTTTTTAAGAGTTTGAATCAAGTTAAAATATATGCATCCTTTATATCTTTACTTTAGGAAATATATTTCAAGCTCTTATAAATTCCATTTACATATATATATAAATTTTATAATTATATAAATTCAGATATATAATTATCAGAACAATAGTCAAAGAAAAGAAAGTAGAATAGAAAAAAATGTCAGTGCTTTATACAATCAAACCTTGTAAAATGACTTTCTACATTGTGGAAATGGTTAATGTTATAAATATTAAAAATATTATTCATACATTGCCAATGAAGTTATTTTCACATTGAAAATAATGAAATGAAAAGGAAAAGAAAAATTATGAGGTCCTTTATGTTGATTGTTTTGGTGAGATAAAACAAATATAAAAATCTAGTTGACTCATAATTGTGAAAAGTCCTACTGCAATGGACAAGATTAGTCTATAAACACCTTCTCAGAAGTGTGAATTAAATCTGATGATTTAGGATTATCTGGAATCAATTTGGATGCCTGTGTCCTAGATAGACCTGGCCATCCCACTGGCAGCAACTATTATCAGAGTGCTAGCCTTGACTGGTTAAATGGATTTTGCTTCAAGTTAAGTCTTTAAGGAAGTGGATCATATTATACAAAGACAGCTTTTCTAATTCCTTGCCTATGATGTAAAAGCAACAGCATAATAAGGTTACTTAAAACCCTGCAATGTACAAGATCATTTATAAATACTAGAATGGGAAATCTCAGGAGAGTAAATTAGACCCACATACTAGCAAAAGTCACTTACTGAAAGGATAGGCTAGAATCACAATCACTCTTTACTTTCTCCTCATGCCATGTGACTGGTATGCTCAGTTAAAACCATATGAATACTGACTCTGCAAAGGGAAACCCTCTGAGAAAGTGACATAACTTTCACATAGGATGGGGGATTGTTACAACTATTCCATCTTCTGCACTGTTGATCACATTGACTGAAGATTTTAATGTGGCCAAGGAACATCACACTAGGCTAAAAGTCCCAGTGAAAACTTCCAATTCAGTTATGAAAGTTGGAGTTTATTCTATAATTGGGGAAATACAGTTTTAAATTTTCAAAAACTTAAAGAAATCTCAGCAAAGTCTAAAATAAACTTTTGCAACTCATTAAATCCTATTATCAACTACTTATTTTATATGCTAAAAAATAAGATATGAAGTTACAATTTTCAATTTTTTTGAAATTCTGAAGTTTAAAGCTATTTATTACAAAGATAAAGTAATATTTTATTGGCCCCCATATCTCTTTAATGTGACATAGGATATAGCTGTCTACACTGTGACCCTCTAATGAATAAATCTGGGCCCCTGCTGATCTAATTCTTTGACTCTCCCAATAGGTTGTATCAAAGAGCTTGCAAAGTATACAATAAAGTTGCCATTATTTGCATGAACTATGACAGTTCAATTATTATATGTACAAATATACTGCATGTCAATTGCCACCCCGCACTTTCTATGATGCCGTGGACATGCTTCAATCACTTTACTTTGACAGAAATTTGAATAGCATTTAAGAAAGTTAAATAAGATTTACAGTAAAGAACATTCTGGGCTCCTTTAGAAACTCATTGCTAACATTTTAATGATTTATTTATTTTGACCCTTATTATGTTTGAAATCATCAGAAAATATTATCAGTTTAACATTTTTTGAAACAGTGAATTTTCTTTCTTGATGATATCAAACTGAGGTTCCTCTGATATCAGTTCTTCTGATGTCTAGAAGTTCTTACTGATGCTCTCTGTATAAAATATGCTGTGTAAATAAGAGAAAGTGTTAGCATATAGTATATAGGCTGATACTATTTGTTGACTTCAACTCTTAATAAGAATAATTCAGCACCACTCAACAAGTTTTTGTAGAGAATCTATTCTGTGCCAGTACTTTTCTAAATACTGGAGATAGTTGCAAAGGTAAATAAGTCCCAGTCATTATTGCCAAACAGCTCAAGTTTAGGAGATAAAGAAGAAAAATTCAAGAACAGGAAATCACGTTAAGGCAATAGAGGTTGACATACACCTGCCTATGATACTGGAAAAGGTTCAGCCTGAGAGGAAAGGGAAAAATTCTAAAAAGCACATAAACTTAAGGTGGAACTAAGAAATTATTTGGCTTCCCTGGTGGCTCAGTGATAAACAACCTGCCAATGCAGGAGACTCAGGTTTGATCCTTGGATGGGAAGATCCCCTGGAGAAGAAAATGGCAACTCTTTCCAGAATTCTTGCCTGGGAAATTCTATGGACAGAGGAGCCTGCTTGGCTATATAGTCCACAGGGTCGCAAAGAGTCAGACCCGACATAACGACTGAGCATGCATATATGCAGAAGAATTATTAGGAGGTAATTAGGCACATAAAAGATGAGACGAATGATGAATCTGAAATAAGGCAATATCCTAACAAAGTTCTAAAAGTAAGAAAGAGAGGAAAGCTAGGATGGCAAGTATTTTGGTATTGCTGAAGTATAAACTGGGACAGGCACAGGCAGAAGTGGAAAATGTTGGAATCAAGATTGCTGGGAGAAATATCGATAACCTCAGATATGCAGATGACACCACCCTTATGGCAGAAAGTGAAGAAGAACTAAAGAGCCTCTTGATGAAAGTGAAAGAGGAGAGTGAAAAGTTGGCTTAAAACTCAGTATTCAGAAAACTAAGATCATGGCATCTGGTCCCATCACTTTATGGCAAATAGATGGGGAAACAGTGGCTGACTTTATTTTTCTGGGCTCCAAAATCACTGCAGATGATGATTACAGCCATGAAATTAAAAGACACTTGCTCCTTGGAAGGAAAGTTATGACCAACCTAGACAGCATATTAAAAAGCAGAGACACTGGGATGACCCAGAGAGATGATATGGGGAGGGTGGAGGGAGGGGGATTCAGGGTTGGGAACTCATGTACACCTGTGGTGGATTCATGTCAATGTATGGCAAAACCAATACAGTATTGTAAAGTAGAAAAATAAAATTTAAATTTTAAAAAAAAAGCAGAGACATTACTTTGCCAACAAAGGCAAAGGCTATGATTTGTCTAGTCAAGGCTATGGTTTTTCCAGTAGTCATATATGGATGTGAGAGTTGGACTATAAAGAAAGCTGAGCACCAAAAAATGGATGCTTTTGAGCTGTGATGTTGGAGAAGACTCTTGAGAGTCCCTTGGACTGCAAAGAGATCCAACCAGTCCATCCTAAAGGAGATCAGTCCTGGGTGTTCATTGGAAGGACTGAAACTCCAATACTTTGGCCACCCGATGCGAAGAGCTGACTCATTTGAAAAGACCCTGATGCTGGGAAAGATTGAGGGCAGGAGGAGAAGGGGATTACAGAGGATGAGATGGCTGGATGGCATCACCGACTCAATAGATATGAGTTTGAGTGAACTCCAGGAGTTGGCGATGGACAGGGAGGCCTGGCGTGCTGCGGTTCATGTGATCACAAAGAGTCAGACATGACTAAATGACTGAACTGAACTGAACTGAACTGAGGCACATAAAAGATGAGATGAATGATGAATCTGAAATAAGGCAATATCCTAACAAAGTTTTAAAAGTAAGAAACAGCTGTAAGCTAGGATGGCAAGTATTTTGGTATTGCTGAAATATAAACTGGGATAGGCACAGGCAGAAGTGGAAAATGTTATCTGAGAAATAGGCCTGGGACAGGCTTCCCTACTGGCTCAACAGTAAAGAATCTACCTGCAGTTCAAGAGAGGGCAGGAAACCTGGATTTGATCCCTGGTTTGGGAAGATCCACTGGAGGGGGGCATGGCAAACTACTGCAGAATTCTTGCAGGGAAAATCCCATCAACAAAGGAACTTGGTGGGCTCCAGTCCATGGGGTTGCAAAGAACTGGACACAAGTGAAGCGACTGAGCACAGCACAGGCTGGGGACAGGTACTATAGTGTCATATCATATTCCATCCCAGGAACTTAAACTTGACTTATCTGTCTCTGGGAGGTATGTTTTTGTGGAGCAAGGTGTTGGCTTTGAATGTCTTAAAACAAACAGTTGAAAGATCTTTGTGATGAGAGGAAAGAGATTTCAAAATGGGAACTATTAGAGGTTTTAATTCAAGAAGTGATAATGACTATTGAGACCAGTTGTTTTTTGTTTGTTTGTTTGTTTTGTTTTGTTTTGCCACAAGCATGGCTTGTGGGTTCTTAGTTTTCTGACCAGGGATTGAATCTGGGCCCTCAACAGTGAGGACACAGAGCCCCAGCTACTGGACTACCAGGGAATTCCCTGTGACCAGTTTTATAAAACCGAGGAGAAAAGCGTAAATTCCCAAAACACATAGGATATGAAATCTGTGGAAACAAGTCACCTGAGGAGAGAGAAGCTTAGGTAACCCAGTTTTCTAATAAGAAAGAGGAAATGTGGGAAAATACAGGACTGTGGGAAAAAGTGATGTGTTTAGGTTTGAGCATTCTGTAATCAAAGTCATTCTGGGATACCCAAGTAAAACTATTAAGCAAACTGTAAATCTGATTCTAAATTTCATTGCTAAAATCATGGTTGACATGTAGATTCATGAAAATCATTGAGAACAGATTCAACTGCAACTCTAGAGTGAATGAGATTGCCCACAGAAACTTGAAAGTGAAGACAATTCCAATCGAAGGTGCCCTGGTGAACAAAGATGCTTAAAGGAATTTTTGATTATTTTGTCAATTGCCTATTTTTATGGTAAATATCTTTGAATTACCATTTCACTTGTTTCTTTTTTTAACACACATACCTACATCTTCCCAACTAAAACACAAACAAAAGTGCTTTCCTAATAAATCTTCTTAAGTTACCCTATCATTTACCTCCTTTCCTTAATCTAAACTAATAAGGAAATCTAGACTTTATTTTTTGGGCTCCAAAATCACTGCAGATGGTGATTACAGCCATGAAATTAAAAGACGCTTACTCCTTGGAAGGAGAGTTATGACCAACCTAGATAGCATATTCAAAAGCAGAGATATTACTTTGCCAACAAAGTTCTGTCTAGTCAAGGCTATTGTTTTCCCAGTGGTCATGTATGGATGTGAGAGTTGGACAGTGAAGAAAGCTGAGTGCCAAAGAATTGATGCTTTTGAACTGTGGTGTTGGAGAAGACTCTTGAGAGTCCCTTGGACTGCAAGGAGATCCAACCAGTCCATTCTAAAGGAGATCAGCCCTGGGTGTTCTTTGGAAGGAATGATGCTAAAGCTGAAACTCCAATACTTTGGCCACCTCATGAGAAGAGTTGACTCATTGGAAAAGACTCTGATGCTGGGAGGGATTGGAGGCAGGAGGAGAAGGGGACGACAGAAGATGAGATGGCTGGATGGCATCACCGACTCGATGGATGAGAGTCTGAGTGAACTCCGGGAGTTGGTGATGGACAGGGAGGCCTGGTGCACTGCGATTCATGGGGTCGCAAAGAGTCGGACACGACTGAGCGACTGAACTGAACTGAACTGAATCATTTCCTTAATGAACTGCAACATCTACCACGTGTGCTTTTTCACCATAAAATTCTTGCCCATTTTTTCCCTGTGGTACTGGTATGGAAATAATATTCTTAGAGTTCACACAGTGGAACCTCCAGTTTCCAAACCAATGATCATTTTTCTCAATTATCACCTTCCCTGATTTCTCTGAAACAAGTGCTTTACCAATCATGACTCATTCTAGAAAGTCTGCTCAGTGATTTATCACCCCTGTCCTTTTCTAATCCCTATTTTTCCAATTAAGACATGACTTTTCAATAGCCAGTATTACCTCCATTTTTGAACCTTTGGCATCTCAAATCTTTTTAAATATCTTTAGCAATTGGAAGACATTTGTGTATAAGAATAGGCCCCTAATAGAAATAGTGCAAACAGTAGGAAAATGTATCCAATTCTACATGGTAGGAAGTCAAGAGATAGGATGTATTTCAGATATATTTTTTATCAGAAATCAACAATCTCAGAATGAGCCCAGATTCTTTCTCTATTCTGCCATAATCCCTGCAGCTTCATTCATCCTTGGGAGCTGGAAATAATTTGTGGCAATCCCGGGTATTATACCTGAAAGAAAAATTGCCTTCCTATGTTTTCTGTTAGATGAGAGGCTATTTTTCCCTAGACTTTTCCTTGCCGACTTTACATCATATCTTATTGACTAGAATCAAGTCACATGCTCATTGTTTCACTATTCACTGTCTTGAAATAATCACTCCTCCATTCCTGAAACTGTGGAAGGGTCAGATTTCTGAGGGTTATGACTACAAGTTGAGGGAAGGTTATGGATACTTCAAGGATTTTGTGCCAGAAAGTAATAAGATGAGGATGGATGCTGAGTTAGTCACCAACATTGTCCATTTTAGTAAAATATCATCTATCCAGTATCATTGAACATTTCCAGTTTTTAAGGTCTTTTAACTGAAGTTTCATATTTTCAGTGGCACGTTCTTAAATAAGGACACTTGATTTTGTGTTAAAACTAAAAACTTCATTGATTTTTATCCAAAACCAAACTCAGCATCTTCCCTTTTGAATCAGTTCTTCCAAGTCGCTTTTCCCCAGTAGTGAAAGTTCCTTTATTCTTTGCTTAGAACCATAGAAGCTTTATTGACCTAAGTATTCTCACACATTTAGTCAGTTGATTCCTTCTTTCATATTTATTGGCCAGTCTGTGTATCTTCCACTCTGACTTAGGATTCAGTAATGCTCATATGTATTACCAAACTATCACTAATTGGTGGTGGTGGTGGTCTCTTTTGTATCCTTACCTTTATCTACCCTGTGAAGGACCATGAGATTAATTTTCCTAACTTGTTGTTCTACTTATATTACTATTTTTTTTTTAATTCTCAGGGTCTTTCTTTGCATACCAAATTCCTCAGTCTGACTTTCAATAGTCTAATCTCAGTTATCTTCTTTCTCATTCCTGCTGCCATCCTGTACAGACATAATACTTGAGACCAAATTGGAGCTCCCTTGGACTTCAACAAATTGAATTCATTAACTATATCAGAATTTCCTTAAAAGACCCCAAAACTCTCATGACTGCCTATTATTTAGGTTTGTTTTTCCTACTGCTGTCTTTCCTGGGATGGTTTCTAGATATAAAAATTCTATTTTTTGTTGTTTCCATATGCTGTCTCTAATATCATTTCTGTGTGAAGCCTCAGTTGATCCCCAGGATAAAATTTCTCCCAAAGAATGCTTGGTAATATACTTCTATAAGATTGCAAACTTGACAAGACGGATTAGTCGTGTTCATCCAAGTAAGCTTTATAGCCCTTCTTATGAGATTGCATAGACAGCAAACATTAAGAACAATCTTTCATAGAATTGTTAGAAACATTAGATGTAGAATTAGTTGTCTGGGATTATGAAACAAAAAGTTCAGCCTTAGATCTAAGCAGTTAGACATACAGAATCATTTCTAACCATTTTGCTCTTGAAAATGTGAAAGTCTTTAGAAGTTCAATTATCAAAGTTCTGGACATACTCTTGTCAAACCAATGGGTTGTTGTTTGTTTCTTCTATTTTTACCTCAGAATCTCCTATATTAAAAAACAAACAGGAAAAAAAAAAGGCAAAATGAAAACCAACTCTCTTGAATTAGAATCTGTGCAGAAAAATACTTCTTTACAGGATTTTTTTAACCTCTCAAATAGATCACAGTAATTTCTTCAAATAAGGAGACTAATATAATAACTTTTAATAAGTGATAGATGTTTCAATCATGATGACAATTCTGGGCCAAACTAATTTATCATATATAAACACTGAACATGAAAGATGAGAATGGTGACTAAAATCTATGGCAGCATATCATGTTTTGTTATGAAGACAGCATATCATGTGTTTTGCATGTCTTCACCCTGAATGTAAGTGATATAAATCTAATTAAACCGTAATTCAGAGACATTAAGTAATTTCTCCAAGGTAACATTGTCAGTAAAGGGTGCAATTCCTACTTACACACACATTGATCTGTTGACTGAGCCCATGCTCTTTCAACTCTCACATAACTATGAAGATAAATGTATTAAGCAATCAGGTACAATCCATAATGGTACTCAAATGCCATTTTTATTTTAATAAAAATTTGAATTTTTGTTAATTTGTCTTATCTAGAAGAAGTTAATCCATTTACATGCCTTAATTTTACTACATGATATTGTTTTATGTGGATGAAAAATTTAAATTGATTAATGTTATAGCCATATATTCAGGGTAATAGAAAAATATATGAGGCATTTTACTGTTTCAAGTATCTCAGGATGTTTATACTTAAAGATATTATGTATGTTTATTATTAACCACATTATTTTGCTTTATCTTTTTAAATGAAGCATATATGAATAAAAATAACTATGATATATATAACCTAAGGGAACGAAAACAATGAATTTACTTTGAGTTTTGGTTTCTATAGATTGTCTATTCAGAAATAGTAAAGTATAGAGCAAAAACATGTCATAGTTTTAGGATCATTTCTTTTAAAGAATATGAAATATTTGCAGAGTAAATATAATTCTATGTATTTCTCATACTGCAAGTCATTTCCAAATTTCCGTGTATGCCTGCCAAGAACAATGATAATTAATGTTTCATTGAATTCTTTGAGAAATGTTGAATTCCAAGACTGGTTTAGACCATATTTAAACATATATTATGCTAGACTAAATTCTAAAAGGAGAGAGAATATTTCATATTTTTGGCTATTTGTGGTTATAAAAAAGAAAATTCTCAAATAGAGTGCAGATGCAAAATACATTAAAAAAGTTCAGATCCCATTTGCCAGTTGCTCCTTTAGCATTTTTTTCTAATTTGTGGGTATTTTCCAAGGTCTGTAATCATTATAAAACATTGAACTTTTTGTCTATTTATGTTTAAAAAATATTGCTCAAGTTTTTCATACTCTTACCTTAATAGATGTCAACAATAGGTACAATACCATTTGCAGGGAATTCATTGTTCATCTTTAAGACTTTATATTTATGTAAATATATGTTTGCATGTGTTCATGCTAAGTTATTTCAGTCGTATCCAACTCTTTGTGACTCTATGGATTGTAGCCTGCCAGACTCCTCTGTTCATTGAATTTTCCAGGCAAGAATACATAAATGTTTAATGTAATATGTATATCATATATATTTCATGTAAGGTATTAGTATAAAGATGAAAATACTTTAGGGAAAATATTGATAGAATGCAGTTCTTCTAACTGGTTTGTTTTAAACTGATTTTACTTCTCTCTGCCCCCAGTTCAGTCGATCACCATGGCCAGATGCCATTTAGCTCTTCAGAGCAATAGAAAAAGATTTATGCATTGTCAAGTGGAGAGGTGAAACACTGGTTAAAAGAGTTCTGCAAATGATACTTCTGATCCCAGCAGAAGTTACAGGTTTACATTTTTTTGAGAAAAAGGCAAAGTTTTGCCTGTTAATAGCTGTAAATTGTATGCTATATTAACCCTTTTTTCTTTTTCCTAGTACTCACTATACTTCATTTTAGGTATAAAATCTCTCAAGTTCGTTAGTGAGACAGATTCAATACACTTATACGCACACACACACACACACACACACACATATCTTATATACTTTGAGAAGAATGGATCTATGAAATTGCAAGATACCATTCACACCCACATCATGCCCTCCCCCCATCTCAAAGTTGCACTTGTATAATAAAAGATGAACATTCTCAAAAAAGACATGCCTGGCAGAGGACAGCCTTTAATCATTAGTGCATTCCTTTGTTCCCTTAGCCTCTATGATGACATGCATTATAGTTTGAGCTTTAAAGTGTATATACACATTTATTTGAAACCTATGCTTACAAAGGAGGTCAAGATCAATTGTCAATTTCTTGTGAAAATGTAAATTTTATTGCTTTGAGTAAATAAGAGCAGTTTGGCGAGATGCCTATGTCTGTAAATTTTCTTAAATACCAGTTTCATTTCATGTTGTCATAGGCACTGAATTTAGTTAATTAATAGAAAAGTTTATGGCTAAAAAGAAACTGAAAATTGAGAAAATATATTTAAAATTATAGTTTGTGGAGTTTATTTGAAATAAAAAAAATATGATGTTATTCTTTGAACAGTAGCAAAAGCACATAATATAGATGGTCTTGCCCTGAGGAGTTGGAATAGCTGCTTTATTTCCATATTTTAAATATACTATAAATTTTAGGGTTAGAAATCACAAGGAAGGAAGCTTTCTTCATTAGAGCTTTCATAAACAATGTCAAATGTATCCATTGTTCTGACCACTGATTTGTGTGTGTGTGCTTAGTTGCTCAGTTGTGTCTGACTCTGAGACCCATGGACTGTAGCCCACTAGGCTCCTCTGTTCATGAGATTCTCTAGGCAAGAGTACTGGAGTGGCTTGCCATTTCATTTTCCACCATTGATCTGTATGGTTTGATAAAAATAATACTAGAAAATGATGAACAATATTTTCACTTTTTCCCTTGCCTTTTAAATTTATGTTTCTCCACACTAAGGAAGGTGGGAGGGGCATTCAAGAGGGAGAAGACATGTATACCTATGTTCATGTTCATGTTTGGCAGAAACCAACACAAATCTATAAAGCAATTATCCTATAATTTTAAAAATAAATTAGTAAGAAAAGAAAAAAATTATCTGTTTAATTCACATTCAGATCCTGTACTTAATAACAAGATAAAGTTCTATAAACTTTTGTTAAAATGTTTTGGAAACACGCTATGCAATTTGCTTTGCTTAGTTAAAAAAAAAAGTGAGTGTCAGCAGATAGTAATAAATACCTGGAATCACTTTCCTCTGCACTGATCAAATAGAAAATAATCTTTATATATTTACTTTTCTGATTAGTATTATTTCCTGCTGTGATATGATATTTACTCTAAAAAATAGGATAGGCTATATAATGGATAAATCTACTTATAATTGTATGTCTAGTGAATCCTAAAATTATTGTTTAAATGATTTAAAATTTCCTATCTATATAGCACCACTTCTATGTAAGTTCAGCAAAGCTTTTTATAGGACCAACATATTGAGAAACTTGTGGCATATTGTCTCTTCTCTTTCTGTTAGATTGCACATACAATATTCTGAAGAGCTCTACCTTCAGAAAATAATAAAAATCTAGCCTCTTCTCCATAAAGATGGTCCTCCCAACTTAAAATGGTTCGACTTAAGTGTTTTTTCTACTTTACCATGTGTGAAAGCAATACACATTCAGTAGAAGCTGTCCTGTGAATTTTGAATTTTAATCTTTCCCCAGATGAATGGTATGTGATAAGATACTTTCTCATGATGGGAGGCAGCCAGAGTGAGCCACAGCTCCCAGTCAGCCACGTGATCATGAGGGTAAACTACTGATACATTTACAACTATTCTGTATTCATATAATCATATTTATCATATTTTTCTCCTTCAGTATTCAACGAAATGCATGAAATATTCAACACTCTGGTATAAAAGAGGCTTTCTGTTAGCTGATTTGACCCAAGTATAGGCTAATGTAAGGGTTCTGAGCACATTTAAGGTGAGCTAAGCTATGTTTGGGAGGGTAGGTGTATTAAATGCATTTTTGGCTTAACAATGTTTCAACTGACAATGGGTTTGCCTGGGTGTAGCCCCATGGTAAGTCAAGGAAGATCTGCCTATAGAACTTTTGTACCCTGGTCCCTGTCACCTTCATGTCTTGTTAAGGTTTGAGTAGCTTCACCTCGCTTCTATTTCCACCTCTGATGCTTCTCCTCCCCTCTCTTCTCAAAACAGTTGGCATGATCCTTACCATTATCCACCAAAAAGAATTACACGTGTTCTTTTTCTTATTCTTTCAAAATTCTATTAGGTTTGAACTTTTTTGAATTATAATTGATAAGGAATATCTATGCCTATATTTATATTATCATCACCATCATGTTGTAGCAGATCGTGTCTCTCATTTGTTCAAAACTGTTCATAGGAGCCAATCTCACTCAAAACTAAAGTCTTCACCTTTCAACTCAAGGTCAGGTAGTTATAAGAGTCTTTGGGTGGGGAAAGCATGTAATAATAATTAGAGTTATAGGGAATGATTGAGCAACTCTGCCCCCTGACAGTGGTGGTATTTATACAAAACTATATGGGCTGGAAGAAGCACAAGCTGGAATCAAGATTGCCAGGAGAAATATCAATAACCTCAGATATGCAGATGACACCACTATTGTGGCAGAAAGTGAAGAGGAACTAAAAAGCCTCTTGATGAAAGTAAAAGAGGAGAGTGAAAAAGTTGGCTTAAAGTTCAACATTCAGAAAACTAAGATCATGGCATCTGGGCCCATCACTGCATGGAAAGTAGATGGGGAAACAGTGAAAACAGTGTCAGACTTCATTTTTGGGGGGCTCCAAAATCACTGCAGATGGTGACTGCAGCCATCAAATTAAAAGATGCTTACTCCTTGGAAGGAAAGTTATAACCAACCTAGATAGCATATTGAAAAGCAGAGACATTACTTTGCCAACAAAGGTCCGTCAAGGCTATGGTTTTTCCAGTAGTCATGTATGGATGTGAGAGTTGGACTGTGAAGAAAGCTGAGCGCCAAAGAATTGATGCTTTTGAACTGTGGTGTTGGAGAAGCCTCTTGAGAGTCCCTTGGACTGCAAGGAGATCCAACCAGTCCATCCTAAAGGAGACCAGTCCTGGGTGTTCTTTGGAAGGAATGATGCTAAAGCTGAGACTCCAATACTTTGGCCACCTCATGTGAAGAGTTGACTCATTGGAAAAGACTCTGATGCTAGGAGGGATTAGGGGCAGGAGGAAAGGGGGATGACAGAGGATGAGATGGCTGGATGGCATCACCAACTCAATGGATATGAGTTTGAGTGAACTCCGCGAGTTGGTGATGGACAGGGAGCCCTGGTGTGCTGCAATTCATGGGGTCTCAAAGAGTCAGTCACGACTGAGCAACTGAACTGAACTGAACTGATATGCACAATAAAACTCAAACAGCTTTACACCAAATGACAATAATCACAAGTGAATGTATGGGAAGTCTCCTGGAAATTTGTAGTTTAGTTTATTGTACCAATATCAATTCTGTAGTCTCGGTACTATACTTATATACTGAATAATAACATTGAGGGAAGCTGAGTGAAGGGTATGTGGAAATGTGCTATTTTTGCATGTGAATGAATTCTGTGTCTGAATTCATTTCAAAATTAATTTTTTTTTTCTTAACGAGTCCTGTAAGGCCTTGTATGACTGGTCTAGTTACCTCAACGTTCCTTTTTACTCCTCTCAAGGTCATGGCCTCTGCTACCACTGTCAGCCACCTTGCTACTGCTTTGTAGGCATGTTTCACTCTTTGTTCTTTGCTCCAGAGAAAATCCGGTTTCCTCAGATTTTCTGTGGACTAACCTCCAAGTTTTTGAATAACTATTACGTGCAATGGCCTTAAATACCTCAACATGCTACCACTCCACACACTCTAATCCTCTTACATTGATCCACTTTTTTTTTTCCACAGCACTTACCATCGTCTAACATTGTCATAATTTTCCTAGCTATTATGTTTATTTTCTGTCTTTGTGACTAAAATAAAAGCCACATTGGAACAAAGATCTTTATTTTGTTTATAGATGATATTCAAGTAGCGAGAAAAAATGCTTCCAGCATAGCAGGCACTCTAAATAAGTATTGAATTAACTAGCAGATCTTGGATTTTAAGTGTTGGAAGTTTCTATGTGAGCAGTGGGACATACGCTATTTGAAGAGAAAAAAACGTATTTGCAAACACTTTCTATGTGTAAGACTTCCCCTGGTAGCTCAACTGGTAAAGAATCCACCTGCAATGCAGGAGATCCTGGTTCAGTTCCTGGGTCAGGATGATCCTCTGGAAAAGGGTAGGCTACGCACTCTGGTATTTTTGAGCTTCCCTGGTGGCTCAGCTGGTAAAGAATCCACCTACAATGTGGGAGGCCTGGGTTCAATCCCTGGGATGGGAATATCCCCTGGAGAATGAAATGGCTACCCACTCCAATATTCTGGCCTGGAGAACTCCATGGACTGTGTACTCCATGGGGTCATAAAAAGTGGGACACAACTGAGTGACTTTCACTTCACTCTATGTGTAATATTGACTTAAAGCTCCAACAGAAAATAAATAATATCCTTCAGCTTGCTGCTGCAGGCACTATTGATAGAACATAACATTACTTTGTTCTTTGCCTTTTTGTTTTGCACAGTCAGAACCTCCCTCTGTGCTGACTTCCACATTAGACTGATTCGTGAATGGCTGCTGTTTCCCATTGTTTCCTGTTAGTATGCTATGGGCCCTGCAGCAGTTTCCCTGAAGTCTTTGAGGCTGACCTGCTATTGCTCAATACAAAACAGCTGCTTAGGTGTTCTGCTCTCAGGCATTCTCTACACATTAGCTTCTGAGGAGTTAATATTCCAACAAAGGCTGAGCTTGCTCTTCTTCTTACTATACCAATTAATTTCCAGTAAGGTTTGCTGAAGGAAAATGGCAACCTACTCCAGTATTCTTGCCTAGAGAATCACGTAGACAGAGGAGCCTGGTGAGCTGCTGTCCATAGGGTTACACAGAGTCGGACACAACTGAAGTGACTTAGGATGCATGCATGCATTGGAGAAGGAAATGGCAACCCGCTCCAGTATTCTTGCCTGGAGAATCCCAGGGACAGAGGAGCCTGGTGCGCTGCCATCTATGGGGTTGCACACAGTCGGACACGACTGAAGCGACTTAGCAGCAGCAGCAAGGTTTGCTGGCCTGTGAGGAGATGGCATATGAAATCAGTCATGGCCATTGTTTTCAGACACTGTCCTTAGAAGACTATAAGGACACTCTTGAAAATCTCTTAGCCCAGTCAAGTTGACATATAAATAATTGTGTGTGTTTGTTTATCAACACTTATTACATTTATATAATTTCTGAAATAAATTTGCTAATGTCCATGTCCTTAAGTAAGATAAAAACTGAGAATAGAAGCAGTATACAACTTATTTACTGATCCATCTCCAAAGCATACATCCATGCTTGGCAGGTACTAGGATCTCAAGAAATACTTATTGAATTAATAAATATAAATGGTTTTGGAATTCTGTCTTAAAATAAAACATGACTTTCCACCTTTGGAGTTAGAATGATGTCATGGATGAAGTGCCCACTTCAGTACTGAAGTCCGAGAAAGTCATTAAGAATACTGATAAAGTGAAAACTAACTCTTATGCTTTTAGTGATCTCAATATTTCAGTTGAACTGGTAACTTTTAAAATTATTAACATATGTTGGTGAAATTGATTAAAATCTACAAAGTTGTAATTGTAATAAGTGAAAAAAGGAGCAGAATCTTTGCTTTTAAGAAAACTTTCATCTGGAGCTAAATTTTGCAAAACTAGTATCACAGAGAACAGTATTCTTGTAAAGGCTCCCTTAGGAAATATGGGGGATAGATTGGCCAAATAATTTTGGGAAATAAAATATCCAATATCCTCCTTCTCATACTGACACCTTCATAAAGTACATTAATGAGTTAACAGCTCTGAGTAGTTCTACAGAAATTTTACTTTTTGGAAAAATAAATTTCACATCCAAATCTTAATAATCTTTGTAAATATTCTGATGCACACTTATTTCATGAAACACTTTTTGAAAAATGTGCAAAGTAATATATGATGTGATCTTTGTTATTTAATTAAGTGCTGTGGCACAATACATGAATCCGTGAACTTTGATTACTTCTATAGATTTTTATTAAAAACTCTCAATATTTATATGTAAGTATTTATAAAGGACCTCTTAATTTTCTTCCAGTCCTAAAGATGTAACTTTTCTTAAGCAATTAGCATATTCAATCATCTTGGTGATTTAAATATTTTCAAAATGCTTTAGATTTCTTTATATTTTTTACATTCTCCCTTGATCTTTATAATTGTTTTTATATTACTATTTTGATTGGTTATAAACAATTGATTTTATTTAAAGGTATATGATTAAAAGTACAATAAAACAACTCAAAAGCAAGACTAGACTAGAAGAAAATTTAGCAATGAAAAAATCACAATCATTTGCCAAATATGAAATGAGATTTTCAAAACCAAGTTTAATGTAATCTAGTACATTTTTCTTCAGAAACAGAGCTTCACTTGTCTAACCTTGAAAGAGCTAAGACCTTTGGAAAACAACGGCCTTTATAAAATATTTAAAATAGCATTTCATTTAAAACAATGAAAATGTCTAATGTTTCCTACCATTCCTTCTTATCTTCTGCCTGGGTCCTCTTCTTCTTAGAGTGCATAAAAAAGTTTGCAAAGTTTAGAAACAAACTGGATGAACAGAAATCAGATTTTCTAAGCAGAATTAGAAATGAAATAAAATGAAACGTAACAAAAGGTGAGTAGTAACCAAACAGAAAAATGAGTATGAGTGAAGTAAGCTTATCTTGCCAAAATATATTATAAAAGTTATAATAGATGATAAGATCTTCAAGAAATTTAAGATGATGAGCTTCACTGTAATTTTCTTTGTAGCTATGCTTTAAAAAGATGTAGGTATGCTTGAATTAGAAGTGAATAAGGGTTGACTCAAAGCATATCATTAATTATCCTTGAGTGTTTTATACTGTGGCTAATTCAGATGTTACTCAGGCAAAGGAAGGTTGATTTATTTAGTCTGGTATCCTATTCTCATTTAAAAAGGCTTGGGCACCACTGACTAACACAAGTCAGCTCCGCTTTTCTCCTTGACAGCAGGCAACAGAATTAGCCAAGAAAGGATGTTTCTAAATGGGCATTAAAAGTCATCCATGTTAGAGGATGATATATTAAAAAGAAAGGCTTGGAAAGGAGATATTGTTGCTTAGCCAATTAAGTTTTTTAAAAATAGCTTTACAAAGGATGTCCTGGTAAATCCAAATAGCACAAACTTTACCATTGGCTTATTTTATTTGCACTTTGGCTTATTTTTATTTTTTTTAAGTGCAAAAAAAAATTAAAAGCTGAGAATTATGGGGAACAAGCAAAGACTCAAAAGCTTTATACTAGAATGCTAACAGTTTCTGAGATTATCCTTAGTTTGAGAAAAGAACAATAAACCAATAGGGTAACACGCTGTTTTAAAACAGTGTGATTCCATTAGGCTACAAATATGTTCTGTTAGTAATTCTAGGCCCTCTTAGCTGTTAGTCTCATTTCACATTGACCTTCAAAAAAGTTCCTCTCAAATGTTTACAATGATGGAAAATATATACAAAGTTCATAATAGCTAGGATGTGCTTTCTGATGTAGGTTAAGAAAAATTATGAACTTAATTTTTTGTGGTAAGTTTCTGTTATTTCATCCATTTTTCCAAAAGTTGCATTTAAATGCCAAAGGAAACAATTCACTCACTTGCCTTGGGCCACACAAGTCAGTAGCCATGGAGCAGTATTTGAGGGGGATTAAAATTCACAACTTCTGACACCTAGTCCACTAGGCCACACCACTTTCAAACAGACCCCAACAGATCAACTTTCTTTGTGAAGACACATGTTTCCTAATGCTATTGCTGCTGAAAGACATGTCTGTTCATGTGGCTAATCTTCATTACTTAGAAAGGAGTAATAGGCAGGGATCGCTCACCTAAAGTTCACTGCACTCCCCAAAATTTAAAGGGATACTTCAAGTTTTTCAAAACTTCAAATCTGATTTTCCCTTTTGAAAGAATTTCTTAACGTGTGGTTTATCCTGATTTTCATGTTTCTGTTTGTATTATTCTGAGCCAGCAAAATTTTATCACATAATGATTGTGCTTGAAAGTAAGGAAATGGAATATATTTTCAGGGTTGTAGATAATTAGACATTATAAATTATATTGATGACGCATCAAAAGAGAAAGCCTAACTGTACTGATTTTTCAAGAAAAAATTCTGGTCTATAACTTTAGCACTTTAGGTCTAGCAGTAAATCAGCTGAGAATGAAAATTTACAATGGTCTCTGAGGAAGGTGAAATTTATTATTAGCTTTTATATACTCCATTATTTTCCCAAAGTGCTGTAAAATAATTTTACAAGTTATTCTTTGCAGCCTTCCTGCGTTGTGGTGAATGATATAATTTTTCTTATGTACAAGTTAGAGAGAAAAAAAAAAAGAACAACCTGAGGTCAAAGCAAGATTTTCTGTCTTACAAGGTCATCGGATAACCCTTTAGCATTAGTTATAATTGAAAAAAAATAGTTTTATGACATGATTGTTTCAACTTTTCTACTCTTTTAAACATCCAGTTGAATTCAAATACTATTTTTGTAACTTTATTGCCCAATGATATCTTTCAAGTAATTAGTGTTGATTTTGTGCCAGACACAGTTTCATGTGATAACTTACTTAACCTTCAAAGTGATCCTACAAGGAAGATTTATTTTATACATTTTACAGAGAATTGAAATGACATTCCTGCACCCAAGAAGGAGCATAGTATTGTGGTTCTCAAAGTGTGAGGCCCCAAGCAGCAGCAGTGTCACTGGGGAGTGGTTAGAAATGCTGAGCCTTGGGTCTACTCCAGACCAGCTGACTTAGTAGCTCAGACTATAGGGCCCAACAGTATGTGTTTAACAGGTTGATTTTGAAGCAAGCTATAGTCTGAAAGCCACTTGTTTGGAACATAGAATCTAGAGGTAGATTGCCTGATTTTGAGTGACAAGATTTTCTGTTATAAGCTATATGACTTGAAGTCACTGGTCTCTCAGGGCCAAGTAGGATTATCTTTAGAATGTAAGTTATAAAAATAGTACCTCTTTGAGAAGACTGTCAAGATCACTTAAATAAATTTATAACAGACCTCAGGCAGCTAGTGTTTCTTCTGTGGACACCAAATTTAAAACTTAATTTTAGTATCCATGGAGTCAGAATTAATTACTATAAGAGGATCTATTAATATTATATATTAAAGTATTCTGCACATTTTCTGACAGCAAATGGTTAGGGACTGAGATTTGTTAGTAGTATTATTATGTATCATTATCATTGCTAGCCATAATTTGACTTCTAGAAGACTGGGTTATTAGTTTACCTTTGACCTTAAGCTCAGGAATCCTTCTCCACCCTCCTTTTGACTGGATTTCTGTCCACTACCTTCTTATTTGTTCCTGTCTGTCTTGGCCAGCTGTTGGTCCACCTGTTCTTTATGACTAAGAGAGTTAGCCATGTGGACAGCTTCTCAATCTACATTCAGCCTAACCCTCAATTCTGTCTTATTTCCGTAAGAAGAGATGCAATAGTGTGCTGAATTTTGTAGCTTGAGTAAGAATTCAGACCACCATGACCATTTTAAAAGTGTGTACCCTTTTAGTTACTAACTTTCCTTTAGTTGAAGTTGAATCAGTTCAGTTCAGTTCAGTCGCTCAGTCGTGTCCAACTCTTTGCGACCCCATGAATCGCAGCACGCCAGGCCTCCCTGTCCATCACCAACTCCCAGAGTTCACTCAGACTCACGTCCATCGAGTCAGTGATGCCATCCAGCCATCTCATCCTCTGTCATCCCCTTCTCCTCCTGCCCCCAATCCCTCCCAGCATCAGAGTCTTTTCTGATGAGTCCACTCTTCGAATGAGGTGGCCAAAGTACTGGAGTTTCAGCTTCAGCATCATTCCTTCCAAAGAACACCCAGGACTGTTCGCCTTTAGGATGGACTGGTTGGATCTCCTTGCAGTCCAAAGGACTCTCAGGAGTCTTCTCCAACACCACAGTTCAAGCACATCAATTCTTCGGCGCTCTGCCTTCTTCACAGTCCAACTCTCACATCCATACATGACTACTGGAAAAATCATAGCCTTGACTAGACGGACCTTAGTCAGCAAAGTAATGTCTCTGCTTCTGAATATACTCTCTAGGTTAGTCATAACTTTTCTTCCAAGGAGTAAGCATCTTTTAATTTCATGGCTGCAGTCACCATCTGCAGTGATTTTGAATAAAGTTATACTAAAGCACATAAATGTTATCAAATTTTATCTATGCCTCAGTTGGTTCAGTTTAGTCACTCAGTCGTGTCTGACTCTTTGTGACCCCATAGACTGCAGCACACCAGGCTTCCCTGCCCATCATCAACTCCTGGAGCTTACTCAAACTCATGTTCATCGAGTCAGTGATGTCATCCAACCATCTCATCCTCTGCCTTCCCCTTCTTCTCCCACCTTCAATTATTCCCAGAATCAGGGTCTTTTCCGATGAATTGGCCATTTATATCAAGTGGCCAAATGTTGGAGTTTCAGCTTTAGCATCAGTCCTTCCAATGAATATTCAAGACTGATTTCCTTTAGGACGGATTAGTTGGATCTCCTTGCAGTCCACGGGACTCTCAAGAGTCTTCTCCAACACCACAGTTCAAAAGCATCAATTCTTTGGTGCTCAGCTTTCTTTATAGTCCAATTCTCACATCCATACATGACTACTGGAAAAACCATAGCTTTGACTAGACGGACCTTTGTTGGCAAAGTAATGTCTCTGCTTTTTAATATACTGTCTAGGTTTTTAGTGTACTGTCTATGCCTCATGGTTGTGATTTTCTGAATGAGTTCAATGTCAATTTTCAAATATTATTTGAAACAAAATTTCTCTTGTACAACATTTTTCTCTTTTCCTCTGACAGAAATATGTGCTTTGATTAAAAATAAACAGGCATGAAAAAAAAATCTTTCTTTCCCAGAATATTTCTCAAGTTGTAACAATAATACTTTTAAAAATCCAAGCAGGAAAACATATTGCCTTCCCTTTTATATATTTGTAATTTTTGTGTACACAACATATAGATATTCTCATCACTTATTAATTCCTGTTAATATTGTTATATTCCGCACTTCAGCACTCAGACACAAACATTACCTATTCTTATTCTTCAGCTCAGTTCAGTCACTCAGTTGTGTCCAATTCTTTGCAACCCCGTGGACTGCAGCATGCCAGGCTTCCCTGTCCATCACCAACTCGCAGAGTTTGCTCAAACTCATGTCCATCAAGTCGATGATGCCATCCAACCACCTCATCCTTTGTCGTCCCCTCTCCTCCTGCCATCAATCTTTCTCAGCATCAGGATCTTTTCTAACAAGTCAGTTCTTCGCATCAGGTAGCCAAAGTATTGGAGTCTCAGCTTCAGCATCGGTCCTTTCAATGAATATTCAGGACTGATCAAGGAACATTAAGCTCAACAATATTGAGGAAAGGACATCTTTAAATATAAAGTTTCTCTATCACCTGCAAGGCACAAGTTAAGGAAAACAAACCAAGTTAGAAATAGTAATTGAGCATAGTGTTTTTAAATACTCCTAAGTAAAGATCATTTTTCTACTACATAAAATAAAGTTGAATATGTTTCCGATTTGTGTTCATGATAAACTGAAAATATTTTTTTATGACTGAAAGTCCATAAAGTTAGATCCACGTGAGGAAACCAAGAGTCATTGTATGAGCATGATCTTCTCTGTTATTCAGTGTTTTTGGACATAATTATTTATAAGAGCTTACATCTCTGAAATTATGTCCAAGGAAGAGAAGGAGGAGAAGTAAGAATATGAAAGAAAGAATGGCCAGAAATATAAGAAAAGAAAATGCTGTCAAATGAATCAGATTAAATCAGTCATATATCAAATGGAAATAAGTCATACTATATCAGTTACTGGAAAAAGAAATGACAACCCACTCCAGTACTCTTGCCTGGAAAATCCTATGGACAGAGGAGCCTGGTAGGCTACAGTCCATGGGGTCACAAAGAGTCAGACACGACTGAGTGACTTAAAAAATCAATTCTTGGCTACTATCTTTAAAACTAAAATTTTATAATTATAGTTTAATTTATAGTTTCTACTTAAAATTTAACTTTAAAAATACTTAAGTCATATAATTTAGCTATATGCCACACACCTGTAGTTGTATGGGCAGTTTGCACAAGAATTACCAGCATTTACACTGTATTCCTATCTTTTACAAATAATACAGTGTCTTTAAACTTTGCCTTGCTGCAAGTGTGAAGAAATATTAATTCATTAATACTTGGTAAAAAATGGAAATAAGTCATATGCTATGCTAGAAATGTGCATTTTCAGTGAGGCAAAGAGCATTCATAGTTGTTATTTTTCTAGTTGTGTGAGAGAATTGCTTGTTAAATACTTTAAATCATTCCTGTTTGGTACAGTTTTGAATTTTTTTACTTTATCCATATTTATATTTACTCTTTTCCTCTTTGTCCACATTCATATTCAAAATCTATCATGTTTAAAAGTAATCATGTAACCCATAAAATGTTGGAATGTTATTAGGAGAATGAGGATATTATTTTTCACAACTTGGTAATAATCAGAGTAAACACGTAAATCTGGAAGATATTTTATAGAATTAATGTTCTCTGACAGTTAATATAAAAGACTTAAGAAACCACATGTCTCTGGCCTGAAATAAATTCTGGCTTTATCATTCAGCACAAAATTATAACCTTCATCAGTGGTTTCATGTGTGCTTTATCGTATTCAACCCTTTGCAGCCGTATGGACTATCGCCTGCCAGTCTTTCTTTGCGCATGGCATTTTCCAGGTGAGAATACTGGCGTGGCTTGCCATTCCCTTCACCAGAGGATCTGCCCAAGCCAGGGATCATATAGAGTCTCCTGCATTGTCAGGCAGATTCTTTACCATTGAGCCAAAAAGGAAGTCCTGGTCTTGTGTTCACTAATGGACACGGATGTTTTTCTGTAAGTATTATTAGTCCAAAATTACATCTATTATCATTGGAAGATAAATTTTCATCTTGTTCAAGTCATTTCTGTAAGTGCCTTGAGCCAAAAAGATTTAATTTCTTATTAAAACTCCTTTAGCACCACCCATGCAGGAAAAGGCACTGGCAACCCGCTCCAGTGTTCTTGCCTGGGGAATGCCAGGGACGGGGGAGTCTGATGGCTGCCGTCTATGGGGTCGCACAGAGTCAGACATGACTGAAGCAACTCAGCAGCAGCAGCACCACCCGTGTTCTCTTAAAGATGTTACCTGATCTAAGCCTCACTTTATTTATTTGATGATTGAAAATAGAAGTGCTTATAAATACCTAACTACTACTACTACTACTGCTACTACTACTATTAAGTCGCTTCAGTCTTGTCCGACTCTGTGCGACCCCAGAGACGGCAGCCCAACAGGCTCCCCCGTCCCTGGGATTCTCCAAGCAAGAACATGGAGATACAAATAAGATAAAATAATAACTTTAAAAGGATCTAAGAATGTAACTTTTTCTGTGTCCATTTCTGCAGTCCTCCTTTTTATATGCTTTATTGCTGATACCTTGAAATAATCTTACATTAATTGAATGGTAGCCCATCTCTTTTGTTTGTCCATTTCCTTCAGTCTTGTTTGTAAAATCTAACTTAGAAGGGAGCTTTCAATCAATACAGTCTATGTGGATGAATGCTTTCCAAGTGGAAACTGGAGTGGCAAAAAATACAATGAATGAAAGGACTCAGTTGTAGTACCCATACTTGATTCTCATTACTCTTGGTAATTATATTCTATAAATCTGAATACAAGGGTAGGTTCTTGAGTGCATCTGCTCAAAACATTTTCATCAGTTGATCAATACATAAATCTTGTTTTGAGATACCTTATTTAATGTATATTGTTGATTCATAAGCATTAAACCCAAAGTCAACAACACTATAACTCATGTCTGGAGGAAGATTTTCTGAGTCACATGTTTTCTCTGTAAGGCACATCACAAAGCTTTTGAGCTTCGAACACTAGGCAGCACATCCACATGATGCCTTGAGGCCATTAAAATAGTGAGCTCACCAACACAAAGCATAAACATGTGGGAGCATGGCAGTCAACAGACCGCAGAAAGGATATTTGTTTACAAGACCTGAAACAGGAAGGTAAAATTCACCGTTTGACCTTCCCTGGGAATATATGTGTGGAGCAACAATTCTTTTGCCACTCTATGCGTGCCCTCACGTGACCAGGGACTGGTCACGCTGGAGTTACAAATAAATTTTAGTGTGTAGGCGAATTCACAACCACGGAATCCACAAGTATAAAGGATCAATTCCATCTGCTATTTCCTATTTACACGCCACTCTCATTTTGTCCAAGCCTCAAAATACTTTTTTTCCCCTTTTTTGGTTGTTTTAAGTTTATTTGCCTTTTAAAACTTTAAGAAAATAAATCATCTCTGACAGCTTACTACTCTACTATTTTATTTTAGCATTCTTTAGTACTTTATTAATATTACAGACACTCAGATGCTAAAAATTTACATAAATGATTTCTAGGCAACTTGCAAGAATATTTAGAGAGGAGAAAAATTCGGGCAAGTCGTTTAAATAAAATCATCAGACTCTGTTTAATGATCTGCCTTAAATCCTAATGTTTTCTGATGTAAGGAATAATATCCTAATCTGAAGGCCATAGATTTCTGTGAATTAGTAGAGAACAGAAAAACATAACTGTAGGAGATATCACTTGTGTTATAATTAAATTGACTTATCTACAGGTAAAAATCAATATCTTTGATAGAGCCATCATTTTGATGTAGTGGACTAAATGTGTGCCTTGTACCCCTTCATGTCAGTTTTCTGCATTTATGAAGACAGAAGTGATTTTAAGGGACGGGGGAAAAGGTAACTTAACCAAGAAAATTTAAGAACTGAAACCAATAATCACACAGAATCCTTACCAAGCCGCTCCTCCCAATACAGTCACTAAATGAGAGGATTGCCACCTTTCCTGTCTATATGTGTTAATCAGATTTCATGCTTCCACTTCATTAGGTTGATAGGTATGGCAGGTACTGCACATTTATAATTTTTTTTTCAAATTCTCCCAGCCTTCTGTTCAGTAGACACTAATACTTCCAGAATTTTACAAATAATAAAACTAAAACTTAGTGGTTTTGACTTGTTCAAATGAAATAGTTAGTAAGTAGTTTAAATTGAAGTTCAAAAAGTAGTTTAATTAAAATTGAAATTCAAGTTGGAGAGACTAGTCCATAATTTTTCCACTACATCTGGCATTACGCATATCAAACCAAAATTCTTGCTATTGGGTATGCTGTAAGTTAGTCCTCAGGGGATGTCAATTTTACACTGCTTTCCTATCTTGGTAGATGTATGTTCTTCAGAAATCACTGATAGCTCCTAAAATCAAGAAGACATGACAGAAGAAAGAAGAATCCACCAGAACTCTGATAGTTCCAAGACAAGACCTCCTCATGAGAGAGGAAAATGGATTTCCCTCTGCAACTATACATTCCTTAAACCTTCACAGTGTGTAGCTGGGAAAATGTGCGTTTGTAGTCATACTAACAAAGTTCTTAACTGATGAGAGTGCCATGCCTTCATCTATATAAAGTGAGAATTAAAATACTCATGTCTCTTGGACGCTAACAGGTTCAAATGAGATATACCTGAAAGTGCCTTTCAAAATGGACCTAGCTCACTTACAAATGCGCTCACTCCCTTCAAATTCCTTCTTCAACCTTAAATTGTCTCAGTAATATGTTAAAATGCTTCAATCTTTTCCACATTTAATAGCTGACAAGATATATAGTTCGTGTGATTTTATGTAGAGCTCATCATATTTGGTGTAAGCATTCTGAATCTGTATCATGGGAAACAAACTTGGTTTCATTTATTCATTAAATAAATATGTATGAGGGCATATGAAAAACAATGACTTTGCCGAGAACTAGTACTGTAATAACAAGTAAAGGAAAGCATCTTCCTTTAGTAGAAGGGAATACAATGCAAGGCAAAACAACAAATATTCTGCATAATCCAGGAAACAGATAGACTTGATCAAGCTCTGGAGGGTTGCAGAATGTTATGTGTGAACTGGACCGCATGGGATGAGTAGCAGTCAGTGACCACAAGACTAGGGAGAAAAAGCAGAGGGAAAATTTCTGAAAGAGGCTGCAAGGCAAGAAAAATGGCAGCACCTGCGTTTTTAAAATAGATGCTGTCAAGGATATACATCTCCTATAAATGTCAACGTTCTTAAATTGTATATAGGTAATTTCTACTTCAGAACATATTCTGATTGATTTATCAGCGTTGCAGGATGCCATACATAAAAATGTCAACCTCTTACAGAATAAGTGATTGTATGAAAAGACTCATAATACCTTCTCTTAATCCCTTCCCTCTCAGATAGGATGTCTACAGAGCGTTACACTGGACAGACTGAAGATGTCTCTGCCCCGGTGCTTAAATTATTGATTGAACCTGTCACCAGCAAATTCTTTAAACTGGATACATTTTGATTGAGGAGGAAGGAATGTTTAAATGGATGCCTGACTGAGAAGAGAATGGTTTTGCAAATTTCTCCACAGTGCTCCTAATTCAAGTTCTGATAATACAGTACTGTGAGATAACTAGTTCTCTTCTATTTTTAATACAGCAATTTTTAAATGTGCATATAAATTAAAAACACAGGAGTCAGAAGCACTAGAGATTGATAACAGTTCTTCCCTTGCCTGTTAGATGTTGCTTGGGAAAGAAAATATGAAATAGGTTGATTGAGAGAGAAAGTTTTACCAGGCTTTCTATATTCAGGAGAAAGATTTATGATTCTAATCTGAATAGCCCTCTCAGGAAGTCTAGGTTCCCACACAACATAGGAAATGATGTATCTTTCTATAGTACTAAAAGACACATTATGTATTAAAGAGGATATCTGAAAGTCAGTCTGTTTTGAAGCTATCCAGTTCCAGTCTTAAAAAGATGATAGCAATTTTTATACTTTTCAAAGCTATACTAAGGATCAACACAACAGTTTTTAAAAAGTAGATTCATTTTAAGATGTAATGCAATAAAGCTCAAGACTAATTACATAGATACTCCTATGAAACAGTATGGCCTATACCATCCCCCCCAAAAAACAACTAGATGAATGCAAAGTAATGAAAATATTGGAGGCCATGCTATCTTTCTGTTGACTACTGTACTGTCATTTTTAAAATAAATTTAAATTTGTTTATTTTAATTGGAGGCTAATTACTTTACAATATTGTATTGGTTTTGCCATACATCAACATGAATATGCCACGGGTGTACACGTGTTCCCCATCCTGAACCCCCCCTCCCACCTCCCTCCCTGTACCATCCCTCTGGTTCATCCCAGTGCACCAGCCACAAGCATCCTGTATCCTGCATCAAACCTGGACTGGTGATTCATTTTTTATATGATATTATACATGTTTCAATGTACTGTCCATTTTTATGTCTTCAGTTCAGTTCAGTTCAGTCGATCAGTCATGTCCGACTCTTTGCGACCCCATGAATTGCAGCACTCCAAGCCTCCTTGTCCATCATCAGCTCCCGGAGTTCACCCAAACTCATGTGCATCGAGTCAGTGATGCCATCCACCTATCTCATCCTCCGTCATCCCCTTCTTCTCCTGCCCTCAGTCCCTCCCAGCATCAGGGTCTTTTCCAATGAGTCAACTCTTCACATGAGGTGGCCAAAGTCACCCAGGGCTGATCTCCTTTAGAATGGACTGATTGGATCTCCTTGCAGTCCAAGGGACTCTCAAGAGTCTTCTCCAACACCACAGTTCAAAAGCATCAATTCTTCGGCACTCAGCTTTCTTCACAGTCCAACTCTCACATCCATACCTGACCACTGTTGGCAAAGTAATATTTCTGCTTTTTAATATGCTGTCTAGGTTTGTTATAACTTTCCTTCCAAGGAGTAAGCATCTTTTAATTTCATGGCTGCAGTCACCATCTGCAGTGATTTTGGAGGCCCCCAAAATAAAGTCTGACACTGTTTCCACTGTTTCCCCGTCTATTTCCCATGAAGTGATGGGACCACATGCCATGATCTTCGTTTTCTGAATGCTGAGCTTTAAGCCAACTTTTTCACTCTCCTCTTTCACTTTCATCAAGAGACTCTTTAGTTCCTCTTCACTTTCTGCCTTAAGGGTGGTGTCATCTGCATATCTGTGGTTATTGATATTTCTCCCGGCAATCCTGATTCCAGCTTGTGCTTCTTCCAGCCCAGTGTTTCTCATGATGTAGTCTGAATATAAGTTAAATAAGCAAAGTGACAAGATTCAGCCTTGGCATACTCCTTTTCCTATTTGGAATCAGTCTGTTGTTCTATGTCCAGTTCTAACTGTTGCTTCCTGACCTGCATATAGGTTTCTCAAGAGGCCAGTCAGGTGGTCTGGTATTCCCATCTCTTTCAGAATTTTCCACAGTTTATTTTGATCAAAGGCTTTGGCATAGTCAATAAAGCAGAAGTAGATGTTTTTCTAGAAGTCTCTTGCTTTTTGCATGATCCAGTAGATGTTGACAATTTGATCTCTGGTTCCTCTGCCTTTTCTAAAACCAGCTTGAACATCTGGAAGTTCATGGTTCACGTATTGCTGAAGTCTGTCTTGGAGAATTTTGATCATTACTTCACTAGCATGTGAGATGAGTGCAATTGTACAGTAGTTTTATGTCTTGAGACTATTCTAATATCAAAGCATACATTTCCTATGAAAACTGCTATTTTTATCCTAATACATGGTTCTCTTATCTTAATGCAAACAATGATGATGATGCTGATGACGATAAAGCACACTAATTCTGAATTTTATGTGGAATGATTACATGCACCTATAATGAAATGATGATATCTAAAATCCAACTATAATGTAACTGTATAAAATATCCTTCAAGCTCTTGAATATGTTTCTAATCAGCAACACAGTAGCTATTTCATGCACTGAAAATTCTTTGTTATATATATGAAAATGAGAAATCTGAATTGTCATGACCATCTAAAGAAGACAAAGACAAATCTACACCACAAAACTTGAGCAGACAACTAGATGCCAATGGCAGAGCTGTTCTAGGCCACTGAAAACATGATGCTTTTAAATGAAGTATTTTTACTTACGCTTTTAAGAACATGTTACTATAATAATAGTACACCCCAGAGAGCTTTAATTTCATGAGTTAAACCCTAAACCACCCATTTTAATAGGAAAAATGATCCCAATATATTCTATTTGTTGTCATAATATGATGCCCTGGTGTTTTGTTGCTCTCTCTCCAAAGATTTCCTGAAACTTTATTTGTCAGTGACTATTCATGTTCCCATTTATGTAGATTCCCTATGTATTAGTTAATACAATTTAAGCCATTTATTCTTTGTTCTCCTTTTAAAAAAATGTTTTACACAATGCTTCTCTATAAGACTTTCCTTGGATGGTGAACATGGTTTCAATGGGGTGTTTAACTGTCTTCTCACACAACAATCAGGAAGTTGACTGTGGCTGTCTCTCCAAGGAAGGTTCATGAGGTTTGTCTAAAATATATTTTATTAAAAAAAAAAAAATCTTTGCTTTTGCAAGTTTTACAACAGGTTTATACTTTTTACAAGATGCCCTTCTCAAACATGTATCATTCCCCAGCAGTCTTTTAAAATTGAGTCAAAACACTTTCCTTTTGGAGGAGTTTTACCCCAAAGGCTAGTATGTTATACATATTTCCTGCTTGACTTTTCATTTTAAAAGATTTATTCTTAATCCCAGGCATACTGGGACATTATTCAGACAGAGTATCAAGTTTGCTCAGCCTCAGTGGCATACTGGCAGCCTGCATCTTGCCACAAGAGTAACTGAAAGCAAGTCTCTGCCCTGTAGGTGGTTAGAGTTGGAGAAGCTTGGCTTTACCAGGTAGGAAATCACCCTGTCAGGAAGAGTCCTGGAAGCATGATTAGTTTACTAACTTCATTTAATGAAAACGTTTGCAGCGCAGTGTTCACTGTGCTCTCGGGTTCTGCCCTTGCTAAACAATGCAGTGTTTCATGGGCTGAGTGGAAGGCCGTGTGCACACCCAGCAGGAGGACATTCCAGGCTCCCCTGCTTCCTCTGCCTTGTGATCTTGTGTACTTCTTGTGCAAATTTCTATTTTTGTGATTCCGTCTCTGCCCTCTCTCTCCATAACCCACAGCCATGAATACACAAATTAGGAATAAAGTAAGAGAGGTTCCTCTCCTATTTTCCAATCTTGACAAATCTTATTAAAAATTTGTATTTTTAAATTATCAGCTTCTCAGGTAGAGAATTTCTAATGACAAAGCTCCGTGCCTCAGAGGTTTGCCTTAATTTCCCAGAAGAAATACTCTAAAATGAGTGCAAATTAACTTTTAGAAAGAAGATGGATTTAATTCCTCTTAAGTGCCTTGTTCTGGGGGAGGGGTGAGGCCAGGCTTACATTTAAGTGTGTTTAGAACTTCATCCTTAACTTGAGGATTCTTAATTATGCATCTGACTTGCTTGGTGGTAGTTTAAACTGTGGAAAATTTGAACCAAATGTGTATACAGTGGAGTTTTTTCCCCTAGTTTTTTAAATAGCAGACTAAGTATCATTTAAATTCTGAGAGTAGCCTTTTATTTTAAATTTAAAATTGTCTTTTGCAAGTAAATAGCTATGGCAAAGGAACTACACTGTTTTCTTAAAGATTACTTTTTTCCTAGTGTGCACACACACTCACAAAATCCTATTTGGATAAGAAGATATGTTCTCTTTTCCTAAGTAATAAGTTTTAAAAAAAAGAATTCTTTCTTATTAATGAAACTTACACATTCTGTTTACCCTTCTAGAAAGAGTTAGAGAAAAGATCAACAAGAAGTTGCTTTATACTTTAATATTTATAGTTATTGAATAAGTTATATTCATATACTTCAAGCTGTCTATGGCTAATTGTTTTTTTATACTTTCTTTTAATTACTGGCTTAGAC